>NC_137738.1:87933874-89138041 GCF_963264785.1 Psittacula echo | reverse complement strand
CATTGTCTGTTTTCCCCTAAAATCAAATCCCCCTGAGGTACGCATCGGACTTCCCCATCTTCCCGCATTACCCACCAAGTATATCCAGGTCCCTGAGCAAAAGCAATCCCACGAGTGGGTTTGCCTTTACCTGAAGCAGGAATAACCCAGACTGTCTTCCCCAGCAAATTCTTCATGTGCACCACAGGAACTTTGTCCCCCTCTACAATATGTAAAAGTTCTGACTGGGCTGGGCCAGCCCTGTTGGCAGATCCTCTGGTGTTGACCAACCAGGTGGCCTTTGGTAAGTGTGTATCCCAATGCTTGAAAGTTCCCCCACCCATTGCTCTCAGTGTAGTTTTTAACAGCCCATTGTACCGTTCGATTTTCCCAGAGGCTGGTGCATGGTAGGGGATGTGATATACCCACTCAATGCCATGCTCTTTGGCCCAAGTGTCTATAAGGTTATTCCGGAAATGAGTCCCATTGTCTGATTCAATTCTTTCTGGGGTGCCATGTCGCCACAAAATCTGGTTCTCAAGGCCCAGGATAGTGTTCCGGGCAGTGGCATGGGGCACAGCGTATGTTTCCAGCCATCCGGTGGTTGCTTCCACCATGGTAAGCACATGGCGCTTGCCTTGGCGGGTTGGTGGGAGTGTGATATAGTCAATTTGCCAGGCCTCCCCATATTTATACTTCAGCCATCGTCCTCCATACCAAAGAGGCTTTAACCGTTTGGCTTGTTTAATTGCAGCACATGTTTCACACTCATGAATAACCCGGGCAATAGTGTCCATTGTTAAGTCCACCCCTTGATCACGGGCCCATCTGTATGTTGCATCTCTGCCCTGATGACCTGAAGTGTCATGGGCCCACCGGGCCAAAAATAATTCACCTTTATGTTGCCAATCTAAGTCCATCTGAGCCACTTCAATCTTAGCAGCTTTGTCCACTTGTTGGTTGTTCTGGTGTTCCTCAGTGGCCCAACTCTTGGGTACATGGGCGTCTACATGGCGTACCTTCACCACCAGGTTCTGCACCCGGGCAGCGATATCTTGCCACAGGGCAGCAGCCCAGATGGGTTTACCTCTGCGTTGCCAGTTGCTCTGCTTCCATTGCTGCAACCACCCCCACAGGGCATTTGCCACCATCCATGAGTCAGTATAGAGATAAAGTACTGGCCACTTTTCTCGTTCAGCAATGTCCAGGGCCAGCTGGATGGCTTTCACCTCGGCAAACTGACTCGATTCACCCTCTCCTTCAGCAGTTTCTGCAACTTGTCGCTGAGGACTCCATACGGCTGCCTTCCATCTCCGATGTTTTCCCACAATACGGCAGGACCCATCAGTAAACAAGGCATACTGCTTTTCACTTTCTGATAGTTTATTATATGGTGGGGCCTCTTCAGCACGCATCACCTCCTCCTCTGCTGACATTCCAAAATCTTTGCCCTCTGGCCAGTCCATGATGACTTCTAGAATGCCTGGACGACTGGGATTTCCTATTCGAGCTCGTTGTGTAATTAGTGCAGCCCATTTACTCCATGTCGCATCGGTTGCATGATGTGTAGAGGGGACCCTGCCTTTGAACATCCAGCCCAGAACGGGCAACCTGGGTGCCAGGAGGAGCTGTGCTTCAGTGCCAATCACCTCCGAAGCAGCTCGAACCCCTTCATAGGCTGCCAGTATCTCTTTCTCAGTTGGGGTATAGCTGGCCTCAGATCCTTTGTATCCCCGACTCCAAAAGCCGAGGGGTCGACCTCGAGTCTCCCCTGGAGCTTTCTGCCAGAGGCTCCAGGTAGGACCATTCTCCCCAGCTGCGGTGTACAGTACATTTTTTACATCTGGCCCATTCCGGACTGGTCCAAGGGCTACTGCATGAACTATCTCACGTTTAATTTGCTCAAAGGCTTGTTGTTGCTCAGGGCCCCATTTAAAATCATTCTTCTTCCGGGTTACATGATAGAGAGGGCTTACAATCGAACTGTAATTTGGGATGTGCATTCTCCAGAACCCCACAGCACCCAAGAAAGCTTGTGTTTCTTTCTTATTAGTTGGTGGAGACATTGCTGTTATTTTGTTGATCACATCTGTAGGGATCTGGCGACGTCCATCTTGCCATTTTATTCCCAAAAATTGAATCTCCTGTGCAGGTCCCTTGACCTTACTCCGTTTTATGGCAAAACCAGCTTTCAGCAGGATTTGGATTATTTTCCTCCCTTTCTCAAAGGCTTCTTCCGCTGTATCACCCCACACAATAATGTCATCAATGTACTGCAGGTGTTCTGGAGCTTGCCCCTGTTCCAGTGCATTCTGGATCAGTCCATGGCAGATGGTAGGGCTGTGTTTCCACCCCTGGGGCAGTCAGTTCCAAGTGTACTGGACGCCCCTCCAAGTAAAAGCAAACTGTGGCCTGCATTCTGCTGCCAAAGGAATTGAGAAGAATGCATTGGCAATATCAGTCGTGGCGTACCACTTGGCTGCCTTTGACTCCAGTTCATACTGAAGTTCTAGCATGTCCGGTACGGCAGCACTCAATGGTGGTGTGACTTCATTCAGGCCACGATAGTCTACTGTTAGTCTCCACTCTCCATTAGACTTTCGCACTGGCCATATGGGGCTATTAAAGGGTGAGCGGGTCCTGCTGATCACTCCCTGACTCTCCAGACTACGGATCAGTTTATGGATGGGAATCAGGGAGTCTCGGTTGGTGCGATACTGCCGCCGGTGCACTGTTGTGGTTGCGATTGGCACTTGTTGTTCTTCGACCTCCAGCAACCCCACAACAGAGGGATCCTCTGAGAGACCAGGCAAGGTGGACAGCTGTTCATTTTCCTCAGTCTCCAAAGCAGCAATACCAAAAGCCCATCGGTACCCTTTTGGGTCTTTGAAGTACCCTCTCCTGAGGTAATCTATGCCAAGGATGCATGGAGCCTCTGGACCAGTCACAATGGGGTGCTTTTGCCATTTCCTTCCAGTCAGGCTGATCTCAGCCTCCAGTACAGTCAACTCTTGGGAACCTCCTGTCACTCCAGAGATATAGATGGGTTCCACCCCTTGACAGCTTGACGGCATCAGGGTACACTGTGCACCGGTATCTACGAGAGCTTTATACTTCTGCGGGACTGATGTGCCAGGCCATCTGACCCACACAGTCCAGTAAATCCGATTGTCCCCTACCTCCACCTGGCTGGAGGCAGGTTCCCTCTAACAGTCATCACAACGTTGGACACCTAAGTCGTGTTGAAAGGGATTATTCTTCGTTATCACAGGAGCTGGAGTAAAATCAGCTCTTCTGCTCCATCTGGGAACCTGCTCACCAGAGACTGAAGCCGCAGCTCTCATGGGATGATTAGTCTTGACCCTTGTTCCTATTTTCAATTCATGCACCCGTTCCTCCAAAGCTGAAGTAGGTTTTCCATCCCACTTCGTCATGTCTTCTCCATGATCCCGCAGGTAAAACCATAGGGTGGCCCGTGGTGTTTGCCTTCTATATCTTCTGTCTTGAACAATAGGACGTCTTTTGTTAACAGCTGAGACGTATGTTGGTACACGTGAGGAGCTGGATAAATCAGATAGATTGTCCCTCAATTGCTTGACATCCTGGGACAGTTTTTCCACAGCTGAGATGATGGAAGGAGTGAGATTGTCTTCGAACTCTCGGAGTTTGTGAATCATTTCATCCACTGTTGGTGTTACTATGTCACCCCAGGTTACTCTTGCCAATGAATGGGCATATGATGACGGTGCATTCCGTGTAAGTTTTCGCCACATGGGTCGTGTACATTCGACTTCATCTGGGTCTATGGGTATATCTCCGTTATTCGGTTTGGTGTGATAGATCATCTCTACGATGGCTGATTCCCTCAGAGACTGGATGCCTTTGTCTAAAGTAGTCCACTTGGCCGAACGACTCGTAACATCATCCTTGTATGGAAACCTTTCTTTCACAGCTGCCAAGAGCCGCCTCCAAAGACTGAGGGACTTTTTCTCTCTTGCAATTGCTTTGTCAATTCCCCCTTCTCTAGCAAGTGATCCCAGCTGCTTGGCTTCCATACCTCCTAGTTCGTGACCATTGGCCCCATTGTCCCAGCATCGGAGCAACCAGGTGATGATGTGCTCCCCTGGTTGACGGGTAAAATCTTTTCGCATATTCCGTAGCTCGGTTGAGGTCCGAGGTCGAGAAGTCACCTCTTCGTCTTCTTCTTCGTCATGGGATGATGACTCCTGATCAGATGGTGGCCCGGGTGGTGAATACATTGTTTCTTCATCTTGCTTCACCCTTCTTGCCTCTTTTTTGCTTTTTCTCTTGCGTATGGGGGCAATCGATATTGGTACGAATTGGTCCTCTGGTTTAGCTGCAGTCATTATCACTGTGCTTTGAGTAGCAACTGTACTTGTCACGGGGGGTGGTGTAGCTGCTGTGGTTGGGGCTGGGGTAGCTTCGCTGTCTGTTGCAGTTGAAGTTTGAGTAGTGGCTGTACTTGTCGCTGGGGGTGGTGTAGCTGCTGTGGTTGGAGCTGGGGTAGCTTCGCTGTCTGTTGCAGTTGAAGTTTGAGTAGTGGCTGTACTTGTCGCTGGGGTAGCTGCACTGTCTGTTGCAGTCAAAGTTTGAGTAGTGGCTGTACTTGTCGCTAGGGGTGGTGTAGCTGCTGTGCTCGGAGCTGGAGTAGCTGCGCTGTCTGTTGCTTCGCCCTCAGATCCAGGGACATTTCTTTCCTTTTGAAGGTGCTGGATAGTGTTGAACAAGGCCCGGTAAGCATAGGCCAAGCCCCAGCACGTTGACATGATTTGTCCCTCGCTGGTATGACCAGGATGACAGCACACCTCATTTAAGTGTTTTACTAATTCTTCTGGATTTTGCACTTGTTCGGTGGTGAAGTTCCAAAACACTGGAGGGGCCCACTGACCTAGATACTTGCCCATACTATCCCACACACCCTGCCACTCATGGCTGTCCAGCCTCGGGGAAAATCTCTCGGTCCCCCTATTTTGTCGTCTAACCCCAGACAAGGCCCAAACCCGACTCTGCTTAACTCTTGAGATCAGACGTAATGGTTGTGGACAAAACACACTCTGTATGCGTGCCAACATGGTGACCCCCATCACAATCAGCAAACAGGTCTCAACAATATTAAAAGGCCACTCAAAAACTTCAAAACTCTCAAACGATGCTGTAAACGGTCTGGAAGGGGCACTGGGAGGGTAAAAGAATGTCTCCTTCATAGGTTGACCACCCAGGAAGGAGAAAAAAGATGTATAGTTGCTAAGCATTTGTATTATATACCTCCCAAAGTATAAAGGTGGTGACCACACTGGGAACATAAGCCAGACCAGTTTCATGATCAATTTTTCTATTGTATTACAAGTCATTACCATAAAATACAATGAGACAATAACCTTAGCCCAAGCCCCACACTTGAAAAACACTAACACAGCAAATACTGGCTCTAAGTAACCTACGGCATATTGAGACTGTGAGATCAAAAACAACAACTTTGAGAGCCAATAAATCAGCATTGTGACAAGTGACTATCAATCCAAAACACTGAATGCTTATCACAAATACGATTAGACACACTCCGGTCAGATCTGTCGTTATCTCAACCCTTCGTGCCCCACGTTGGGCGCCAAAATAGAACTGTTGTGGTTTAAGCCCAAGCTGTAAATCAGAACCACGCAGTCTACTGCCTCCACCCCCCCCCCCCCTTTCTTCCCTCCGCTTCTGGAGGGACGGGGAGGAGAATCAAAAGAATGCAGCTCCCACGGGTTGAGATAAGAACAGTTTAATAACTAAGGTATAACACAAATCACCACTGCCACCACCAACAATAACAACGACAAGAGAAAATAACAAGGGAAGAGAACACGATACCGCCCGCCGGAAAAGACAGCCCGGCCGAAAAAAGGGCCGTGCCCTTCCGGGTAGCTCCCAGTTACATCCCCTGGCATGACGTGCTGTGGTATGGAACACCTCCTTGGCCAGTCTGGGTCAGGTGTCCTGTCCCCGCTTCCTCCCGGCCCCTCCTCCTCCCTGGCAGAGCATGAGACTCACAAAGTCCTTGGTCAGTCTAAACATCAGTGTTATCAGTTTTTTGTTCCCAAGCCAAAAGTCAAAAACACAGTGCTGCAACAGCTACTAAGAAGGAGAAAAAAAAACTGACTACCCCTGCTGAACCCAGGACAGTGGATAAGCGTGGGACACCATGATTAGTGGAGGACAGTGGAGGATACACAGCAAGGATTATTGACAGTATAATTAGTCTTTGCAGCTTAAAGAGAATTGTACATTACATTGATTTGCATGCAAAAGGTACTGATATTGCTACAAGTTTTAATAGTGTTTTGTTTTGCAGGTTTTTGTGGTGGGTTTTTTTTTGTTGTTGTTTCATTGGGTTTGTTTGTTTGTTTGTTTTTTCTCCATTTGGCTCTTAAGCAGGCTTTGTTTTGCTCACTCTTATTTAAACCTTGCATCTGTTAAGGCTGTTTTGCTCACTGACAGGTCATTCTAAAATCCAAGGGCCAACAGGAAGAGAGCATGAATGGTCATGAGATTTTGGTCATGATACAACAACCTGAGTTACAAATCAAGACCCTGATTTCACTGCTACTGTAAATCGAAGTTGGCCACCTGGAGCAAAAATTTTTGTTTTGTTCTCTTTTTCATAGTTGTTTGTCTGTGTTCAACTTAGAAGGAATGTCTTACTAAAATAACTTAATCCTAACAGAGATCCTGTAACAAACAACAACAGAACATCAAAGGTGACTAAAGGAGGAAGATCAGACAGGAATTAGGCAATCTAGGGAGCAACTAGAGGACATCAAAACTACCCTGAGGGAGAGAACAGGACTGAGCTAGCCCACCCTAGCTGAACAGTCCTACTGGCTTTGAACAGCTAGAAAAATATGGATGGGTTGAGGGAAGTCTGTTGATAGCCCAGATCTCAGACAACCTAGCTGAACACACCCTCTTGCTTCTTTGTATACTGTGGTATTTGACCTGAAAGTTTGAGGAACTGTATCTTTTTGTTTTACTGTTTTTAAACACAAAAATCTATGTGGAAAAATAAGTAATTTTTCTTCTTAATGTCCTGTTAAAGTATCACATTACTTCTGGTTTTTTTCAAAGACTTTTTGTTCAATTTTTACTCTAATATGGTAAATTGATTTTGCTCCAGAAGAACTGT
Source organism: Psittacula echo (assembly GCF_963264785.1). Lineage (NCBI taxonomy): Eukaryota > Metazoa > Chordata > Aves > Psittaciformes > Psittacidae > Psittacula > Psittacula echo. The sequence goes on along the minus strand of NC_137738.1, from coordinate 89,130,876 downwards.
TGCATTTTATTGGAAGCCAAGGTCATAATGACTAGAGCAGACCATTCCTGTCCCAGATTGTGTCATATTGGTAAAGTTGCTAATGACTCACCTTTCAGGCTTGTGAGGTATCTTGCCCAAGCTAGTTACCTAGACTCACCCTATTGTTAGCAGAAATGGGCATTTCTAAAGCTCAAGTCAGCTGATTTCAAAACCACAGAGATGTTGGCTGCAGGGGATCCCTGAAGGCTTATTGGAAAGACTCCTGCTCAGGCAATGATTATTGCCACTACTGTCTCCTATCAGCCATGGCTTTGTCTAAGCAAATCTTGAGAATCTCTCAAAAAGAGGATTCTCAGCATTTCTGTGTAACCCTTGTCAGTGTCACACTACCATCTTGGTAAAAAATGTTTTGACACCATACCCAACCTAAACTCTTCAAGTTACAGCTATTGCACATTGCTGTATATATTATCTACCACTGCAAAGAATTGTTTTGCTTCATCAATTTTTTATAGTTTCTCTTCAAGGTGTCATAAATTGCTGTTGGATCACAACCTTGGCCCACTTCACCAGATTAAACTAGCATAGCCGTAGCCTAGTCTCATATGCTCATAGGTCATGTATTCAAGGCCCTTGGGCATCTTGGTCCTCTTTCCAGTTTCTCATCATCCTCTTTGATCTGGAGAGCCCAGAACAGGATGCATCCTGCCAGGTGGAACCTCAGCATGCACCACCCGAGGAAGAAAGCAGCTTCCCTTGATCTGCTGACTATGAATCTCATGATGATGCTCATTCTTGCAAAATTAAGAACAGAAAATACTTACACTACTTTGGAGAGTTCAACAGGATTTATTCAACACTGCCTCCTGGACTGTTCCTAGGATTTAGTATCCCCATGGCCAGGAGCGGTAGGGGTTCCCTAGGACAGCAGGGCAGGACTTGACAGCCAGGACCCCTCAGCCTGGAGCAGGACAGCTGGGGAGCACTGGGACAGCCCCATCCCTGGGCATTACACACCTCCCTGGGGACTGTGATGAGCCAAAGCTAGATCAGGTTTTTGACCTGTGGGTTGGAGCTGGGATCAGGCCCACTGGGGGGAACCAGAGTCCAATACAACGCTGGGATGGCTGGGCATCACATACAGAGTCTAATACAGCACATGGGAATGAGCTGAGGTCAGGCTGCAAATTAAGTTAGGTTAAAAGTAGGGCTGCTTTCCCCCAGAGTGGGCCCTGGCTTTCCCCATAGCAGCTCCTTCTCCTCAGGGATGAGGTCTACTCTTCCCAGGCTGGCCCTGCACCCCAGTGGCCAGGATCCTGGGCCAAAGGTGCCCAGGATCCCAACAGTACCCATGTGGCGAATGGTCACAGTCCTACTGCATTTGTCTGTCTTCAGAGAATGTACTGGTTTTCATTTATGTCTACAAAACATGTGTCCGGGCTGCTTTGATCCTGGCTAAGGCCTCCAGGCACAACTGTAGTGCAAATAATAGGCTGGAATCTCTCCTGGTGAGGTATTTTCTCAGTGTAGGCCAGGGATTAAACTAATAACACCCAATTTCCCCTTACGCTGATATGAAGGAAAATTACTCTGTGGGAAACCAGGAGCTCACTGATTTGAGTACATTTTCCTTTGGGAAAGTCTCTTCAGAGGATTTTTTTACTTTTCTTTATCATTATAGGCCAACTCTTCCAGTAGGTACATCAGCTGGCTATTGAGTAAGGGCCTGTATTTTCCTGCATTTTAAGCAGCTTGCCAAAACAGGGCTTAATATTATTTTTCATTTTATTTAGTATTTTTTCCTTAGCATATAATTTAAAAAGCCAGAAAGATAAAAGCAGGTTATCCTATTGCACTGTTTACTTTTCAAGTCTGACTTCACTAGCCAATGCAGGCTGATAAGTGTTTTACCCCCACTTGTGTTACTTGTGATAGTGGTGTGTGATCAAAAAACTCCTTAACAATTAGATCTAATAGATCCATATTGTACAGTCAGTAAAACCCCCAAGCTTTTGGGCATTTTCCTATATATCAGATAATGAGTTAGCAAGGTCCATGTCATATAGCTACACTTTAACTGTTTCTTTGAAAGGGAGGACACATTAAAACACATTATCCGAAAGAAGAGAATTATTTGGCAAATATAAGTTATACTGGCTGATTTAAGATATGGTAAGCATCTTTCCTTGAACACATACACTAGCACCAGGTAGCCTGGTTTAAGTGAACATTCAATGATAATTTGGAAGACAATATTTTCTTTTTTTGACAGTTTATATAAAGCTGTCCCAGGAATTTCTTCGTATGAAGAAACAATGCTCATGTAGGTAATCTAATCTGCAAGACATGAGGCCAGTACACATATCCTAGAGCATTTCAGTGCTAGGCATGCTTTTGTTTGAACTTGGAGGGAATCTTTTTAATAATGTAACCAGTGAAGGAATAATTTCCCCAGAAATTCCTGATATATTCAGGAAAGGAGAATGTCAGCTTTTAAAGATATCAACAACATCATTTTCACAACTGACAGGAAGAAGGATATGAAGAAGAATATGTGAGTCTAGCTGCTGTGAAGACAACATCTTTATACTTTGCTGGGCCAGTAGATATAATAAACTCTTGAATGCCCATGGGCAGAGAAGTTATACTGCCTCTGACTGATCTGACTATGAAGAAGCATGAGGTTATTTCAAGAAGTACTCATCTGAGTATAGAATAAGCTTTCCTAGATAATTAGGAAAAGCTTATGAACAAGCATTCATGAATTTAAATAATTGATTTATCTGGTACCCTGGGTTTAGCACACCTGCTGACATGCCACCCAGCTACCCCATGACATTCACTTTGCATATGTAATAGAAATAAAAGGCAAGATTACATGCTTTCAAAACCACTCTAAATTTTGCTTGTGCCTTATTAAACAAAAGAACAAACAAAAAAGATTGAATATGTTTAAGCTTTAAGGTCCTGTGTCAGTATATTATGATAAAACCACTTTAAATATAAATTTCTGTGGTACTTTTTCATAATTTATTTTAACAATCTGTTCCTCTTGACTGTTGCTGTTATTATTGACCAAAATGGCCCTAAATAATAAACTGGGTCATGATTCTTTGTCTGCCAAAGTCAACGCAAAGCATTTCCATTGTCAGGTATCTGAAAACAAATTGAAATGTCTTAAATGCCTCATTTTGTATCCAGAGATATAATGTTAATGTGGAGGTATAAATTGAACTCAAGAGGATTTGAGCTTATATTTCTTATATCTGAAGTTTTAGCAAAACAAAAGATAAAAGTATTAACTGATGCATCTTTTAGAAAGTGGGGGTTTTTTTAGTACTTCAGCAAAGCAAAAGCTATAAAACTAAATTACTGGTATGGAATAAGACCAGCAAGTGGCAGTATTTGACAAAAATCTGAGAGGTAAGTAGGAAAGTTTTAGAAGCTGACGGAGATTTATACTATATCAATCTATAAGGAAGTATTTCTCCTAGCATTCAGAAAGAAAGATATCTAACTTCCAACATAAATACATTATTTTTTTTTTTTTTCAGTTAGCTTCTCAGCTACAGAAATTAGAAACAGGAGACAAATTTCCCATGGATATTTATATGCTGGGTCAACAAAAATGACCCTTCACATTTTATAAAAATTCTTCTATGAAAACTGGCTAAGAATGGAAAGATATATCAAAACCATTTGGAAGCCTTATTTATCAGAAACCTTCCCTCACAAATTTAGAATAGCATGCAGTGAATATTAAAATCATAGAAACACAGAATCATAGCATGGTTTAGGTTGCAAAAGACCTTTAAGAGCATTGAGTCCAACCATAAGTCTTACACCTCATACTCCACCGGGTATGAAAATAGCCTAACCTACTTGACTTATGAAGCATTAATAACATATTAACCAAGTGCCTGGAGTTTACATATATGTAAATGGCAAGAATGCTATATAATATGCATGTTAAGGGTAAATTGCCTAATTAGAATAAAAATATCTATGCACTTTTAATCTCATTCCCAGAATTACATATGAATAGCATAGATACTTCCAATGAATAGTACAAAGTCTAGAAAAGCCCCAGATGTTAAAATCTTTTCAGAACAATTTTAATTTGCTATAGAAAACATAATCAATCTTGAATATGTGTTTACTTTTGAAAGAGATCACCATAAAGGACCAAAATGCAACAACATAATAATTTTTTCCTAATAATCATATTTTCCTAAATGATACAAATATCCCAAATTAGCGATATCTCTGTATTACTGTGTTTAATTATCTAGCCTCAGATATTCTGCTGCTTTTAGTCTGGGCACTGCAGGATGACAGATTTACAACCACCAAGATGTTCCAATGTGAGTGCCATTTCCAACACAAAAACTTACTTGTGCCGACACCTGCACGTTGTAGGTCAAAACTGCTTGAGTTTTATTCCTGGACCAGGAAACAAATTTAATTTTCAGATTAAGATACGCATATATACCAAAACTGATTGCAAATGCAGAGGAGGTGATACCCATAGCAGCTACTTGCTTAATTGACATTGAGGTGACGAACACTTTAACCTCCTTCTTCTGTAAACTCTCTTCTACTTCAGACTGGTATCCTCCAGTGCCAAGTAGCTGGTATCTATGTGTATAATTTTCTGAGCAACTTACATGTGTTGAAATAGCAGCCCGAAACAGCATTTAGAAATGTACCCAATTAGAAGTGTATCTAAATGGTAAAAGTCTTACAAGAGTCTCTGACTACCCTAGAAAATCAGTAGTTATGCTCCTGATGCACATCAATAAGCCTCCCTTATCTCCAGCCACAGATTGTGCCCACAGGCTCCCAGAGGCTCCCAGTTAGCCAGCCTCCAGCTCACTGTGAAGTTGAAGGATGTTTTAAAGGGTTCAGGACTTCTTAGAACAAGAAAAACACTTCCATGCTTCTCCTTTTTAAAGGAGAACACTCCTAAGCTAACTCCTTTTTAAGATACAAGCAGTTGTGTCTCACTGTAGAGAAGAGAAACACAGTGACTCAGGGAAGAATGTAGTCAAATAGTACTTCTTCAAAAAGACAGTTACAGATAATGACTCATATAATTATACTTTGATTCTGGGCCCACCAGTGATCTCCAGCACTTGTAGCACACTTCCAGGCTTTGACTTCCAACATGAGTTGTTTGACTTGGCATTAAAAATAGAAGTAGTTCCCTGGCTCATGCTAAAACCAAGTTTTCACAGTGAGAATTGGAGCAAGAACTGTTAATAGTTTTTTTTTCAAGAACGGCTTCTACATTGTTGCTTGAAGAAAAAGGCATGCAGGCAACCCTGCAGTAGCACCATGGCTTATTTCTGGGGTGGAAATGGGGGTGCTGACACTCATCATATGTAAGAGAATATGTTGGTGTTACACTTCATAGGCTAGTTGTGATCACTGTTATTGTCATTTCAAAACTGACATTCCAGTGTTTTCACCTGGGATAGTCAAAGCATGAAGAGGGTTGGAGATGAGGCGTCTATCTACTTAAGACCTGACATCATATAAGAACAACATATTCAGAGCAATGTTAGAAATCTTGAAAGTTATCTAAGTTGGTGTTATGCAAGATTTGAGGAAGTGGTGAGATCATGGGAGCTGAGGCTGCAACCATTATTCTTGTAAGGACAGTGACATTCTGGTGGTCCTCTTCATGTCCTTGCTGGTGTATACACCTACCCAAAACTGTCAGCTGAGTGTAATTGAAGGCAAATCCGACAGATTCTCCTGGTTCAGCAGTGAAAGTTGCAGCATTAAGAGGGGTAGTCCGAGAGTTGTGTACGTGTCTTTCAGACCACGGCAGAAAAGACTTGATGTGTTGAACTTGCTTCTTTCCGTACGGGTTTCTTTTTCCCTTATTATTTTTTTCTCTTCTAATTTCTCAGCTTTTTGTTCTCGTTTTCCTTTCCTTTCCCTCCTCCACTTCATTTTGCTTTCCCTCTCTCCCGTTCCGAGGCTCACGCACTCTCCCGCCTCAGCGGGTACCCTCACCCCTCCCTTTCCTGGGGATGAAGGCGAGGGCCGGGCAGCAGCGAACATCACCCCAACCTCGCTGCGCTGCCCCGCGGTGCGTGCGCAGGGCGGTGCGGAGTCCCCGCGGCGTGGCGGCTGCCCAGCCCGCCGCCGGCCGGGGCGGGCCCACCACCGTCTCCTCCTCCAGCGTGCACGGGGGGACGGGATTGCCCCGCCGCCGACCAGAGCGGCAGCCGCTGCCGGGGAGCGGAGTGGGCGCGACGCCGAGCTGCCGGAGCCCCTCTCCTCCTCTTCCTCCTCCTGCCCCGCGCCCCGCAGCATGGCTTGGTGCGAAGCGGCGGCCGCTCCCGGCCTCTGCCTCCTGCTTCTGGTGCTGCTCGCTCCCCCCGCCGCCGCGCAGCCCCCTCCGCCGCCGCCGCAGCGCGGAAGCGTGTGGTGCCCCAGCCGCTGTCTCTGCTTCCGCACCACGGTGCGCTGCATGCATCTGATGCTGGAGAGCGTCCCCGCCGTGTCCCCCCAGACGACCATCCTGTGAGTAGCCGGACGGGCAGGGACCAGGGTGGAGGGAGGGTAGAGGAGGAGGGAATACCTCGGGTGGGAGGCACTTTGAGTGGCGGTGGAACCTCAGCCCTTTGTTTGCGGTCAGGGGAGGGGGGTTGGACCCGCGGCTGTGGCTCTGCCCGAGCGGCCCCAGGCACCCCCTCCGCTATCGGTGGGGCCCCTCCGGCCCCCCCCCCCCCCCCCCGCTGCCTGCGCTACCCCGCGGCCGGTCCCTGGGGTGGCGGTAACCCGGCGTCCACTGCCCGCCTTAGGCGGCGGGAAGCGGGGATCTGGCCGGTGGCCCTGGTTTTCCAGGAACGGTTAAAGGTGGATATTCTGGTTAACCTACGGGCATTGTGTCTTCAGTTTAATCGTCCCGAGAAAGATTTTGCTGCTTCCTTCGTATCCTGCTTAAAACCATGTTCAGTTGGCAGGAGGATCGACGAGGATAAATGTAGCACTTTCCGTTCAGTTCTGAGACGTGGTGGGGATGAATGAGCTAACCGGAACCCAAACCCTGGGCTTATCGGAAACTTACCTGGTTCAAGTCCCTGCGGAGACTTGTGATCATTATTTGATGTTCTTCTAATCCATGCATTACTCTGTCAGTGTAAGTGCCCAGTCGTTCTTCTGCAGGGTCTGGCCTGAGTGAGCAATAAAATTCAGTATTGACAATGATTGTCATTTATTTAATTCACGAGATTACTGAAAGTTACTTTCCAGCAGTATTTGCCCGTAAGAAATGCAAAGCTCTAAACAAACACCACACACTTATTTTGTTTCGAGGCTTACTTGAGGAACGAATTTGTTCCACTAACCCGTTTATATGTTATTTGGGCTCAGAAAACTCTTGGCACTAGCCCTGTCCTTCCCTTACACACACACAGCCATGGAAGCTGAGCAGAACTTGGCCCTGGGAATTTTCTGCGGGGCCTCTTGTAATAAATTGACTTGCGACTTTGTCAGATATTTTCAAAAGGGATCTATAAAGCCTTGGTTTGTTTCAGCTTCCAAGTATTATTTAATGTGAAGAGTACAGTCATTTAACATTAACTGAGTCCCTCTTTGGCAAGAAGCACAGCCTTTTGGCAGAATGGGATTAGTCCTGCAGTACTTGTAAACCTTTTAGGGAACAGTACAGGAAGTGGGTGGTTAATGTTTCTTACATTTGAAACAAAGTACATTTACAGAACACCTTTTGCCTTGAGATTACAGGAAACTGTAAAGCCAGTTTTGTGAATCATCTTAAATGTAATAAATAAATAAAATCTTTAGAGTATGGAGTTAGGTCTTAATGGCTTGGTTTCATTTTATAGGTAGAACGGCCTGCAACAGCAGAAAGTGTTAGGTTAAACCTAGCCGGGGTGGAGCTCCTCTTATGGTGGGTATTTATAATCTTGCAGTGAGTCAGAAGAGAGTGAACAATGCAAGCATTATATTCCTCTAACCCCACTAATATATCAAATTGTTTAGTATCCCAAATCTGAATTATCATTCCAGTATAATGCAAGCTGCAATGTAGCAGTAGTAATGCTAAAGAAGTTAAAAACATTTTTTCAGCTTGAACAGTGATTCTCAAAATATGCCTGTGGATGACCAGCATTCTTCAAAACAAAACTGTGGCCTTGGCATCTAGTAATGGATATTCTCCTTATTCACCAGTGCACTAGGGGACTGTTATAAATAAAATAAGTAATCTATATCTAAATTACGTCTATAAATGCACAATTACTCCTTTTGCTACAGTTCTGCTACAGTTCTCCTTCTATTCCTTCTGCTACAGACTGTGAGTGAGGAGGAAATGGGCCAGAAGATAGTCGATATGAATCTCTGGGACAAAGAACAATGTTACAGTTTATTTAATAATAAGTAGTTTGAAGGTACCAATTATACATAAATAGTTTACCTATTGTGCATGAATTGCCTACCTTTAGCTGTAGCATGTACTTTCAGAATAATTATTACAGGTCTGAGTACTCACTGAATTGCCACTGATTTTTTTTTTATTTCTCCTTTTCTGCTATGTAAAAGTGCAGTTCTACACAGCAGTGTTATGCTTCATGGAGGTAGCCCATCACCCACAGAGGGCTTTCTACACACAAGAATAGTTTCTTTTTTCAGCATGAAAATAAGAAGCAGTTATTTCATCTCTGACTTGACCCTGACAGTTTGTCTTTCATGTGGAGCCTGTGTATTAGATATGTTTAGCAGTGGTGTTGATATCTAGATAATTAGAAATAATGAATCAATTTGAATTGAATGCCTTCCCCTTTAAAACATGGGCTCATGAAATCCTGCAAAATGTGTTGCTGATGGGTTAAGCCCATTTTTACTGGCATTGGTAAATTCCACATTCTTGTTTAGTTTGTTTCATCCTTAGGGCACAGATTGAACCTGCAAAGTAATTTTGAAAAAAAAAAAAAAAAAAACATAAATTTTTCCTCATTTTTAAGTATGTAGTTGTATTGATTTTTACTGAGCACTGGTTCTGAAAACTGTCCCATTTTGGAAGCTGAGTTGACTTTGCTCTACTTCACATATAATTTGTTACATGGATTAAAACAGCATGAGGCCCAGACCAACAATGCGAGCCAAATGTTTTTCCCCACATATCAAAAATGTCTACTCCTAATGTGAGTCCCTCTTTTGAGAAAACTGTTCATAACGTTATAGTTTCTGACCTTGCCAGTGCTACTTCTGGCTGTACATTTTCTCACTCTCCTGCTTCCCCTACTTTCTGGCACTTTCTGCTTCCCTGCTGCAGGCAAGGATCCACAGCATACATTTCTTCTGCGGGGTGGATTCTGCCAGCGTTGAAAGTGCTCGTGGAGCCTTGCATGTGATTTCACCCAAGATGAGATGATTGCTCAGGTTCTTTGTAGGAGTAGGGCTGGCATCCCAGCCCACAGGTCTTTGCTGACTTCCCTGAAGAATGGAGGCCCATCTCCAAAGCAGTTTGCAAAACCACTTCATGCCTTAAGTACCGTTGTGGAAGTTTCCTTTCATCTCTCTGACTAAATACAGCGTGCTCATGTATTCATATTTACAAACATATTTATATTAGACCATTTAAATGGTTGAGGAATGTAAAATTCTGGACACAGTACTACTGCTGTCTTCTCTTCTCAGAATTGTATTCCATCTTACGTTTATTTGGGGGATTTCTGTGTTTTTACAGCAATTTCTAGCTCATAGTCTTTGTAATTCTGACTGGGGTCCTTTGAACATTGATACAGTATGTTACTATTTGTATCTCGCTTAAGCATAACCAAAATCCAAACCTGTCTACAAGGCTAGGTACACAGACCAATGCTACAATTTGTTCACAGTTTTTCTTGGCAACACCTGGATGGTCTGGGTTTTTGCTAGCTGTACAAGCATAGTTGCATACACTGCAGTTAGATCTCACAGACTGAACAAGAATAGAAACTAATGTTCTGTTAAAAGCAGAAAAGGTAAAAATTAACTGAAAATATTGTCAAAAGAAATATTGACAAATACTGACAAAAGAAAGTGGACTTGATTTGCATTAAGAGTGGCATGCAAATCATTGAGGAGAAAATTTTGTTTCGAAATGAGTTGCTCATAATAGTATTTGCTATGGGTAATTATTGCTTTAGCTATCCTGCGTGTCTGTTGTGAGTAAAACACCTTTTAAATGAGTGTAATTTTAAGCGATTAGACCTAACAGGACTTTTGAAATTGCAGTCATTGTGGGTGAGTAGTTTTTCAAAGTAGTCACTGAAATTAAATTGAAGGCAACAGTCTCAGTGTTGCTTGTTACTGCTTTTGTTTACATGATTGTAGCATATTCTAAAAATTTCATAGAATCATAGAATAGTTAGGATTGGAAAGGACCTTAAGATCATCCAGTTCCAACCCCCCTGCCATGGGCAGGGACACCTCACACTAAACCATGTCATCCAAGGCTCTGTCCAACCTGGCCTTGAACACCGCCAAGGATGGAGCATTCACAACCTCCCTGGGCAACCCATTCCAGTGCCTCACTACCCTCACAGTAAAGAATTTCTTCCTCATATCCAATCTAAACTTCCCCTGTTTAAGTTTGAACCCATTGTCCCTTGTCCTATCACTACAGTCCCTGATGAAGAGTCCCTCCCCATCATCCTTGTAGGCCCCCTTCAGATACTGGAAGGCTGCTATGAGGTCTCCACATAGCCTTCTCTTCTCCATGCTGAACAACCCCAACTTTCTCAGCCTGTCTTCATATGGGAGGTGCTCCAGTCCCCTGATCATCCTCGTGGCCCTCCTCTGAACCTGTTCCAACAGTTCCATGTCCTTTTTCTGTTGAGGACACCAGAACTGCACACAATATTCCAAGTGAGGTCTCACGAGAGCAGAGTCGAGGGGCAGAATCACCTCCTTGGACCTGCTGGTCACACTCCTTTTGATGCAGCCCAGGATACGGTTGGCTTTCTGGGCTGCGAGCACACACTGAAGCTGGCTCATGTTCATTTTTTCATCGACCAACACCCCCAAGTCCTTCTCTGCAGGGCTGCTCTGAATCTCTTCTCTGCCCAACCTGTAGTTGTGCCTTGGATTGCTCCAACCCAGATGTAGGACCTTGCACTTGGCATGGTTAAACTTCCTAAGGTTGGCATCAGCCCACCTCACAAGCATGTCAAGGTCCCTCTGGATCGTCCCAGCAAAACAGCTTGGGAGGGTGTGTAGGATGGGAACCCTCTAAAGCCATTCCCAGAAATCTGTCTGTACTGCTGATTGAATGACCCAGGGCCAAGGCTTGTGTGTTAAGGAGACATTTGCAGAGCTTGTAGGATGTGCTTGGTCATTAGCAGGGACAGAAGGGCACAGCATTTATAGTGTTTGGCATTTACTGGGACACTTTAGGCAAAGCTGCTGAGGGATGTGGCAGAAGGCCCAAAACAATCTTCATTTACAGAACATATCTGCATATCACTAGATCCATTAGTAGGAAGGTATTTTTGTTATCTCAACAGCAAGCTAACCCTCATCAGATTCTTTGTTGAAGAATGGGAAAACATGTGGAGCAAAATCATGCCCATTGTTTCCTGCAAGTATCCTACTATATATTTAACACACTGTTATCAGAGGAATATGTTGTATTATGTTACAGTTAATAAATATAATTTCTGATTTTCATCTGTTTCTACTAAGATAGTTTTTTGACAAGTAAATACTTAACATTTGAGTGTCAAAATGCTAAATATGTATTTATTTACATTAAGATATCTGTAATGAGTAAATCCAAAGATCCATTTGACCTACTGTCTGTTCTTTGAGGGTGACTGAAAGTGCAGCTTATAAACAAGTAGACAGAATTGAGCAGTATGTAGTGATTCATCTCTGTGATTTGCAGTTTAGGGATTTTCTGAGCTAAAGACCATTTCCCCATTATATGTAAACCTTGATGGATTTCTCCTCCACAAATCTTTTCCAGCTAATTTAGCTGCTACTTGCACTCATAACTTTCAGTGAGAAGGAGTACTATACAAACTTAGTTTGTATATACTATATATATACTATATATTATATGCTATATATATACTATATAATATATTTTGTATAAGTTTGTATAGTTTGTGTAAGTTTGTATAAGTCATAGTCTAAGTTGCTCTCATCTTTTGTTTGAAGCATGCAAGTTGCCAGCTTCACTTGGTGTCCCCCATTTCCTCTATTGGAAGAGGCAGTGCATACTCAATCCCTCTCTGTCATTTCAATGCCAGCCATGATTTTAAGACCTTTGAATCTAAGCTTCTCCATTCTTTTTAAAGTTGAGAAGTCTTCTCACTGAAAGATTTGTGTTCTTGGGACAGCTCACATGACTGGAATGTGGTCATGGATGGCTATGTCCTTTTAAGGAAAGATAGGTCAGCAAAGCGAGGTGGTGGAGTTGCCCTTTATGTAAGAGAGCGACTAGAATGTATTGAGTTCTGTCCAGGGGCAGATGAGGGGCAAGTGGAAAGTCTGTGGGTATGAATTAAGGGACAGGCTGGTATGGGTGATGCAGTTGTGGGGGTCTATTATAGACCTCCTGATCAGGACGAAGGAGTTGATGAGGCTTTCTACAGGCAACTGAAAGCAGCCTCGCAACTACATGCCTTGGTCCTCATGGGGGATTTTAACTACCCTGATATTTGCTGGAAGACTCACACAGCCAATCATTCACAGTCTAGGAGGTTCCTCCAGTGCATTGATGACAACTTCTTAATGCAACTGGTGGACAAACCAACTAGGAGAGGAGTGCTGCTGGATCTAGTACTCACCAACAAGGAGGGTCTGGTTGAAGTGGTGATGGTCAATGGCAGCCTTGGCTGCAGTGACCATGAGATGGTGGAGTTTAGGATCCTGTGTGGGTGGAATAGAATACCTAGCAAGGCCACAATTCTGCATTTCCGAAGGGCCAACTTTGGCCTCTTCAATCAATTGCTAAGGGAAGTCTCATGGGAAAGGGTACTAGGTGGTAAAGGGGCTCAAGATAGCTGGTCAGCATTCAAGGACCACTTCTTCCAAGCTCAGGATCAGAGTGTCCCAATGGGTAGGAAATCAAGTAAGGGAGCCAGGAGACCAGCATGGTTAAACAAGGAACTGCTGGGCAAACTGATGTGGAAAAACAGAATCTATGGATTATGGAAGGAGGGGCTGGCCACTTGGGAGGAATATAGGACAGTTGTTAGAGGATGTAGGGAGGCAATTAGGACAGCTAAGGCCTCCTTGGAACTTAATCTTGCAAGTCGGGTTAAGGACAATAGAAAGGGCTTCTTCAAATACATAGCGGATAAAACTAACACAAGAGGCAATATAGCCCACTGCTGAACGAGGTGGGTGCCCTGGAGACAGAGGATATAAAGAAGGCAGAGGTGCTGAATGCCTTCTTTGCCTCTGTCTTTACTCCTGCAGACTCTTCCTGGGGGCCCCAGATTCCTATAACCCCAGAAGGAGTCAGGATAAAGGAGGAGTTTGCTTTGGTAGATGAGGATTGGGTTAGGGATCAGTTAAGCAATCTGGACATTTGTAAATCGATGGGTCTGGATGGAATACACCCACGGGTGCTGAGAGAGCTGGCGGAGGTCATTGCTAGGCCACTCTCCATCATCTTTGGTAAGTCGTGGGAAACAGGAGAGGTGCCTGAGGATTGGAGGATGGCAAAGGTTACGCCGGTCTATAAGAAGGGCAAAAAGGAGGACCCGGGTAATTATAGACCAGTCAGCCTTACCTCCATCCCTGGAAAGGTGATGGAACAACTTATTCTTGACACCATCTCTAGACATATCAAGGATGAGGAGATCATTAAGAGTAGCCAACATGGTTTTACCAAGGGGAAGTCATGTTTGACCAACCTTATAGCCTTCTATGAGGAAGTAACTAGGTGGATGGATAATGGTAGAGCGATAGATGTGGTTTTCCTTGATTTCAGTAAGGCATTTGATACTGTCTCCCACAGCATCCTCATAGATAAGCTAAGGAAGTGTGGGCTTGATGATCAGGTAGTGAGGTGGATCAAGAACTGATTGAAAGGAAGAAGGCAGAGAGTTGTGGTCAATGGGGCAGAATCTAGCTGGAGGTCTGTGACTAGTGGAGTCCCTCAGGGGTTGGTGCTGGGACCAGTGCTGTTTAATATTTTCATCAACGATCTGGATGAGGGAACTGAATGTACCCTCAGCAAGTTCGCTGATGACACTAAACTGGGAGGAGTGGCTGACACACCAGAAGGCTGTGTTGCCATTAAGCGAGACCTGGACAGGCTGCAGAGTTGGGTGGGGAGAAACTTGATGAAATTCAACAAGAGCAAGTGTAGAGTCTTGCATCTGGTGAGGAACAACCCCAGGTTCCAGTACAGGTTGGGGGTTGACCTGCTGGAAAGTAGTGAAGGGGAAAGGGACCTGGGTGTCCTGGTAGATGGGAGGATGACCATGAGCCAGCAATGTGCCCTTGTGGCCAAGAAGGCCAATGGCATCCTAGGGTGCATTAGAAAGGGTGTGGTTAGTAGGTCGAGAGAGGTCCTCCTCCCCCTCTACTCTGCCTTGGTGAGGCCGCATCTGGAATATTGTGTCCAGTTCTGGGCCCCTCAGTTCAAGAAGGACAGGGCATTGCTTGAAAGAGTCCAGTGCAGAGCCACAGAGGTGATTAAGGGAGTGGAACATCTCCCTTATGAGGAGAGGCTGAGGGAGCTGGGTCTCTTTAGCTTGGAGAAGACGAGACTGAGGGGTGACCTCATCAATGTTTACAAATATGTAAAGGGTGAGTGTCAGGATGATGGAGCTAGGTTTTTCTCAGTGATGTCCAGTGATAGGACAAGGGGTAATGGGTGTAAACTGGAGCATAAGAGGTTCCATGTGAACATCAGAAAAAACTTCTTTACTGTGAGAGTGACAGAGCACTGGAACAGGTTGCCCAGGGGGGTTGTGGAGTCTCCTATGTTGGAGATATTCAAGGCCCGGCTGGACAAGTTCCTGTGTGATGTACTCGAGGTTACCCTGCTCTTGCAGGAGGGTTGAACTAGATGATCTTTTGAGGTCCCTTCCAACCCTTGGGATTCTGTGATTCTGTGACCTGCGCCTTCCTTCTCTGCTGTATTTTGAGGTGAGGGAATTAACAACTTTCCCTAGTGTCTGAATGGACCGATCTGGTATATGGGCTAACTAAGGGTTTATAGAGCAGCATTAGAGCAGCTTGTTCAGCCTTGAAAAGAGAAAGCTCAGGGGAGACCTTATAACAGTCTTCAATATCTAAAGGGTGCCTACAAGATATCTGAAAAGGACAAGATATCTGACAGGACAAGGGGAAATGGCTTTAAGATGACAGAGGGTAGATTTAGATTAGATATTAAGAAGAAATTCTTTGCTACATGGGTGGTGAGACGCTGGAACGTGTTGTCCAGAGAAGCTGTGGATACCATCCCTGGAAGTGTTCAAGGCCAGGTTGGATGGGGCTTTGAGCAACTTGATCTAGTGGAAGGCATTCCTACCCGTGGCAGGGGAACTGGAACTAGATGATCTTTAAGGTCCCTTCCAACCTTAACCATTCTATGATTAGGATTGTCTGTGTTTTTAATTTCCTTTCCTAATAATTCCCAACATATTTCTATCTTTTGAACTGTTGTTTCATGGAATTATCAAGGGTAGCTTAAGATCTTGTCTGTAAGTTGTAACAATCAGTTCTAGGCCCACCATTTTATTTGTAAGGTTTGGTTTTCTCTGTATACATTACTTTGTATTAACATGCATTAGGTCTGCATTTTAATGGCCATTCATGGAATGTTGATGTGCCCTTCTGCTGTTCTTCCTAGTCTGACTTTGTTAAAATAGAAGAATAATCAAAAGCAAAACTTTGTGCTCGCTGTTGTTCATTCATTTTACACTTATGAATAAATTGAACCCAGCAAAGCTCCCTGTGAAACTCTACTGGTGACATTCCAGCACTGTGAGAATTCGCCATTTACTACCAACGTCTCTTTATGCTCAGGTGGATTGTCTAGAGTATTGGCTTTCTAGCTGTTTCAGGAGTGCCTTCTAATTCACAAAGCTTTGGGAGGTTGGACTGGGGCTAGCACAAGATTTTTTTATTTGGAAACATTTTGGAAAGCCATGAAGATTATGTAGATGAGTGGATTGTTTGGTATTGTTGTCTAGGTTCCCAGTTGAAAATCACAGTTTTAAATATTTTTCTGTCTTTCTGATTAGGCTAACAAATATCTTCAGTGTCTTTACTGTTGCTCAGTTTTCCCAAACAGCAGCAAAAATGAGTTACATCAATTTTCATCATTACTTTGGGGAATTTAGGGGCATGAGTGACATCAAAAAGTAAGTTGCTGAGCAGCAGAGACAAACATGGAATTACTCGCTGGAAAGAGTGAGAAATGGATGCTTGGACATGGGTAAATATACTCTTTCTTCTAATTCCCAAAGAAGGCTGGTGGAAAACTAACAGAAAGATGCCTATCCCTTGCATCATCCAGAAGGTCTGGATCTGAGATACAAGGGGAGGAGTGTCTCATCTAACATTGTGTAAACATATGCCTAAGAGAAAAATATTACTAATAAATATTCCCACCTCCTCCCTTTTTCTGAGTAGCTCTTACTGACTTTTCCCCCAGGTGAGGTCAGTGCTCATTAAGAGATGAGGTGGTGATGTCATTAGCCAGCAGAAAAATTGGTGATGTAGATATTAAATAAATATTAGGCTGTCCACATGTGCTTATAGTTTGTCTTTTGAGTAAACTAAGTTTAAATTAAAAGATTAAAAGTCTAGCAGAGTGGTAGAAAGTATAGTCAGTAAAGAAGAGAACAGAGCTCAGGGTAAGATAGAAGGAAGCTGTAGAAAGAAACCAACACAATAGAAAAAAATGCTATTATGACTTGAAAAAGTATCAGTTATTCAGAACACAACAAAAAAAAGAAGATAAATAGTGCACGATGTGTGTAGAATTGCATAATTTTTTTTAAATTACAGAATGCCCTTTTACAGGAATATTTTACTGCGCAGAATGGGTAGAATAAAATGCTGTATTGTTTTCAGGCCCCAGTTCTTTCTTTTATCAATTGAAAAACAAACCGTAAATTTCACCTGTTTTGATTCATCTCTCAAGATAGTATTTTTTCAATTGCTTCTTTTTAAAGTCAAGTTTCTGAGGCTTTCAAAGCTTATTGTATTTGTTTACACTATGTTTTCCCACTTTGTATATCATTTTGTGATCAAATATTTAATATTTTGTACACTTTAGATCTCACAAATGTGAACTTATGCTTACCTTTGTATACATGAGTAATCCCTAGGCTTCTGATTCTTCCTGGGCTTGGACATTGGCTGAGTCTCTTTCCAGGAAGCTTTACAGGCTAAGACTTCACTTATAGAAAATCTCCATTTATGTGACATTTAAAATCTATTATCACACAAGTTAAATATTTATAGTTGCTTGTATTTCTGGAGAAGTTTATATATAAAAATAAGTTAGTATTTTAAGTACTTGTGTGTGTGCCTGTGTTTATATACACACATGCTATATACATACTGTGCCTCTGCGTGTCTGTGTATATCTATATACAGTAAAACAGAAACAACTCAGTTAAGTCCTATAGTTGTTTCTATTTATCAACAACAATTTTATCATTTCTTCCATTTGGATTTGATGAAAAAACCCCAAAACAGTACAAAAATAGTTTTACACTCTTCATTATTGCAAACATGGGCAAAGTTTCAAGACAATCCAAAGAGATGGTGCAATGAAAGCTGGCTGAGCTGGAATGGAATGGCTCAAGTATTTCCTTTTCCTTCCTTTGCTTATCAGGCTGCCAAATTTGATTTCTTTTTGGTATGGAATTATTACTGTTGCTAATGAGAATCAAGTGGTTCTTTTAAAAAGAAAATGTATGTTTATTGCAAAAAATCAAAGATTCTCAAACTTCCAGAGAAACACATGAGAGACCAATGTGGAGCGTCAGCTTTATCTGCTTTGTGTATTTTTGTTTACAAAGATTAGTAAAGATTAGGACCTTGCCTTGAAGAGTTTGTGCAGTGCCTGGCATGGCTTCCTGTACATTGAGAAAGTTGTTAGAATGAAAACTATGAAGTTTGGTGAAATATAGTGTTCTCTTATTTGTTTTTTGGGGTTTTGTTTTGTTTTTCCCGAGTTGTTTTACTAAGCAAAACAATGAGCATATCTTTTTAAATCCAAAGGACTGTGACATTGCACTCTTTTTTTTTTTGTTGTGATCTGTTGTTGGTCAGATTTTCAGATCTTTTATTCTTTTTCCAGTTGCCACTCCCGAATCTTTTGGAAACATTTTCTTTCAGCATTCTTTCCCCCTAAATCACTTGTTACAACAGTCTGCTCCTTCCCTGGCTGGTTTAAAAAAGGAAAAGAATATTACTTTGTACACAGCATTACCTTACCTAATGACTGGTTTTGGTGAGCAGGATGATGACTGTTAAGTGTCAAGCTATTTGCGTTGAGTTAGCCAGACTGATGGATTTGTTATCCATTTATTTGCCATATGGCTGCTGGTTTCCTTCATAGGAGAAAAACTACAGAATTAGTGAATCCATGCGTGCTTTGACTTACATCCAGGCAGTGTGAGCATCATAGCTGGTGCAGCATGAAATTCAGTGCAGACTTCTCAAAATGGTTTTATTAAGCCACTTCAATATAAAATCTCACTCTTTGATAACTTGTGGTTATTTAATGCCTGATTATCATGATAACAAGACAAATTTCATTATAATCAGATGCCATCTGTCATCAACATTCAGATCTTTAAAGCGTGTCTGAATCGATGTCTTATAATGTTTTGAATTTTAATTAATGTTTTAATTTTTCAGAAATATTTTGGAAAAAATGTGAGGCAGTGTATGTTCTGGTGCACAGATAACTAGTGAGCCATTTAAAACTCAAACACAAATAAATGCCATATTACATTGTCTGCTAAGATAATGTAAGAAGCTGGAACAACAGTGTGATGGTATGGCATATGTATATAAAAAACCCACAGTAACAGATTTGCTGCTGCAAAGCTGCCTATCAAAGCAGGATTCCTTTTAAGGTTATTTTATTACTCTTTGGGATAACTAATTTGGGTTCAAGAAAATAGATTTTGTTTGATGGTGTCCTGGGTTCAGCAGAAGCAGTCAGTTTTTCGCCTTCTTAGTAGCTGGTGCAGCGCTGTGGTTTTGACTTTCGGCCTGGGAATAATACTGATAAAGCCGATGTTTTCAGTTGCTGGTCAGAATGTTTACCCTGACCAAGGACTTTGTGAGCCTCATGCTCTGCCAGGGAGGAGGAGAAGCCGGGAGGAAGCAGGGACAGGACACCTGACCCAAACTAGCCAAAGAGGTATTCCATACCACAGCACGTCATGCCGGGGGATGTAGAACTGAGAGTCCCCGGAAGGGCTGGATCGCTGCGGAATGGGGGTCAAGGTATCGGTCGGTGAGGTGCTGTATTCTCTTCCCTTGTTATTTCCTTTATCATTATTATTATTGGTGGTAGCAGTAGTGATTTGTGTTACACCTTAGTTATTAAACTGTTCTTATCTCAACCCGTGGGAGTTGCATTCTTTCGATTCTCCTCCCCGCCCCTCCAGGACCGGAGGGAAGAAAGGTGGGGGGAGAAGTAGACTGTGTGGTTCTAATTTACGGCCTGGGCTTAAACCACGACAGATGGCATTTTGGTAATCTCCCTGAAAATTTGAGAGGTGGGAGTATTTTAAGGTAGTTTTTGTTTGTTTTGGTTTTTTTTTAAAGACAAAAACTGAATCATAGAAGTCAGATCTTTGACTTGGGTAGCATTCTCAACATCTAATTGCAAAGTAGTTTTAAGTGCCAAAACAAGGGCAAACTTCCACTGAGCAAGAAGGACTACAGGGCTGTGACAGGTCTGCAAGAATAGGTGGTTTGCTCTGGCCAGATTCAATTCATTAGCTTTCTGATTTAATTTTATTTGCCTCAGCAAAGCTTAAGTAAGCATAACAGCACCCATGTAGGGTGTAGAATCAGCTAAAATAAATCAATTAAAATGATTGCTAGTTAGACTTTATGTACAGATAAGCAGGTTTTACATAAAGATTGAAGACATAGATGTCTTCATCTTATTGCTACTAGGCAACTATTAAAGGTTTCCAAAGACCTTTCTCAGCATAGAAACTTTTTCTATACTGTATTTAATGCAACTTTTAAAACTCAGGAAATTCTTTTTCCTGAGTATTCTATCAGTGAGCTAAATTGAAATTTCTAAAATTTTGATACATGTTGACACATTTCTTTATACAGTAAACAACAGTTTTGAAAACTTAGAAATCCCTCTAATTCTTCCATTATGTATTTTCTGAGATGTTTTATACTGTGTCAACTTTGTGTTCTTAGTGGAGTGGATGTTTTCTTTTTGGCATCTTCTATATTCCATAAGGATGGACCTGTTGGAGGGAGACCAGAGGAGGGCCATGAAGATGATCAGAGGGCTGGAGCACCTCTCCTATGAAGACAGGCTGAGAGAGTTGGGCTTGTTCAGCCTGGAGAACAGAAGAATCTGGGGTGACATTAGAGCAGCCTTCTAGTAATTAAAGGGGACTCACAAAAAAAGCTGGAAAGGGCCGTTTTACAAGTGCATGTAGTGATAGGGCAATGGAGAATGGCTTTAAACTGACAAAGGGGATATTTAGATTAGATGTTTTTTCAAAGAAATTTTTTCCTGTGAGGCTGGTGAGGCACTGGAACAGGCTGCCCAAGGAATCTGTGGCTGCCCTATCCCTGGAAGTGTTCAGTACCAGGTTGGATGGGACTTGGAGCAACCTGGTCTAGTGGAAGGAGTCCCTGCCCATGGCAGGGGGGGCTGAAACTGGATTATCTTTAAGGTCTCTTTAACCCAAACTATTCTGTGATTCTATGATTTCTGGATACATCTTGCATGTGAAGAATTGCATAAAAGAAGTGGAAATGTAAGAAATATGGTCTAAAATTTAAAAATAGTCTGAGACACAGTATTTATTGGTGATTTCCAGTTGAACAGTTTGGCACGTTAATTAAGTGGCAAAAAGCAAGGTTTATAATAAAATAAGAACACCCCCTGGTATTCAGTGTCAATCTTTATACCAGACATATCTGCATGGAAGATATCTACCCATTGATGTAAAATAGAATTATCTTTTGAAGAATTTTGTGGGTGTACCAAACACATTAGATGGTACAGGTTAAGTTTTCCATTTTTTATGAACTTGCAACATGAACAACACCTAGAAAACAGGTATAAGAGGTAGGCAAATAACTTCTGTACGGCGCATACACTCAGGTACTGAGGTATATTATGTAGGTCAGTTTTTAACTCCATGGCATGTGTTCGTAATCCCTTATTCATCAACGAAAGAACTAGTTGTTGTTTGGCATTCACGATTCAACAATATCAAGTTCTATTAAAACTATTTTTCTATATTGGTAAAATGTTTGTCGGATGTTTAAATCTCATTATTAGCCTATAATAATAAATACATCTTAGTCTGTTATCTGAAGTAGAATTTGCATTTATAGGATCCTTAAATATTAAAATATCTGTTATTTACTTACTGGCTTTTGTAGGTTGACTTTACTTTGAAAATATCCTAATATATCTAAAGGGATATTTCACTTTTTCAAGAGCCAATCTTCTGAACAGTATAAACAAAACAATCATTTTAAAACAAGCAGGTGATTAGGGTGGAATTAATTGATTTTATTTTTCAACTTTGAACTTTGGAGATAATTGGACATGATGGTAGGTGCTCATAAAATAAATTCTTTTTAAGATCTGGACCCAGATGTAAGAAATTTCTGATAGTGTCAGGATTTAAAAAAATTGTTGAATGCCTTTGTGGATTTAAAATTTGCTTTTTCTTTCTTTCTTGGTTGGTGTGTCTTTCATTCCATAAATCTGTCATTTTTAACTGCATAGTGACAAAGCTTCAAAGAGGGTATGAAGTAAAATGTCCATTCAGCTCAGCCTTGTCTTTAACCGTGTGGTTTGGACATGAGAAGCATTTATCCCTCCAGAGACCAGAGCAAGTACAAAATCTCAGGAGAGATTTCAGCCATGACCCTGGTAGCACATCTGATGCCTGAGGAAACTTCACCAGTAGAAATTTGTTGGTTTAAGAGGTTAACTGCTGGGTCTGTGGCTTGGACTCTTCAGCTTCTTAAATTCTACTTAAGGTGTCTTAAGTATTTGTGGAAATCCCAGCCATAAATTGGCATTTTTATGTGTCTGGATCAGAGGGTATATTTGTATGACTAACTAATCTTACAACAATGATGGTTTAGCTGTGAGTCAAGAGGTTTCTTCAGGTGAATTTGGTGAATAATGTCTGTGGGAAAGAATTTTTTCACTGGCTTTTAAGCAGTCCTCTTAGTCAAGCAGAGTACTAATAATTTGTACGTTTCCAAGATATGTAAATATATGGTTTTGGGTAGTAAGAACATTTGAAGAATCTATTATTCAAAAATGAAAAGTAATTAGTAGATATATCTGCTTATTGAAACTAAGATGTTTTTTTAAATTTTTGGCTGGAGATAGTACTCAAACATTCTTTTAGAGGTGACTTAAAAGAAAAGGTGTATAAAAAAAATTAAAAGAAAAGGTGTATATTAAAAGAAAACAGTGAGTCTAATGTATTCAAGTAGCTGGTCTATTTAGTATCTCGATGCTAGTATGTACCTGCTTGTTTTGTTTGAGTTTTCTGTTGCCAAATAGAGATTGTACCTCTTGGCAGATAAAAAAAAAACAACCCAGAAACACCCTGTGAGTGGTACTTAAGGTTTGTTTTGGCTGCTGGGTGCCAGCAATAGTTGCTTATTCATCTTCACAGTCAGTTCCCAGAGTTAGTTGAATAATAAACATTGGGAAAACATTTGGTTTCACTGTGAATCATTTCCCTGATTTTGTGGCCTGTGATGTCTGTGGTCACTCATGTTAGCCCTAGTGAAGAGGTGGCCTGGCAGGCTGCAGGAGGGATGAACTGTTTGCTGAGGGAACCTGTTAAAACTGCCCTGGGGCCTCACTGAACTAAGCTTGCTGTCAGGGAAAACTGTAAAAATAAGCCAAATTTGTGATACAATTTGAAGGGCCAGTTTCAATGTACACAAAGGACTGTAAATGCCCCTGAGCCCTCCTTGCAGAAGTCCCCTGCTAGTTTCCCTCCTTGCTGGGGAAGTGAGAGCCACCTATCCCCGCTCCATGCTTCCCTGAGCCTGCTGCTCCAGCCTGGCAGCCAAAGCAGATGCCTTACACTGAAAATGTTTGCAGTTTTAGCTTCCACAAATTAATTTTTAATTAGCCTCCCATCTATTGAGTTGCCAGACTAGGTATTTATTATGTGATATGAGATGATAATGATATGACTTTCCTAAAGGCATGCTTGTATATAATTTAATATTTAAAAGATATTTCTAGTATTTTCATTCTACTTTGGTAACACTAATCAAATGTTTTAACTTTCCCCCCCCTTTTTTTTTTCATACACATGTGGCTAAAAACATTTTTTGTTCCCTCTGAACACTAGGAAATACCCCTTGAGAATCCACTTTTGCTATGATATGTTACTGTCAAGCATGTGAAGTTACTCCCCATGTAGCCCAAATGGTATTTATGTTGGCCTGAGTGATAGTTTGTAACTGATAGAGGGTGATGAAAACAAGGATGAAAGTTGAAGTGGGTTCAAAGTGGAAAAAATCAGATCGATTTGTGACTTCAAAAATGGCATTAAACTGTGAAGGCTGAAGTAATACAGAATTGTCTTTGCTTATACTCAGAAATGATTTTTTTTTGCCTTAGGAACAATATGTGTGTAAAAACTTTTCCATCTAAAAGTGTTTTATGCTTTTTTTTTTTCTGCTATTTTTTAGTACTTTGTTAACATGATAAAATAATTACAGACATATCAAAAAGTGCTTTCTAATGAATTATTGACTTACTACTGCCAATATGAGAACTGCTAGGAAGATGGTGCATGACTTAAAGTAAAATAGATATGATCTCCTGAGGCCACTGGAGTTTAAAATAACTAACACAGACAAGACGTGTAACGTGGAAATTTCAGACACATCTATAATTTGCAGCATTCCAATTTTCCAAGTTTTCTTAATCTGGTCAATCCAGATCTAATTTTGGTAGTGAAAAGAGAATAGAAATGTGCAGGGAAAGAATTATAAAACTGAAGTTGTAGGCAGATCATTTAGTTCAGTTCTACTTCTGCAATATGAGGTAAAGTGAGATTGTTGCTGATTGATTCAAGTTATGGAATACGATAAAAATGTATAAAGCATAATATTTATTATTAATCTTTTATTTACTCTCTTCATGCATTCAGTAAGGTAACCTGTTCACCAGCGACTAGGAAGCAGGAGTTGGAAATGCTCTAAAATTGCTTTAATTATTTTTTTTCCTGTAATTTTGATATTGATGTTAGGATGTACATAGCAAGAAGGAAAAGGAAAGAACAATCTCTGTTCCCAGAGATTCCCTCCATGAAAGTAATTTAGTTGGGTACTTTTAAGGTTGAATGTCTTCTTCTAGTAGCTGCTTCCATTGGTTTTCGTAGTCAGAAGGCAGCTTCTTTCTCCCAAGTGACAGGAATGCACAGATGCCTGTGCTGAGGCAGTCTGAACTGATGAGGAATGAGGAGGTGTTCTAATGCAGCGCTGTCACTCCCAGTTCTTCTGAATTTGCTTTGCCAGGAGCAGGAGAGAGCTGGAAGCAGAGCAAGAAAATACCTAACTTAAATGCTCTGGCAGCCTGATATTAACCTCAGGAAGCAGAAAATACAATTCCCAGAGCTGCAGCTTTTTCAGTGAGATGACCTGGGATTTTCCATGAAGTGGAGGGAAGAGCTGTTACTTTGACTGAAACCAGGAAGCTGGTCTGCATCCAAGTATTAGAGTACCTGGATTTTTGTTTTTACTCTTAAAAGCCGGTAGTGC
The DNA here is from genome assembly GCF_963264785.1 of Psittacula echo. Classification (NCBI taxonomy): domain Eukaryota; kingdom Metazoa; phylum Chordata; class Aves; order Psittaciformes; family Psittacidae; genus Psittacula; species Psittacula echo. The sequence continues at coordinate 89,105,913 of NC_137738.1, read as the reverse complement.
TTTTCCTATTAATAGGTGAATGTCCTTGACATTCTGTAAGAACAAGTATCTGGATAAATTCTAAACCCACCTCTGAGTCTGAATCTAGTGGCAATTGCTGTATTGGAAATAACTGGAAAGTATGTAATGGTTGGAAATACATTCTGATAAAATCCATCTGGTAGAAAGGGAAGACTGACACATAGATTTACGATGAATAAAGGCTTTTGAGTCAAATTTAGATGTTATTTTTAGATGCAGTAATTCCTTCAAATTTCCACATCCTTTGGCTTGATGTTGATCTTGTATTGCAAAACTTCTTTTTGAATTGAAAGAGACAGAATGGGCATTCTTTATTAAGGTCATTGGCATTGTAGATGCTGGGTATTATCTATTAGTATAATAAATATGATGCAAATTAACATGCAGTGGATCAGTGAGGCTGCCTGCCCTGAAGAAAGAAAAGCCCTCAAAACTGTGTTGGTGAGGAAATCACACTTCCATACTAGGATAGTTTACCTGCACAGTTTGTTACTTCTTTTGCAACCCTCACTCACATCCCTGTTTTCAGGTGTAGGATCTCCTGTAGAGCTCATTGCCCTCAGCACTGATACTTCCCCAGGGCTGACGGGCACTCAGCTGGGTACTCCTGTAGGAGAAGGGCTGATGTGTCAGAGCTAGAAGGAGGCTTAAGAAGCAATCTAACCTCTGGAGCTCACTCTGGTAAAATGCAAGTGACTCTTTTATATCAGTGTGGATTTTCTTTTATGAATATGCACACTCATTTACTTGCATTGCACCTGCATCTGTTTTGCTGACAGTAAAGAATGAAAGAACTAATCTGCCATGGAACAAAATGGGAGAAATTACAATGAATTGTGAGTATATTTTCCTGCCTGCCTTCCTATTTGAAGTTTTAGTACTTATTTGTTCATTTTTAAATCTTTAAGAACTGCTGAAAAAAAAAAGTATTTTACTCCTCTGGACCTGTTTTAAGAAAAATGGTCAGTGCTGCACCTCACTTATAGCTGTTTACTTCTAGTCAGCAGAGACTGAAGATAAACACACTGACCCTGGAAGCACAGTGAGACTATCCAATTTTTAACAACAAATATAGTTAACTACTAGAATGAATAGCAAGTCGTTAGGTTGTGCTTGATTCATGGTCTTTTTGAATCACAGTTTTATATTTTTCTCAAAGGAATCATTCAGCTCTGACAGCAATAATTGCCTTAAGACAGGAACTTCTCTACTGTTATGTGACTTGTCTTGTGTGGGAGGTCAGGGGATGATAATGTTTCTTTCTGGCTTTCAGTTCTTTCTTTTGAGAATATCAATGTTTCATGGATATAGAGCTTAGATTTAGGCATCCCTGTGAGACAGCGAAGTGCAGAAGCAGTATTTATTTTGCAAAATGGTAGATGGTGGAGGGGGAAAGACTAATTTATTACTATAGCATAAAAGCAGTATTTCTGTGGAGGGTTTCACAGCAGTAATTCACACAACTATTAACGACAAAACCAAATGAAACTTACTGTGTTTGTTTCAGTGGTTCATGGTATGCCATAAAATACTCAGCTTCCCTGTTTGGTATCTTTGTTGGTTTTATTTTTTAATTTTAATTGAAATGTACAGTTGAAATAATAAATATTGAAAAGGTAACTGAGAAGAGGTTGCATCTCCAACTGTTGCTAATCCTCTAAAAATATTTTGATGTATCACTAGCTCTTGGCAATACAGACTGTGCCAACCATTAGTTAACTCTTTGGTTGATCCAAAACCTTAACTGTCACATATCTGTGTTAGCACAGCACTCATGCGCAGCTATCATGCCTGCCCTATCTTATTGGGCATGGCACAAATGCAGGACAAGAAAGCAACCCATTCCTATTCTGTCAAAAATAATCAGTAATTAATCACATGCCTGTACTGTCAACAACCTTTTCATTATTTGGTTTTAGAAATATATCCCCCTGGGAGGAATGAAGACAGATTTTGCCTTTCCTTGTTATTACTTCAGACTGCAGAAATAGCATTACGTCCCTTTGACTTCTACCCATACTGTTAAAAGGGGAGGTTTCCTTTTTTGTGTTTTGGTTTTGTCATTGACCTTTTTTTGTTGTTGTTTTTTGTTTGTTTGGTTTGGTTTGGTTTTTTTTTGTTTTTAAGATAGCATGAGAATTAGAAACTATTATAACATGAAATTTCTGATTGTAAAATGCAGTATTTAATGAATGGATTTTGGAAGGCTCTAAGGCTGAATGAGACAAAGAGCCATAATCATGCCAGAGTAAAAATTCCATGTATAAGTCTTGACGATTAAGCCTGCATGCCCAAAACTTTGAATGAGCAAATCCCACTTGAGTCCTATTAATGGTATTGCATAGCTGGTTGGAAAAATTGGCAACAAGGGCAGCAGAGGGATCTACAGACTTAGTAAGACAATACTGTATTGGTTTCATTGAGTTCACATTTAAATGTTTTCCTTTCAACTCTAATGGCAAAATAATTGTTAGTTAAAACAAATCCTTAGCTCTTGGAGAAGGCTAAACTATAAGCTCTCCATTCATCAAAGCTGTACCTGATAAATATATTTTTAAAGACTTCTAAGCTAGCAGTCTCTTTCAGTAAATCTTACGTATTTGTGCAAACCAGGTATCATTTTTATTAGATAATTGATAGGTCATCCAGATTGAATTCTTCATATTTTTATAAGCATGGTTTTATGATCAAAGTGAGTACTGCCAAATGTCCTGCATCCTGTTCTACAGATTTCAATATTTTTTCTGATCCTACAATTTACTTTTGTTACTAAAATTATGGTATATGAAGTATTATTGGCTATGATACCGATCCACTATGCAAGAATTATATTTTAGTTTCCCATCTAAAAATGCAGTCACTTTATTTTATGTGCTGACGCTGATGTACACGTAATAAAACATTTCTCAATGTAAATTAGAGAAAATCACATATTGTATCTAGTAATCTAGACTGGGGAAGAATTAATCCAAAACATGAATTGCCAAGAAAAAGGAGAACAATGTAATTTTGTTTATAAAAGAATCACTAGGGCTAAATCTTAAAACCAGGGGAAAAAAAATATCTTGGTTCCTCTGGTATTCTAGAAAATGTTATGCTGCTAGCAGTGAGGATTACTATAAGTAGTGCTACAGCTGAAAGTGGGGTTTGGTTTTATTTTTTTAAAGTGACGGCTTTCTCTTTGTTTGTTCAACAAAGTGACACATTTTTTTACAGGGCAGTAGTTAAAGCAGCATTAAAGTGCCATTGACATCATCCAGTTACTGCACTGACTTGATTATATAACCTCTTTTGTGCAATTTTCATGCTCTGCTCTGCTTGAATGTTTTTACTATGCTGATGGCTGTTTTTCATTTCCTGCTGGGATGACCTTAAATAAAAAAAGAGTAAGAGTAAAGTAGACATAAGCAATGTAGTCTTGCTGGCATTTGCAGATCTTTTGTTCTGTGTTGAGAAACATAGTAGTCTGGCATTTATGGTATAGGTTATTTCTGCTGGCTAGTAATTAATCTTCAACAGAAAAAAAATAATGTTTTTCTCTTATTTTGTTCTTTTGAATTTGCTAATGATGATTCCTACCTTATTAAAACATCTGAAGAGAGCTAAGCAAGTGATAAATGCAGTTGTCATTCTTTAACTTAGATTATTAATTTAAACTATTCAGTCTAATAGATCTACAAATCTAATAATTATCTGTTAAATTGCTCCCTCTTTTAAAGGAAAAGGAGATTAACTAGTTTGCACTTTTTTCCAGATTCAGTATGTATCACACAGCTGAAGGAATTGTTATTTTTCTGGTTGGTCACTTCTTGTTGCCAATCAGCATTTCATTATTAGCCTTACTGGTGAATAAGATGAGAAAGAGTGCATTGTCTTTCACATATGCATCTTTTCTAGACTTTTTATATCTTTCAATATCAGAAAGTTGTAAAAATGAGAAATCCATCCTTTGAAAGTAGTTTTCATTATTCCTGCTTATTCTTACCAAAACAAAGCTACCTCCTTTAATGTCAAAGTAGTAAAGATCGTATTATCATATATTTTACAATCACATACAGAGGAAGAGTTAAGCTTTAAATAGTTTTCACTGAACCTTTTGAAAGTATCTATTGTTGAGGCAGGGGGTTGGGCACAGGGCTTGTTCTTTTATGATACACACTTCATACACATACATATTTGAGAACCTTTAAGTTTTGAAGATACTTAAGACAGTAGTATCCTTTCAGATATTTCCATTTTGCTGCTGTGATGATTTTGCTTATCTGAGGAAATATCTCTGAATTTCAGTTTATGTCCTAAATTAATGCTGAAGTACTGGTTAACCCTTGAAGCAAGTTAATGAGATACTTCACTGCTAGTAAAAATCACAATTTCATCTCATTGGTAAATGTTTCAGTATTTTTCTTTTTAACAAAGATATAATAGAAGCCAGTAATATGTCGACATCATGTTTCAAACATCAGTGTATTATACCACTATGCTGATTTCATCCACATTACCTTTTTCTTGTCCATTGCTAAAAGATACACAAATATTTTTGATGTAAAGTATAAAATAAGATGCTTTCAATATTATAGGCTAATACAAATGCAGGTCTTATAAACTTGAGTTTAAATGCATTGTTCTAATTTACCAATAGCAAATCTGATGCTTTGGCTTTACTCAGTCTTGATGGATACTGTATTTGGAGAAACTTGGAAGTCCTTTTTTTTGGAATTAGTTTTGTTTGTTTCGCTTAGTCTGATTTTCATGTAGTGTTCCTTAGCATGTACATATCAATGTGATTTATAATCTATTATATCTGAGAGCAGTACTCGGGAAAATAGTCCTTCACAGCAAATTTAATAAGTGTAACTTTGGTGTTTAGATTGTTCTGTTGATTGCATCTAACATTATTAACAAAGCAACAGAATATTTTCATTTTTGGACAAGAAAAATTTCAGATAAATGCTTAAAGAGGCCTTCTAAAGTTTGGAAACATAGGTAATATGGAACACCAGGCCTACATCAAAAGTGTTAAGAAAGACATAGTCTCTTGTCAAGGTATTATTTGGGGTCAGTAGAAGCAATGAATGCTTGGTTAGACTAGCCAGTTGTCCCCCTCAGTCTCAGCAGTGAAAACAGTAACCAAAAAAGGAATTACTTGAGATTTAAACTAAGAGGGAAACAGGAATGATAGCCTATCTTTGCATTGATCTTTATCAAACTCAGGTAGGCTATAAACAGAAGATGTAATTACACATCACGCCTAAGATTTCCATTTGCACATAGAGATCTCTTCTCAAGCATTTTTTTAATAATAGAATAAAAATTATTCAAAGCAACCGAAGCTTTCTCCCTTACTCACCCTTTGCACAGATTATTTGGGAAGTATGTTGGTGATTCTAGCTGATAAAGCTGGAAACTATTTCCTCATATTACATTTTGTAAATCTTATTGTTACACCCCAGCAAATGAGCCTTCAGTTTTATTTTTGATTTCATTTCCAGCCAGTTGCCAGGAAGATGGCAGATGGGTAACAAAAATTCTGACTGTTTTCAGCTGTCTTTGCTATTAGGAATATTTTATCTAAAGTTAATATTCTGAAAGCTTTTATATTCAGATTTAAGTGCACTAGAATAAATTCATAGAAGACTGTGCAAAAATGATAAGAATACTTGTAGTTGTGGTACTAGATTTGAAATCTCTGTAACTTCAGCATTTCTGCCAGATGTGAGTGTGTCACATAAAATTCTTCACTAATGCCCTGAAGGTATGCTTTGCATATGTATATTATGTCACAAGATGAATGTTTTAAATTAAATCATCACATTATACAGTGTTTCTATATCCATGTTAGAATTGGATAATTTTATGTGTATATGTAGAGAAACATGGCTATGAATGAAGCAGTAGCATAATGTTATTTTTCCATTTTCCTTTTTTTATTAGGTTTTAATATAACATTTTTGTGTCATGATAATTTTTTCTGTCATAAATTAAAATTAAAAAAATAGAAAGCCATTTCCTATATACTCTTTCTATAGCAATGAAGGGATCTCAGGGAAGTCATCTGAACTGTAGTAAGTGGCAGGATACCTTGTCAACAGGCAGAGATGAGAAGGACATGCCTGGGGTGGAACAAGCAGAGAAGCCCTGATGTCCTCCTTCCTGCTGCTGCTCCAGGAATTCTTCATAAAGAATTTGCCCATTTGCCCTGGTTAGGACAACACCTTTTGTGTTAGCTGCTGATTAGTGAATGCTTATTACTTGGCATCAAACAGCTTCTCATCAATGGGGTGATGATTTAGGTGACTTGTTTTGGTGTTGAGTATCCACAACTTGATCCATAGGCTGACACTTTATGAGGTGCATGTCAGGAGCACACAAATAGGCAGCCTTACTCTAAATCAGTTTGATTTAGAATAGTTAGTGATTTTTCTTAGTTTGATGCAGCTACAGAATCTTTAAAAGTCAAACATATGCAAGAAGGAATCTAAATTAAGATTATTAAAGTACAACAAGTCTAATCTTTTTTAAAAGTAATGAAATATGAAACCTTAGCTTTCCTCCATATGTTGTTTTGCAATTAGAAAATGAATAAAGGAAAATTGCACTTTGTGGTTGTTTTTTTTTTTTTTTTTTTTTTTTTTTTAAATAAACCCCCTACCATTTTAATTTCAGTGCTTGGTTTGTTCTGAGTAAGTAACTTCTCTTAAAGGGATTCCTGTATTTCAAATAGGGCTATAGCGCTTTTTTAATTGACTTTTCTTGTAAGTAGCTTGATATTTAAGGTCGGTGAATTTGAAAGCTGTATTGCTTGCTGTGTATCCTGTGTGATTTTCATATTCCAAATTTTTATTTATGCCTTTCAGCATGTATTTATTTTATAAACTATTATTTTGTAAACTGGCAGTGAATTTACACCCCAAATGTTGCCATGCCTCATCAGGATGTGTTAACAAAGAACCCACAATTTTCATTACTGCACACTGTCAGTGCAAGCTTTAAACATAGGGCATTCTGTAGTGCCCGGAGATGCCCTGGGAGCATTAGATTGTATGGGACAATAGAAGATGCGTAAATGTTTTATATTATTGACATATTTAGAAGTTTTCACTGTGTTTAGCTAGATAAAAGTATTGTTACAGGTTACTTTTCAATGCTAAATTGAAAGCAGTTTGCTGTTGTTAAGAATAGGTAGTCTAAGAGGGGGAAACAAATGGACACAGTTAGGTCAAATAACTAATTTATTAGGAACAAAATTCATTTTCGTCCAGACAAAAAGTGTCTGCAGCACAGTTCTTGTTTGCTTTGTCTCAGAAAAGGAAACATGCGAGTATTGTTTTTATTTGCATCTAGATCGTAAAGATTTTCATAAAGTCTTGTTCACATAATGGTGCATGGAAAGCCTGCTAAGCAACTGTGTATGTGCACCCCTGTTGCTGTGTCCTGCTTGGCACAGTTCCTGACCCACAGCTGAATGCAGTGCTGTGGGACCCCGATCATTCCCAGGCTCTGGAATGCAACTCTCAGGGGCATCCAATCGCTAAATTGTCAGCGTGCTCCCTGGCACGTTCTTGGCCCACGCAGCCTCGCGCTCTGCTGAACATTTCCTGGTCACACTCCATGAATTAGCATGGAGCAGATGACTGACGTGGGGCCAGGAAAGCAATCCTGACAGTATTCAGTTTACTTGGCATCGTTGACATGTTGCTCTGTGTTACTCATGGGAGATGCAATGCTTCAAAGTGATGGGCTTAGCTTCTCTGGAAGTCTGGCTGAAGTATTTTTGCAATTTAAATTGTTAAGCTGTGGAGGGTGGCAAGAAGGAGGAAAGTGGTAACCATTTAGGGTGTTTTTGTTTGAGAACTGACAAGTTTTAGGGCTTTATGTATAAGGGAACATTAATTTTTGTTATTATGAGTCTTCATGTGGCTATGTTTGAGAACAGGAGCTGAGATAGCAGTGTTAGAAGATGTTTTTGGGACATCAGGCAGATTTTCCCCAAAGTAAGATGCTTACAGGACCACAAGCTGAAAGAATTCAATACAAGAAAGCATTAGTAGCATACCCTTCACTAAAAATATTCTTATATTGTCTAGGGTATAATTTTAAGGAGTAAATATTTTTGCTCTGAAATAAATAATAAAGGAGACAATCTGAGTGTGGAGGTAGGTGTACTAGTTTTTTATTTGAAAAGCTGAATGCGTAACATTTAGGTTTGAATCGTTACACAAAAGTCATTAGAGTACCCTGAAATCCCATGCCATCATCACAGGTGTTTGCATAATTTTTATTGATTGCTTCGTTTATTGTTTAGAGATTAGGGAGGGTAAAAATGACAGCCAGCAACTGGGTGGACTCCCTTGGTCTGCCATTTCGACCTTTTGGCACCACTCGGCTGATCAGTGGAAGTCAGGTTTGCTGAGCCCTGAAGCATAGCTTACAGCTAGGATGCAGTCAGTTGTAAGAGCAGAATGGGGAACAAAAAGGTGAGAGAGAAATGACTGGACAGGGAACAGTCGGGTTTTTTTTCGAGTAAAAAGTCATGTGGTGGCATGGTTGAGCAAGAACTAGTCGGGAAAAAAGGGACAATAAACCTCAGCATGCTGATTAACCACACAGTATTTCAGCAACACAAATGTCTTTGAAGATCTCAATCATAATAGCCTGCTTGAGCTGCCCTTATTCATTTTTCAGTCTAACACAGTCCTTATTCCTGCTGTTCACTCTCCAAGGAGATGTTTCCCAGTGCTCTGGTTGCTGTTACACTTTTGCTCTGAGCTCTTCTCCTATCCCCTTGAAATGTAGTCAGTTCTCATAAGCTGAACACATGAACTCTGCCATGGGAGGATGACATTTGAAGCCTGAGAAATGGTACTTCTGTTTAGTATGGAATATACTTCTTTTTTTTTTTTTTTCCTCCATACAATTGTATGGCAGTGGTGACTGATGGTTTTAATTTTTTGTTTGGTTTTATTTTGGTCACATATCGAAACCTGAATTGGCTTTGAAAGAACTGATGTCTGTCTGATTCTTCCCTGACTCATTGCTCTTCAGTGAATTATTTCCACTTCTCAGGGGTTTAAAACTTCAGCCTTGTCTCTGATCTCAAACAACTTCCGGAATAGTTGCATCTACTCCAAAATTGCCAACACTTGCGAACTTGATCAGGTTATTTTTTCTGCTATCGACTTTGTCTTAAAATATTTAATGCCTTATGGCAGATTTTTGCCCAATTCTACCTGATACAATCTTTCATTCCAGTAAGTAGTCTTCGCTTATCCTCTTTTCCCCTCTCATTTTGTTTACGGACTTGGTTTATGGAGATTTGCTATAAACAATATTTCTCTAGTTTATGTAAATTGTATCAAACCTCTCAAATTAATATATGCAGTATATTTCTGTGGCATACTATCCTGTTATAAAAGGAAAGTAAGACAGTTTGACAGAATTTCTTCTTCAGAGAGTGGCTATGACCTAACAACTTTCATCTTCTGTGTACAATAAATATCTCATGAAGTGTAATTCTGTTAGTTTAGAGAACAAGAAAGTTGTGTTCTTTATTTTGAGCAGCATTTGTGATCTGTTTCACTTTTTATTTTGAGGGATTTTGTGTTGAAAAATTAATGAAAAAACTTGAAGTTAACACTTAGAAGTTCTCCTTCCTTTGAAGAAAGAGCTCCCCTTTAAAGGAATGTGCCAAAATTATATCCTACATTTTAGTAAGATTAACATTGTTCTTTCTCCAAGTTTAATTTAATTGTAGTACTAGCTTTAAACAAAACATAGACTTAACTTAGTACTAGCTTTAAACAAAACATAGACTTAATCTTCATAAAAAGATTATTGTTGACATCATAGCTTTCTATGACACATTTTACTTACAGATATGAAATGCACTGTGCTCTATAGAGAAAATTTGGGTGCTATGTTTTGTTATGGCTCTTTTTTTAGTACTTTTATGCAGAATAAAAATGAATGGATTGAGTGTCAAACATGATACAGTATTTAGTCTTGACAACTTCATATGAGAAAGGTAATAGTGAAAGAGTTGATATAAGCTATCACTATATGCAGTGATAGTAAAATAAGTTATTTTGACTGGTGTTGCTAATTCCTAGTTATCCTAGTAGGTTACTGCAGAATGGATTTGACACATCAAAAGGGTGCTCATTTTGATGCTGATTCAGAGGCCTCCATTGCATTCATCTAAGTTATGTACTTATTTGTCAGCTTCAGTTTGCTGTAAGGAATATGCATGCTTTTCATATGGGCAAATGTATAGTCTTTTATATCTAAAAAGACATTCTGCATTCTCTCTCTACCTACTTTGGGTAAAGATTTATTTGTAATGGTGAAACTTTAAAAACAAGCAACCAACAAACAGAAAACCAACAAAACACAAACAATTTGAGAAGTCCCATGTTGTTTAGGAGCTAATTATTGCTAGTTGTAATGGTATTTTGAGGCTTTTAAAAAATACTCTGTTTTGCAGTTTTGGTTATTTTAATAAAAAATAAAATGCTCCCTTGAAACACAATAAGCTTCCAGTAAACACAAAAAGCTCCCAATAAAATGGAATGTCATGTCCACTGATGCTCACAGAGGGATCTGCTGTACAGCTCTATCTCAGTGCAGGCTGAAACATCCAGTGCTTGTTTGGAAAATCTCATCAACTGAGATTCAGTGTCTCAGGCAGCATCTCTTTCTCAGCAGGGACATGTGTTTTTCCTGTGTTATGAGTATTTCTTGTGAGTGATGAGCAAAATATGACACTGCTTAGCTATAATTAAGGAAGGTGCTTTTGTAAATAAAAATTCAAGCTATGACGATTTGTTGTTCTACATCTGGAAATACTTGATTCAGGTGGTAGTTGAGTTAGGGGCTGTCCTGCATGCCTACAAGCAGTTTAGCTGCACATTTAAATAAGGGATAGCAGTTTTATTCCCATTACTGATCAAATATTTTGGTGGAGCGTAATGCAAACACAACATGTCTAATCCTTTCCTTACAATGAACATTAGGCCACATCCTAAACCACTCATGTAAAGAAGTCTTTCTCAGGCCATTATTCCAGAGCTGAATAAGCCCTGGTGGGCTGATTCAAGAGGAATGATACTTAAGTGTGCTTTTTGAAAAAGACTTCAGGCAACTATACCCCTCATTGTATACAACCACTGACAGTGGGGTTACATGGGATTAGTATGCAGCTGACTTTTTGTCTGCTTTTCTGTATTTCGTTTTAGTACCAAATTCCAGAGAGACTTATTAGCTGTTAAAATGCAGTGCATATTTATGTTTTAATTAGGACAGGTTTTTGTGTAAAGATTGAAATTATGACATGTTTATGTCCCACTTTTTGAAAGCAGTTGGAAAGTGTGTGTTCTCGGAAGGACAGTGCACTGTGTGATCACAGTCTTTCAGATTGTAGTTACTTTCTGTTTGCTTCCCTTTTGTCTGCTTTCCAGAGACTAAGGTCCCTGCTCTCAGTGCATGCCCTCACTTTATAAATCAATTTTCTTCTTTTTGGAGAAGTTGTCATTAAGCTATAGATCAGGAATATATATATATAATATAATATAAAATATATGTAAAGCATATATATTATATATTTTATATATATAATTATATATATAATATAATGTAATATATATAATATATAACAGGAAACTGATGATGGTAAAACCAAATAAAAATCCTAAGAGAAAGTAAAATTAAATAGGAAAATAAATAGCTGTGGGCAGCTGTATTTACCGGTTTTAAAAGTAGGACAACATAAAGTACTTAAGCCTCAAACCAAAAGAGTGGAGTAACTTAAAAGTCTTGAAAGCTGTCTCTTTTTTTTTTTTTTCCTGAGCTTTTTCAGTGATCCAAATTTTTCTATATCTGTTTATTTAAAAACATTTTTATTTACTGTATTATTTACAATCAGCTTTTCAAATGTAGAGAAAATTCAATTTAGTGAAATGCAATTCAACATCCCATTGCAAGTTGCGTCACTATGGAAGAGAGCATCCTTCACGACCACATGTTCAACTTAGATACAGCCTACAGCATTGACTGCTGAGGACGGATTTGGTCAACCCTCTGCTTAAACTTGTTAAATGGTGTTTGAATTGGTTTTGCCTTCTCTTTTGATCAAAAGCTGTGGTTTAAGCATGGAATCTTATCATCATTGTCACAAAATACTTGTGCTTAGTTCAGTTTTTTGTATGAAAAAATACACAGATGTTTTAATAACATGATTCTTATTTCTTTATTCGTTATTTTTACAGAGACCTAAGATTTAATAGGATTAAAGAAATCCAGCCTGGAGAGTTTAGACGGCTTAAAAACCTGAACACACTGTAAGTTGTTTTTCAACCCTAAGGCCCTTCTCCCCTTTTGATTTAATATGATTATTTTGATAATGTGCCAAATTTGCTCACTTATCACAGGTAAGTAGTTTTACAAATTTCATCTGTATTACTTACAGAGCTGATGGAAGTAGGGTTTAGGGCCAAAGTATTTGAAAGCAAAACCAGGTACATGTATATTAAAATAAAAAATGAAATTATTTGCATCCTAATATTTTATTAACATACTTTAATTGGAGGTATGAAAAATATAGACTTTTACTACATATTTTTTTTTCCAAATTTTGCTAACTTTGGAATATTGCGTAATAAATTATGGAGTTACAACAAAGCTGTTCTGAGGCTCAGATGTGCAAATGTGTTGTGGTTGCAATATGCAATACATTTGACAAATTCAAATGTTTTAAACTTTCATATTCTTATGTGTTCGTCAGAACTGACAGAAGTTGAAAGGTTTTGTTCCTGCTCAGCTGCCTTTTATCGAGGTCTTTGTTATCATTTATGAATGAAAGACCATGTTTTCTGAAAGACTTTTTACAAACCGTATTCTAGTTTTAACTTAGTATCTCTTTCGTCATTCTTTCAAACATCACTTTTAAAACAAATGCATGCATGTTTCTCTTCTCTAATATACAAAGAGGTATGAAGAGGAATTAAGATGGACTTTGCAAATTTGACTGTTCCCTAGAACACAAGTAGTGTGTGAACCGAAATACAATAGTGATATCTGTGAGCTTTGGATCACCATTATCTATTTATCCTGCAAGCACATAACGATAAATGTACTGAGACTTCTCATACTCTATATTCACACAGAAGAAATGGTAGGACTTTCCCTCCAAAGTATATTGTCCAAATCTGTGCTACTGAGACATTTTTACTAGCTTTCCCTACTTCAGCCACCTTTGATCATACCTCTGTTTGTAATTGATACCCAGTTTTGAATTATTCTGTTAGCTATCCAGCCTCAAGTTTTAACTGTCCAAATCACTCAGATGAGATCCACAAGCCCCAATACAGACAGGTTTTATTAAGTTTGAATTCCCTTTTCTTCGTAAAACCAGTGCATGACAGATGAGTGCAAATCTGTGCATATAGATGGTTGTGTTCCTGTGTGATGTAAAGGGCCCAGTACACAGAATATTGCTAAGAAACATCTAAGAAATGCACCTGCTATTTATTTAATGCACCTGCTAATACAAATCTTTGTTAATATAATTTTTATCAACTTCAAAGCAATTTATAAACTTGAGACCAAGGGTTTTTTTTTCCTTTCATCTTCATTTCAGATACCTACAAAAAGCCACATTATTTCAGCTTTTAGATTTTTTGCTTTTGTTATTGTCTGATTTTTTCAGCATTTTCTCCTGCAAGGTAGTGAGTGAGCATCTGTGAAAGCATGTCACTTTTTTCCTTCTAACAGTTACTGTTAGGGAGGAAAGCATTTTGTTTTGGATATTTTTAAGTTTTCTTTTTACTGCTACCATACTTTTATTACTCTTAATTTTATTACTATTAATACTATTACATTTTTCCACCCTACTGTTTCTATATGTTAAAATAAATGTCTGTTTATTTCTTTCTATAGACTTCTAAACAACAATCAAATAAAAAGAATACCTAGCGGGGCATTTGAAGACCTTGAAAATCTGAAATATCTGTAAGTTAAATCAATGTCACTTTTTGCATCATGTGGAAAGTGTTTTAATCTGAGATTGTACTTTAATCTGACTCACTGTATCAGGAGATAAACCACTTTGAAAATCTGTGAAACTGATGTATGGTGTAGAGGCAAGTACAAATCTTTGTTCTTGTAAGTGGGTGCTTTCAGATTTCTAATAAGCCTGTGATATCTGTAGGCAGTAGATCTACTAGCTGCTGTTTACTAGGACTTTCTAATTGCACTTTACTGTGTACAACTTGAAAGAGCATTTAAAAAGGAAGATGTTGAAGGTTTAGGAAGTCACCTCTTTAACGGTTCACTGAAACCTTCATACAGGTACTTAAGTTTGTGTTTTGAAAAGTGGTTTAATAGCAGCTAGTCCTAGATTTGTATCTGCAGAAGCATGTAGATTACGTATTTAACTACTCCTAAATTGTTCACTGAATGCAGTGTAAGTTTGCAAGATAAAAATTAAGTCAAACACAAAATAGAAAATTACCTTCATGATTTGCCATAAGTTCTATGTCTTCAGGTACCCTGTTGTCCTGGGTTCAGCCTCTATATTTTAAGATTAACTCCTCCCATTTTTAGCAGACATATTGGGTGTATTAAGTAACTAAATAAACAAAAGGCATTAAAAATTTATCTGTATAAAAGATTAAAGCTGAATAGTAAGTTGTGATAGAGTCTTAGCTGTAGTCTCTGGAGTGCACTGTATATAATGTCACATAGAAAAGTTTCAGTCTGTTCTCTTGGAGTATTGATCAGTGCTTGAATGCTGTACAGATAGAAAGGGTCACTTTGAGATTTCATTGTTTTGGAAAGAATTCAGAAGCTGAATTTCCCACCTACTTTTCAAGAATGCAGCCTGATTCACTGTAAGGAAGTGGGAGGAGGTAAAAAAAAATCACATAAATCTGTGCAGACACATCACCTCCTTTTCCATGCTGTTTGATTACATTTCGTGGTCTCATTTTTTTATGTGCATTGTTTTTCAGTAATAACATTTTTTAATCTATGTACAATAGGATGAAAAAGAATATTGATCAGACTCTGCAATGAATTATTAAAGTCCACAATGCTTGTATTTGTTACAAGATGTGTTTCTATGGTGGATCTTGTATCAGAGTACATGAGATCTACTAATTCAGGATGGCTAAACTTCTTTGTATAGTCAGCAACTATGCAAAAATGCCACTTGTTTCTTGTTCGCTCTTTGTTTTCATGTGCTTGCTTTTGCATAGCTGTAGTAAACCCGAGATAAAATTCAGCTATACACTCAATAAAATAGTGAAAAGAGATAACTGAACTATGATTTATTTTCATGTACATGTAGTAATGTTTACATCTATATTGTGAAGATCTTTCCCTTTTCCTCTTGTTCCCTGAAAAATTTTGTTATAAAGTTCAATGTGATAGTGTATTTAACTGCAGAGAGCTCTTTAAAGCCATCCCCTGTTTTGTTAATATAAGCTGTAAGATCTTCTTGCTATTTCAGTGGCTGTGAGATAAATGTTTAGCTTTAAACTGTACAGCTTAAAGTTATAAAAATGCTGGTACACAACAGATAATCAGTACAGAAGGCTTAAATGTACCAAATAAATTCAGTTCAGTTGTGAAGATTTCTGCTGGGCAAGTACATGCTAACTGTATTCTATGGAACAAAGGGAATTTCCAGACAGGATCAACAAATGTAGAAGTTAGGGGAGAGAGATTGCACAAAAGTTAGAAACGTTGTTCAGAATTTAATATTATAAAGCCAGATTATTTGGAATAATTGAGGTTTTGTATAGCCTGATCCTGTATGGATATCTGTGGGTGCCTAATTTTATTGTTGTGTTTCATAAAATGAGATAATTGGTCCATAACTTTACTTGTGTTCTTACAAGAACTCAAGTGCTAGCTTGCAGATGGTTCTGAAAATGTATGATTCACTGAGTAATATTAGAAACCTGTAATTTCTCAGTGGCTTTGATTTAAGAAAAGATAAGTATATATAAGTATAAAATGTATAGCTATTAGCAAATATTAATACATGTATATAAAATATCTGTAATATATAAAATATGGTACATATGACAGATAAAATATTCATAACTATATGTTATATAATTTTATATAAAATATTTAAGTATAAACCATAATACAGTATATTTATTTTAAAAAAAGCTAGCATCTGAGAGAGACATGTCGAGGCCCCTTCCTGTATCTCTGTTGAAGATCAGGTTTTGTGCTTTCAAACAAAACTTTTTCTTGTGTCAAAGAAGCCCTAGAATTTTCAAATGTTTATTTGTACTATTTCTTTGTTGAAATTGAGCTGAGAATTTTGAGATGTATATGCTTCCAGAATTGTCTGTCTGAAGAAGAGAGTAATGATATTTTCTCTTTTTTCTGTGCATTACAAATATTAAACATTGTACAAGTTGGTCTTTACATTATAAAAAATATGCATGTATGATTTTTGAAGCTTATGTTTTAAGGAAAATTTGTTACCATGTTCTTTATGTAATCTGTCTTTGAATTCGTACACTAAAAGTTGTAAAAAAAGAAATGTAATTATTCTTTTTTTGCTATGAAACTAGAGAATACTTTTTTTCTGCCTTTCTTCCTGTCTATTTCATATACCTTAATGGTGGCAATATGGTCCCTTAGTAAGGATCAAAAAGGTTTTAGCAACTTGGACTCTATCCATAATATAGTTTCCTTCTGAACTTCAGTGATTCCATATGATTTTTGGATCTTATGTTCCCCCTTCTGCAAAGTACACTGTAAGCACTCCTTCTAAATTAAACTTTAAAAGTTGTCTTCATCTGAGCAAAATAATTGGTAACATGTTTGTAATTTGTTGCTCCTGATACAAGATGCGTATGTGTACATGATGTGTATGGTACACTGAAAATATTTGATTTTCTGTGAGTTATTAATTTTACTGGCTTAGGGATGGTAGTACAGAGTGATAAAGAAAATTATCTCAACCTTATAATACAGATTCTGGCAGATTTGTGAAAACTTAGTAGGATGATTGTTCCTGATCCTGAAAGTCAACAGTTTTTTCTCCAAAAGATAAGATAATTGGGAATTATCATACTACTGTTTTAACATGTAGGATACTAGAAGATTTGGAATCGGCATTGAAAAAAAAGGTTAAGTAAAAAAAAAAAATAATAAATTCAGGGAGGAGATGCAAAAAAAAATACAAAATAAAGATGAGTGATTAAAAAAGTTTTTCCAGATAAATAGAAGGTACTTAGTCTTTACAGAACAGTAAACTAGAAGCTAGTGTGAAGACAGTGGAGGAAATAAAAACAAAGAATGAAAGTAACTTTGTCAACAGTATTGATACATGTTCACTTAGTAAGAAATGGAGAGTTGAGGAATCAGACACGACAACATTGCGATAATAATAAGATAAATGGAAATTAAGACTGTATGAAGTGTATCGGTTCTGGAAATACTTAAAGAGAACATGCAAGTTTTGTTTTATCTCTGGTGAATGAAGTAAGAGTGATAGAAGACAGGTTATAGATTTGCAAAAGTACACAACTGCTGATCGCAAAATGGGATTAGGTCACGTTTCCTTCTGTGCCTTCTGCTGCTGTTGCTGTCCAGGTTATCTAACTTTGTCCTTTGAATGCCTCCAATGACTCCAAATCTCATTTCTTTGCAATTTGTGTTGCTAATTCCACCATCTCCTTTATGTTTCTCCATAAATCTCTCTTTCCTATATTTATTTGTCAGGTTTAACTCTGCAATGCCTGATATTGCTATTACTTTTTACCTTTTCTCCCCTCCAAACAATATATCTGAATTTTACTTTCCTTAAATCACATGACTTCTAATATGGTCCATTAAAAAATTATAAATATGCTTATTGTGGAGCTAGCAAACTTTTAAATTAAAACTACTATTTTCTAGTTTTCTTATAACTGGTTATCTATTTGTTTGTTCATTTCCCAAGTGTGCCCAGTACCTCTGGCCTCTATCAGCCTTGCTTGCATTCCTGAAAAAATGCTAATTTTTTAAACTCTTTGAAAACAGTTAGTAGCAAATGCCAGAAACTAACTTAGTGTTTTATCAGAATATATCTATCCCTTGTCATCTTAATCCACTGTTTGTTCATTGTTTGTAAAATTGTAATGATTCACTTCTTTGAGAGTTTGTAATTAAATTAATTGATAAATTACTTTTTCCCTAATTATAATCTAAATCTGTTTTCTGCTAATGTACCTGGGATGAATTTTGAGAACGTTTTTGTTGAGCATTTTTGCAGTATTTAAAAAATTATACTTGTTAGGCACAGTAGCATGTCAGACATAAATAATTTTTGTGAGTGCTGCTTATTTGTGTTTTGTATTCTGACATCTCTCTCTTCATTAGACAGATATTTATATATGTTTCTTTATAAATGAAAGCCTGGTTAACACATCGGTCATAGGGCACATTTTTTTTTTAGACTTTGGGTTGCTGGGGTTTCTCTGTGAAAGGGTGACATGATGGACTGAGGTCTTGACAGTTCTGCAGCTGAGCATTTTCTAATGAGAATAAAAAAAGTTGTAGTTTAAAGCTGAATCCCAAATAAAGTCTCACTACAGTGGCTTGGTAAGAGCTCCATAAGGGGACACAGAAGGCTGCTACTCCCTTTCCTGCTGTATGGTGGTAAAAGTCTGACAAGCTTATGAAGTCATTATCCGAGTCTTCCTCTAAGCCACCTTTGTTTTTCTCTCTGCCTTACTTTGTCTGCAGAAAGTAAGTAAAAGTTACATGAGTGATTCTGGTAAAACATTTTCTAAAAAGGTTGGATTAAATAATTTGTTTTTTTTGAGAAAACTATTCAAATGGCCTCAAGAGATACTTAACTGAAGTTGGTTTTTAAGACCATCTTAGCCTGTTCTGGTTCATTGGTCTGATCAGAAATTTAGTACTCAGAGAAATAAAAGGAATTTCCACACTGCCAAGTGGAGTGTATTAATAAAGGTAAACAACACTTTGCTGTTCAGTCCTTAAAATTTTCTAAAGAATGTGGAGAAATGGTACATTTTAAAATTCTCATAGAAAAAAAAATTATTCCTTATTATTCTGTTATTGGGGGACCTCTGCTTTTTATTCAGATGCATATCTGTGTTAAGTATATTAATATGCTGGAATCTCAGCAAGCAGTGCATTGAGTAACTAAATTTAGACTCAAGGGAAGGATACTACTCCATATTGTCCCCCAGAGTTGCCATGAGTTGAACATTAGATACCTACAACTTTTTTCCTTGTTAGGGCCTATTGTGAAACGTTGCCTGTTGTCAAGTGAGTATAGAAACTGCCACCAACTCCAGCAGAGCCAGTATTTTATCTGTTGCATCAAAAGAAGTTTGCAATATTTCCAGTAAGTTACTGAAAAATGTAATAATAGAAAAGCCCAAACCACTACTAATAAAATGCCTGCTAATCAAGTTGTGGTCCAAAGTCTCTTCATCCCTTTTCATAGAAATCCATGCCTTATTAACTGAGTTTCAAATGATTTGTCAAGTAATTGTGAGAAAGTTCTTAACTGCAAGCCTGTTCCTAATCTAACAAAAAAAAAGAGTGACTGACACTGAACCGCAAACTGTTCTCATTTGCTGCCTCCATGAAGAAACTACCATCATCAGCTAAACTATGGGATTTTTCTCCAACACCCTCTCACTAAACCTTGCTGTTGAAAGCATGATGAATGTGAGCACATACACTGATCCATCGGGATTTATCTAAATTCTGTAGAAGAGGTATGGAAATGTGTGCATACTGGTACTCTGCATATGTTCATTCTGTTTATATTATAGAGTATCATTGGGGACCTAATGTCCATCTTCTACACAGTGATAAAATAAATATACAATGCTGTTTTGTGGATGTGATACCAATATTCTAACTTGGTTTATTTTTATATTTTTGGGGTTTTTTTTAATATTCAAAATGTGACACAGGCGAAGTTACAGAATTCTCACTGTTTGTTCTCCAAGTCCAATAAAAAGGCATTCCATCATAATTTGACTATCTGTACTAGTATCCAGCTGAGCTATTTTAAGGAAAACAAGAGATCAATGGCATTCCCAGTTTCTTCTGGTAAAGGCACTTCTGATACAATTTTGTCCCATTGAGCTGAATTTATTTTGACTTTTTGGCAAGCCCATCAAGAAACTGAAGGGCAAAGAAACAGTAAGTAGTAACAGTGAGCACTGGGAAGCCCAAAATCATCTGGGTGACAACCTCAGGGCCTACAAGACCCCAGCTTTTTGTCTTTCCTTACAAATTTGAGATGAAATCTCAAGGACCAAGTATTTTCATGTGTATGTGTCTAGTTTTTGTTTTGTATTTTTTTTCCTAATGTGTAGTTGAAAAGCTGTCTTCATGTGTCAACTTAATTCTTCTTTTCCATCTTCATGTAGCTCTTGTTTGTGTACTAATATTACTGATTATTTCTTGTTTCAGCTATTTGTACAAGAATGAAATCCAGTCAATTGACAGGCAAGCATTTAAAGGACTTGCCTCTCTAGAACAACTGTAAGTGCCTTTTCTCTTCTGTGCTGTCATCTCCATGGTTCCCTTTCAGAAGAAAAGTGCACGCCTTGATCCGTACATCCTGCCTGCATGCTCTGCATGTCTGCACTCCCTGGGTTGTTAGGCAGAGAGCCACATAATCATTTGCATGTGAAAAAACACAATTGGTCTGTGTGTCAAATTCCTCATTTCTATGTTTGTCTTTTATTTGTGATTTGAATTCCCAGTGTCTGTATACATTGATACATAGCTTTGATAAAGAAGTAGCTTTATTGTGGAAAATGTTGAAAACTAATGTATATTGCTTAGAGAGAGATTGCAGTTCCTTTGAGTGCAGCAGTTACTTTGGTTTATGCAGCATAACTGAGTTCAATTAGTCTCTTGAAGTTTAAGCCAGATCTGTTGCATTTTAATACAAGAAGAAATTTCTTAAATTAAAAATATTATTGATGTGTTAATTATTGCCATATGCAGATGTTTAAAAAGACAGTTCATTGTTTGTAATATGGATGTTTCAGTAACGTCTTCTAGAAAGATTGATCAAAATCATACTCCTTTTCTTGTATAATGATGAAGAATAGTTTCTGTTGATAAACAGTGAAAGATGCACTACTTATCTTGACAAAACCTGATTGTATTGATTCCATTAAGTTTAACTGTATTTTGGTTTATAATCAGAAAGCCTCACTATACATTCATTCTGGTAATGTTTAGAAAAACAGAAAGAGCTATAAATGCATAGCTATTTCACAGTTTGACTGCCAAATGACAGTACTAGACCAGTGAGTTTTGTTGCATATAAATTTGTGGCTGAATATCTTCTACAACCGATGTAAATTTTGATACTTATGACGGTTAGCAGTGTATTATAAATTTTCTATGACACATACCAGTTTCCTAGTTACTATAAACCTATAGTGGATATTAGTGGACACTGTATCTGAAATAAAATCACGCTTCGGATGCACACAAAACCATACAAGCTCCTTTTAGAGAGCAATAGATTTCTTTTGAAGGGAGAGCTTCTACATAAGTCAATAGTGATAGCTATAAAACATATATATGTATTTTGTTTTCTTAATGCCTTCCTCTTCTTCCTATTCTAGAAATGATTACTGTGGCATATTGACAGCAACTAGTAGGGCTTAATTGCATGCTAATAGCAATTCTTACTTTCTGTGTAGAATTTTAAGTATTGAGGTCCATTTATTGAATTACTAGTGATTCCAAAATAATGTTCTTCCCCAAACGTTGCAAGTGGCAACGTTTGTCCTTTTTTCTTTTTCTCTATTTCATGTTGATCTACATTACAACTGAAAAAACATAAATCATTTTTGAATATTAATGCCTTCTGAATGCACTTTTCTGCTTCATTGCTGTTAAGTCTCTCTGCCTGCGGTGATACTACACTGTATCAGATTAAACTCAGAGACGTCAACATTATTCTGTATGAAATCAAGTTTTAAAGAGAGTTTGAGTCTCAGCTTTGACTGTAAAGTAAGGAAACAGAGCCTGGCATAGTCACTTCCCAGTGTCTGACCTTGTGTCCTGGCATCAGTTGCTGCAAACAATGGCTCTAGGCTGTATAGCTGCCGAGGATGTTACTGCCCTGCTGGGTGAACATGCGAAAGATCATTTCTTGTCCTGGGCAGATCTTAAAAAAAAGGCTTGCCAGGTGGGAAAATGGGAGCACAGGAAGCCAGTGGCAAACCTGGAAATAAATTTAGTGTAAGGTATTCATTGAGATTTGAAGTTTATGAGAAACTATCGTTTATGCATCTGTAACATAAAAATAGGTTCTGACTCTAAAGGATCTGTTTTATCATAATAACTTTGGAGAAAGACTGTTCACAGGGCAAAGTTAGTCTTTGTGAACAAGTTAACCAAATCCTCTAACTTCAGTTTGGGACTGAATCAACTACTCCGTTGATGTTTCTGCATTTGAGGCTTCTGTGGCTTCAAGTTGCCAAACACATTTTGCTGGATGTGTTGACTCAGCCAAATGCTCTTTTCAGTGCTCAGCAGAGTTCTCAGAAGTAGATGCTGTGGTCCACATCTCAGGGAAAGACTTGATTCATACTAATTTCTTATACTCCAGTGAAGCAGAATGAAAGCAGAATAGTTGCTTTTTGAAAAAACAAAACAACTGAACAGCAAAGCAATCACTTTCCTGTTTGCTTTGTTTTGGCTTAGTGGTTTGTTGTTGTTGTGGTTTTGTTTGGTTAGGGTTTTTTGTTTGTTGTTGGTTTTTATTTAAGAGAAACTGTAAATATAATTTGATTTAGGAGGCCTGTTGCATGTATAAGAGAAGCCCCAGTATTTACAGTGGCTAGCAGGATCCTTCTTAAACCTCCACAGCAGAATTTTTAGCTGCTGATGTAGTATAAATAACTTTTTATTCAGAAATTTCTGCCAAGGGAATAAGATCTTTGAATCAGGTCTTGAAACTTGCTCGTGCTAGAGTAAATTCTGAAAAAAAACTTGGCAATTTTAGATGCTTGAACACATTGAGCTATACATATTTTGTCACCTAACTCTTCAGTCATGGCAGGGCATGAAAGCAGAAAGTCGGCTGATGAAAAGTAGCCACTTAGTACCAGTTTAGGCACTGCTAAATGTGCAAGACATATGTTTGGGCCTGGCAAATGCAACACAAAGCTGCAGTACTCTTGCATTTTTTTGGAGCAGCAGCTGAAAGGCAGCCAGGCCACTGAAAGGCAATGAAAGCTGCCTCTATATGCCTGTGCTTAGACAACTGAATCCCACCTGAAATGTCATAAGTACCTGGCTTGGGAGGTCATGAGTTTGCTGGATCCCAAGATCAAGCTCTAAGTGCAGTCTATTTCCAGATGTGCGTATGTTCTGTTTCTTCCAAATATCTACTATATTTTTTGAAATCTCAGCTTAAGAGCTGGATGTACCAGGGACAAAAAGTGTTCTCTGCAGTCCTTAACTAGTGGAATCCCCAATAATAATGGAATTACTTAAATGTTAACTAATCTTAGTTATTAGGCATTTTCTGTTAACTTTCATGTTATCATGATAATTTTGCTCTTCAAAAACTTACTAGAGTTATATAGCTGTGTACACATGTACACAAACTAATGTAATTATGTACTACATAACTAGAGTTATGTAGTTGTGTACACGTGTACATATTCTCGGGGGAATTAGTAGATTAGGTTATTTTACATATAGTGATGAAGCTTGTTCTATTCATTTCATTTCCCACAATCCAATTTTCAGTGGCTTTGAAATGTTGCTAAGAATTTTTTTAGATATTATATTGCAAAGTGTTCTGGATTTTTGCATAACTCTGTATAGCAGTTATGCACATTTAACACAGTAGTGCCTGATGAAAATCCCATTGCTGCTAAAAACATCCATGGTAGGGAATGAAAGAGAGTTAAGTAATAAACAAACGAACAAACTCAAAAAGTATGAAAGGGGCCTTGAGAAGCGCATCTGCATTATTCTAAAATAAGAGCAGCTAGACACAACAAATTTAGATGACTGGAATCAGACCTTTATCTAGTCGTATTTTTAAAAGTCTTTAAAGAGAGGATTCCATAATCTCCTTAAGAATCCGGTTACAATATTTCATATTGCTACTGTAAAATCTTATTTAAATCTCTTTCCTTGTGGTTTAAGCCTGTTACTTCTTGTCATACCCCTGGACAGGGAAAACTGTGATAAATGTGGGAACAATATGTTTGTTATTCTCTTCGAATAATCAAAATGTCAAACGTGCTATTTAAATATTCAGAACATAGATGATACTCAACTAATGGATTTTAAGTACTTCCTCAGAGATGTGGAGATACTATTAGAAATGAACAATTGGCATATATGATAAAAATAATCCTCTATAGAAATACGATGCTACAGAAGATCTAATTGTAAATTTAGTGCTATGAAAAATGCCAGTGGGACTGAATTTTATTGTCAATGTTCATCCTCCGAGATTAATAACAACAAAGAGAAAATCTGCTTATTTGACCAATGCTTTATCTTCCTCTAGGTGTGTTTAGTTTGGACTTTTTTTCATTTAACTATTACATTTCCTTGTGTTTCATCCATGATTGTGAATTCAGAATTAAAAAAAAGGAAGACACGGGTATTTAAAATCACTCTTACATGATTTTCTCTATGTTTCCATTATAAAAGTGTTTTTAATATCAAATTCAATACATCTTCCTGCTATTAAGAGCATTTTATACTCTGAACTTAAAAGATATCTATAGACATGTCACTGTGATATTATTTCCTGAATATGATTTCTTTAAAGTGAATTTCCAGTCCAAAAAAATTCTCTATTAATTAAAGTATTAAAAATCCTTTAAAAAGAAATTAATGTGAAACATAGAAGAAAAAAATTTAAGTGATAAACCTAAGTGATAAAAAGTGATTAAAATGTAGGTCATAAGGCCAAGGATTTTAACTTCTTTTTATTGTAGACTTACAAAGCAATCTGGTTTCTGCATCTTTTTTAGAATTTTTTAGGATTGTACTTGTGGCTAATTACTTTGTCCACACAAGTACACCTTGTTCTGTTCATGTATTACCTGGCAAGTTGCTCAGGACTTTTTTCAGGTCCTAACGTAAAAAGACCTGCAAAATGCAACTATGTTGTTGTATGAAGCAGTTGAGAGTGTTTTTCAGTTGGACTTTATGATTTGATTTTTTTTGAGTTACGTTAGGCAGCATGAAATCTGATGACGTAAAGGTGTTACAATATACTTCAGTGCCTGAATTATTGTAGTTGTATCTGTGACAATATGAAGTCATAAACAAGGCAAGTTTTTTAACAGAAGTATTGTTTTAATTACACTGATTCATTTGCTTGGAAAAACAAGATGAGTTTTCAAGCAAATACGTTCTTCAAATTCTGTTAATTATAGTAACCTGGAATACTAAACAGCAATCAGCTGTTGCTTTAACGATGTAAACATCACTAAAACTATCCAAGAGAGGCGTCCTTTCTTTTTCTTTCTTTGCTAATGTCACCTCTGATCCTTGCAATTGAAAAGGACGTGTACCTCAATGTGCCTGTTTTTACCAACTTTATTTAATGGAATCATAGAATGGTTTGGATTGGAAAGGACCTTGAAGATCGTATAGTTCCAGGTCCCCAGCCATGGGCCAGGACACCTTCCACTAGACCAGGTTGCTCAAAGCCCTGTCCAGCCTGGCCTTGAACGCTGCCAAGGATGGAGCAGCCAGAACTTCTTTGGGCAGCCTGTGCTAGTGTCTAATTTGTTGTTCCTGTAAGAGGTATTATTTGTACCCACAAATCTTTCCTTGTCAATGACAAAGAGGTACAAGAGACTAATTCATTGGGAAGATAAGGAGATACTTTTGCAAGGTGCTCATGAATCATAAAAATGCAAGTAGAATTAGCAAAGTTAAAATGGAAAAAAAATCCCTGTTGTCTGCACCAGAAGTAATGTATGTAATTTTCTCCAAAATCAAAGTAACAAACTCTATAGTTGTGCCTTTTTTTTCCTCTTCACCCTCTTTCATTTTACCTTGCCTTGTCCCCTCCCAAATGCTGCTGATGGTGGGGAGGTGGGCGAGCAGAGCTCTGGCTCCCAATAAGCTGTGCCCGCCTCATGGCCAGTCCCTGCTCACAGGGCAGATATCAGTCCTGTCATGGTAGTTCTTTGTCAGAGCTGGACCTGACTGAAGTCTCAGCTCTCTGCTGGCAACTCAATTGAACCTTGCAGGAAGTATGTGCCTTTGAGATGTCTATCTTTTTAATTTGGATGTAATTGGCCTGTATTTTCAAAAGGGAGATGAAGACTGGCAGGCATAGCATGATTATGCACTTCTTGTTTCCTTGTGCAAACAGGGTCATGCTCTATGCTCACTACAATATGTGGTCATGCGTTGCACTGGCAGTAAGCAGACTTGACACTCTGATGTGCCTGATCACATCCGTGCTGATTTATTGGCTTTTCTGCGGTTCCCCATTCATTGCTCCCTGGCATCATTTGCTGGCTCACGCTCGGGCTGTGCTGCTGCTGGCGGGGGCTCTGGAAGACTGCCAGGCACGTGCCTGACTTCCGAGCTGCACGCGCCTTCCAGGGCTTGCTGCAACGGCTCTCTGCTGTAATTGCTGCTTGTTCCCGCTTTCCTCTCTCTGCAGCAACCATTCAGCTCAGGTCAGGGAACAGAGCACGTGCGACGTTTCAGCACAAGGAAGTTCCCATGTGCTTTTACTTTTCATGCTGAAGGATTGGTTTTTCAAGAGATTTTGGGGTCTGAGATTTTCTCTTTGATTTTAAATTGTGGGATTATTTTCAGTTATTCCTATATGTGCACATTCTCCTGATGTTCCTGAGTTTGTCAGAGGTCACATAGCAACCTTTGGTAGGTTTGGATACATTTGGCTATATAATCAGGATCTAAAGTCTATAAATCATTTTCACAGTTCCTTGTGCAAGTCACATCAATTACTTCTTGTTTTCTCTTGTTTTCTTCTTGTTTTCTGCAAGTTTATAGAGTACCTCCACAACATAAACTGAAAGACTGGAAACATCCTGCCTCTGCAGTCCATTTTCACAGCAGTTACAAATTGATAATCTGATTAATTCTCTTGTTATGGTAGACTTTTTTCTGTTGTTGTACAGGGTTAATAGATGTGTAATATTTGTTGCTGTGTAATATTCATAGCTTACATTAGCATCAACAGAGTATCAAGCAACACAGCTGTGGTAGTTAATTGTATGCCAGTTGCTGGGAAGCTCTTTGTCTGAAAGCAACTCAATCAAACTTGGGCTTATATTATGAATTTGCTTGGCTTTTGAGAGCATTCATAGCTTTAAATAGCAGTGTTCATGGACTAAAGCAGGTTACTTAGTATCTTTTGAAATTTTCACTCAATGTGATAGCAGTGAAAACAGTTGCCCACTGAAAATGTGATTCTGTTGGAAGCTAAATATTTTCTAAACAACCTGCAATATCTTCCTGTAAAATAGAATAATTATTTTTTCTATATGTATTCAAGTATGCATACTAAAAAAAGTTGATTTGGCAAAAAAGTTCGAAGTTGTATCTCTAAAGTAATGTGTTTTTTAAAAAAATCTTTTGCACATACATGTACAGACACACACACACTATATAGTAGTATGCAAACCCTTCTTGTTTGTCATGTCTTGTATTTCTCAGATTCAAGTAGAGGATTCAGACAATAGAAGAAAGTTAAGCTGCTACATGACTATTACCATTTACATGTGTAAACAGTGTGGAAACTATAGCAAATGCTTTATAATATTTCAGCTCCATTAAGAAAACTGTTTCAGTGTTTTTCCTTTTGTTTAACATATTTTCAGGTATCTGCACTTTAATCAAATAGAAACGTTGGAACCCGAATCCTTTACCCATCTTCCAAAACTTGAAAGGCTGTAAGTTTGTTTTTCTTGGGGTATGATTCAGAAATCAGCTTACTTCTTTGTTTGAATTAAATTAAATGTTTGAAACTGGAAATGATTTTTTTTTTTTCATTCGCATAGATTATTTTTAGTGTAAATTTTTTACCGTTACTACTACACAGTCTTTGCCAAGAAAGACACTTAGGTCAGGCTGACCTTAAAGGCATACAGAAGTGAATATTGCTTGTGGTATATTTTCTATTGCAAAATGATTTCACAAAGAGCTGTGATCAATGTTTCACCTAAAATAAATGTTAGTAATGAAAAAGTAGAAGATTTATAGTATGACTTTTCTTTCTTTTATTTTTTCTTCTTTGAGTTTCTCATTTGAATGCTTATGAACTCCCTTCCTTTTGGTTACTTTGTCTTTTTATGGCCTCTTTTTCCCCAAATGGACACATCAAATACACATTGGAGGCCACTTAAAAAATAGCAGCCAATGAATTGCTGAAAAATTTTCAAAAAGATTTTTTTTTTTTATTTTGTAAAACTACTTTCTTTAATAAAACTTTCAGAAGAATGTAAATGAAGTGAGTGCATCTCAAAATCTGAATTATTACATGCATACTTTTGTGCTTTTTAACAGATTTTTGCATAACAACAGAATAGCTCATTTGATTCCTGGAACATTTAGTCAATTAGGATCTATGAAGAGACTGTAAGTAAACTGAATTATTATTAACTAAAGAAAGATTAAATAATATAATTACACCATATCTCATCTTGCAATATTTATATTCCTTGCAAATGTCTTTTCATTGTGCAATTGTTTTAAATATTAAATAGTTTTTCCTAAGCTCTGCTCAAGTTGTTTTACATACGTGGGTTAAGACCATTGGTTCATATCCTGCATTCTCTAGTGACTGAGAAAATCCTTTTGTTTCCTGTCTTGGAATTACTTCTACTGATACAGTCTTGTTTTGTAGACGAACTAACATATATAGATCCTTCTTTAAATTTTTTTAATTGGTTGGGGTTTTTTTGTTTTTTGGCTTTTTTCTCCCTTTCTCTTGTCTAATTCTCATTGGATGATCCTTCTATTATGTCTTTCAATATTTGATTATTTTGGTATTTTCTTTTTTAATTGCTATACTTGTCCATATCTGATGATAAAAACATAGTTATGAAATGGTGCTCGATGCTTAAAGAAGAATATAAATGTTACTTTCAAAAGCAACTCCAGAAGCCGTTTCTTCTTGGGCTGATGCCAACCTTATGAAGTTTAACCACACCAAGTGCAAGGTCCTACACCTGGGTCGGAGCAATCCCAGGCACAGCTACAGGTTGGGCAGAGAAGAGATTCAGAGCAGCCCTGCGGAGAAGGACTTGGAGGTGTTGGTCAATGAGAAAATGAACATGAGCCAACTTCAGTGTGTGCTTGCAGCCCAGAAGGCCAACCGTATCCTGGGCTGCATCAAGAGAAGGGTGACCATCAGGTCGAAGAAGGTGATCGTGCCCCTCTACTCTGCTCTCATGAGACCTCACTTGGAGTATTGTGTGCAGTTCTGGTGTCCTCAACATAAAAAAGCTCATGGAATTGTTGGAGCAAGTCCAGAGGAGGGGCACAAGGATGATCAGGGGACTGGAGCACCTCCCATATGAAGATAGGCTGAGAAAGTTGGGGCTGTTCAGCCTGGAGAAGAGAAGGCTGCGTGGAGACCTCATAACATCTGAAGAGGTCTTATAAGGATGCTGGGGATGGACTATTCATCAGGGACTGTAGTGATAGGACAAGGGGTAACGGGTTCAAACTTAAACAGGGGAAGTTTAGATTGGATATAAGGAAGAAGTTCTTTACTGTAAGGGTGGTGAGGCACTGGAATGGGTTGCCCAAGGAAGTTGTGAATGTTCCATCCCTGGCGGTTTTCAAGGCCAGGTTGGACGAAGCCTTGGGTGGCATGGTTTAGTGTGAGGTGTTCCTGCCCATGGCAGGGGTGTTGGAAATAGACCTGATCTTAAGGTCCTTTCCAACCCTAACTATTCTATGATTATACGATTCTTGAAGTGCTGTTAACTTGGAAAATAAGCAGCTTCTTAGTCCCTCAAGAAAACATTTGAAAACTTGAACTCAGCAGAAGTACCGTAGTAAGGTGAACTCAGCAGAAGTACCATAGTAAGGTAACCTTCAGAGAGTTTTCTATCTCACACTTTGGATTTCCACTGAAATAGGATAAACATTCCTTAAATTATCCAAGACTTCTGTTTTGAGAAAGTCAGTCATGCATTCATACCCTGCTTTCTGGGAAGACTGCTGATGGCATGCTGTGCAGCAAGATGTAGCACTCTACTAGGAAAAGAGATTGCAAGGGATGTAACCAGAAGGTGGTTCTGCTGATGTAGGACATTTTTCTAATGCTCTAGGACCATACCTTTAACTGTGGCTAAAGGCAGAATGAAGTATATTTTGATGAGGTATGTGTCTTCCAGTCGTAGCTGCTTCACTCATGCCTCTTTCAATTCTTGTGGGGTTCAAATGAACAGAAACAGATGCTTCTTCATATAATTTCTAGGTAAAAGTGAATTTCAGTAGTGATTATTAGTGGAAGAGAGCACTGGGCTAGACTGACCTCATATCTTCTGACCTAAGACAGCTCACTCTTAAAGGTCACATCATGATTTTTTCTAGATTTAAATTCTACCAGTAACATCTCATATAATGAGAGACATTTGTATGATAACTTTTAAGATATTTCTGCTTGTTCTTGCCTGTTTTTCATAGAAAGACAGGGAAGAAATAATATTTGGGCATTTGTAAAAGCGGTTAATAAAATATTAAAAGACAAAATGATAAAAAAGCTTGCTACCCTCAAAGATACACCAAACTGAGGTTGTTTTGCTTTACAATATTATTTCCAGTTTGTATATAGATGCACTTAATGGTATAGATTTCTGTACTTAATGGGTTTAACCCCCCACGTTTATATGGGGCCCCTTCAGCCAGAAGGTGCAGTTCTCCAAGTAGTAAAGGGGCCCTTCACTACTGGAAAGAAAGTCAGCAGAATTTATGGGTTCCTGTTATGTGCAATATGCAGGTGTTCTTATGAAGTTACTGGCCCACTGAATTCAACATGAGCTTAATACTTAAATAAAAGTGTGAGTCTTTGTCTCAGTTGCCTTATGATCAAAATGAGAAGTTGTAAAAATGTCAGGTTAGCAGTGAAGATAATACAGTAATAAGTGTTGAACAGAAAGTAATGTGAGGAGATTGGTATAAGTTCCTTACTTAAGCAAAGTTTGTATAACATCTAAATAAACCCTGATTTATTCACTGAATGTTTGGGTTAAAAAAGAAAAGTTGTCTAGATGGTTGCTAGGTTGAGCACAGTCCTACTCATGCAGTACAAATAACATGGATTTTTATAATAAACACTACCAGAATGCATATAAGCGTCTGTTACCTGTATTCTATATTGTCCATTGTATCCACATATAAAGTCTGTTTAATCCTGATTAAGCATATAAATATTTTAAGTTAAAACTGCATATAAAGGAACAATTTTGATCCTAGCAGAATAGTCTAACGGTTGCTAACAAGTGGTGTGGCTGCTTTGTGTTTTGTGCAGGCGTTTGGATTCAAATGCTCTTCACTGTGACTGTGAAATCCTGTGGCTGGCAGAGCTGTTGAAGACGTATGCAGAGTCGGGTAATGCTCAAGCAGCAGCTACCTGTGAGTATCCACGAAGAATCCAGGGAAGATCAGTGGCCACAATTACGCCAGAAGAACTTAACTGTGGTGGGTTTGCCCCTTCCTAATGGCTTCTTTAACGTGCTAAATGTACCTAATCTGTATTTTTGTTTGCTTATTATTCTGTTCTGTTTGATAACACTGATCAATATTGGTTATTTCCAGAAATCTCCCTTTCCTCTTTCTCTGTTTTTGTCTGCTTCCGACTGACTGATTGCTTCTATGCCTATCTTTAATGAAATAAATATAGCCATTTGTCCTTGAGGAACTAAATGTGATTATCTGGAAATACTTTATTTTTGTTTTTATATTTCAGTTTTGATCATAAAAGGATCAACAGCTAGGGTCTTTGGTGTTACATTAATGTTGTTTAGCATTCTTTCTTCTGTACACAGGAAAGAGAAGAAAGAAACTGCACAGAATTGCTTTTGATTTCACAGATCTTATTGTTAAAACTCTTGTTGATATTGGAATCAGGCTTTCTTTTTTTCTCAGCTATACTTATAAGGAATGCCCTGCACTCTCAGTGGATTAGTGGATAAGCACTTTTATTTAAATCCTTTTGTTCATCTATATTCCTTCAGCTTGAGGGTATAAAGGCATGACCCCATGGGCACCCTGGGTCTCAGCCCCACATCTCTTCTGTTCCAAAATCAAAATGCAGATTTCTTACCAAGCTGTGGGCATTTGTCTGCCCAGCCATGTGATGAGGCCAAAATAGAAAATAAATAAATCGTCCTTTTGGTTATGTGTTGGAGATAACTCTGATGATGAGAATTATGACCATAAGCATCTACAAGGTTCTTGAAAAATATAGCAAAAAGGGGATTTAGTGCAAGGATAAGTCTATGGCATCCTACCAGCTCTTTGCATATCTAAGGAGCCTGAATATGGAAAATGCAGGAAACAAGCTGGACAAATTATTCTGTAGGAGGCAGGTTACGCTCTGATACTTATCTAAAGGAAGTTATTTTAAATGGCACTTGTGCTTGTTGTTTTAAAGTTTTTCCTTCATAAGCAAATTGAGCCTCTGTTCAAATAAATAAAACAGCTACTTTAGAACCTGATACAAATTTGCACAATGCATTTCCAGTCTGCTTAAAGGTCTTAAGGAATAATGGAGAAGGTCAGAAAGCCCACAGTCACTTTTGCATAAGGAAAAGTCCATTTAATCCTGATTAAGAAATAAATATTTTAAGTTAAAACATTTATGACATATATTTTTCTATAAGGTGTATGAGAAATTTTTTATTTACTGTTCCTTAGTAGTTTAAAACAAGTGAGAGTTCCTTACAAGTTTTATTGTTGATACAGAGAGGCCAA
Organism: Psittacula echo; assembly: GCF_963264785.1. Taxonomy (NCBI): domain Eukaryota; kingdom Metazoa; phylum Chordata; class Aves; order Psittaciformes; family Psittacidae; genus Psittacula; species Psittacula echo. Next base: position 89,072,919 of record NC_137738.1, on the reverse strand, counting down.
GAATTACATCAGAGCCTCAGGATGTGGATGTTACCTCAGGGAATACAGTGTATTTCACTTGCAGAGCTGAAGGCAATCCTAAACCAGAAATTATCTGGCTTCGAAACAAGTAAGTTTAAAAGAGGAAGAGAGAAACCTGATTTAAGTGTGTTTGTCTGGGTGTTTGTACATTTCTGGGTGCATGTCCACACACATTATGTGCTTATATATGGAATAGTTACAGCGGAAACACACTATAATTGAAAGTTGTAGATGAAGTAATAATGGCCCATGTCTGTTTTATTAAATAATTTTAAACACTTAAGAGCTGATAACTTTAAAAAATATTCATTTATGACTATAATACTATTGGTAAGAATTTCAGCTGTAGTTATATCTACAAAGTTGCTCACATGCTTAAAACTAATGATTTATGTGTAAGTACCAGACAATCCAATATGGATGTGTTGCACATGCAGTTTGTAGGTTAGTTATTGTTTGCATACATTTTGAGGCAAAGTAAAAGCTGTTTTTAAAAGAACTTAAAAAAAAGAACTTAAAAGTTCTTTTAAGAACTTTTTTTTAAGTTTAAAAGAGCTGAATAAGTTAGGTTTCAGAGAAAGTCTTCCTTGAGCCCCAGCTCCTCAGAGGCAGCTTTCCTCTGAGGTGTCTCTCTATTCCAGAACAGAGATAGATATATCAATTCCCAGGCTCCCCAGACTGATACATGGAGGGCAGACAGGTACTTATATCATAGGACTATAGGTTAATTCAGGTTGGAGGGCATCTAAGGAGGTCTCTGCAGCCTTCTCAAAGCAGGATCATACCAGGTTGCTTTGTTCAGTTGGAGCTTAAGGGATGGACGTAGCACAAGTTCTCTGGGCAACTTGCTCTATTGCTTCTTCTAACTGCTTAGGGAATTGAGGGAAGAGCCTATGAAGGACCTGTGTCTTTTAGCAGTCCAAGGGCCAGCCTGCTGCAGAGTGGCTGCTCAAGCTCTGCCTTGCTCTCTTCAGCACTACTGCGTACTGCATGGCTGAACCGGCTACATACCAGCACATCACCCCCCTCATACTGATGTGAATTTATGATAGACACATGAACTGTGAGTTTACCACAGACTTAGTCAGACTGGCTTAATAATGCTCTTACACAAATGAAAAACTGGATCTGAAAAGCAAATTCCCTTATGTTTTATATTAGCAAATGAACCATTTTAGTTTGTTGGATGCTGATAAAATGGAACAACAGAGTCCTGGTTCTGTAGCTTTCTGCTGATGGGGGTGACAACCCCACGTGCAGCAAGGGTACAGTGTTTATGGAGTATGTCAAGAACAGAGCCTTGAACTTGTATGATATAATTATTACATTAAAATTTTCTTCGGCTCATGTACTTTTTATAATAAACAAAGAAAACATGTATTCAGAGTACACATATGAAAGAGTTTTAAGAAGAAATTCGAGCTTAGGGTGTGGGATTATTGACTCTGGCTTGTTTCCTGGCTGCATGAATGAGAGCAAAGCTCTTTGCAAGGTAGTTGAACATGGTAAGATTTCAGTCAAAAGCCGTAGACCTATTGAGCAATATGGTGAATAGATCAGCAGACTGGGTTTTGTACACAGGGGATAAGATCTCATCCCTCATCTGTGCTTTTTTCTTGATATAGTGAGGGATGGAGTGAGAAACAGTTCCTTTAATAATAACCCCTAACTGTTCTTAGATAATGTCTCATACATGCATCTATAATATAGCCTGACGACCTAATCTTAACTCATGTTTCAGGCCAGTACGAATTATAATCAGGCTCATTAGTGCTCCTTGAGCAATCTGAACAGAGTTTGGCACAAAGATGGTTTTATTGCAAGTAACCCTTCTCCTAGTAGAAAGTATCTTGAGTGTTGAACTTACATGATATGCTTCAAGCGCAAACATTTTAAATTGGTTTGCCAGTTAAAACCTTTTTTCCTGTAAGATTTTACTCATGAAAGTATTTTGGTTTTTCATTTTGAAGGTGTAATGTGTGCAGAGGCAAAATTGGTTGATTTTATGTTTTTTTGTCTTCTCTTTAGGAGAAAGCTAAAAGTTCTGTTATTTTACTTAACACAGTAAAGCTCTTATCCCCCTCCCACCCTTCCTCAAATTATTTTGGGTAATATATTTTGGGTTTCATTATTTGGCAGTTTTCTGTGCTTGTGATTTAAAGGTTTAACTCCAGCAGATTCTTTTCCTCACAGCAATGAGCTCAGTATGAAAGAAGATTCCCGTCTAAACTTGCTGGATGATGGCACGTTGATGATTCAGAATACTAAAGAAACAGACCAAGGCATTTACCAGTGCATGGCAAAAAATGTGGCTGGAGAAGTGAAAACTCAGGAAGTTACTCTTCGATACTTTGAGTCACCAGGTAAAGAACACCAAATCTGAATTTTGCATTCAGATGGAGAATTGTTTTGATAATAAGATCACTAAAAGTAAGATGCTTTGGCTTTTGTATGTTCTTGACATGTAAATTTTTGTGCTTGGGCATCTTAAGAACTAGATCATGAAGTTATATCCCCAAAACAAAAATCAGCCAGTTAATATATTTATTGTAGTATGCAATTCTGATGGCAGTCTTGTAGGCTCTCTGTTTAAGGGTTAGGAAAAGAAACTGTTGCATTACAACATTGCTCAGTACAATAGTGTTCTCTGGGGATACCTGAAAACAACAAGCTTCCAAACAGGCCGCTCATGAAAGCTTTGACACATGCTGTGCAGCCATCCTTATTAAGGAGCTTCTTAGCCTGCATCTCTGTGTTGCCAGGTCTTTGTGTTTGCAAGCACTAAATTACTCTCCATGATGTAATGTTTTTAAATCCCAGACTTTGCTCTGAGAAAATTTTGTTTTGACACTCAACATCAAGTAAACTTAAAATGTCACTGCAAAGTATACACATAGTTGGGAAAAGATACTAAAATGTAGCTTAATCAGGTTTGTGTTTCTATTCATTTATGGCAAATTTTAGTCTGTTTTCTCTGTCTCAGTGTTTGTGCCTCTGAGGAGACTTTTACGAAGATCAGCAAATGGGAAGGAAATGTTTGAACAGTTTTAATGGCAGTCAAGGAAACAAACATCAGAGCTTATATTTGTTATCTACTGATATTTATAAATGTCTGCACCTAGAATAGGTTTAAAGTGAGGCAGACTTTGCACTAAGATTAGAAGTATGCTGGAACAGAACTATTAAAAAACTCTAGATTTCCCAGAGTATTGCAGTATCCGGATAAATTACCTATGTGAACTGAAAGTCATATTTAGGCATTGCTTTTTTCTCACAGCCAGGCCAAGTTTTGTGATTCACCCACAAAACACCGAAGTGCTGGTTGGAGAGAGCGTTACCTTGGAGTGCAGTGCAACCGGGCACCCTCAGCCACGAATTACCTGGACCAAAGCAGACAGAACCCCTTTACCAGTTGACCCTCGCATCACCATAACCACATCAGGAGGACTTTACATTCAAAATGTGAAGCAGGAGGACAGCGGCGAGTACACCTGTTTTGCAACGAACAGCATAGATAATATCCATGCAACTGCATACATCATAGTCCAAGGTAACTTTAAACTGAGAGTGACAAGCTATAAAACATATTAGGAACAGTATATTACTTTGAACTGTGTGGTTTTGTCTGTTTTTCTGAATTGTCAGAGCTGAACTAAAACCATGAATGTTTTTGTTTTACTTATAAGATTCTAGTGTAATCTGTAGGAAAGTTGCTATACATTTCACTCAAAGTAAGATATTATATACTAATTCTCTGAAAGTTAAATTTCATTGATTATTCTCAGAAGTTAATCATTAGTGTTTTGAAATGTTTATTTCTTATTATGTTTTGTTTGCTGATAGGAATAAACATGCAATATCAAATTTATGGGGGATTACATTTTTTCTGTAACTGGCAACAATCCTAGAGATTAGAATTTGTGCCTGGAGTACTAGAAATGGAGTTTTGAGTACTGTGCAGCCTTTCTTTTACAGACACTTCAGTGGGTGTGGAAACATTTTTTGCTGTGTTTCATGGAAGTTATCACTCTGCTGAGGTGTTAGCATAGCTTTTCTGCAAAACAAAAGTCAAAGTACTGTAACTTATTGTTATTGCAATAATTTTGGTATTGTATGTCAATAATATCAATATAAAATATTCAAGAACAATCTATTAAAAGCCTCATATATATAGATATGGAGAATATTTTTACTTCAAATGTTTTTATGCTGGAACTTGCATTTGCGAAGCATTTTGAGGAAACTTTTAAGTTTCTTTCTATTCTCATGTTAAGATCTCTAGTTGGCAAGCACTTCAGGTTGCAAATACTTTGTTAATGAGTTCAATTTTTTTAAGCTATACAGAACAACTTGTCCTTGTGGTTTTGTTTGTTCATTATCCACCAATTGGATGATTGTGTTTTGAGAGCTGAACAAATTACATTTTACACTGATAATGCTGTGATGTTACTGCAGAAATTGGCCCACACTTCTACTCACTGCTTTTCTTTTGTGTAAAGAAGAAAGCAAGGAGCTCAGGATGGCTTTGACTGCACTGCATTTTCTTCACAATTTATCCTACGATTGTTTGAGAGGAGAAGAAGGCATTTTTAATCCAATCTATGTTTGACTCTACAAGTCTTACTATACCTCTTACTTTGGATCTATGGCAGTAGATCCCAGACGTCTTCACTGGCACCAGGGCGAGGTTGTGAGATGTTTTTATTGCACTGGTGACTACCTTAACTCTCTGCCCTATAGGGGTCACAATATAAAAGAGTCCTGTTAATGTCTCTTTTCCTACTGATATGAGCTATTCAAGTCACACAGGAATAATTTCATCATTTCAGACAGTTATGCATTTTTTAGTTTGGGTTTGTTTTGTTTTAACCTGTTTATTTTCTCTTCTTTAGCTCTACCTAAGTTTACTGTCACTCCTCAAGACAAAACAGTGATTGAGGGACAGACTGTTGACTTCCCTTGTGAAGCACAAGGCTATCCCCAGCCTGTTATTGCCTGGACTAAAGGAGGTAATCGTGTTCTATTTTCACTTTTAAACTAATAAAATGGTATTTGTTTAGATCCATGTATTTGCTTAGATGCATCAGTCTCTGAAGGAAACATGGCTCATCTCTTTCAGCTTTAGCTAGAAAGGAAAATGTGTCCCACAGACTGTCCCACAGAAGCTAGCTGCCCAAGCATTTTTCATTATTCATTAAAGTCATTAAAATATGCTTCCATAATAGATTCCAAATAATGTTTAAAAAATATGAGACAAATTACATGTGGCAGTACCTATTGCAGCTGGTTTACTGCAGAAGAAATAGAGATGACTGTTATTAACTGGAAATCTGAAATTAGGTACAGCCCAACCTGTAACTGGCATCAGTATAACTGCATTTTTGTCACTTAATGCGCATTGACAGGAGCACTGGTGTACACTCTGCTGATAGTTTTATCAGTTAGTGGCAGTAAAGGCATTAAGCGAGATCCAGTGGGAAGAAATAATGTAGTGGGTGTTTTGCAAGTAAGTAAATAACCCAGTTGAATCAAATGATTCTCTAGCAGGCAAAACAACTCTTAGGAAATTCTAAAATGTGGTAGATAAAGCAGATTTTTAACAAACATTTGGTCATTTTGATGCTGATAACGTCCCTGTTTCTCCCTCTTAAGAAGATTGCTCCAATCAAATGAAATGTCCAGAAAGGAAGAATAGGGTACAGACACTGATGTGCCTTTTGTTTAATTTTTATTATATTCCGTTTTTTCAGGGCTATATGTATTTTTTTTATGGATTCTCTGTACGGCTTAGGCAGATATGATGAATTATGTCTTCATATTATGTCTTTCACACACATGTGAAAAGAACAGTAATACCTACTGGTGTTCTTATGATGCCTTCTCTTTTGGATGTTTTATCATGCTCTTTCAATGAAAATATTTATTTCTACCACAAAGAAAAAAAAGTTCAGGTTTATGATTGTGTGCGTATGTATGTTTTATTTGCTTTGTGTGTTTATCTTCTGAGAAAGAAAGGTTTCAAACTTTTCTTAAAGATATTCTATTTTTTTCCAATGCTTCATCAAATATAAAATCTTCTGGATTTCCCTTTTTCTGACGCAAAGATACTTTGTTCTACACTGCTGTTACTTTGTGTTTCAGGAGGCCAGTTGTCTGTTGACAGAAGACACTTGGTCCTATCCTCTGGAACCCTAAGGATTTCCAGGGTTGCTCTGCATGACCAGGGACAATATGAATGCCAAGCTGTTAACATTATTGGGTCTCAACGAATTGTCATATACCTGACTGTACAGCCTAGAGGTATGCTGTCCATGAAAGCTGCTGCTGGGGAAAATAAAAAAAGTAATGTAAAAAGAAATAAATAAAAAAATTAAAATAATCTGAAGTAGTTTATCTTTGCTTAGAATTAAAAAAACTTTTGAAACGGAGCTTAAATAGTGATTGGGTTTTCCTTCAGGACTTTTACTGCACTTTCACAATTATTCTGAGTTGCTGCTTTTGAATTTGACCATGTGGGAGAGTGTGCCCTGATAGACTTTATCCAAAGTGACTTGGAGACCACATAAGCTTACAACTAAACATGGCCTTTTTTTGATAAAAGCTTATTAGAATGACGCTATATCTTTTGTCATTTAAAAAACTTGCAGCTCAAAGTACTGCTAATATTTCACAATTCTCATTGTTATTTCTGAGCATATCTTTTTAGGTTCCAGGTATTTTTTAATAAATGATATGTATGGATACTTGTCAGTATTTGTACAGAGTATCATTCCTTTAGAACAGTCTGTCTTCTATAAAAGAGGTTTAACTGATTTACTCCTTTTTGTAAAGAATGGAGGTTTGCTTTGAGGATGACAGTATTCCTATGCTTGGGAAAATACTCTGCTTTGCAAAGACTAGTTTCTTATAAGACTCTGTGCTGCTGAATAAATAGCGTAAGTCTCATATTTTTTTGATGTCCAGAAGCAGAACACTTTATTTTACAATAGCGGAATGACCTTCGCAATTAAAAGTCATTCCATATACTCAAAATCAGCAGACACAGGAAAAAAAAAACAACACTCCATTTATCTTGCGCTTTTCTTTAACTAAATTTTAAGTAAGCTAATTCTAGGATTAATTAGAATCATATTAATATGTTTAATTTAGTTAAGTAATTTGATATTTAAATTCAGAGGGATTAAACATTTAATTCAAAGTATTTCTTGTTGGTGACCTCATTTAAACATTATTTTAGTGAAAGCAGCTCAAAGTTCTTCTTGAGCTTAGTGGCTGGTCAGAAGAAATTCCATTGATTTTTCTTAAATAAGAATAGGAGGAGCCTGATTTGTCAAAATTGGTGGTTATGTTTGGGTTTTTTTTCACCTAGATGAAATTGTTGACTAAAATTCCATATAACAAAACTCAGTTTTATAAAGCTTTATAGCCTTGCAGCTGTGTTAAAATTCACTGATTTTGAGAAAATTATTTTTGTGTGACCCAGGTTGAAAAATACAGTCACCAAAGAATAGCAAATACAAGATTGAAGGCTGTAATGCAGCCTGAAATTGGAGCTCGCCATGCATTCACTGCCATGCTATTTTCAATTGTGCAAGAAGAGAAGACTTTTTTTCTTTTGGGCTTCTAACAAAAGAACTGTTCATCCTAGGAATAGTCACTGGTCACTGTGGCTAAATCTGTATTAATTAATATGGATTGATGGTCCAGTTCTACTTGGTGGCGTGACATGGCTCACATCCACAGAACCCAAACCTCCCAGTGCTGGACGTCTGGCTCTGAATGCCTTATTTGAAATGGTTTCTGGTTCTTGGCAGCCATTTGTGTACAAACAATTTAATACCAGAGCCACATTCAGTTGGTAGTATAAATGTATGCTCTGTGGCCAAATACATCTCTGTAAAAGCACAGCCCTCTTCCACTCCCCCCCAAAATACCAGTGCTTTACAGCAGGAATGCAATTTTTAATATCTTCATGAGAAGCACATACAAATTTATGATTATATTTGAGTGCTGCATGTCAATCTGGATTTGAAGGATTAAAAAATGCATTAATTTTCTTCACACTGATAACTGTGTCCTTAAAATCGGAGGTGATTTTTTTGACATGTTAATGCCTAGGGCTTACTGTCAGGACGATAGGAGCTCTGTGAAGTCTTAGCACCTCAGCAAGTTGGGCTGGGCGAATCACAGTTGAATGACTTGTGGAAATTTTTGCTTTTATCATTTAAGAAATCTCTGTTGTTGCTGCTTAAAAAATTAAAACTTGAAAAGTTACAGAAGTTGATGGGATATTCATTCTGGTGACTTTATTCAGATTTACCTATTCACAGAAATATTTTTAGAGCTTGTAAATTGTGGAACTTAAATCGTTTTGGCAAAAAGTGTTTCGACTGGTTTTGTTTGAAGTTGAGTTGTTAAAAATCACCCTAAAGCAGACTTCAGGTCTAAAGAATTTTATCTGTAAGACAAACTTATAAGCAACTACAAGCTTGCAGACAGAATAGGGTTATAGATTGAGGAATGTTGGGTAACTGAAAAAAATAAACAGTGTTTACCTCTTTTTAGATCATCTTTTGTACAAATTGTATTTCATACTTTGCCAATGTACCTTTTTTTCAGTGACGCCTGTATTTGCCAGCATTCCCAGTGACATGACAGTGGAGGTTGGCGCAAATGTGCAGATCCCATGCAGTGCTCAAGGAGAGCCGGAGCCAGTAATTACATGGAATAAGGTACTAGGCATTTGTTCAGTTGTTGCAGAAACGCAATGGCCTTTCCATCTTTTCATAACGAGCTTTTTAAAGTACACACTGTCAAATTATTGCTTGCTCCGGTGTCTGAAAGCATTACCTGATGTTTGATCAGCAAATCTTTTAGCACAGGCATGCATATATATATATACCAGACTTGAATTTTATATATGTGTGCATATATATATGGTTATGCAAGTCATTAAATGGACAAGCTAAAATTCATAATGTAAGCCTTAAAAGGCCTATGTATTTTAGTGACAGTTCTGTGTGAATAACCTATTAATACTTTTGCAGTTTCAACTTATCATAGATATAAAGCAATGAAAATACTGTATTGCTGAGCCCTTTTATACTATTAGGTTGACGCTTCAACCAGGACATATTTTAGTGACTCCGTGGGAACCTGTCTGTGCCTTTTGATTTCCGTTGGTGCAATAATCGTTACATCAAACTGTTAGAGTTATTAGCAGAGTTAATGATGAATTAATGGGTTACTGATATTGATCTTCCTGATTATTTTATCTTCAATTAGTGAGAATCAGAAAATGTACTTTAGTATACCTTAAATAGCTTCTAAATACATAGTACATGAAGAATTGGTATGTATAAATGTTCTCAAGAGGTGCTATCTTATTTTTGGGTCTTAAATTTTATGTCGTGAGGACCCATAACTGCTAAAATACTTTGATTTACAGTAATGAATGCTTTTAAAAGTGAGTAAATACAGTGTACAATTTAGAAGTACATGCAATTCCTGTCAACAGTGTGTGAGCTTTTTATGTAAGTTTATCTAAATCTACTTGAAGATTACCTTGGCATACAAAATAGAAATATAAAAAAAAAAAACCTCTGTAAAAAATAAAAGAGAAAAAAGATGGCAAAAATTCAGGTTTGAAAACAAAGAGTATTTAGAATAACTAGTCATTGTGCTCTGCTGCAGGATGGAGTGCAGGTAACTGAGAGCGGAAAATTTCATGTTAGTCCAGAGGGATTTCTTACCATTCGTGATGTTGGAACAGCTGATGAAGGTCGATATGAATGTGTTGCCCGGAATACCATAGGATACTCCTCTGTTAGTATGGTGCTTACTGTTAATGGTAAGGTGTACGAATCAGAGGTATGAGTTAGATTATTAATTTCATTCTAATTGCTTAATTTGTAAGATGCAAAAAAGTTAATAATGTATTGAAGTCTTTCTTTTATTCATGTTTCATTTTTTCTCCCATACTCCTCTTTTTTTTCTTCTTTCTTTTTCTTTTTTTTTTTTTTTACTTCATTTAATTCAGGCAACTATCTGCACAGATGTAAGATGGGAATATGTCAGCCAAAATGTCTCTATGAGTTAAGCTTCAAAACAAACAATGTTTTGGGCTCCAGTTAGTCATACTACTTTCCTCTTGAAATGTTATCTGGACCTATTAAAATTTGCTAGTCGAATACACAACCTAATCTTCAGGGATAACTTGACAAAAGGCCTTGAGTCATCTTCAAAGGGGCACATACAGTACTTGGTTGAAAATTAGACTGCAACCATTGTGACAGAATTCAAGAAAGTCATAATGAGTGTAAGAAGCTAAAGGAGAAATCAGAAAGAAAAGGAGAGTATTTGAGTTTATTAAAATTATTTGAATGTAATAATTGAAAATAATAGTTACTAATCATTTATATGTAATAATTTCTAATAAAGCAGCGAAAGACGCTAAGGATTGACCCTAATGCTTTCTGACTTACTGAGTAAACCTGTTGATTTTTCAGATGCATTTTCAAAAGGAAACTCTGTAATTTTTGTTATTGTCTTTCAGTAGGAAATATGACACAGTCTGAAACTGTAAATGATGTTTCTCCTAAAAACTAGTGAGGTACTAGAAACTGTTCCCTATGGTTGCTGTTATAATGAAGCTCTGAGAGGAGCAAGGACAGATTATAAGTACTGACAATTGCTATCTTGAGAGTATCGATAATGGCATTAGCCAGAAATGCCTAGAAACTTGTGTGTCAATATTTCTTTTAAACAAAGTTAATGTGTTATGAATGCTCCTAATGCATAAAAATCTATTCTTAAAATTGAGATGGAATACAGGCAAGTGTATAGAAGCTGGCGGGCAGGCCTTGCTGGGCACATTTGATAATATTTTAAAGATGCTTTTTTAATGTAATTTCCTCCTGTCCTTTTCTGTAGTTTTGTAAAAGTGTCTGGATTGAGTGTAAGGCGGGATATATATGGATTCTATTTTCACTGCTTACTAAAAATTGCCATTTTGCTCCTCCTGCCCTGCCCCACAAAATCATGTGAAAGGTTTACAGGGAGCTTTAACTTTTAATATTTATCCATTTAAAAAGAGAACTTCTGGCAGCAAATAGTCTGAACAAAAATCAAGTACAGTACAGTTAACATCTGACCACCTTTCTCTTCATTGGGGACTGCAGTGATAGGACAAGGGGTAATGAGTTCAAAGGAGAGATTTAGGTTGGATATAAGGAATAAATTTAGTGTGAGAGAGGCGAGGAATTGGAACAGGTTGCCCAAGGAAGTTATGAATGCTCCATTCTTGGAACATTCATGATGTTCAAGTCCAGATTGGATGGGGCTTTGAGCAACTTGGTCTAGTGAAAGGAGTCCCTGCAGGGGGGTGGAACTAGATGATCTTAAGGTCCTTTCCAGCCCTTACATTTCTGTGATTCTATGACCAAGGTTTATGATTCAGACCAGGTGTACCATTAATCAGAATGATAGCTTTGCAAAACATGTATCTAAAATGAGCACCGAGATTACATCTATTGTAGACAGCAATAGGGAAGATGACCAGCCCCTGGATTTTACAGTCTGCAATGTTGCAGTGTTAAGACGGTTCATGGCACACAAGCATTGTCTGAAACAATTGAGTAGCAAACCTGTAAATTGTGTTTTTCCTTAAAATAAGTAGCTTACCTGATAGTTTCTGTAATGTTGCTATGAAACAACAAGCAAGGAGGACAGAGGGTAATTAAGACACATCAAGCGCTACCACTTTAGGCACTGTGGAAAGGGTCATCTGTTTCTGGATGGTGGAAGTATGTTGTCAGCAGCCGAGACAGCTGGCCTCAGGGGAGAGAAAGGGGCTTCAGCTACAGCTATAGAGTGCCAGGAGCTGTTTTACTTGCTGGTATAGGTGGTTAAGTTTGATTACCTAGATCTAGAGTCTGAAACTCATACAGACACAGCCTAAGCTGCTCATTATGAAGGAATGATGAAATACTGCCTAGGAAAAAAATAAAAAAGGAAGCAATGAAAAGCTTGCAAACAACATTTTTTATGTCAGCTGATTTTATACATCTGCTGATTTTATTCCAGTGTATTTGCTTTGGACTTCTTCCCTACTTTACCCTTCTTCCTGTGTGGCTTCTCCAATCTAAACACACTCTGGAAATTGTTAGCTGCTGCCCTTGGATCTGATAGTTCTTGATTTAGACTAAAAGAAAGGTTATTAGCCCTAGATAGGTTGTACAAACATCCAGCAGCAACTGAGTACTGCATAGAAAAGTAGATGAATGGGCCTATGCACTACTGAATTTCCAGTGTTATGCAGTCGTTAAATAGCTTTTAGGCATGTGATTATAAATGTAGTATTAAAAGCTAGATAATTTTGAAGTAGAAAACAAAGTAGTGACCAAAATAAATACAATTTTTCTAGCCCTTTAAAATTAATGTGTGTTGCTTACTAGACTAAGCTCAGGAGAAAAGCAATATTAATTTACTGTAGCTGTTCAGGAATATATAAAATTCTGTGGGTTTTTTTAAATTTAGGGGTTTTGGGGATTTTTTTTTTTTAATCTGTGAAATGTCTTCGAATTTATGTGATGCATGTGTTCTTAAAGGCAAACTAAGACTGTCAGTGTTTTCCACTTGTAACACATTTCTGTAAACCCTTTAAATTCTTACATCAAATTCAGTACTAATTGAAAGCAATGATTTCAACAGGAATACTTGCATTGATTTCAGCGGATATAGGTCAGGCTTTTGATATCAAAGCCTGAAAGCTGGTAGCACACCACACCAGAAAAAACCTTTAATAATTAATTTTTCTTCAGTAGTTTCTACTTGAAATTCTCAGACTAATTAATGGACAGTTAAGCATTGTATGTACTTATCTTCATTTTGTTTTAGAATTATAAGCAATCCCATTTGTAAGCTTATATTAACCTCTGTTATAAATTTTATGTTATAAATTGTATAAATTTTTATGTACTGTGATATTCTTTAAGAGAATTCCAAAACAGGTAAGAATTTTATATTTGGACAAGCTAATGCTTAAAGAACAAGAGTTTACTTTGTACAACTGAAATGATGTCGTGTCTAGACTCTGTTTTATAGAAGTATCTTTTTGTGTGTGTGGTCACTTTGCCATAACATACGGATTACTCTTTCTGTAGTCCCTAATGTCAGCCGAAATGGAGATCCTTTTGTACAAACATCGATTGTGGAAGCAATTGCAACTGTTGACAGAGCAATAAATTCAACACGTACACATCTGTTTGACAGGTAACCCTTTCTCTTTTTTTTATATTGAGAAGTCAAAATAAATTTTGTATATACTAGAAGTAGTGGAAGATTTATTAAGCAAGAAGCCATTTTATTATTTTAATGACATTGTTAACATCTGGTTAGTTCTGGGGATACTAACAGTTTATCATGTAAGGATTCCTATTTTTTAAACACTCCTGTTGACTTCTATTCACTGCAGTGTTTTTTCTGCCGAGATAATCTTTATTATAAGGCTGCTAAAAGTTTAATTGCTGCTAAGTGTTTAATGTTTTATTATTAATGAAATATATTTTTTTGTTTGCGTTCCATTTTGAGATGAATGATCAAGGTATGTACTAATCCTGTTGCTGAACATTTACACAATTTATGTAGCATTGTTATTTTATCACAACTCTTGTGTACACTTACTATTTTTTTTCAAATTATCCATCAGTCGTCCTCGTTCTCCAAATGATTTGCTGGCCCTATTTCGATACCCAAGGGATCCATACACTGTTGAGCAGGCAAGAGCTGGGGAAATATTTGAAAGGACATTGCAGCTTATTCAAGATCATGTACAAGATGGTCTAATGGTTGACCTGAATGGAACAAGTCAGTACTCTCTTGTTATTTTTCTGTGTTGAAGTGTATTTGCCTTCTTAAGTCATTACACTGTTTTCCGAGTGTAGGTCCCAGTTGCAGAACCATAACATTGAAATAAGTGGTGTATTTGAATTTGCAAAACTTTACCAAATATATGTGCATGTTCCCCAATTAAGTCCTTGGTTTGCACACTGCTGCATTGTGGTGTAACTAAGTTTGTTTGAACGCTCTGAGTAGAGATTTTTTATCTCACACTGACATATTAGGGAAAAAATCATGTTCAGATTCTACTGGTCAAATTTAGTGTAATGGAAGGTACGATGTGTCCTGTTTGGCTGTTAATTCATTAGGACCATTGTTTCATAGCAGAACACTTTTCTGTTATTAAATTAATCAATATTTTCTTCCTGCTTCTTTAAGTAAAACTATTTAGTGGCGACGTGTCTTGGGAAGGAAAAAAGATGATGTAGCAAGAAGGATTTGTACTTTACCAACCAAGGTTTCTGCATCTACCACAACAGTATTAAAAAAATTATTTGTTCCTCATTTTTTAAGCACGTGTTAAACTAAGCTAATTGTTTCCTTTATCAAGGAATTTTCTGACGTAATGAGAAATACAGGTTTTGCTGCTTTTTATAAATTATAAAAAAATGTAAGGTTTACTATTTTTACCTTTTAGTAGAAAAGTCCAAGTTCAAATTCATGGAAGTCCAGCTGGAGCATGTACAAATAATGTGTGTAGAGATGTGTGCGGATAGTCTTGAGAGACAAGGCTGAAGCATTTGGAAATAATGATAGACTTTTTGAGACATAGCCAAAAGCTACACTGAAAATCTAGAGGAAATATTTTTTACTTATTATATTCTTTTTGATGTTTATAATTGAGTATTTATTGAAACTTCCAAAAAACTTTAACTCTCACTGTGACCTAGGCAAGTAGTTATAAGACCAAAGGCTGCAAGCTTTGGGGAGTACTGTAACATTTGCTAGTAAAAGAAGCTTGTTACTCATTATTTGAGCTGAGTAAATAATTTATGATTAATAGTTTACCACTAAATCTTGTTCAAAATTATTTGAAGGCTTGTGTTTTATAAGGGCAACCTGATTTAATTTGGTTCACTGATTAGATGAACATGCAAGCATATTGGATATAATACCAGGAATATATGAAATCTGGTGTGTGAGAATTGCTAGACTACTTTTCACTGGTATTTATAATAGTGAAATTCAATCACCTAAAGTTTACCAAGAATTGGCATTAAGATGTAAAAATACAAATTAATGAACACAAAATCAAGCGACTTTCTGTGATACTGGAAATTCTGTTCACAACCCGAGTTTGCTTGTCAGCCCTACAAAATTCATAGAAACCTGTCTTTTAGGGGAAACTTCAATAGTGAAATAAATCCGTTTTCATTTAAATAACCTTAACTCTGACTTTAATTCTCGTATTTGTCCTTATTCATTTTTATTTCTAATAATCAAATTTCAATTAAAGGTGTTAGTTAGCACTACTGCACTGGGAACAATTGAGAAACTCAACAATTTCCCATTCAGAGACTTTTTTAAATGTAAAATCTTGGAATATCCCAAAAAAAAGGCCTTGAAGCCAAATTCTCCCCTACAGAGCCAGACTCTATAACAAGGGGAACGGCTACAAGCTGCTGCTTGGGAGGTTCAGATTGAATGTTAGGAAACAGTTTATCACCAGAAGGCCAATGCAGCACTGGAACAACTTACTCAAATAGGCTGAGGATTCCCAGTCTTTGAAGGGTTTAAAGCCTGCTGGACAGGCATACAGCTGAGCTGATCCAGTGCTGGAGACAGCCTTGCTTTAGGCTGGAGCTTGGTCTGAGTAAGAGGTCCCTTCTAATTAATATTTCTATGACTTTATGAAACAACTTCCTTGCAGTTTGAAAAAAATATAGCTAGTATTATGTGAATTGAGCTGTCTATCTTCTAAGCACTAGAAATGCTCATCACCTAGCCTTTCGGAAAGCAGAGCCAGAGTTTGTGCCTGCAGCACGAGGAGTAATTAAGGGTCTGAAACTGTCATTTATGGTACCCTCCACTCATCTCAGAAAGCCATCCAATCTAATCCATAGATTAAACATTGCATCCCACCTGAACTTCTAAACAGAGAAGCTGAATGTTTTGTTTTAAATTGGTAATGAACGAAGGCTATTCCACCCAAAAACATTCATGGTTGAGTTTTGCTAAAAACTTGATTTCAGAAATGTGGGTGGCAACCAGGACAACCACAAATATTTATGTAAAGACTGCATGAATAATGATCATAAGGAAATAACACCATGATGACTGAAGATGATTTTAACAGGAGTGTTATTATAAAGAAAATATGTTCTCTGGGTGTAGTTTTAGAATTAAACTGCCCTAGTAGCCAGCATATTATAACATGTAATCGGTAATATCTTTAAAAAGTGTATTTTACTCCATTACTCAGTGACACTTACTGGGTTTGCTCTGTGGTTTGTTTTTCTTTCTCCTGGTCTGAAGCATTCCATAAAATAATTTACATATGTCTACAAGAACAGGTTAGTTTTGTCTAATGCAATCAGTAGGTTCTCTAATATCTTTGCTTTGACTTGTAAACCATGCAGACTACATGTAGCCTGAGGCTGAGAAAACATAGATCCCTTGACTGAGCACAGGTCCTGTCCCGGCTAAGAAGCTCTGAGCAATCCAGTCCCTTTGAAGGGAAAGACAAAGCGGGGCTGTACTTGGTTTGTTTGAAATTGTCTTGCATTGTAGAAATTGGCAGAGAGCCAATGTGTTTAGCACACATTTATATTGTTGACTGTAGATGAAGGTCAGAGTCTTTGCAGGCACACTGGGACTAAGCTCTGGACTAAAAGGAACATTTCCTAACTGTGTGCAAGTAGCCTGCACCAGCTTCTTGCAAAAACAGCATTCAGTTCATATTCTTGAGTAAGTAGATCATAGTGGGAACACAGGACCACTGTATGCTCACACATTTCCTTTTTGTTTTCTGCCTTTATTCTGCTTGTTTGATTTTATTCTTAACTGCAAGTTTTCCAGATCAAGCCCCATTGTGTATGATGACTCCTAGTTAGCTAAAAATACAACTGCATTCCCAAATATTCCACTTCTGGGCTCTCTCCTAGATCCTGGAACCTCACTCATCCACACTGTATATCCGTTCATTACTCAAGGTGTGTCTATGCCTTGGGTCAGAAGGGCCCATGTGAAGTCAATCTCCCACTTGTCCCCACTTAATGTGCTTTGGTGTGAGTTGTGATATGATCTTGAAAAGTGTAGGTTCTTTTCAAATTAAGTGAAAATGTGGTGCAGGGCAGCATTTAGTCCAGGAGCACAAACCAAAGCTTTTCTGAAGGAAGCCTGCTTCTGTTGCACAATGGATACAGTAGCGATGTCTTTCACAGCATCAAAAATTTCAATCTGCAGACACATTTCTGTTGGTCTGAACAAGTTGATAATGTAGACATAGCTGAAATTAATGACTTTTTTGTTTTTTTCCTGAAATGAAGCCCAAATGTTTCTAGGAAAAAAATCACTTTTATAGTGTCTTCTAATAGGCAACATGGACAAGGCGCAGCCTGGATGTT
Source organism: Psittacula echo (assembly GCF_963264785.1). Classification (NCBI taxonomy): domain Eukaryota; kingdom Metazoa; phylum Chordata; class Aves; order Psittaciformes; family Psittacidae; genus Psittacula; species Psittacula echo. Next base: position 89,055,433 of record NC_137738.1, on the reverse strand, counting down.
CTGCTATTTGCAGTCACCCAACACAGTACTAGGAGGCCTTATGGTCTTCAATCCTTTCACATGCTGTCATACCACAGCAGAGATCATGTAACACATAGCCTTAGTTAGAAGTTATAAAAACATAATTCTAATGACTTATGGTATATATTTGGTACTATTCATTAGGGACTGTAGTGATAGGACAAGGGGTAACGGGTTAAAACTTAAACAGGGGAAGTTTAGATTGGATGAAAGGAAGAAGTTCTTTACTGTAAGGGTGGTGAGGCACTGGAATGGGTTGCCCAAGGAAGTTGTGAATGCTCCATCCCTGGCAGTGTTCAAGGCTGGGTTGGACAGAGCCTTGGGTGACGTGGTTTAGTGTGAGGTGTCCCTGCCCATGGCAGGGGGGTTGGAATTAGATAATCTTAAGGTCCTTTCCAACCCTAACTATTCTATGATTCTATATTATTTTTTTATGAATTGAGAAAAAATACGGGAAAACAGTAAGTGTTGTAGTCCCAGAGATGAATGGTGTGGATTGCAAAGGAAACTTATGCCAGGTGTTAAATGAGCACCAGTTCTCTTTAGAAACTAGTCGTGGATAATGTGAATATGAGTTACACCACACCACTTGTCCTGGAGATTGTCTAGTTACATTGCCTGTGGTCATTTTCTATTGTGGGTTTTTCTTTTTTTTATTATATTTTTTAAAAAATAGTATTAATTTTTCCTTAATTTTCTGCAACTTTCACTGTAACAAAACAAAACAATAATGTTCAGTGAATTATCCAGTCTCACATGATAAAGTCTAAATTCCTGTAAATGATACGGACAGTTTTTAAAATGCTTTTACTAACATGGTGAAAATTTCCTATTTACCTTAATAAGAAGCTTTTATTTCTGAAAAGATCTCTGTTTCTTAAATGACAAAGTAGTAATGAGCTTTTTTTGTGAACAATTTGTAAAAATTTTACTTGAACTGAAATTTTACAAAATTACCTCCTGGCCTAATAGTGGCTGTTGCTCAAATGACATAATGCTGTAGTACACATATGGGGTTATTATTATTGTTCTTCTTAAACAATAGGAATATTAAATCTGGTAGGAAATGCAAAATAATAAAATAACCTTTCAAATAAATTTGCAATCTGAGGGACACTGAGTCTATAAAAAATCTTTGACTTTCTCTCTGTCTTCTGGTTTCAGGTTATCACTATAATGATCTTGTATCCCCACAGTACTTGAATCTGATAGCTAATCTCTCAGGATGTACAGCCCATCGACGAGTGAACAACTGCTCAGATATGTGCTTCCACCAGAAGTACAGGACACATGATGGAACATGCAACAACCTTCAGCATCCCATGTGGGGTGCTTCTCTGACAGCCTTTGAACGTCTGTTAAAGTCAGTCTACGAAAATGGATTTAATTTGCCTCGGGGAATTGAACCCAAGAGGCTCTCTAATGGCTACCCACTCCCAATGCCTCGCTTGGTTTCAACTACTCTGATTGGAACAGAGACAATAACTCCTGATGACCAGTACACTCACATGCTTATGCAGTGGGGTCAGTTTCTTGACCATGATCTTGACCTCACCGTGGCTGCCCTAAGTGAGGCCAGGTTTTCAGATGGTCAGCATTGCAGTTCAGTTTGTACAAATGATCCTCCATGCTTTTCAATCATGATACCACCAAATGATCCCAGAGTTCGAAACGGTGCACGCTGCATGTTTTTTGTACGCTCCAGTCCAGTTTGTGGAAGTGGCATGACATCTCTCCTGATGAATTCTGTGTACCCACGAGAACAGATCAACCAGCTAACTTCGTACATCGATGCATCCAATGTGTATGGCAGTTCGGACCACGAAGCACTAGAAATCAGAGATTTAGCAAGTCAGAGGGGTCTTCTGAGACAGGGCATTGTTCAGAGATCTGGAAAGTCCCTTCTTCCATTTGCTACTGGCCCACCAACTGAATGTATGAGAGATGAAAATGAGAGCCCAATTCCCTGCTTTTTAGCTGGTGATCAGCGTTCTAACGAACAGCTGGGTCTTACCAGCATCCACACGTTGTGGTTTAGAGAACACAACAGAATTGCCACAGAGCTACTGAAACTCAATCCACACTGGGATGGTGACACAATATATCACGAAACACGCAAAATTGTTGGTGCAGAAATGCAACACATAACATTTAGCCACTGGCTACCTAAGATCTTTGGAGAGGTAGGCATGAAGATGCTTGGCGAATATAAGGGTTATGATCCCAGTGTTAATTCTGGCATAACTAATGAGTTTGCAACTGCCGCTTTTAGGTTTGGTCACACACTCATTAATCCTTTTCTGTATCGACTGGATGAAAACTTTGAACCTATTCCACAAGGCCATCTACCTCTTCATAAAGCATTCTTCTCTCCATTTCGGATTGTAAATGAAGGAGGCATTGATCCACTTCTAAGGGGATTGTTTGGTGTTGCTGGTAAGATGCGTGTCCCATCACAATTACTCAATACAGAATTAACAGAAAGACTCTTCTCCATGGCACGTACTGTGGCTTTAGATCTGGCAGCTATGAATATTCAGAGAGGCAGAGATCATGGAATTCCTCCCTACCATGATTTTAGAGTTTACTGTAATCTTTCTTCAGCTCAGACTTTTGAAGATCTGAAAAATGAAATTAAGAATCCTGAAATCAGGGAGAAACTTAGCAGGTGAGCCTGAGGTGAAGAAAAGCAATCAATTATCTAAATGTGCATGCAAAAATAGTACCTAAATGTCTTATCTGAAAGAAAATATTTATTAAGAAAGGGATAAAGGAATTTTTTAAGAAACAAACTTCCATACCAGAAAATAGATGTGGAAAATTCCCACATGCAGATAATTTCTTCACTTCTTCATCTCTGTGAACAATGAGAAGTTAATATATACTGTGTGTTCAGGAAATCATTAATTTAAAATGTCTGTTTTTATAGATGCTGTTAAATATGACTGTTAGTTCAATGTTAGATCATATTAATGCCAGTCTCATGCCAGTATTTACATGTTTAGTTCCATCCATTCTGTACACTAAAGCAAATGGGAATGTTGTTCACTGTACATTCATGTGGACATCCTTCCTTACCTGTAAGCTGTTCTTCATTAGTTCCAGTGTTTGAAAATAAGTCTTCAGCTACCTGCCATCCTTAGCTTACCTACACAAAACCAAAGACACAGAATTAGTCGTAGCTACAGTAAAATAAAAAGTCTACAGAGGGGCGGAAAGAGAAGCTATTGAAAAAGAAGCAGTTCCAAGAAATCAAAAGAAAGCTACTAGGAGAAAAGAAATTGTGGGGTGGACTTGCAGATACCTGTGATATTACCCATATCCAACTTACATTGCAGGATTTCTTGTGTATACACCCACAGGTTGTTCACAAAAGTTGTAGCATTATCACTGTCATTTTTACTGTGCATTGTTCATGTCTCTTGCCCTTATTCATGTCTCTTGCCCTTAGTTTTACCATATAGTGGTTATTTTGTAAATATAAAATATTTGCTATTAAATATTTGTGATTTTCTATTTATAGGTTGTATGGTTCCCCACTGAACATAGATCTATTTCCAGCTCTAATGGTAGAAGACTTAATTCCAGGGAGCCGACTAGGGCCAACTTTGATGTGTCTGTTAAGCATACAGTTTAGACGTATTCGAAATGGAGACAGGTAAATTGAAATACCATGGAAATCAACATTGATTTTAAATTGAGGGTGCTAAATAACAGTTGCCATGTCTTGTTTCCAAACCAAACTGCATTTTATTTTCATTTATGTATATATAAATTTCATTTTAATACATAATTGAAAAATGAAGAATACAGGTTTAAAACATTTTTAGATTTATTTATTTTAAAAATCTGTTACTTTTTATGGTGAATCTGTTGAACTGATCTGCAAAAAGCACCACAGCCAGCACATGCCAAGTTTCTTTCTGCCAGTTATTCAAGTCACTTATCTTCCTGAAAAATGGATTTTTCTCATATCCTTTAATTGTTATTTGTTTTATTGTCAAAGAAATTATGCTGTTGAGACACTTTCACTATTTGTGTTGCTTAAGAAAGGTATCTATCACTGTGTATAACTGAAATATGTATGTTTCATATGTACCAAAAGAGTATCAGTATGTGCACCAAAGGAGATTCAAAAGCAGGAGGTTATCCCAAAGAACATAATTTGGTAGTTGGTCTTAAGTTATTTTACATGCACATTATGAGAAATTTCTTATTTATTGTTTCTACAGTACCTGAAATAAGAAAATAGTCATTGCTATTGTTACAGAAGCCAGATTTCCTTTGCATATTTTCAGGACACTTGTCCAGAATCTGAAAATCAACATTTCCTTCATTTTAACATAATTTGTGACCTCAGATCTTGGATCTTGCATGGCATGAGGGTAGAAAGAGTTATGCTGATTAGTCCCATCCATAGCGAAAGAGAAACAGAGGAAGAATTAGGAAATTGGATTTGATTCACTTTATCTAATGCTATTTGCTTTATGTAAGCTATAAAATTGCTACTTAAAATAGTATAAAGGCTTTTTTATTTCTCTAATCTATAACACAAGCCTTTTTATATGTTTTTATAAAAAATCAGTTTTCTTACATAAAATGTGTTTAAAAATTAAGCTGTGAAACATAAAACTCTCATGCTTGGAGGCAGAGGGACTAAAAGGAGAAATATATGCAGTAGCAGCTCCAAATGCTGGAGACAAGTACCTCCTATTTGTGTCACAACAGGATAATGAGACTGGTTTGGTTTTTTAATTTCGTTTTCTGAAATGATATTTACAAACTGTAGGGAAACATTTGAGTATTGAAGAAACGGGATTCTGCAGTCCAAAGAATACAAATGTTTTGAAGCAACATGCCAGCAAACAGTAAAATATTATTAGACAAAATGAAAGCAACTTGCACTTCTTTGAAAAGCCTTTATAGTAGGCAGAGGATCAAAGCTGCCAGCTTTGTTTGCAAAACAAATGTGCCTGTGTGAGGAAAAGGAGTGATGTTTGAAGGGAGCTTAACTTCATGTCAGGCTGGAAATTTCAGAATCTGTTTTCTGATCCTAGTACATGGAAATTCATGAGGCATTGTCCAATGCCTTACGAAAATAATATAATAAGTAGGTAGAAATTATTGATCATTCTAAATTTAGTATAAAACTTTTATTTAATTTTTATAAAATTTCAAGAGCCTCCGACTTATTTTTGGTTGAAATAGGTTGGAAAAGTATCAATATGGAATTATAACTAAAGCTTAGTGAGATGTAAACAATATCACAGTGAGCAATTCTTATATGTTAAAAAATGTACAATGGAAATTTTTTTTCAAATCCTGGATGATAACTTAAAACATTTTATTGTCCAAAGGCTGGCTTCTTTTTCATAGTAATGTGTTATTTATATTTTCTATCGGTAACAGGCTTTTAGCCCTTTATGTATGAAATATAAATTACTCAAAACCACAGTGTTTACTTCTCGAATGTAACGAGTTAACTGAGCATATGCTCAGTTATGAATAAGTCCCTGAACTAGTATAGTTATTAAAATAGTTTTACAGAAAAAAAAATAGTTAGTAAACTTAACAATCTTACTTATCATGATAACAAATTAAGTCTAGATTGACCATTCTTCTAATCTCAGCAATTCTATCAAATTTTTTTCATATCCATAAGGAAGTTACCTGGAGATAGAAATCTATGGTAATTTAAAGTGCTACTTAAAATAGTCTAACACTTGGTAGTCTAGCTTCGTTCTAGGTGTCCAAAGATACTCAAAACATTGAAATGGGACTGGAACAGAAATCAAGGGATTTATTGAGGACTTTGTCCCTTTCAGAGTGTCAGCATGACACCAACTAGGGCTGAAGTGACACCAAGCACTTACCTTGTGGCATCTGGATCACTCCCTCAGATGCAATGTAAAGATGAGAACAGGATTTATGGAATAATTAATATAATTCTAAATACACTATTGCAATATCTCTGGCAAACTGTGTGCTTTGTTTTTTTCACTTGCAAACTTGTCTTTTCTGTGAGATTACAGGTTATGGTATGAGAACCCAGGTGTGTTTACACCTGCTCAGCTCACTCAGATCAAGCAGACATCTCTTGCCAGAGTTTTGTGTGACAATGGAGACAACATAACCAGGGTACAACATGATGTCTTTAAGGTGGCTGAATTCCCACATGGATATAGTAGCTGTGAAGATATTCCTAAACTGGACCTCAGGATGTGGCAAGATTGCTGTGAAGGTCTGTATACAGGTGGTTTTGCATGTATTAATGTGAGCATTGTTTAACATCTATTCATTTTATTTTAAGAAGATATTTGACTTCTTCAGTTTTTGTTAAGATGTTAGAAACTCAAATCTGGAGCCCAGCCTTTTTTAAGAGAGCAGTCATTCCACATATTAAATAGACACATTCTAAACATAGCAGAGATTTGAGCATTGCATGTGTTTTCTTACTTCTGTGAATAAGTATTCTTTTTCATCGGCATCACCTTTGAAAATTAAAGACAGTGGGGTGATGTGCTTTTTACCTCTAGAAACAGGGCTTACTTAACTGCATGATGCACAGGACACCATGAATTCCATGTTCCTTGGTAGTCTGTATGTTGGCTTTTATCTCGCATACAGATTTTCTGCATGGCCTCTCTTTAACCATGATCACATCAGACTTCACTGCATCTGTAACATAGTTAGAAGATCCCTTCTCTAGGGGAATCTTCTGGATCACACAGATGTGCAGAATGCTTTGCAGCAGCATAAACAACAAAATACTTCAGAGGACAAGGACCTCTCTCTATTGAGATCTCTGTACAGTATTGTTATCGTTTTCTTTTGACAAAACTCAAAAGAAAAAGTATATTCAGGAATTTTGGAAACTTCTCTGTAGAACTCTGGTTATCTAGAAATTGCTGTCAAATTATTAACTGGGAAAAACTTGTTTTTATTAGAGAAGGTAATGGTACTGTTGATTTGATGATTATTAGAGTCTTATAATTTACCTGGTAAAAACCTAGCTTTCAATACCAGTATCTTGTAGATTTGCTGAAGAAGGGTCTCCAGATCTGAGTTTTTAAATCTTTTCTACTGCTGAGTAGGCTATTCAATATTCTGTCAAAAGATGCATGGATAAAGAATCAGTAGGTTGTATTTTTAAGAGGTTACACTCTTCCAGTAATGTCCTTTTAACTTCTGATAAAATATAATTGTGTGGTCTCCTTTAGTGATACAGCTCAGAATTGAAGGCAGTAGGTAAAAGGTAAACTGATCGAGGTTGTCCTTTCAACCTGGTACAGATTCAGTAATTAGTGAGGAAGAACTCCAACTAGCATGACTTTATCATGAGAAGAAACTTTATTATTAAGAAAGGAAAAACTAGATAGAGATTTACTGTTCAAAGATACTGCACAATTTCAATTTTAAACTGACTGCTGTATTGTCTTGTCCAGTAAACAATTCTTTAAATAATAAACCACTCTCTAAGAATATTCTTCCTTGGGAGACTTGGTTCAAAACATCAGTTACCTGTGTGAGACTAGGAGAAATATATGAAATCTTGTACAATTTCCCTCTGACATAATTTTATTCAGGTCTCTAATATATATATTTTTTTTAAGTTATTCAGATTTTTTAAAATAGTATTTACTGCATTTGCCATTCCAAATGAATGAAAATAGCTTATAAAACTCTAGATATGGTTGATGCATTGCAATTTTAATGCAAAGTCTTCCAGAATCTCATCAAAACAACACTGACCTATGCCAAAAGCATTGAGAGAAAATAAATTCTCTCTCTTCAAATACTTTACCATAAACAAATAAATCTTACTCTATCAGTCAGATAAGTTCACTTTAGCTGAAGTTCACGAAGCTTGACAGACAGTTTCACAAATACACCAATTATATAAATTTGAAAAATTCTAAATCTCTTCTGAGAAATTATATGTTGATTCTTTAAATATTAGGTTATCACTAAGCCATCTAGAGCAGATGTTATCTTTGGAAAGTCTTTAGAGTATTCAGCCATTCAACAACCTAGCTTGTATTTTCATTCAAGAATGTTACTACCAGAGATTACTACTGGATGCAGTACAGTTAGACAACTGAAACGCAAAAGAAAGGGCAAATAACTAGTGTTCTTTAAAGAAAAGAAAGGCCATCTATATCCCCTTCTTCTGAACTCTGCTGTAGTCTGTGTGGAGGTTAATGAATTAAAAATGAAGTATTCATATCTTGTATTGCTTTCTTGTGTGGGTGAATGGGTGTGATGCTTTCTGTGGAAATCCAGGTTTAATCAATTAATTAAAAAAAGGTAATTCTGCGACACTAGAAACTCATCATATTCTGAGGTATAGTGGGCATACACAGCATACAATCAGGAATAGCATTTAGTTTAAGTTAAATATGTTCTGGGGTTTGCTTCTTTGAATTTATTATTGTTTATTATCTAAAGGAAGAAAAGCTAAATCATTCTCCACATTTAGAATACTTCTGATTATAATTAAAATTATCCTAAGTTAAAGTTTAGAATACAGAATACTGTTCATTGTGCTTTGTGTATGTTTAGTAAGCAACCCGTATGTTCAGCTGTTTTAGCTTGGTTAAAAAACACATCTGTTTTTGTTATCCTTCCTGTTTTGTTCAAGTCAAAATAGTTTTCCATATGCAGAACAAAAAAACTTCTTAGTTACAAAAATCTGCTTCTTAGATTTCTTGAGTAAATCTAGTATTTATTTCTTATAAAGTAGAGCATTATTCCTTTTATAATAACTATCAGATTACCTTTAGAATTCAGTTAAAGAATCATACAACAGAATTGCTAGTTTATGGTGGGAAAAAGGGGGTCCACTGAACTACACAATTTTTTCTTTTTGCTTTTTACCTTTCTTTGTCTTGTCAGAGATGGTGGAGGAATTACTGCAGATTTACAGCAGCTCTTTATTTGAGCAAAGAGCATCCAAGCTTCAGATTTGCCAAGCAAGAAACTTTTAACGAATTTTTTGGTTTTTTGTTGTTTGTTTTTGGTTTTGTTTTTTTTTTTTCAGGTTTTCTAGTGGTGGTGGGGGAACCACCTTTTTTGGTTTTTGGGGGTTTGTTTGTTTGTTGGGGTTTTTTTAAGTACTGAGTGTATGCTTCCGTGATTGCTGTTATTGACTTTATAGCTTAGTTCTGATTCCAAAACACAGAAACAATAAATCTCTTTTCCTTCGAACATAAACATACTGTTACAGTTATACCAAATATTTTAGTGATATTAATTATGTAAAAAAGTCTTGAAATCAGGTGCAAGGACATATTGATTGAAATGTGAACACATTTTTACTCCAAATATGTAAACTTGAAATGTTTTCCATCATGATTTTTTTTTTTTAATTGAAATGAAAAATTTCTTTAGCTTTTTATTTTATGTCAAACAATGAACCAGGAGGAAGTAATTCAGGCAAGATGCAAGTCATCCTCACACACACAAACTTTAGGAAGATTTAAGAAGATGATTTTTCTTAACTGGTTCTCAGCAACCAACTTATCTCTTGTCTCAGGTAGTCTTTATTTCATGTATAACTCAGGAAAATGCCATTATACGAATTAGGGTTAGAAGTATTTAAATTCTACTGAATTTCATTAGGAGATTTAGGACACATTCTCAAAATGCATTTAGATCTGGTCTTCCCATACGACAGATCTATATATATGAACTCTCGCGGTTTAAGACCAGACCAACAATTATGTCATCTATTGCTCCTGTATGTGCTCCTATGTGCTCCTTGACCACATTAATCCATTTGACTTAAGCATCGCTTCTAGAAAGTCATCAACTATTTGTTTAACAATTGTGGTTTATTCTAATTTAGAAATTGGCTTTTACTTCTAGTATTATATCTTGCTACATGCTTCTTATTATGGCCTTTTATCTTCACTGAAAATACTAAACAACACTGAGCTGAGCACTAAATGCTGTGGGAGACCAACAATTTCAAATCTTAATGGCAGTCTCAGCATGGGACTGCAAGATCTTTCGTGATAATGGAATTTTTTTAACGAAACTCCTCAAAATGCCAAAATGATACAATTTATGCCTGAACATGTTTTCTCTTTACACAGATCTTGTGGTTTGCTTCTGTTATATCATATTTATTTTTTGCTTTCTACATTCAAATGTATATTTTTACATTTAAATTTATATTTAAAGACAATATCTATTAGCTTAATAACAATACAGACTATGCCTGAGTGCTAAAATAATGTTCCATGGTCTGTAATTTTGAGTATTACACCCTTTTTTTTCTTGGAATAGAAGTACATTTAATACAGTCCAGCATTTCTGTATGACTGCAATTTTTTTTAAGGGAAACAGGATTTTTAGTTATGTTTCGTCAAAACCAAAACTGTTGTATCTTTTTCAGGTATCCATGATCATTAAAATATTGTTCTAATTCATAAACTGAAAATAAGGAGACTTAATATACGGCATTACTTTGTCATTGCTACCAGAGGTCTCACATTAGTAGTTGCCATACCCAGTGAAAAGTGACAGGAAAACAATAGGCTGTCATTCACCGTATTTAAACCCAAACTCCTGAACGGGTCCCTAGAATCGAGATCCCAGCCTGTCAAACTTCCACTGCAGGACAATTCAGACTGCAATCTCTTCCTGTGTTGGTGTCTTTTGACTGTAAAGGAAACATGGATAGGGAAGCGTTTCAGTGATTTCTGCAAAACTAAGTAGTCGGAATATTTCCTTCTTCCCTGTGGACTGTTACTGCCTTTCTAAAGACACTGATACCTTCCCAGTCTAATGGGCAGGTCAGTTCTTAGCATCCTTACTTTACAAGTTTCCAAATTTGCATGGATTTTCACTCTCAAATTTTTTTTCCTCACTGATATTTGATATTTATATTACGAAAGATGCGTAGTTTTGATCTGCATAATTTTCTAACTAGTTCTGTTTAACTTTACTACTGGGGTGGTCGAATTTGCTTTGGTTTGATGTCAAGAACCTAATGGTGGTTCATTATATTCCTGCCGGCCATTCAAAGCCTATTTAGATCACAAAGACCCAATATGTTTTTAAATGCCTTTAGGCTATCATTAGCCATATAGTAACAATTTATATTGCTGTTATGTAAATTATCTTGATATTTGCTTTCTCAACCATGTGTGAGCCTTCTAGTTTTTGATAGCATCAGTCTATGAGCTTCAAGATCAACTTCAGAGAACATCCTTGTTATTAGAACTTCCCAGTACATCAGCTGGGAGATGACAGTCTGGGTTTTCACTTTTATCTTCTGCTTTCTATAGCATTACTTTTGTCCAGATGTTTAAATAATGCTTATGCAAAATGCATCTGTTCCAATCTGAGCAGATTGCTGTTAGAATTTTAAACCAACATGCTACATTTTTTGCTGCTATTTAATTCATCATTTATTTAAAAGTCTTATTCAACAGGAAAAATTAAGAGGTGCACTGTAACGTGTAAGGATGTGGCCTGTCCAGCAATAACAAAGATAGCTATTTTGAGTTAGGGCGTCATTTGGGTGAAGCGTCTTTCCTATATTGTGTAATTTTTAAATAGCTGCTTTGTGAAAACATCTACTTAAAAAATTTTCTGACATTTCAGATATTCAGTCTTTCTCCTCCCTTTTGCTGCTCCCACTGGCATGACTAGGAGTTCTCAGATACATGCAAATGCTTACAGTAGCAACAACTTAATTCACTACAACAAATGTCAGAGAATGAAGTGTTATCAAATAGAAGCAATGATTACATTATATATGCTTTTCTTCACATTAGCTTAGTCTCTAAAGTTGTTTCGATGTAATCTGCTGTTGGATTCATTCTCCTTGACCTGAAATGTGAGAAGTTATTCAAAATTAAAGAGTGATCAATACTTCTAATTGTCAGGAGGTTTTCTATCCGATTTATATTATAAGGTCCATTTTTAAAACATTCTGGAAAACAGGATTTTCTGCAGATGTAAACGTGGCTTCCACATACAAATGGAACCTTGACACTTGCAGTGTAACAATACCTAGCTTCTGGAAGAAAACATTGTCATAAAGGAAAAAGAATTCTCAGATTGCTTTTAAACATTCAGCTTTTCTGCAGAAAATGCATTACTGGACTGGGTTGAGCTAATTCAGGGAAATTTTAAGTAGGCTGAAAAAAGCAGAATGTTAGTCTCATTTTTGTCACCTACTATTACTGCTACAAGGTAATTTAAAAATGAAGAAAGAGAGAAATTTCTTAGTTCAAGCTTTCTAAAAGCTGGAACATTCTGCCATGTACCTCTCAGTATGACAATCCTCTTCCTCACACATGAAACAGAAAGCAAGAACAAGAGTTGTTCATTTGACAAGTTGACGTATTTGAGTTTTGAAAACTATAGAAATGTCAGGTCTGTGTACTTGAAGCTGCCACTGAACATATGGTTCTCATCTTTACCAGTCTAGGGTGATAAAACCTTCCCAGAATTTCAGACCTTTGTGTCTAAAAACTAACCTAGGAATGAAAAAACAATGAGCCATTGTGTTATTGTGAAAAAAAAAAAGTAATTAAAAAATCTGTATTGTGCAAGATGACTTTAGCAGTCATTAAACAAAAGAGGATAGCAGAAACCTTTCACAAATTGCTTCCAAGAGAAACTAATATTTCTGTGGCACTCAGGAAACACTTTAAGCAGCAGAGTGCTTTAAGGAAAAAAATTCCTCTGACTAAAACTAGTTCTTTCTCCAGTGGCCCTTCAGAGTGTGACCCCTTTTCTCACCATACTAAATTTAGAAGTGTCTAAGGGTGATCAAAAAAGTCTTTGTGCCAAGCATCTTACAGACACAGCAGTCTGCTCCCGTCTGAAAGAATTTAGTTTCTGAGTGGCCAGCAAGAAGATTGTGTGAGAAACAGCAGAACACACAAGAAGATTGAACAACATGTTGGCAGTAAATATCATCTAGTTCTTTGGTGGTGCTGTTATTATAGAAGGAAGGTAATAAATTTACTCAAGAATGGGACAAGCTCCAAGGAAAGAAAAGGGAAAGAGAATTTGGGATAAATTGTGTTCAAAAATTTATGCTCCATCCCTGGCAGTGTTCAAGACCAGGTTGGACAAAGCCTTGGCTGACGTGGTTTAGTGTGAGGTGTCCCTGCCCGTGCCAGGGGGATTGGAACTAAATGACCTTAAGGTCCTTTCCAACCCTACTCTATTATATGATTATAAACAATGATCTGTAGATATTGATTTTGAACTGAAAATCAGTCAGTACTTTTTGTCAGTCTTCCCTCACCTCGTCTTTATTTATATTAAACTATAGACAAACTAAGTTTTTCCTAACAGGGAAATTGTAATAATCTAATTTAAATATAAGTCAAATACAGTAAAAAAAAAAATCCAGCATACTTATTTTGTGTGATCACAGGGCAACTTTACATTTGTTTCTTGAATTGCCCAGTTCATCAGTGTTTTGAGGCTCATATTGACTTGGAACTTGTGCAGTAATTTGTGCTAATACGTTAGGTTTTCAATCTAGCTACTGCTAAATTCCAGAAAAATACTTTATAAAGTGTTACTGACTTTCTGAATAAATTTGTTCTAGTGCAAGTTAAGAGAAACATTAGGGAAATTTTCTTCTTCCCCTGTTCAGTTACTTTCATGGCTCTTTCTGCTCATACCAGACTTTGCTGAGATATGTCTATGGGATTCTGTATTTCAGCTTTCCCTTCTGTTTCTTAGCAGACACTTTGCTTCTGACAAATGAACATGCTGTTGGTTCCTGCTGCAGCTTGGCCCTTTATAACTTTTTGTTTTAAAGCTTCTGTGAACAGAAATGAGAAAACTTCTGTTTTTTCATTGTCTCCTCTCCAAAGTGCTGTTCCAGTTTTTCTGTGTTTTGCTTTTCTTTTTTAAATGGGACTCCTTCCAAATACTCACTGTGTTTGGAAGGCTAAATAAAGTGAATTGAAGGAAAGACATGCCTCATCCTATGAAGACATCCTCTTAGGATCTTAGAAGATTTCTCAGGCTTGAGGTTTTTACTCTGCATTGGAAAATCTCTTAGGGTCTAAGTGACTGGTAATACCTACAAGTCCTCAAATTTGGAAATGGGGCTGGTCAACTGGTAAAGTGTGTCTGCAAATGTTCTCCAGGATTTAATTAAGAATTCTCTTTCAGATGCCAAAAACAACAAATAATAATGCCTGGAATAAGTGAGGAAGCAACAGGCTGGTATTTTTGTCCTTGTTTTCCTCCATATGTAACTACCCATTGCAAAAGCAGAAAATAATTAAAAGACAAAAGAGTGGAAATTTCAGAAGTAAAAATAATAGCTAAAGTAGCAGTGATAGACTTGTGAAAATAATCTTTATTTCTTTGTTTCGTACCAAATAGCTGGTCTGTGAATAATCAAATTCTCTGCATCCAGTTGGCTTAAAAGTGGTATTGATGAGACGTATTCAACTGCTATCAAACTGATTCCAGAGGGATCAGACTGAATGTATGAATTGCCTTAGCCAATTCAGAAGACACTGTAAAACCATATTAATATAATAACTGCTGAATTATACTGTAGTTTAAAATGTGTCATTTCTTGTCTAATTTCAGACTGTAGAACTAGAGGACAGTTTAATGCATTTTCATATCACTTTCGGGGAAGACGTTCTCTTGATTACAGCTTTCAAGAGGACAAGCCCTTGAAGAAAATGAAAATGTCCAAAACAGTAAGGTGAGATTTTTATTTTTTTTTAAATAAGAATGAAACATTTGTTTTCAAAATGGAAGGAAACTGAGTGATTTCTTTGTGAGTACATATCATTTTTTCCCTGTGTCTGCTTTCTCAGGTTTGATTGATGTATTTCATTTTTACATTTCTACATATCTGCTAACAGCAAACCACTTTTTTTCAAGCTCAAATTTCTGTAAGACCCTTTGTGAGTAACACAGTATAGTGCTTTTGCTCTTCCAGTGCTTTTCATGAAAAAACTCAGTAATGAAGTATAATTTTGGGGATTTGGAATGCCACATTCCTAGTGTGCTGCAGTAACCAAACTAAATTATTTCCTTTATTTCTTGGAGCTGCTAGGTCCTCCTGTAGAAATAGGAGGAAATCAAGTGTTGGTAATGCCAACGCAAAACTTTATAATGATAGGGACTGCTTCTAGTACCAAAATACTCAGAGCTATATGGAGAGCAGTAGGCCTACAGAAAATGTTGTTTATAACTCACTAATCCGCAAAATACTCTATGTCAGTCACAAATTAACTACACAGGATTCCTGCAATTTCCAGGGAATCAAAAACTTATGAATTAGTGAAATGAAATGAGTTCTGCAAACATTTCTTGTGAAGATGCTTCAAAATGAGCAAATTTGGGAGTATTTTGAATTATAGCTCTTTCCATATAGCGTGTGTTCTTTTAGCAAATAAAATTATCTGCTTGACTTACGATGGGCTGACAGAGTCTACCCCCTTTTGCAAGGAAAGCAATTAGATATGTAGACGGGTAAATTTATTTCATCAGTTTCAAATGCTCATGCAGTTTTTGTAGCACTGAAGAAATGCCATCATTATATTTCACTTAATTGATAGGAAACTGTCCTGAAGTAAAAGGGCCTTTTAGGCATTTATAATTTTGAACAGGAGAAGACAGCAGCTAAGTATAACTTACTTATAGACAATCAGAAAAGAAAGATTCCTTCGAAGTACCTCTTGAAGAAGGATGTTTTGTCTGTGTTTGCAAGTGAACTGTTAGAAGTTTTTAAATTTACAAAATAGAAATGCACTTTTTAAAGGTGCTGGTCCCATAATTTTAAAACTATAAGAGGATTAAATTAAATAAAAATAAGAAAAAAATAAGTGCTTACATAGGAAAGTCAGCTTGTTTTCATTAACTTGTCATTTGACTATGTTTCAGAAATGAAGCTCAAAAATTTATGAGTCCAAATACTAATTAGGACTACAAAATAGTAAATTTACAATAGTTTATAGCATAAATAAAGCTAAAGTAACCTCAGTCCTTTAACATTCTTATCAGTTTTCATGCTCAGTGCTATACTTAAATTGCATTCATGGTGAGAAGCTTCCTTTCCGTCTCCCTCTCAACTTCTCGTTTTCAGTAACATGAGCAAGTGGGGAAGGTTAAACTTTTTGTTATACAACAGCAGCTGGTTTACTTGAATTTTGGCATGTCATGTTTTTTAGAGTGCTTTTTCTTTAATTTAAATGAAAAACTAAGGGAAACTAGCTAGAACAACTGCCAAGTACTGTTTTAATTTATCCAGAAAGATTATAAATCGTGAGCTGTATTATAGGATAGAAGATTTCTTTGCTAGTTCATTCTTTCCATATCCATTAGCTCTGGAGAAGACATGCTAACAAAGTAGGAATGCTTGTATTGATTCAGGGATCTTTATAAGTGACTTAATAATTAGTATTGGACATGTTTTTGACTACGTGTTTTCTTAAGTGGTGCCAAGTAATATATTATTAGTTATGGACAGTTCCTTTGCTAACTACTGTTTCCTATTAACAGATTTAATTAACACAATTTAGTGTTGTACCTCTCTTACCAAATATCAGCTGGAAACTGCTACAGACAAAAGACTGAATTTTGTGTATGATAACCAGTATTGGTGTCAAATGTCAGTTAAAATGGGACACAGGAATATGCACACATATGCTTCTAAGTTATTTATGAAAAATAACTTTTTTCCTTTGCCATATTTAATACACATTTTTCTAATGAGCATAAAGAGGGAGAAACTATGAATCTGAATGCAAAATGGGAATTTCATATTTGGAAGTAACATTTTTTTAATTCTTTCACTTCTATCTGCTTTAATATTTGGAGACTCAAGAGGTTTCCCAGTGAATTTAAGGTGATGCTCTGGAGTGTCAATGATGACAACTTTGTGTCTCCCCCTGTATGAAATGCATGTCTTCTAAGTAGAAGGAATTCCCTGTTTCAAGTGATAGTAACAATAATCCACAGCTTGCCTGACCTCAGCCTGTTTTCAGACCAGTGGGTCTTGTGGTTGTTGTGGTTCATACAGTTCCAACATGTATTAGTTGCTTTTCATTTACATTTTTGTTAAGTGTTCTAAAATATCTAGCCAAATAAAAATGAGTTAAATGCATATCCTGACTTCGCATTCGTTTGTTGCAGTTCTGTGAAACAGAGTAAATATTTTCGTAATGCCACATCAGCATCTAATGAAAACACAAACATGCCCGCAGTGAATGACTTCAAAGAATTTGTTTTGGAAATGCAAAAAACTATTTCAAGTCTCAGAAACCAGGTAAGGCACTATAATGAATATTTACTAGTTGTAGATTTAATTTATGTTTTCCTAACACCACTCCTCTTATGTGTTTAATATTTAGACATCCTCTTCAGCCAAAACCCACCACATAATATCTCAAACAAAACACAACAGAAAATATGGTGTGTTGTTATTCTTTATTTCTATGTTATTTTGAAATCATACTGAAATATTCCACAACTATACTCTGTTGACTTTTGAACCTGAAGCCTTGTGTAATCATTGTATGCTAAACATGGAAACAGACTTTTTCTAAAAATTTATCTCTAGAATTAATATAAAATATTTTCCTCCTATCTGAAATACGTAGAATCTGTGTAAAACTATGATTAAAATGTAGACTTCATGAGAATTCATTTGCCGGACTAAAGTTGTAAACATAGTTAAGATCTGGATCACTTTACAATGTGGCACAAACAAGCCCTTTATTCAGAATAACTCAGCCATAGCGGAATTAATTTTTAAAAATATGTACCATAAGTACAGGACAGACAAATCCGCAGTAGGCCACAATGTTTGCCTACCATAACTAAGTTCCTCCGGAGCAGCTCTTCCATGTCATTTATAGATATGAAACATATATTTATTTGCATAGTGACTTGATTGCATCTTTGATGGTATTATTTAATAATTGTTGTACCCAGTCAGTTTCTCTGTCTTTTGGGATGTGAAAAAAACACAGGGATTGTTAAAAATTATGTATTCCTAATTACCATTTCCAGGAAGCACACAATCATCAAATTAAACTAATTGTATAACTTTTTTTCATCATTAAGGAAAAAATAGAGATAGTAAAAAATCCAAACAAACATTTATAATTAAGTCGAGTGGTTTTTGTTTGTTTCTTTCTTCCTTTATTTAATCTCATTTTAAGTTAGACATTTTTGAAAGTTTAGATTTGTCTTTCTACATATGTCATTAGCAGTTTGCTTCCCTTTGTATGCTCTAGCTGTATATTCCAATGGTAGGAAAGAGGTATCTTCTGTTAGTTTTCTTTTGAAAGGCTATTTCCATATGTATTACCCAATTCCAGTCTTTTAGCATTATGAAAACTAAGTGTGGGGAAGAAAAACCCAACAGCTATTTATCATAGGTTATGTAGTGTGAGAAAAAAAAGACGGAATACCTTGCACAAATAAAAAGCTTTCTTTGATTCAGTTGCTAACTTTTAAAAATATTTTCAGATAAAAAAACTTGAATCACACCTCAGTAAAACTGATTGCACTGATGAAAAGGGTAAATCATATTCCAGCAATGAAACCTGGAAAAGAGACCCTTGCACTGTGTGTGAATGCAAAGTAAGTATGTGGAAATCCATTTTGACGTAGAAATTGTAATAGTTTTTTTCTTCTAAAACAGCAGTTCCAGTTTTGTGCTTACTAATTTGAGTAATAGTTGCCAATTAGTTTTTATGGATATTCAGTTATTTGGTGCAAAAAAATTATAATCTTCAGATATCCCTGCCCTTGAAACTGGTTTGCAGTTCAGCCTTTATATGCTTTTGTTATATTTTCACTTTCATTTATGTATAGTTGTACTGGCAAAATTAACTGCAAAGTGAGAGGCTTCTTGAAGAAGTCCGCTAAAATGCATGAAAAGTAATAAAAACTCATTTAACTTAGTGCTAGTTTTTAATTTTCTCTTATCATGGTAAAACTTTCCAAGAAAGGTAGTAACAGAAATTCATCAGTATTCAGAATCCCAGTTTTATGCCTGAATGTTAGCTAAAGTGGTGTACTGCTCCATGAAAGGTGGTATAACACAGAGAGCCTACTCATGGTAAGTTTATGCCAAAATAAACTATGTGAAGTTGATCATACTAGCTAAGGTCTTAGAGAGGATGAATGAGAACCTGTTCTTCATTAATATGAAAAATGTATCTTTTGTTTGGAACATGTGGCTAAGTATGTTCTGGTTTTGTTACCTTTTCCTCACACAGGCTGGTCAGATAACCTGTTTTGTAGAATCATGCCCACCAACGGAGTGTGAAGCGCCTGTGAAGGTTGAAGGAGATTGCTGTGCAGTCTGCTTAGAACAAAATATTAATAAAAAGAAGCCATAAGTCTGCTTTTTAAGAATTTAGGGTGCATACTCCTCAAATCATATCAATGCCTACTGATGGCAAAAACAGGTAACTACAGCCTTAACAACAGCAAGAAATCAAGATTTACAATATTCTAATGGTGCTGTAACAGTGTAACATAATGTATCATTTTCTGCCCATGAAGGTAATCACAATGCAAAAATTAACAAAAGGGAAATGAGCAAACAGGTCAAAGTTAATTGTGTGTTAAACTTCTCAGGTCAGACAAACTGGTGCTACTTTAAAAGAACACTGTCAGGTAGTTTTACATACCCAAAATGACTGGGTTTAAGACTTACTTTAAAATGGACACTTTGTTTCCTATATTTAGTTAACAACATTAAAAGTTTACTATCCCTTTTCAGTACCAGTCTGATGTTTAGCTCTTTGTTATTATTTAGCAAATGCAGGGAAAAGGAAAACATGAGGTCACGGTGCCCAAAGTAATGCAATAGAAGGTTAGTTTTTGCAAACACCTGTGTATGGAAATTGTTGAGTCACACTAATGTTTCTGTGTCCAAGACAGCAAGAAAATAAAAAAACCCTACCTGACACCTTTCAACATCCTTTTATTAATGTAAGGAGCAAAATTAATCAATATTTTCAAACAAAAAAGCTAGAATTAGTAAGGAAATAGAAATAAATGTATTTGGAAGGTACAGAAAGGAACCGAATGTGTATTACAGATGTAATTGACAGTGTTCCTCATTCTAGGAAAACATACACAACAGAGTAGCATTTGATCTAAATGAACATAACCCTTTTTGCCAAAACATATCTAATTGCTTGGCAACTATTTTTGTTGTTGTTGTTGTTGTTTCATCTATTTTAAGTCATTGTAAATGACATTGTCATGACCATCCAGTACAGTTTTAAAGCATTCTTCTCATGATCTCAGATCAGCTCACTCATTTGTATGGCCCTGTTTTGAATATGTGAAACGATGTCACATGCCATGTTGTATACAAAGAGTCCTACTGATTCATTGTGCATACTGTCAATAGATATATGTTCCTGATTATATTGTGTCACTGTTTGTTGAAAAAAAGAGCAATCAAAATTAAGCATCATGATTAATTGTGGATTGACTACTTTTTCTAACAAGGTATTTGATTTTTTTTTTTTAAATCTTTTTTCACAGTTTCATCTAATGCATATATATTTTTACCTCAATATTTTTCTCATTCATGTTAAAAAGGGTCTGCCAATGGACTTTATTTCCCACTAACAATAATGTTTAAAGTTATGGAGTATATGTCTACGCTAGCATTTCAAAGTTGTGACATTTAGAATACAATTTAGAATATGAACTACATAATTTTTACCACAAATTATATATTATATTCAGTGAAGGACAACTATCATACCTCATTTTGTGTTTATTCTGAATTGATTCTATCCCTGAACACTTAATATGTTAGAATTTTTTGCTCTGTCCTTAAGTCCTAAGTCAGTCCTAACTAGAACCAGAGCTCTTGTTTAGTTATATAGTTCATTGACTTCTGATTTTTTGTTCAGATTTGGGAGCAGAGATTTGGGTGTCAAAGAAATCTGCACAAAATTAAGCATTCTCATCTTAAACATTTGGATTATGTAAACAGACTGAATACTTAATTATTGTATGGTAGATCAAATATCTGTCTAATAGCTAACCTATCACAGCAATATGAGTTCCATTATAATAATTTGGCACATAATTTCTCTGATTACTAACATTAATAATTTCTAATTTGATAAACTGATACCATGACACATGTTCAAACTTTGGTGTATCTTTAAAGCTTACTACAGAAACTTGTTTCATGCTATGGTAGGAGCAATATGTACATGTGAGTGGTGTGTTGAAGGTGTGTGGTACACATGGACCTACAATTTATATTTTTAAGACTATTTTAATTGATTTTATATATGATGTTTTGACTTATGTAATTTTCTATGTTAATGCTTTTAGAAATTGTGTGTGGCGAGCATGTTTGAGTATCATATGGTTCCTAGAGGTTGTCATTCATGTAATTCTTTGATACTCTGGTATTTTGTTGACTTTTGTTGAGAGTCCAAACCAC
Source organism: Psittacula echo (assembly GCF_963264785.1). Classification (NCBI taxonomy): domain Eukaryota; kingdom Metazoa; phylum Chordata; class Aves; order Psittaciformes; family Psittacidae; genus Psittacula; species Psittacula echo. The sequence continues at coordinate 89,033,964 of NC_137738.1, read as the reverse complement.
ATGTCTCGTCCTGTAATTCCAACTCAGATGGAACTCCCATTGACCTATAGCAGGAATTCCTCAAAGAGGAAGGGTTGCAGAGCTAAACTGAATATAATTTGACTGTCTAAACAGTTAAATAAGGCAGTAATGCATCCAGCTGGTTACTACTTGCATTCTTTTATTCCAATTTTTTATTAAATAAACTTTCTCAAGATTTCCGCTTATAGGAGAAGAGAGTTTCCATTTATACATTATAAAGTAGAACCTTATATCTGATTGTTCTTTTCTCTAGCCTCCAGAGTAAAGTGGGAGGTTTTCTTTGTTGTTCACTGTTTATTCCTATGGTATATAAAATGGACTTAGGAGTCTGGATATGCTTAAACAACTGTAATATTGAGTTTTATTCTGCCATCCATCCGACTATAAACCATTCAGGAAAAACAAGTCTTTATCCACAGTTTAAAATGTAATCAGTCATGGGTTGTACTAATTCAGTTTTATTGCAGTGTCTGCAGAATCAGCATTGATTTTAACATTTCTGGAACAGTGGCCAATGGCTTGATGACCATTTCCTCAGTGTCCACCGTGAGAATATTGCTGTAATATGTTGCAAATTTTACATATTTATTTTCTTTTTTTAATGTTACCTAAAAAAAAGTCTTTGTTGTTTTTATTTTAATCAGTAAATTTACCAAAGAACAGTTTGCACTGTATAATGAATGCTTTTTCAGTTAAAATAAAATGGGCCACATTTCCAAGTAAATTCCAAGTGATTTCTTCTTGAAACGTATTGTTTATGTAGATTATTTGCTGAATAGTGCAGTGTGTAGACTTTTATCAAAGATCCATATAACTTACCTTATGCAGGATTGTCATGATAAAGACTATTTCTGAGAACTAAGCAATGAGGTAATGAGTCTTGTAGATTCAGTAGTTCTGTAATATGACACATAGAATTAAGGTATCCATTCACTGTTCTGTTCTAGGTGATGGGAAGAAAACTCAGAAAGGATATTTAAAAATACTTTTTTCTTGGCACAAGCATGTATTTGAAAACTCTTAGTGCTGAGCATTTTCCCCATTTTTATGGGGATGTCACAATGCTTACAGCCTGTTCTTACACATTTTCTTCACTTTTCCACATCTTCAAATAGATCCAGTCATGAATTGCCTTCCAGTGTACATGTTTCTACATTCATTCTTTATTCACGTTGTTTCACAAATGAACACCCAGCTTCATGAAATCTCAGCTCAAAATGAGTCTTCTGTGCAGAAGAGATAGGAATTACTGCTGAACAAATGTTGAATTACTCTCATCCTTTGGAGAGGTGTTAGGATCTCTAGGGCACTGGGTCAGTTCCTTTGTTAGAGCCACCTGAGATTTATCTTTCTTCATGACTTCATGCAGCAGGGCACTTTGTGATACAATACCATTGCAATTGCTAGAATTCTTAAGTTGTCTTACAGTTAAATGAGAGAAGTTAAAGATGGACTCCAAGACATAGAGTTAAGAATTGTTTTCAGGATGCAGTTAGCTGTTTTTCACTATAGCTTGAATTTGAATATTGCATAAGGCAAAACTAGAAAAGCAGAACTGCAATAGGTTCATTTATGTGTTTCCATCAGGCTGCTGAAATATCCAGTTACTCTTCAAAAATGTTGATGAGTAGCATTCAGTCACTATCCTGTAAAAATTTTAGGGCAATCAGATTATTTTTTTTGTCCCCAAATTCTGATAAAATTAATTGGCAAAATACTGGAATACATTTTTCTAGTACCTTAGATACTGGTAGATGTTTTTCTAGTAACTTAGATAAGCATGTGTGTTTCTTTTAACAGACATAGTTAGTTTGTAAATTCCTAAGACTAATCTGATAATACTGAACTATTTACATTTCTATAATTTTTTTTTTTTTTTTTTGAGATTAAACCGGGCAGATACCTGAAGAGGTTTTATTTCAGTAAATAGGTTTGTGTTAGTCCAAACAAGACCAAAGCCAGGGTTCAACATGGTTAATTGCCAAGAAGTTTTTTCACAGTTAAAACCACAAAAAAGAAACTACAAAGTTTAGACACTATTTTGCATTTATCCTGACTGCTTAGTTTCAGGCAGCAGTTCCATTCCTTTTTTTCACCTGTAGCCTGCTGTGACATGGCAGGGAAACTTCTGCACCTCCAACATACTTTTCTGCCTAACATTTGCTGTCCACCTGGCAGTATTATGAATGGTCCTTCACTGTGCTTTAGTGTTCCAGCCTGGTAACAGACAGAGCAGAGTACAGATCAGATATGTCTAAGTTACAGGAAGATCTGGCCAGCTGTGTTTAGCTGAAAAGCCATGAATTAATATCTCTGTTTAGATTCAGAAATAGAACAGAACAGCAATTCCTGTGATAAAGGAATACATGTAATTGTTGCATTCAGTAAAGATGTTTGTGTCTTTGATGCCTCCGTTAGTGATACAACTTTACATTCCCAAAATTCACATGCTTTAAAAATGTTGCCGTGTTGCCAAAATAAATCCCATAGCCTAGTTATATTTTTATGAGATGTTGTCTGTTGTTAACTTGGCTTACAGCTATTCCAAGGATCAATGCAGTAAAAAAGTGTTCACACAGTAAAAAGGAATTGGGAATTGTCCTGAGAAAGGACAATTGTCCTTTTGTCCAATTGTCCTGTTACTTTGTTTTGGTGGGGAGAAAGAATGAAAGATTAAATAGAGTACTTTGAATTTTTTCAGGCAGAATGCAACAGTTCATCAAGAAGGTATGAACTGATTAAATATACAGAATCAACACGTATACTAGACTGCAATATAGAGTCCCCAGGCACTGGAAACCAATTTCACTCTTTATTGGGCCAGCTACTAGAGGAAATAGTAAGGCAGGCTTTTAATCCCCTATCTCCACTGTGAGGCATTGCCCCTCTTGCAATGAAGATCACTTTTTCCTTTTTCATCCTCTATGCTTTCACAGCTAAGAGACTTAAATATGATCTCAAGACTACAAGCCAAAAAGTTTATTGAGGTAGACCATCAGCCTGACCCCTCAGAATGGCAGGACCTTAGCTGATGAACAAGGACTTGTTCATCATTCTTGAGAGAGGTCCTCCTCCCCCTCTACTCTGCCCTGGTGAGACCGCACCTGGAATATTGTGTCCAGTTCTGGGTCCCTCAGTTCAAGAAGGACAGGGACCTGCTGGAGAGAGTCCAGCGCAGGGCAACTAAGATGATTAAGGGAGTGGAGCATCTCCCTTATGAGCAAAGGCTGAGGGAGCTGGGTCTCTATAGTTTGGAGGAGACTGAGGGGTGACCTTATTAGTGTATATAAATATATAAAGGGGGAGTGTCACGAGGATGGAGCCAGGCTCTTCTCAGTGGCAAACAATGATAGGACAAGGGGTAATGGGTACAAACTGGAACACAAGAGGTTCCACTTAAACTTGAGAAGAAACTTCTTCTCGGTGAGGGTGACAGTACACTGGAACAGGCTGCCCAGGGGGATTGTGGAGTCTCCTTCTCTGGAGACATTCAAAACCCGCCTGGACACATTCCTGTATGACCTTATCTAGGTGTTCCTGCTCCGGCAGGGGGATTGGACTAGATGATCTTTTGAGGTCCCTTCCAATCTCTAACATACTGTGATACTGTGAAATGCCTGGATGGGATGCTTTGGATGGGGATTCAGAGTCAGCCAGTTATAAATGTTATCCAAAGGGCCATACTGGTCTTCCTGTCCTTTTCCTGTGCTTAGGTAACAGATTTGGCACTGTTATGAATTTCCATAATACCAGTGTCATACTTCCAATGAGCTCTGCTAGGAGGTACCAAGCTGAGGGCTCATTTTTTCTTCAGGTCATCGTTACCACAGAAAGCCATCTTCTTGCTACATGTGAGAGGCATGTGTGACAGCTTTCATGTATAGAGAACAATCTCAGTTGCTGAAAGAATACTCAAGCTGTTTTAATCTCGGGTTTTCTCTCCCTCTGGATGAAATTAAGTTATTTTGCAACCTATGCTTTCATTTAAAACCTGAAATGCTGACACAGAAAAAGAAGACTTTTGTTTTAATTAGGCTTTGTAGAAGGGGCCTTCTTGAACGCAGTGCAGCAGACTGGAGACACTGTAGGAGCAGAATAAATGTTTTCTTTTAGCTGAAGTAGCTTGGCATGGTTGCAAGAATACCCTTACTTGTTGCCAGGCTATTCTCTTATATTGAGAGTATTTAGAGATTCCCATGAGATTATTTGAATTTTCTTTTATATCAACAGTCAATTCAAACAATACAAACAATAGGTGCTTTGAGGTCAGAAAATAACAGCTTGTTTCTGGTGCAGGTAAATGTTACTGTGGATTTTAAAACTTTCATTTTCACCTTTTTTAAGATCAAGGATTTTGCATATTGAGAATGAAGAATTCATTATTCATATTCAGACAGATCTTAAAGCTGCTTTTGGCTATTTTCTAACCCCAGTTTTGTTACTGGGGAAGTTCTTTATGGCCCCATGCATGATTTTGCATTTAACTGTGCTACACTAATCGGCTAAACTCAGACTAGAAAGAAATCCAGATTAATCTGTAATTGTTTTAATTTTCATTAGGGAAAGTAATTTACTTAAGATTTCAAATCTGGCATAGACATTCTAATGCAGCTGTAGGTGAATCCCTCTTATACATTCCTTGTAGCAAAAGTCAGCCAAGTATGACTGACCATACTCCAGAGAGCAAGAAAGTAAAGGAAAAATAAAAGCTGAGCTACTGCTTCCTTTCTGTGGTGAGAAATTGTTCACAAAAGGAAAAAGGCTAGTGGCAGTCACTGGTTTTCCCCATTTACTGCTGTTTGCTTCACTCTTGATGCACTATTTAAATGTATGAAAGCTTTGGGAGAGAGGCTTTGACAGGAAAGTCAGAATTTACACTGTAGTAACATACTGTGCAGGTTGTGTGTTCCTAGTGATAATCTTGTCTCTCCTTTCCCTTTCAGGCCACAAGCTTGTCTGTATTGAAGCCTGTAGTTCTGTCTTTAATTTAACCTAAATTAAAACAAGCATAGCTCGCACTTATGAAAAAGCAGAAAAATATAGCTGGGGGAAATGTTTATATTAGAAGTTTAAAGCGTTTGGGCAACATTAAGCTATAACTGTGGTCAGGAATTTTGCGTATTTTAGTGCTGGATTTGCACCACTGGAAAATAAAATGCCTTGTTGGCCTACTGAACACCCATGGTTTGCAGATGTGGGAATTTCCTAGTGTCAGTGAACTGCACCACAGCTCTGGAAAATTATTCACAGATGAAGACCTGAGTTCGTTCAAGCCTTGGTGTTTCTGTTGAGACTAACACTGCAAGTAAGTACCACTCTTGGTGGGTTTTGTGATAATTGTTTCTTTGCAAGGGGGTAGAAAGAAATATCTCTCTGTTTTGTGCAGAATTACTGATAATGGTTTTGCTTCTCTGCAAACCATCTTAGCTGTCTTCTAGATTAGCAGTATTTAGTATTTAACTGGCCACCTTAAAACCTGTAGTATTTATTATTTGGCATATTGTTATATTTATATATTTATACACAGCAAAGTTGCCTACAAGGTATTTTTTTTTTATTAATTGCTACTTTAAATGGTAAAAAAACCCCAAACATTTTATATATAAAAAGAAAATGCAAATACCACAGCAGTCACACATTCATTTTGTAAACCAAAGATGGAGTGGTTACTTATTTCTAGAATACAATGAGAGTGTTCGTCCCAGACTTTATAGAAAATGTTATAATTTCACAGATACTCGCACAGCAAACAAAATAGTAGTCCTGACTGTTCTGAAGAAATCTCACAGCAATGACTGTGCCAGCTCATTTCAGTTGATCATGTTCTTTAATTTTCTTATGGGATCATGGAAAATTGAGGCACTTAAGATTTAGGGTTTTAATAAGGTATGGTCTTGCAAAAGTGCTATAGAAACTGCTTCCTAAATGGATCAACATTTTTCTGTTTCGCCATCCTATCTTCAGCCAGCCAGGTGGGGTTCTTTTCATTCTGAAATCCCATAAAAATCTGTTAACAAGAGATAAAAACAGGGCTGGAATCCTGTCTCTGCTAAGCCAATGTGGTAATGTCATTGATACTGCATTGTTGGACCTGCGAACAACCCTTGTTGGGCCAAGGGTTCACTCCAAATTATGATATCCCTGTAGTTCTGGATTTTGTACGTTATGGAGAAGGAATATGGTGTTTTAAGATACAAGATCAGGAGATCAGTTTCAATTTCAGTCTACTCAGGTCAGTATGACAGCACTGAACAATATATTTTTATTAGGAAGAAATCCTATACTCTGTAGCATTCCAGGCCCGTCTTCTGACTCTACACGTCCCCCGTACAACAGAGATGGATAAACAGAAAATTTACAGGTTTGGAGTTCATGAAAAGAGAAGTATCCCAAGGAATATGTATAACCAATTTACTTACAAATCTCTCCTAATTAGATTGCTAAGGATAGTATGTGTGTACAGTTTAAGGACTAAAGGAATTTCTTTTGCAGGCGACCATCAGGTTTGTTATTTTATACTAAAAGCCTTAGTGATGTTATCCCAGACTTTTTTTCCCTAGGTCATTTTTATTACACAAGGTCAATTCCTGTAAGTGTCTAGCTACAAATTAAATTGAAATCTGTATAAAAACTAACTTACGTGGTTTTGGCTAGATTGCAGGAAATCATTCACTCTTCAGAGACTATCCATAACTGTCCCAGCAGATATAGCAAGTTCTCCTAGGCAGCTTGCCAGACTGTCAGGATGACGACTGCTATCTCCGATCTCAGTTAACACATTTTGGTCTTCATTGAAGATTCTCAAAGCTTGCTACGTCAGTCTTGGCACAGCACACTGAGGAAGCATGCACAGGATTATGACCTACATGAATACATTTCTCTCTCAGACCCTGGGTAAAATATCTGGCAATCAGGCAGAAAAATCATATTTCCCTTTTGTCTTGTAAACTTGAGAGCCTATTAGTTAAAATATCTCCATGGAATACAAGAATTTCTAGCTGTAGGCAGGAAGGAAACTTCCACTGAATATGGTATTCCTTTATTACATGTATTTTCTTTTAATTATGAAATACTTCATTATGAGTTAGTCTTCTGTGACTGTAGTGATTATACATACTTATTTCTATGATGCATATGATGTTTTTTATGTGTATCTAGTGACACCTATGGCTTGCATGCCTTTCTCTGACATGACACTGGTGACCCTGCACCTAGACAAAGGATAGAAAATCATGTCCAGAGTATTCTGACTAAGGGGGTGGGTCTAAGAGAAAAACAATATTTATGGTACCACAGGGACTAGTTTCATAAGAGAGGTTAAAAGAGCTTTTGTCAAACAACTATCATGAAGTGACAAAATAAAACAACAATTCACAATTATTTTGAAGGAAATATTTGGGAAAATGGTTGTTTGAAGTAGTTTAAATAGAATGCAGTTTTGGAGAAGAAAAAGGGTTACTGAGCATTGAGCAACTATTCAGTTCCTCAAAGTGTGGAATAATCCCTGATGTGCACCAAAGAGATTCATCTGTTCAGCTCATGGTAAAATTTCCACAAAATTAAGTGCAGGATGCACAAAAATAAATAAATATAAATAATATATTGCTTATTTGCAAGAATTGCAGCTTATCTAAGCACATTTTTACGCTGATTTATTCATCAGTATCTAGGAAGTTCTATTTTTTTTGAAAGAAATACCATGGTGGAAGAACTATCTGCAGTTATTTGAAATGGGGGTTTTTTAGGTGATAAATTGCTATTACTGTGTTATTAAATTGTATGTATCTTTGCTAATGATGCTAACATGACAGTATTATCCTGATTAGGAGCCTTGTTCCCAGTATCTGAAAATAATTAAATTATTTTTTACATATCAGTCCATATTTTAGTTGCTTTTCAGTAGCAGCCTTTTGTATTCTCCATTATAATTCTGTTTCCCCGACCTGAAGGAAGCACAGACCTTTGTACTGAGAAATGGAGACAGGCTGTTTCAGAGTATTCTACAGTCTGTATGCAATATCCTGTATTTTATATGTTTTAAACAAACAATATAACTAAAATTCAACTTTTTTTTTCTTTTTTAGTAAATGTCAGAGGTAGAATTAATTGTCCAAACTAGACTTAGAAAGAGATAAAATGGTTTTCAATTCTTCCAGTCAAGCTGTGTTATCCCAAGCAGTTAAATGGAGTTTAGGAGGAGGCTTTGCTGTTAAACAGATCAAATCGGTTGTGTTTCAAATGAGTAAGATAAACGGGTTTGGCTGTAACATGTTTGTATAGATTGTTTATCAGAAGTGCTCTAAAGAAACCATCTGGACTGCTGGATGCATAGAAAGGACACGTGGGTAACGGAGCTGCTGGCCCTCCTGTCTCCAGAGTTGCTGGATTCTGTATTGATACTAGTTGACATCTTGATCCTAAAAGATGTTCTGGACCAAGCCAGAAAGGGGGGAAAACATCTCTTAAACATTGTCTGGCTAAGTCTTGAACAGTTAATTGAAGGCAGGATGGCCTTGAAGATAAGAAACAGGATGGGTTTATTCTTGGATTAGCTTTTGGCATGCTTGAGAAATTAATTTAATCTCTCAGTGTTTAAGTTTCCCATCTGTGAAAAACATAAAATAATGCAGGTCTCTTTAAAGTCTTCTAAAATTTTCTCAGGCTTGCTAGTGGTCTGTTGTGTCTCAGGGAAAGCTAACTGTTGTTCCTTCTTCTGCATTACTTCCTTTTCCTGTTTGTTTTTCATTTTTACTAACTTTGCCTTTACTTTGAATAGGAATTTCATTGACCAAAGGAAGACAAAACTGCCATTTACAACACGTCCATGAACTTTAACCAGAAGTGGAAGTTGAGTCTTGGATCTGATTATCATAGAAGTTTTCCAGGTCTGAGATTGGCTGATAATGGTGTTGCAGTGCCTGTCATTTCCTACCAGCTGCTCTTCAGGGGGGGTTAAACGATAGAAGTGATATTCTCTGTCCTCTCTTCCTTCCTTTCATGTACATGGAGTTAGGCTTGTGAAGAATATGTAAGAGTGAGAGCATATCTAATTTCTGTCAGATAGCCTATACCCTTAAAAATAAATCCTTAAGTTACTTGAACCTCAGATTACCACCCAAAATTAAACTGAAGGAAAAATATCAGTTAATATAGCTGGAAAACAATCATAGAACATCCCAGAATTTTACTGAACCCCAGTGAACTTAAAATCATTACGAGAGAAGACATACACAATCATGCTGCCACTGCTAACAGATAGAATTAACTTTTCATCAGTTTAAATTTCTGAGATGTCAGATGAGCATTCAAGCCTATCTTTCATCAGAATTTCTACTTCTTCAAACAATCTTAAGCCTGAATTCATCTGGAAAACACTGACTTTGCAACTTGTTGTCATCTTTGATCCCAGTCTGTCTCTGAAAATTTAGGGAAGGCGGACAAGACATGCCGCCAGTTTCTCAACTGAGCTTCCACAGCCATGCAGTGTCCAGTGTTTCTCAGTGGGCAGTTGATTTCTTCCAAGTTTTGCATCACAGGCATCTTGATAAAGTTGTAGAGATACCCCTTTCACAAATGCACATCACAAAGCATAACTAATTCATTCCACTGCTGAATTCAAATTCTTCCAACTGAAGATACCTTTATCTTTATAGGCATGAATTACATTTTCATTCACTTCCCTCAAAAGGGTTTAACACTTCAAGTTCCATTTAAAAGGTTTAATTAGAGATTTCCCTATAAAACGTTGAGCAGAGGTAAAACTAAGCGAAGCATTTCATAGATGTGTTCTTGCTCTCTTTCAGTCTTAAGATTCTTTATCTCGTTTGGCTGGGTGTTTTTACTAGACGATTCATATGATAATCACCAGTGATCTTGTTACACTGTGGCAGATTTTCTGAATGATCATTAACTGCTTCATGTTATAACATGGAAAGAAAAATTATATTAATATATATACCTAGTAAGAACAAACTTTTAGTCATGCAGATGTTGTTCTCCTTGTTGAACTTAATGAAATTCCTAGTGGCCCATTTCTCTAGCCTGTTGAGGTCCCTTTGGCTAACAGCATAAGCCTCTGGTGTATCAGCCACTCCTCCCATAATTGTGTCATCTGCAGACTTGCTGCGGGTACAGTCTGCTCCATCATCCAGGCCATTAATCAGGTTAAAGAGGATCCATCTATGGTCTGTCTGTGTTCACGTATGCCCAGAGTAATTTGTCGAAGAGTACTGTGACTTTTTGGCATGTGGGTAAATAAAAGGTGCACACTAGCTGGCTAATAGTTTGAAAATTTTCAAAAGTAACTGTCTTAAAATGGAAGAACTTCCTTAAATAACTATTTATGTTTAAGGTACTCAGGTCTTGTAAAAACAAAAATCTTAAGAGCTGGATATTAAGGGTAATATAATGAATAATGAGAGTTAAGAAACTGAAAATGGGATGTATGGTTTAGTGTGAGGTGTCCCTGCCCATGGCAGGGGATTGGAACTAGATCATCTTAAGGTTCTTTCCAACCCTAACTATTCTATGATTCTATGATTCTGTGAATATGCTGAACAATGAGCAACCTACATTAACCTGAAGGGACACCCTGAGAATATGTATTAAATATCACCTGTGTCTGGACTTTATATTCTATATGCCATTGAGTTCAAAGCACCATTACCTCTTCCAAGGAACAGCATTAAACATATACTTTAGCCATCTTTTGAAAACAATAACTTCAGTGAATTCTCATTTTTCTTCATATATAATGGGAAAAGGCATGCTGCTACTGATTTTCAGCTACTTGATAACACTTAATTTAAAACTCTGATGAGGCTTTATGTTTTTTAGTGCTTTTACAGTAATTTGCTGACAGAGGAGTATTTGACAGGCTGAGAAGTAGGTGTTGTCTAATATTAAATGTTCATGAAATGAAAACAGAAAATTCACAGCTGTAGTAGTACTGTCACTGCAGTGACTTGAGAACAACTTTATCTCTAAGTCAGGCTGCTCTAAATACAAGAACAGCTGATTGTAGGGCATGGCAGTGATGCTTACTCCAAGGGAGCAGGAATGATGAAGCTCTATATGACAGTAAATAAAACAATGCCAGGCTCCATACCTGAAAATTTGAGTGTTTAGTTAGAAAGGATCTGCACACTTTCAGCTCATTCCAGCTAGCACTTTCCAAAAAGTTAGCACAATCAGAGCAATCAGATTTAAAGGGTGTCAACTTTTAGACATATAAACTCCAATGGACTAGATTGTGCCCGGGATAGGTGGCAATTATGTGAGCTGCTTGAAGAATACAATTCTATGCAGTTCCTGCATTAGCTGACAGTCCCTATTTGTATCTAGCCCTGCTCTCACTTCTCTGATGCACCCTTCAGCTTGTCTTCTCTACTGTGCTGCACTTTGGTTACTTGTTCTTTTTCCCCTTCTTGCATCCTTAACTTCTCATCTTAATCCTTCTACTCCCGTTAGCTTTTTATCAAAGTCTGCTCATTTCACTCCCTCTTTGGCTTCAAGTTGGGCTAAATTGGAAGAATCAAGCATGTCAACAAGCCTCAGCAGAGCACTTCTGAATCTAACATAAGCAGACATTTCCTGTAAACCTGATACCTGGATTATTTCCATGATACAAAGCTGACAAGTGGCTCACTAAACAATAGACTTCATAAATACACTATCATTTCAATGAAATGCTTCACAGAATTTCTGAAAAGGCAATAAGAAGTGAACTGTAGTACAATTCTCTGCTCAGCTTCACAGCCAGATCTAGTTCTATGTCCATGTAAGATGCTAAAAAACAAACTAGGACATGATATCACCACCAGATGCTGGATACATAACTTGATGTATTTCTTGTGGTTAGTGGGCTGAAAAGCTGATCAAATAATTTTTCCCCTTTGTTTAAGAGCAGTGATACATCTGTTAGAAATTGCAGTAGGACCTTTGGGATTTTCAAATGCAGCAGTGCAGTTTTGCAGATGTAACTAATTATACATTGCTAGATAATGAAGATTTAGAATTTGGGGGGTGAGAGGAATGTATTCCATATTTATTTTCTTACTATTATAATTAAATGTCTTCATATTCTAGTTCAATTTGCAGAGGGCATGCTTAAAAAAGAAACATTTAATTTCCTTATTTTTTTCTTAAGACATGCCAGCTAATCTTACATTAAACTCTTTACACAGCACTTGCTGACAGAGGTGGTCTTATGCAATGGCCAGCACACAAGATCAAGGCAAGAATTTTGCTAGTGATGAGTAAAAATTTGTTATAAAATCATGTTAGTCATTGCCATTCAATATCTGAAATGCAGAGACCAAAGAGGACTTCAGCTAAACGTTATATTCTCTTGACCATGGATGCAGGTAGTTTGCTTTGAAATGTCATAGTTCAAAGAAATGCAAAAAATAATTTCAGTGGAAGATATAGGGCTCAAATGTAGTTCTTTGAAAATTCCATTATATGTTTTATACCAGAGCTGAAGCATGTAAAGGAGAGGTAGGTTCAGGAGCTTTAAGCCTTCAAACACAGCTGGTCAGAGGATTGTCTTCTTTAGAATATTATCTAGCCAAATATATAATTTTTAGACCAGCAGCTTAGGATGTTTTGTGAGGCAACTGCTTTTTACATTTGCTGCTGAAATGTATATATCTTGGACAAAATCTCTTGTTTCTGAAAAGTGTATTTTTGCTGTATATATGATCTCCTCCCTATTCCCAGCAGTAGCCAAGAAACACCTTACCTCATTTACCTAACAGTGATGATATTTCAGGTCAATTTGTGAAAACAGTTCAAGCAGTGCCTTGTATATCTTAATATGGGAAAGCTCTTGTCAGCCTGTGAAGACATCTTAAAACACTTCTTAAAAGTAAAAAGTTTCTCCCTGACCACCTGATAAATCCAAGTCAGCTAGACTAAAAAATATTTGTGTTTCCAATTTTCATCAACAAAAGAGAAGGCAAAGTTCAGTCAACTGCTCAAACACTTCTCACCTGATTGCTAATCTGATATTCTGTAGATATGATGTAGTAACTTCATAAAATCACAGAATAGTTAGGGTTGGAAAGGACCTTAAGATTATCTAGTGCCAACCCCCCTGCCATGGGCGGGGACACTTCACACTAAACCATGTCACCCAAGACTGTCCAACCTGGCCTTGAACACTGCCAGGGATGGAGCATTTACTATTTCCTTGGGCAACCCATTCCAGTGCCTCACCACCATCATGGTAAAGAACTTCCTCCTTGTATCTGATCTAAACTTCCCCTGTTTAAGTTTTAACCTGCTACCCCTAGTCCTATCTCTACATTCCCTGATGAATAGTCCCTCTATGGCATCCTTGTAGGTGCCCTTCAGATACTGAAAGGCTGCTACGAGATCTCCACTCAACCTTCTCTTCTTCAGGCTGAACAGCCCCAACTATCTAAGCCTGTCTTCATACGAGAGGTGCTTCACCCCCCTTATCACCCTCATGGCCCTCCTCTGGACTTGCTCCAACAACTCCATGTCCTTCTCTCTGTATTAAAATCCATTCTTTGGGCTGCCATTTGCATTTTTTTTTTCAGAGATCTTTTGCTCTGAACCTCAAGTGCATACTTGAAGTGTGTCTTTTCCTCAGTAAAAGAACTTAAGAACTTAAAACAACCTCCTGAATTTCCTCTAACTCCTGCTAAAGCTGTCTAAGTAGGTGGAGCTGCAATTTACTCTGAATTGCAGGTAGGTTTGAGATTTTGCTGTCTTCAATTTCAGGTTTGCAGGACAGTTTTGAAAAGTACATTCCCAAATCTTTAATGTCCCCCTCAAACCAGAACACTAGGCAAGCTACCGTGTGTTAATTTTAAGCCTTGCAAGTCTCCCGACATTATTTTCCTGTAAGAAAGCAGAAATTTTATGTTTAGCTATTATTTGTTTTGCAGTCAGAAAAAAAAAAAAAAAAATTCTCTCTTATTAACCAGACCAGTTTGTGGACACCAGGGAGTCCTTACAAACCAGCTTTTCTCAATATTTTACTTTTCTTCCAGGTGGCTGAGGAAAATAATGCATCTGTTCCAAATCTCAGCAGACCCACACATTACAGACGTCACCGGAGCCTTAAAACAAACATGTTGTATAAAACTGGAAATGTTTCAAGAGTTCCCACAATTATGAATTCATCTGATATTCACTTGAGAAACATAACAGCTTGGAACAAATTTTCTTTTCTAAACTAGCTAGCTGTAGCTAGATTTTCCTCTGTGTGTGTGTGTGTCCAAAGGGGTAAGGAGACAGCAGGGTAGACAGATGGGTTGAACAGTGCCCTGTGCTGAATCAAAAAGGGACAGAAGAGGTTCCTGGCAGCCCAAAATGTATGACTGGGAATGATGTAATAAGTTACCAGCCTCAGGTTTTACTCTTCTCTGGTGGTTTGAGTTGTAGGATCCATTGATTTAAATTGTCAGTGAAAGATACATGAGAAAAGAGGAAGTTCTCAATAAGTCGAAGCAGATCCCTTCTGCCAGAATTAACTCCCTTGCTTACTTTATTGAAGGTATTTATACATTATTTCATCAGGAATATCCGCCTTGTGACACACTTCACGTTTTCAAGGAGGTCCTGGGAAATCGTTATGACCTCATGGTGGATACTTTAGCTTGGTTCTACCTTGGACATAGCCAACATCATTCATGCTTTCAGTGACAGGGCATTTTATAAGATCTTTTTTTGTAAAGAATTTTCAACAACTTTTTATCCCTATTCAAAAAACAAAAGATGTTTCCCTTAAAAAAACCAGGCTGTTCTGTTATGGTAACCTCATTTTCTCATGCTAATTTTTCTTACTGTTCATCTTTATAGATGGCAATGTTTACTTATTATCACTTCAGAAATGTCTATACTTTTAACTGCCTTTTTAGTATTTTGAGTTGTAATATAGTAAAAATTATTGTGTCAAATAATTGTGTTATATAAATTTAGTATTATTTAAAAATTTCACCCCTTGTCAAAGATCCAGAACAATACCATTGCTTATCAGAATATTATAGAAACGTTTTTTAACTAGTCTAAATAAGACCTTTCGGAACATGTTGAAAGTTATCTGTGAGGGATAGGACCTGAGTGGAATGCCAAGATGCATGAGAAAATAGGGGAAATTAAAAAAGAGAAACAGAGGTTTTACTGTATAGAAAGACTTAAGTTCTTGATACAGCCAAGGCATTTTTATGACTTCTTTTTAAAGGTGACTGTCTAAATTAAGTCCCATAACTTGAACAGATGCCAGCCTGTCTCTATTTAGACTTTCTTGGTTTTAATTTATGCCTGTTTCCAATTTCTGTTTTATTGTAACCTCTTTTCAGCCTTTTTGTATTTGTTTTCCCTTATTTATATTCTTCATTAGTTCCCCTTCTATTTTTTAACCAAGAACTGTGTGCCAGGGGAGAGCAATGGCCTTCAATCTGTCTTTGTGCAGCTTCCTTAAGGCTCTCCCTCAGCACATGCAGGAGTGAAAAACAGTCCTTCAGTAGGATGTCTGAATTTGGTGCCCAGCCAGGGATGTTACCAAGGGGAAGTGGCTGCTGAGAATGATGAGGTGAAGAACTTCTAAAATTGTATTTAGAGCAAGTATTTCCTAGATCAGAGGTGTAACATGAAGGGTCCCTTTCAGTGGCAATCATTGCTCTAGTGAGCTACTGAAGAGAGCTCTTTGTCCTTTAAAGTGAGATGCAAGAACATGCTGTATTTGGTAGAAAAGATGATTTTGCTAGTTAAAGCATTGAGGGATTCTCAGTTATTTAGACAATGATTAAAATCAAGTATAACATTTATCTGGCTATGAACTGTTCATTAGTACAGTTATGAATATATTATATGCTACTGACATTTTTATGTTTTGGAGTATAGATATATGCTTTAGAAACAATATTAAACATACAGTGTTTTAAATGTTTGGTACAGGTATGATGTTCAAATGTAAAATCATGTTATGGACTTCAATTACTATGCCAGGTGTTCATCTTTCCCAGCTAGTTCCTCCAATTCTCTGCTGAAAATTTATGCTCCAGATTCTCTTCCTTTCCCCTGTGTTCCTTGGGAACATTTCCTTCCTGCTCTCTGAGATCTCTATAGCAGAAACAACACAATTCCCTATCTTCAGTATACCAAGCTGTTCTTTTATACATTCAATTATGAGCAATTAATATTTTTTACTTGAAAATTCATGTAAGATAATGCTGTGACAAGAAATTCAACTTAGTGAGCTCTGATGGCAGTGCTACACTGATGGTAATAGGTATTTCTGTCCTAAAGTAAGGAAATCCCACTCATACCTAGCAGTAGCTTGAACGCATCTCTGAAGATGATTGATGTTAGGTGCTAAGTAAAGTGATGATATGATCATGGGAAAAGGTGTGAATTCAGGAAATGAAGGAACAGCAACAGAGCCGCCTACAGTGCTTAGGAAGTGTTTGGAGAACTGCTACTATGTGGTAATATTATTGTGATCACTGTGTTACTTAGAGCCATGGGACTTTGTTCAGAGAATATCCAATTAGGAACCTTGAAAGAGGAGAGATTAGTCTCTGAAAGCCTTGGCAGTAGCAGGGAAATATTAATTACAGACTGAAAATTACCTCTGTACCTCAAGCCCCATCATAAAACCACAGAGCACTGGGCCAGCTCTTTATTTTTCATCCACTTTGTGCCACTTGGATTTCTGTTTGCATACTTAAAGTTATAATCACAGTGTACATTATTGCTAGGAGGCTGCAGAGATCATGCCTTTTCCTTGCTGTAGTCAGGAAGGGTCTGTTTTTCTCATAGCATTTTTTTCCTGTTGTCCTCAGAACAACTTACTGCTCCAGTGGTTACCATAGGGACTAGAAAGACATTCAACATATTCTTCCACAGTGTTTTTGCAGGCTGCTGTACAAGCCTACACAATTCCAGTAGCATGACACTGTGTTATCTTTATTTATTTAAGACTTTATCTCCTCTCTTAAGAAAAAATGCATTACGAATTCTGGACAAGTTCACAAGAAGAAACAAGTAGCACTAGCCATCTCATTAGCTCATTTTTGTTTCCCATTTCTTCATTCTGTCTTTTAAAAGCAACTTAAAAAGAAGGGGAAAAAAAAAAAAAAGTCCCTTTAGCCCATTTCAAAATGCAGAAATTACTTTTGTCTTACCCTCTTAGACCTACAAGACATATAGATGTAATCAAGGTTAGAGAAAGTTAACACAAAGGCCATTTCTTTTGTGTCCTGGGAGTAATAGAACAAGAATCCTTTCTTGTTATTAGTCATTAGATCAAAGCTGCATTAAGCATGAATGTTGTATTTATGTTCTAAACTTGGATTTCACTCAGCAAATGGCTTTAGGCCCAAGCTTTGGTGATTAAATTAGGTACTTAAAGTCTGATTAAACACTTTAATGAAAAGAAATTAAAAAATACTTGACCTTTGGTTCATATTTATTTCTGCCTTATTTTACTGCAAAAAATATTTTTTTCAAAAGCACACTGGTTGAATATGTTCCTGTTTATTTTTCAGTCACCTTATCACTTACATGTCAAGTAATTTTGGTTGTTTCTGTGCTAGGGCAAAGATGCAAGGCACTTTAAACTGTCCTCTGCTTGGCCTACAAAATTTCAGGGATCTGAAGTCATTCAGCAGCTTAGAGACACTTTACCCTATCTGTAAACCAGTGCCCTTTTAAGTGGAAGCTTGCTGTAAAATTGTTTTGTGGCTCAATCAGTGAAACTTCTATCTTTCTCTAGCACTGGAATATTTTCTTAAATGTTTTCCTTACGCTTGCTAGGTTTTGGCTTTGTAAAAATGGTATTGTTATCTTTTGAGAAATAAAGGGAAATTGAAAAAGCTCCAGAAAGGTGCCAGTTCAAACTTGCCCCTTTCACTGAAGTTCACCTTCTTGTGTGAATAACTGTGTGTCTCAAACCAGACATTCTCTGAAGTTGACCTTCCCTGGGCATTCTTTGTAAAGCTGACCCTGTTTTTCTTATATTTTGAAGGCACTTTAAGGCTATAGGTCAGATGGTTTGGCCAAGAGAGAAGAAATAAGGCTTAATTTCTGGGCATGGGTCAGGAAACAACAGTAGCCCCAGCAGAAACCTATTTACAGAAAATTTCCCCTCAGAACGGCACACCTTTTCAGATACACTTACAAGAGACACGTGGCTGTTTAAAGCACACTGAACATCCAACTTTCTTCATGCAGTCTCTAGGCTAATGAAATTTAGCTCTGCACTACAGAGCTATGCCATACCCCGGCTACCACAGCTTTTTCTGCTTCTTTCCTCCATTTGAGTCTTAAAGTGTATTTTGCCTCTGGATTGGAATATGCAGCGTGTGTTTGGAGAACTTCACATGTTCGGTATTTGCTGGACACTCAGCAGGAACCAAGTTGTGTGTTTAATCTGATAAACCCTCTCATCCCTGACTCTGTGAGCTGTTCACACTATGAGGTTACGTGAGAATTCATGCATACTTGGATGTGATGGGCTTCTAAAAATACCATACTCCAATGTACATGCACACTGACAGCAGAAATGCCAGACATTCCTCACTGCTCAAGGCTTTTTTATTGAATGTGCGTGCAGATGAAAAAGAAACCCGTTCATGGAATAAAACCACCTCCTACTAAGGCAGTATTCTAAGAATTCATTTAGCAGTTTCTTTGCTGATTTTTCATAGATTCTTTGTTTCCAATAATTGGCAACTGTGGCTCAAAGTTCTATAGGTCTTCTCCTGCTCTTGGCTATTCAGCAAACTTGACTTTGAAAAAAAAAATCAAAGGGAGGGCTGCAGTCAAAGGAAATTTGTTATTGAAACAAAAGTGAATCTGCTTCCCTGCCATACTTTCCATGGACAAAAGAGTATTTTTTTTCCCCTCTGGTACCCATGGTGGCATGGCTTTCTTTAGAAAGTTAGTATGCCAGGGTTACAGCTGTACAGGATTGCCTGCCAGCTTTTGCAGCCAAATGGTCTAAAGCAATCCATCAGAGCGCAGCTGTCTCATAGTACAATGAGGTGAGGAACACATGATGAATAGCTAAGTCTGTGTCTGTGGATGAAATGGGGAAGGAGAAGAGATCAACGAGGCTATTGCAGAATGCAAGTAATAAAAATTATTCTGAGAATTTTCTGTCAGTTAAATGAGCTATGCATCTGATAGTGCCTGAAAGAACAGCTGGATTAAAACTAGGATGCCGCATCCAACTCATCTTACCTGTGGCCAAGAAAGGCAGGGAAACATTTTAATTCCCAGCTTCACCATTGCTGTTATGCTTATGGCATTCAGTAAGATCCTAAAGCCATAAGAACCCATTTCCCATTGAGATGCAGCCATATTCTCAATAAACAACAATTCTCAGGAGAATTCATGAGATTTTTCCAAAACCACATAATTGTTAAAAAATATTTTGGCATGGTCAGTTCTGCCACCAACCCAAACTATAGTTCTGGTAAAAACCATTCAGGCTTAAGCCAAGACTAAAAATCTTTCCTTCAGCCCATATTTACTAATAAATATATCTGATGTTTTGCTGTCAGTAGAATTGGCTATATTTGAATTCAATAGTAGTGAACAAATCATTGCATTTATTGAATTTTATCTATCATCTTCAGGACTTAGAAGTTATTATGTGGAATTTTTAAATATGGGTAACCTTAAAATCATTCAGGTGTGTGTCAAATCAAGAGTGTGATATTTTTATTTCCTTTGAAACTTTCCATGGCCCTGAAAGCACCAACAGACCTTACTGGCCCTGCACAGCCTCCACTGGGCCTCCCCAGTCCCTGCCTGTAGGCTCAGGACCCGATTTCGTTCAGCATGGGGCTCTCTGTCCCTCTGTTTTGCAACTCTCCCTGGAGCCATTTCCCTGGCTCCATCTCCTTTTGCTTCTTATGGGATCCCCAGCATCTGGATCTGGGGCTGTTGATGGACCCTGCTGCAAGCCCTCAGCCTGTGGAACTCACCTTGATGGTGAGGGTACAGCTTGCACTGAATCATCATCGACTCCCATGCCCTTAGACTGTTGCTGGCCCTTGCTACTACCTGACATCAGATTTTGATCAGTGGATTGGTATTTATTTTCTGTTTTAAAGAGAAGTACATTTTGTATGCAACTCTGCAGCACCGTTTAAACTTCAGCTGACAGTTGCATTCTGCCTTTAAAGAAACAGGGAGGTGATCAAGTTTCTTCATGAAGTTATTTGTGTTGTTTGCCTCTGTTTCAGATTCAGTCAGGTCCTTACGTTGTGCAAGCACTCTTTGTACAAGTGCAAGCTGATACACAGTGTAGAGGAAAAAAGGTTACAAGATTGGCTGTCCTCAGTATTTGGCAGTAGCTCCACATTTCCAGAGAGCCTTCTCCTGCCAAAAGTCTAGCTCATGAGAGTGAGCTAAGCAATAGTGATGGACGAACTGGCTGCACGGACCCTGCTCTTGATGCACATGCATGGGAAAAATAAATCATAGTGACCAAAAGTCTTTAGTAGGGATCAGCACCAGAAAAGGCCTTGTGTCTTTCCTCCTCATTCTGTTTGTTATTCTTAAAGGCAGAAAAGAGTAAGTCTTGCCAAGTATTCTTCCCTCAGCCCTATCTAGATTACTCAATCCTAATTCCTTCAACCTTTCTTTTTTGGCCATGTTTTTAAGACCTTCAGTCATTCTTGTTGCTTGTCTGGACTGACCCACATTCTTCTTGATCTACACTGCCCAAAAATGGACACGGTACTTCCCCTGAGGTCATACTACTCACAAGTGGAAGGAAAGAGTTACTTCATGTGTTTTGCGGACAAAGCTATTGTTTATCTATCACGGTATGGTATGTTCTGGGTTTTGTAGCAGCCTAATATTGAATCATTTTCAGCTTGTGACTCACTATAGCTCAGATACCGTTTTCTGTAGCACCAGAGATCATAATTATTCATCCAGTCATTATACAGCTGATTGCTCTTGCTTGTGTGCAGAACTTGACATTCATTCTTGCTGAATTGCAATGTAGCCTTCCCTAGACAATTTCTTTAAAATTGCTCAGTGATTCTGTTGTAAGCTTTTTTTAGAACCACTTTTGTTACTGGAAGGTGGTCAAAGTCACTGTCACTGATGCCTCATTACCACAGGTAATGTAGGCATTGCCATTTCTGTCACTCTGCATTAAGGTGACCCAGACACTGATAGCACTAAAGACACCTCTGTTTAGATGCTTGGGGGTAGATATCAGCTGCCATTTTAAGTGCTTAAACTTCCGCTGCAGGCAGTGAAAATATGTTTCAGTGTGATTTCTGAGTATTTGAGGATTATTTACTTAATCAGCCCATCAGCACAGTCATTCCTGAGTGTCATCTGAGAAGCCCTAGGCTGACGCAGACATCCACAGAAGAGTGAGAGAGGGCATAAAGGAACTTGCAGATGTCTGTGCCCTACCAAATGTCGAACAGGTGATCCTAGGACTCTTCAAATGGCACTGGATCCCTCTGATAAACTGAATCAATCCTTATAAGTTTAGTAGAGGGAGAACTGAAGTGCTCTCCAGGCTTCATTGACAGCACACTTTAGAACTCCATACACTGTAACTGGAACTTAGCTTATCATGCTGATAGACACTTACATGCAATACTTACTGCAAATTTAAGCCCTTAATATATTCTAGTAGGAAAAGGAACTCTGAGGTGGAATGGTTGTTCTCCTTCTCACATAAGCGCAATGTAAAGGATTTTCTCACAGTTCCTCCGTTCTCTGAAAAGACAGGGATTATGACAGAAAAGGCAGGGATTTCACCAAAATACTGGGATGTGCTGCATTAGGTGATGGACTTTCTCAGTGTTATGGAGAAAAATTAAAATCCATAATGAATATAGACTTGAATTTCCTTGTGAGCAGCATTTAAAGTTGAAAGATAGTTGCACACATTTGGTGAGGGATACACGATCTCAGCTTTGGTTGCCAAAGACTAAATAATGACTGGAAATTTTCCTTCAAGTGCAATCATCTTCTATAATCTATGATTAATGAGGTCTTCACTTGATAGAGAAATCCAGGAATGCCCAGTGTTCCATAACATTGAACATTTTAACAAATTCTGAACTGAATTTATTAAACTCTTTCAACGTCTTTCATGCTGGTTTTTTTCAGAGAAATGTTTTATGATATACAAAGGAAACAAGAAAAAATCAAATTTTCTTTCAGCATATGGGACTAAGAATGATGTATTCTTAGTTTTTCACTGCTTTTTACTAGGACTGATGTATTCTTAGATTAGTCCATCAGGTTATTTTTCACTTTAAATGAGACAAACATTTGTAATCCATTTCTAGATCATTTATATCTCAAAAAAAACCTTATAGTATTTCAGTTTCAAGGATGATGGCTACAAGCTCCATAGTTTTCTGGGTATTGCTTTCAGGATGTCTCTTTCATATAATTATTTGCTCACCCAGTTCTTCAGACTCATTATCATGCATCTTAATCCTTATCATTAACTTCAGAATGTCCCCAGAATGGACAGCAGTATCTGCATGTCTAACATGTGCAAAGCTCATGTAAAAAGAATTAAGCTTAGTTGATCACTCCATGTTTTCTTTTGTACCACTCTGTCCAAAAAAGAATTAATTTCACCTGTCCTCAAACCTTTCTGTCACACTTCTTAAAAAGGAAGAAAAAATATTTTTTTCCAAGGCAAAGCATGGAGTTCATAGAAATAAAGTTTTGTTCCAGATCAGTGAGAATTCATCTCCCATAAGAAATGATCAGGTTGTCTGAGGGAGGTGTCATAGCTAGCCATGCTGAGAGTAGTTAGCAGGTCAAAACAAGTGAATATTCCCCTCTACCTTGCATTAATGAAATTACATGTGGAATATTGGTCCAGTTTGGGGCCTTTCAGTGTATAAAAAAATCTTAAAAACAGCAGATCCAGCAAACATACACTAAGACACAAGTGGTCTGGTGCATAAAGCATGAGAAGGATCAAAGATAGACTTATACATCTCAGTGAAGAGAAGAAAAATAAGAGATGTCTAATTCTTATCTTCAGCTGCCTAAGAGGGGGAAGGTATATTCAAACTCTTCTCAAATACAGTCAGTGAAAGGAGGCAACAACCACGACTTGCAGCAAGGGAAATTCCAGCTAGATATAATATAAAATTTTCATTGTGACAGTGGTTAAGTGCTGGAGGAGGTTGCCTAGAAAGGCTGTGGGGTCTTTATCCTTGAGACAGTCAGAACTCCACCTGGCAAGGCCCCATACAGCCTGACCTGGCTTGGCAGCTAGCCCTGGTTTTAGGAGGTAGTCAGACTAGATAGCCTCCAGAGATACCTACCAACCAAATTTTTTTGATTCTAAACAACATGCAAACCAAGTGATGCTGGATTTTTAGTTCTTTAATACTGTTTTCACATCACTTTTAATTAGAAGATAGGGGGACAGAAGGAAAAAAAGAAGGGTAGGAAACACCAGTAACAGAAGATATTAGCTTTTTTTAATTGAAAAAAACCAACCCAAAAATCCATGTCAACAACTGACATTTACTTAATTCAAACACTCTTAATTAAAAATAATAGCATTTTTATCAAGCCTCTTTATCAAAGTTTATGGTGCATTTATTTCTTATATGACACTCCATTACTGTCAACCACGACCTGAGAAACTTGACAGATGGAGAAAGAACAGCAGTTCACTGGCAGAACTGGGAACCAAATGCGTTCCTCCCAAAGAAGTATTTAAAGCTTTAGACAATTTTGCCTGTTTCCTGTCAGGGGAACTCTTTTTTTAACTGCTGTAACTTTAAATGGATTTTCAAAACTAGATGAATACTATGCACAGATTGTATATCCAATATCACAATTGGATAGAACATGGTCAGTTTCCTAGGTCATGTTAGAAAGCACTTCATTGGTAAGCATCTTTACTGATGTAGCTTCTAACTGATTTGTCTTAAATTACATTCACATCATCTGAGTCCCCATATTGCAATGAATTTCTGAACAAAGAAAAGGGAAGCCATACATGGGGTCTGTTTTTTCTCCCAAGATCCCAGCATAAAATAGAACTGTGAAGAAATAGCCACCATAGAAAAAGGCTCTTCTGTTCTAGCTGTTCTATTATGACAGCTTGAGCCTTTGAACGTTCTGTCTCCTGTTGAGCTACTGCTTTTCCTGTCTTGTTTTTTCCAGCCTGACAGCTAATTTTCTGGCTCCCTATTTACTTCTGCTTTCCTTCAGACTTTTTTTCACAGCTATCCTTTCCGCTCTCATTTTTGAATCATAGTGGTGTGGATACTCTTGGCGTGTAACTGTAATTAATCATGTGCATGTGTCCAATCTGCTTTGCTGTAAGATCTCTCTGAGGAAAACATACAATGGGGTTCCAGTTTCCCTGGAAATTTTTACTGTTTGAGCTTCAGTGGATTCTTAGCAAGTTTTGACAGGACTGGATATTTTAATATTTGACTCTACTTTTTCATTTGGCAGGCAACAGAGAAACTCAAAAGTTAGCCACTTTTGCTCAAGTTGCAAAGTTTGCGTGACATATATGGACTTGTTTTTTTCCCCTGGTGGCTGAATGAATTTCTTATAATTGATTTTCTGGATGGATACACCAGCTTGTTTCCCACCTTTTTTTATATGCATTCATTTCTACAGACATGATGAAAGATGATAATAAACAAGGGATATGACATTGGCAGATTTAGAATGTTAAAACTGTGAATAATTGTGGGAAATGTTTGAGAAGAATCTTAATAATGGTGAAAGCAACGAAAGATGTTAATTATTGTCAGAAAGCTATGTGTATTTCAGTCCATCTGTGGCTGGAAGCACACATTTCAACTTGGTATAGCAGGCTGTTGAGTAAGCTATCACCTATGGGGAAGTTTCTTTTCCTTCAGTAGTCGGAAGCTGGTTCATACCTTTAAACCTGAGGACTTCTATATCAAAGAAAAGTTCTCTGAATCTTTTCTATCCTCTGGATAATTTTACTATTCATACAAAGGTCCAATACTTCTTGGAATACAGCTAAGATATTTGGCTTCAGTAATGTCATGTCTGAATCTTTTCAAAATGTATCACTCTTCACAGCCCATAAAACACATGAGAATATCTCATAGCACAGAGTACATACAAGTTAACAAAATTCATCCACTGGAAACAGAGTAAAATGTAGTGTTCAGAGCAGGGAGAAATTCTGCTGAAACTGTGAGCTGGAATGGAAGGAAGATATGGATTTTTCAGTATAGCACACAGTAAGTGAACAGCATTGGAGCAAATGTGATGACTCAGTGTTGTTAAACAGAAGTATTAACATCAGTCCCTAAAGGAAATAGCTTGGGTTTAATCCCCATATCCAACTCCCACTTAAAGCAACAACAGCTGCAAATGAAGATATAGGGTAAAAGAAAGTTGTGTGTTAAGATGACTGCTTCTTGGAAAACTAGAAAAAACATGTACAGTGGATAATGTAGATCTTTTTTCTAGCAATGTCGATCATATAACCTTAGAACCAGTTTCAGAGCAGAGGCTACACTAATCAAAATGTAAAATACAGTGCTTTGCTGAAGAATGAAAAAATCACAGGTGTTTCCAACAGATTTTAGCTCGCAGTGAGAAAATATCATAAGCAATCCACTTTGGAAGTGCTCTACATACCAGAACAAGAGTGGTATCTGCCAGAAAACACTGATGAAGGAGTTTCATTTAGATATATAGAAAATCAATACAACCACCAAAAAGAATCTATAAACTAATTGTGAGATATATTCATAATCAAACCTGGAGAAAATAAGCATATAAATTGTTCTGTTTGCATATAAAACTGGCTGTACCCTGGAAGGTCTCAGACTGCGATCTCATAGAATCATAGAATAGTTAAGGTTGGAAAGGACCTTGAGATCATCTACTTCCAACCCCCCTGCCATGGGCAGGGACACCCCACACCAAACCATGCCACCCAAGGCTTCGTCCAACCTGGCCTTGAACACCGCCAAGGATGGAGCATTCACAACCTCCCTGGGCAACCCATTCCAGTGCCTCACCACCCTCTCAGGAAAGAATTGCTTCCTGATATCCAATCTAAACTTCCCCTGTTTAAGTTTGAACCCGTTACCCCTTGTCCTGTCACTACAGTCCCTGATGAATAGCCCATCCCCAGCATCCCTGTAGGCCCCCTTCAGATACTGGAAGGCTGCTATGAGGTCTCCACCTCATAAGCGTGTCGAGGTCCCTCTGGATGGCATCCCTTCCCTCCGGCGTATCAACCAAATCACACAGCTTGGTGTCATCAGCAAACTTGCTGAGGGCGTACTCAATCCCACTGTCCATGTCACCGACAAAGATGTTGAACAAGACCGGTCTCAACACCGATCCCTGAGGGACGCCACTCGTTACTGGTCTCCAGCCGGACATTGAGGCATTGACCACAACTTTTTGCGTGCAGCCATACAGCCAGTTCTTTATCCACCGAGTGGTCCACCCATCAAATTGATGCCTCTCCAATTTAGAGACAAGGATGTCACATGTGGGACAGTGTTGAATGCTTTGCACAAGTCCAGATAGATGACGTCAACTGCTCTGCCCCTGTCCATCAGTTTCGTAGCCCCATCCTAGAAGGCCACCAAATTGGTCAGGCAGGATTTCCCCTTAGTGAAGCCATGCTGGCTGTCACCAACCACCTTGCCGTTTTTCATGTGCCTTAGCATGTCTTCCAGGAGAATCTGCTCCAAGATTTTGCCAGGCACAGAGGTGAGACTGACTGGTCCGTAATTCCCCGGGTCATCCATTTTCCCCTTCTTGAAAATGGGGGTTATATTTCCCTTTTTCCATTCATCGGGAACTTCACCTGACTGCCATGATTTTTCAAATATGATGGACAGTGGCTTAGCAACTTCATTTGCCAGCTCCTTCAGGACCCGCGGATGGATTTCTTCAGGTCCCATGGACTTGTGTACGTTCAGGTTTTTAAGATGGTCTCGAAACAGATCCTCTCCTACAGTGGGCCTAGGGTCTTCATTCTCACAGTCCCTGCGTCTGCCTTCCAAGACTTGGGTGGTGTGGTCAGAGACTTTGCCAGTGAAGACTGAGGTAAAGAAGTCATTAAGAACCTCAGCCTTCTCCAAATCCATGGTTGCCAGTTCTACCGATATCTTCCGAAGGGGGCCTACGTTGTCTCTAGTCTGTCTTTTACTCACTATGTACCTATAGAATCCCTTCCTATTATCCTTAACATGCCTAGCCAAGTTCAATTCTAACTGGGCCTTAGCCTTCCTCACCTGGTCCCTAGTTTCCTGGACAGCATCCCTGTATTCTTCCCAGGCCGCCTGTCCCTGCTTCCACCTTCTATAAGCCTCTTTTTTCCTCTGAATTTTCCTGAGCAGCTTCTTATCCATCTCTAATTTGTTCTGTAATGGCTTCTGAATTGGTAACTCCCATTCACTTATTAATTTTTTGCAAATGTTTTGTGATGCAAAAACTCAAGATGTTCTGTCCTGAAAAAGGCTCAGGCTTCAAAGCACAGTTTGTCTTTTCCTTTCACATGTATTCCAACATGATTTTTTTTTTCCTTTTTTTCTTACTAAACAATGGGAAATACCTTTCTCACTGTGAGAGTTACTGCTCCTTATAAGCATCTGACAGTTAACCTTGGCAGTCATTTTATTACAGGAGGATGCAAGAAAAATCTGTGAAAGTTCTGGGACTCTGCTCATCTGGCAGCTGAAGGATTCCAGCAAAGCCTTGTTTGGCCTCAGGCTGAGAGGATGGAAGTTTAATTGCCCATGTGAATACCCTAAATCAAAGAGGAGCCTGCATATTGAGGGGCATTTGCCAGTGTAACTCCCTGAGAATATATATGAGAGTTCAGCTGTTCTTGTGTTTCACGTTTTTTAAATGTCAAAAATGTACTGTACTCATTTGGATGCACTGAATAATTACACTGTATGGTTATTAACACAAATCAGGCAGTCTTCCCCATTCAGTATTTTTCCCCAAATTCTAAGCTATATCATGTAATAGTATGATATCCTGTTGATTCCTGATATAACTTCTAATTATTTACAACAAATTTCCAGAGACTTGCACACACTGATATTGCAAGGAGTATTCCAATTCACAATTATTTTTTCATCAGGCACTGGTTTTCCATCATTTGCCCAGGAACTTTATACAGACAAACTTACTGTGGTGCTAGCATAATGTTTTTCAGCCATGAATGCCCTTTTATCCACAAACATTTGTGGCCTAGAAAACATTTCTCCAGAAGATACTCTATCTCAAGTGAAAAAGAGATCTCTGCATCTTCCAGAGGTAAAATGCTATTCTATGAAGAATATCAGTGTGTGCATATTAGCAACAGAAATAGGAATAATACTTGGAGAATCAGTAGGTAAAGCTCCATAAATCAGTCTAATTTGGACCTTAGCATACCCTTATTAAGCACCATGTGGTTTTTCTTGTGCAAAGAGCTACATTCGGGAATGTCCCAGTCACGTGTGAAGTGATTGCTTTCCCAAATCTGTGATACAGAGGAGGAGAATAAACTGAAAAGTTGAGTTCTGTGTTCCTACACACAAGAACTGTAGAACAAAAAAACATTGCAAATGGGTTCTAATGCCAGTATTTTCAGTGAGGTAAAGTTTGTACCAGCTGGAGATTCAGACTATATATTTTAAATATTGTGTTTCTGCTACTTTTTGTGACTTAAGACTTTAGAACACATTCTCTATATGCAGGTTTAGCAGAACATGACATTAAGGAAAGCTGAAGGGTAAGGGGCTATATTAATTGCAAGAATTACTTCCCATGGCAGACTTATAATCTTGGCAAAGAAACACAGGTTTGGTTTAGGAGCAAAGCAGAAATCAGCCTGACAGTGGGCCAATACTAATTGGCCAGTTTCAACTTCTCCCACCCTCAGGATTTTTACATAGTTGCAGTACTGCTACATTAGCTGTAAATCAACATGTGAACACTAAACTAGATCACCTCCTTCAAACTGCTGGTCATGCTCTTTTTGATGCAGCCCAGGATACAGTTGGCTTTCTGGGCTGCGAGCACACACTGCCGGCTCATGTTCAGTTTCTCATCTGCCAACACTCCCAAGTCCTTCTCTGCAGGACTGTCCTGAATCACTTCACTGCCCAACCTGTAGCTGTGCCTGGGATTGCCCTGACCGAGGTGTAAGACCTTGCACTTGGCTTGGTTGAACTTCATGAGGTTGGCATTGGCTCACCTCTCAATCCTGTCCAGGTCCCTCTGGATAGCATCCCTTCCCTCCAGTGTGTTGACTGCACCACACAGCTTGGTGTCATCGGCAAACTCAATCCCACTGTCCATGTTGCCAAAAGGGATGTTGAACAGGATCAGTTCCAACACCAGTGCCTGAGGGACACCACTCATTGCCAGGCTCCATGTGAACACTGAGCCATTAACCGTGAAACAGATGCAATCAGCAGCAATCCCTTGAATTTACAGTAATGCTAGTCTTAAAGTTACTTTCTTTGTATGTCTAATTGCTAAAATAGTGTTTACAGGTAATGAAAAGGTCTTGCATTTCTGCTGGTCTAGAGAGTAAATTTTTGGTGCACATTTTTTGCCAAGGTAGCTCTTTTTTTTCAGTAAAAGATTGCCATGGGTAATACCTTTCAAATCTGTTACAAATATGTGCTGCCAAAATGGCTTGACTCCAAAAGTTTTGCAAGTAGATGTTTTTGAATGTTTCCAGAATTAATTCTGAAGTCTTCTGTTACTAATATAGATTCAGTGCAGAGAAAGCCATCAAAAGTTTTAGCACATTGCCTCCTGTATACCTCACTTTATTAGAGTACTATGTATTGCTAGATCTTCAGTTAGCATAAATCAATGTAGTACAACCATGAGGATTTTTGCCAGCTCTAATCTAGTGTCTAGTCAATCCTTGGCCTGTCCACTAAAACAACAGATAAGTTTGCCAAGTTGGACAAACTAGCTGTATCTGAATGCTTCTGCTTTGCTAGGAGAAATGTGGGCCTATAGTATCAATAAAAAAAATACTGTTTGGTGCCCCAGATAAAGAATCTTCCTTATCCTTAAATTAATTTGATTGTCAGCTTCTCTTACACTTATACTTGGGGTTTTCTTTCACCCAGATCATACAACTCAGAATAGCAATCATCTGTCACTGTTTGTTCTGGATCTTAACCCAGCTTCTGTAGAAGTCAAGGGCAAACTCCCACTGGCTGATGAGACAGAAGATCAGTCATCAAAAATGAAAATATCCCTGGAGTACTAGTTCTGCAAAGGGACATGCAGGAGAAGATGATCACACAGCAACAGTGCTTATTATGAAGAAGGGAATCTTTTCTGGGGAAGAAGCAGTCAGGATGCTTATCAGAGCTTTTTTCATGTTGTGTTCTGGCGCTGGCATGCTTTTTCATTGAAAAAGTGCTTCTATTAGCTGGATCCTTGCCAGGTAGGCTTTTTGTTTTGATACTACCTTGCAACTTTCCCTGGAAAGTTCCCAAAATATTCCTGAATATTTATCTATTTTTCCAGTCCAAGTTAAATATTTTTTTTCTATTTACTACATGTAAAAAACACAGCTAACAGAAATAAAACAGAAAACAGTAAGGAACTTGGGTGTGATTTTTCAAAGACTTTTTCCCACTAACTTAGATGGCATACCTCAGGACAATTAAGTCTACTTAATTAAGTCTATAACAACACTGGCCTCCCCAGATGAAACAAAGTTTGGGTCCTGAAAGAAACAATTTTTGGATAAGCCCCAAAATGTAAATCTCAAAAGCTGGGTGACACACTACTTGTGTCTTAAAATATAAAACTATTCTGGCACTATCAAGAGTTTGCCTGTTGGATAGAGACCTTGTCAAAAAATGGAGGGGATTCACAAAAGAGTGACTCAAACACCTTTTCAAAGGCTGAAGACTGGGAGGTGGAAAGTGGAAAAGAATGGATGTTTCTACACTTCCTATTTAAGCAGATGTACTCAATTCCTTTCTCGCCTTTCCCAGCCTGTCTTCCATGATCTCATATTTGCGCTTCTTCACATACTGCATCTTTTATTTCTTCTCTGAGACTGATGTGGACAGTATCACAGTCCTTGACAGTGTGTTGGCACAGAATAATATTTGTATTATCAGTGTTGCTAAAGGATTTGGAAAGATTTGTTCTATAATATCAGTACTGGGTACTCAGTCATCCAGACAGTGTAAACTGGTGCTCAGTCCCACCAGTATAAAGCCTTAGCACTTAACGCACGGTAACTGGTGAGTGGGTGTTGGCTGCCTTTCCTACTATTGGGAGCTGTGGCATATAAGATGCTGTACTTTTATTTTAGGGCACACAAGGCATTAAATTTGACTAAGACACTATGAAACAGAAATATACCAGACTTCCTATGGTTAAGAATACACTCAAGATGGCTATTTTTGCATGTTTATTATCCTAGCTGGCAACATTTTGGTTTCTGATCCTTTCTTTCTTATTTGCATGAGTTCTTCAGCTTTGTGGAATGCGTGTTTTTTCTCCTATTCTGACATCCACGCATTTCTAGTTAGAGGTGGGACCTCACAGGTTTATCACATAATGATTATTTCCTATCCTTTATAGGCAGTTTTTTGCTTTTAGAGCAGAATTTTGCCATCTCCTCTAGTAATGGTTTTTTAGCATTTTCTTGCATTTTGTGCTATGGAAGTGCTCCTTATTAGAGAACACTTCCCTAAAAAAATGGGTTTTTTCTTCATTCTCTTGCATCCTTTCTCTTAATAATTGGTGTGCCTTCATTTACTTCGATAGATTCAGCTGGATAAAAGGTGTTGTAGTAAGATTTTTCTTGAAACTGTATCTGGTCTTTCCACAGCCAGTCAGAAACCAGTAACAGGTATACCACAAATCCTCATTTGGGCTTTGCTGGTTTAGGATTATGCAATTCTTTAATATTTATTTTGCTCTTTTTCCAGCTTAATCTCATCAGTATTTATTTTCCAATTTAGCCCCCTTTTGCTTTTGCCTTCCGTAAAGACACACATGCATATACAGACATGAACATATATACACATCCTTATTTCTTTAGCATAGTCTGTGGTAATACATTCACAATTTTGCAATCTCTTTTTTTCTCAGAGAAGAGGAAACTTTTATGAATTGATAGAATTTGAAGTGGCAATGAGCCTGGTAGACAATGCTTCTGGGAAGTGAGATTGAACTGATACCACTCATGGCTAAATGATATAACATGCATCTCCTCTAATTCTGTCTATAAATGAGCAGATTCTTAAATTAATATTTTTGATTGTCGTATTACCATTTTTTCATATGATGAGAGATGCTGTAATGTTTTCATTAATAGATAAGAATGCTGTTATTTAGTCCTGCTGTTGCTGTTTTCATTTGCACGTTTATCCTTAACGGTAAATTTGAGTCAAAACGGTTTCATCATTTTTTTCAAATGGGAAGATGATATGACATAGCATCCTGTAGGCAAAAGTTAATAGCTGTCTGCGACATAAAGGATTTGCTTGTAATAACTTTGCAGTCATTCTGGACTATAAGCTTAAAAATGTAACCAATCCATTATTTCTCTTAGAAGTAATGCAGAAAAATAGGATGTGAAGCTATTTAGGTGTCTTTTTTTCTGAAAACAGTAGTTCTCATGGACATGTGAGACAGTCTGTGGCTTGATTCATGTATATTTTGTCTGAAACAGTCTCATGGTTTGAGGGATAATTTCATTTCACATGGTGAAGGGGGGAGGGCAACTTTTAAGTGCAGTCAGTAAAATGACATTAACTACAGTGAATACGCACATGCAAACAAACACAAAGTCCTGTGTGAACTGGTCCTCAGCTTCCTGTGGGAATGACATCTTCAGTGGATTATATTTGAGCCCACTGAGAATCAGTTGGGATGACAGCTGAGCTGGAAGCTATGCAAGAATACTGGCTGCTGTCTGGTTTCATATGTTAGTGATACCTATACTTAGCCTACTGTCCAGGGTAGTAACAGTAAAATTGGTACAAAGGATGGCTGCAAAAGGAGCCTGAGTGTGATTCTTCCAGGCAGTGGTAACACTATTGTCAAGATTCTTCCTGAAATGTGTTTTCTATTTATGTCTTTTTTATGGCTCAAGGACAATCAGTTGTTAGTAATGGTCATTTTCATGTCTTATCCTTGGTGCATTTTTTGATAACAAGGTAACTTCTTAAAAGTAAAAACTCTTACAGTGTAGGAATTATATGCAGAGAATTGAATTAGCAAGTTTTGTATGTGGGCAATGTTATATAAAGCCCAGAACAGAGATCTGTCTCTAACTTGCTGCCCTTTCTATCTGTGAATATTTATTTAGAATTGCATTACCTTGCTTCATCAGGTATATGTAGGGGTGGTATGTGAACAATTTAAAACACTCATGGCCTTTGACCAAAAGTGTGAGAGGGATGTGTAAATCAGGTTCCCTTAGTTCCTTCAAAAGTCCTGCCACTAAATAATGCTATTAGGATCATTTAGAAGTGATTTATTGATGTGAAAATCATAGCAGTGATATAACATATTTCAAGAAGCAAGAAAAGTTTCAAATAGGCACATAAAGGCTTTTGTACACATTGATAAGGTTCTTTTGAGCCTTCTCTTCTTCAGGCTGAACAGTCCCATCACCCTCATCCTTTTCTCATATGGCAGATGCTTTTCATCTTCATGGATCTTCACTGGATTGACTCCATTCTGTCCATGTCTCTCTTGTCCTGAGGGACTCAGAGCTGTACCCAGCACTCCAGATTGGGTCTCACAATTGCTGAGCAGAGGACAAGGATCACCTTCTTCATCCTGTTATCAGCACCCTGCCTAATGTAGCCCAAGAAGCTGTTGGCCTATCCTGTGATGGCCCTTTGACAGCTCATGGCCAACTTCATATCGCCAGGACACCCTGGGCTTTCTCTGCTTTCAAGTTGGTTTCCCCCAGCTTGTGCTGTTCAGCCAGAGAGCACAGGAGGTAGTCTTGGTCTCAGTCTCCTTCAAAGCAGCTTGTTTCACAAACAGCTCAGGGTATAATGGCTTTTCAACTTTATTCAGCCAAGCTGGGTGTATAAAACTGACTGCTGTGAATATCCTTCCCTTCAGCCTGTTGAGTATTTTTAACGATCTTGTCATTGCCTTATAAAAGGAGCAAGAAATTAGGAGCAGCAGCTTTTGTCTGAATACTTAAGAAATTAATCCAGAAAGGAATCTAAAGAGCAGAAATATCATAGAAGTGCTAAAGTGAAACAGCTTTATAAGAGATCTAATGTGCATCCTCACTCCCTTTCACTGAAATGATGTAGTTTTGGAATTACTATGCTTGCTTTTAACTTACCAAAGTAACATTTAATATGTAATTAAAATTAAATCAGTTAATAAATGATGGTTTTCAGAACTAATTCCTAGGTATCATCTGCTTTCAACTTAATTCTAGATGAGGCTTAATGGTGGGACAGACTTCTGCAAACTCAAGCTATTGTCTATCCTTGCTTGAATGCAGATATTCTCTTTCCAGACTACAAGTCTGCCAATGCTAAACAATTCCTTCAGTCCTGATCTGGAAAGAGTATTTTTCTTTTCTTTGTTCAACTGTCACAGCATCTTATTTTACATTATCTAAGGTAATTCCAGGTTTTCTCTGTAGTCCTAAGGTTGTTTGCCCCTAGCATATGACTTTTAGATGTAGTGAAGAATATGTTCAATGTTTCCTGCCATTAGTTTATGCTAAGATCTTGTGGGTGTAAAAGAAAGTGGAGTAGCTTGGCAGCATAAGATGTTGTGTGTGAAGTAGGAGGATTTGGTTTAGTGTGAGGTGTCCCTGTCCATGGCAGGGGGGTTGGAAATTGGTGATATTAAGGTCCTTTCCGACCCTAACTATTCTATGATTCTATGGTTCTATTTCCCACTAACATTACTTTTGGCTTTTTATGTTTTATACATTACATCAGTGGCACTTCATTTGATGTGAATTTTCCTTGAATAACCTAAGAAAGTGAGGGTCAAATGGAAAATGTTTTAAAGGTCTTGTTGATTTAGTTTAGGAATAAGTTCTGCATTATGCTTCATATGCTACTCAAAATCAAGTTGTTTGTCATAATTTAGCAATATTTTACAATGTGCTTTTCATTCAACACCCTTCTCATCTTGACTGAGCCTGCATTTTATACGTAGTACACATACATAGAGTATACAAGCTCTGTACATATTATGCAATCTCGAGGTACCTCAAATGTAACAAAAAAATTAAATATCTAAACCTTTGTTTTCATTAAACACATGCTATTGGTCTTTTTGAATGCCTGAAGATATGAGACCAGACCTGTATCTACCTTTAAAATACAAAAAACTGTAAAAACTCTGCTATAAACAGGGCTCTGCCCAATGCATCAACATAATCTGTCTTCATTTGGAACAATAACTTGGATTAGACTCAAGAGCTGCCCCTTTTCTTACCGTGAAAGGAAGAAGGTTTGAGACGAGCAGGACTGTAAAACTTCTATGTGACACATTTGAAAAAAATGAGTAAGGATGTTATGTAAACACTGTGTCCCTGTGCTCTGCAGAGGAAGGAGCTCTCTGCTCCCATCTTTTGGTGATCACCAGGAAATCTGCTGGTTTTATCTACACAGTATGTTTTAGTGTCCAGGGTTCAGCTGTAATAGCTATTTTTCTCCTCCTTAGTAGCTGGTGCAGTGCTGTGTTTTGGCTCTAGTCTGGGAACAACACTGATAACACACCAGTGTTCTAGTTGTTGCTAAGTAATCCTTACTATGATCAAGGACTTTTCAGTCTCCTGCTCTGCCAGCGAGGGGGCACAGGAAACTGGGAGAAAGCAGAGACAGGACACCTGAACTGAGCTACCCAAAGGAGTATCCCATACCACAGCACGTCATGCCCAGTATATGAACTGGGGGGGGAAGGGAAGGAGTTACCCATAAGACCCAGATGGCTGCTCCGGTCAGGCTGGGTATCACTCGGCGAGTGCTGAGCAGTTGTATTGTGCATCACTTGTGTTTATCAGTTTGCTTTTTTTTTCCTTTTCCCCTTTAAGTTTTATATTGTCTCCCCTTGTTATTTCCATTATCATTATTATTATTGGTGGTCTACCTTAGTTACTGGACTGTTCTTATCTCAACCCATGGGAGTTACATTCTTGTGATTCTTCTGCACATCTCTCCAGGAGATGGAGGAAAAATGGTGGGGGAGTGAGCAAGCGGCTGCACGGCTCTGAGTTACCAACTGGGCTTAAACTATGACATTTAGCCAGGGCTGATGAGGAAATGCACTATAACCAGAAACAACCGGCTGATCCACTGCTAAAGAAGATCTCTACTGATGCTGTGAGGAAAAAACGACAGGTCGTAGTCGTAGGGGACTCTGCTTTGGAAGGGACAGAAGCACTCATCTGTCAGCCTGACCCAGTCTCAAGGGAAGTGTGTTGCCTACCTGGAGCACGGATCAGGCATGTTGCAGAGAGGCTGCCTGCTCTAGTAAGTCCCACGGACTATTACCCACTTCTAGTTGCCCATGTGGGTGCTAGTGATACAGATAGCGGTAGCCTGGAGAACATAAAGAAGGATGATCAGGGGACTGGAGCACTTTCCGTATGGAGACGGGCTGAGAAAGTTGGGGCTGTTCAGCCTGGAGAAGAGAAGGCTGCATGGAGACCTCATAGCAGCCTTCCAGTATCTGAAGGGGGCCTACAAGGATGCTGGGGAGGGGCTATTCATCAGGGACTGTAGTGACAGGACAAGGGGTAACGGGTTCAAACTTAAACAGGGGAAGTTTAGATTGGATATCAGGAAGCAATTCTTTCCTGAGAGGGTGGTGAGGCACTAGAATGGGTTGCCCAGGGAGGTTGTGAATGCTCCATCCTTGGCGGT
Organism: Psittacula echo; assembly: GCF_963264785.1. Classification (NCBI taxonomy): domain Eukaryota; kingdom Metazoa; phylum Chordata; class Aves; order Psittaciformes; family Psittacidae; genus Psittacula; species Psittacula echo. The sequence continues at coordinate 88,997,071 of NC_137738.1, read as the reverse complement.
GTTCAAGGCCAGGTTGGATGAGGCCTTGGGTGACATGGTTTACATGGTTTGGTGTGGGGTGTCCCTGCCGATGGCAGGGGGGTTGGAACTAGATGATCTCAAGGTCCTTTCCAACCCTAACTATTCTATGATTCTATGATTCTATGACTATGTAGCCCTGGAAGAGGTGGTTAGGGGCTCTGGAGCTCAGATTGTCTTTTCATCAATTCTCCAGGATACAGGGGAGGACCTTAAAGAAGCTAGGAGGATTGGCCAGGTTAATAAATGGTTAAAAGGGTGGTGCCATAGTCAGGGGTTTGGGTGTCCTGAACATGGGACCCAAGTTTGTAGGCTAGGTCTACCGGGGGCTGATGAAGCTGCTCTGATAAAAAAGGGGAAGAGCAGTTTTGGTAGGAGGCTTGCCAGGCTGGTCAAGGAAGCTTTAAACTAGATGTGTTGGGGAAGGGGGGCATCATTCCATCCATCCATCCATCCATCCATCCATCCATCCATCCATCCATCCATCCATGCCAGCACCTATAATAAATCCTTGGAGCAATGTAGAGATATTCCAGTTGCTCCAGCCAATGAGCCGGCTTCATTTGGAGCACGGCTCAGATGCCTCTATACAAAGGCCCGTAGCGTGAGGAACAAACAAGAGGAATTAGAGATGTGTGCATGTGTACGGGGGTATAATATAATAGGCATCATGGAAACATGGTGGGATGGCTCCTATGACTGGAATGTTGGAATGGAAGGCTAAAGGCTCTTTAGGAAAGACAGGCCCGGCAGACGGGGAGGAGGAGTTGCTATTCATGTTAGGGATAGGCTGGAGAGTATGGAACTCTGTCTGGTGACAGGTGAGAAGCCAACGGAGAGTTTGTGGGTCAGGGTTAAAGGGAGAACAGCGATGGGAGACATTACTGTGAGGATCTGTTGCAGGCCGCCTGATCAAGAGGAATCTGTGGATGAAGCACTTTACAGACAGATAAGAAAAGCCTCACCCTCGCAGGCCCTTATTCTCATAGGGGACTTCAACCACCCTGAGATCTGTTGGAGTGAAGGTACGGACCACGACAAGCAATCCAGGAGGTTCCTCGATTGTGTGGAAGACAACTTCCTTCTTCAAGTAATAGAGGAATAGACAAGGAGAGGTGCCATGCTTGACCTCGTGCTCACCAACAGGGAAGGGCTCATTGGAAACATGATGTTCCAGGGCAGCCTTGGCTGCAGCGATCACGAGATGGTCGAATTCAAGATCCTCAGGACAGTGAGAAGAGTGTGCAGCAAACTCACTGCCCTGGACTTCAGGAGAGCAGACTTTGGCCTCTTCAAGAACCTGCTCAGTAAGGTTCCATGGGACACAGCCCTAGAGGGCAGGGAGCCCAAGACAACTGGCTGTTATTCAGGGATCACCTGCTCCAAGCTCAGGAGTGTTGCATGCCAACTAGAAGGAAGTTCAGCAGGAGGGCCAGGAGACCTCCTTGGATGGATAAGGAGCTGCTCAGGAAAATTCAAAGGAAAAAGAGGCTTATAGAAGGTGGAAGCAAGGACGGGCAGCCTTGGAAGAATACAGGGATGCTGTCCGGGAAGCTAGGGACTAGGTTAGGAAAGCTAAGGCCCAGTTAGAATTGAACTTGGCTAGGCATGTTAAAGATAACAGGAAGGGATTCTATAGGTATGTAGCGAATAACAAACCAGACTAGGGACAATGTAGGCCCTTTCCTGAAGCTATCAGGAGAACTGGCAACCCTGGATTTGGAGAAGGCTGAGGTTCTGAATGACTTCTTTGCCTCAGTCTTCACTGGCAAAGGCTCTGACCACACCACTCAAGTCTTGGAAGGCAGACGCAGGGACTGTGAGAATGAAGACCCTAGGCCCACTGTAGGAGAGGATCTGTTTCGAGACCATCTTAAAAACCTGAACGTACACAAGTCCATGGGACCTGAAGAAATCCATCCACGGGTCCTGAAGGAGCTGGCAAATGAAGTTGCTAAGCCACTGTCCATCATATTTGAAAAATCATGGCAGTCAGGTGAAGTTCCCAACTACTGGAAAAAGGGAAATATAACCCCCATTTTCAAGAAGGGGAAAATGGATGACCAGGGGAATTACGGACCAGTCAGTCTCACCTCTGTGCCTGGCAAAATCTTGGAGCAGATTCTCCTAGAAGTAATGCTAAGGCACATGAAAAACGGCAAGGTGGTTGGTGACAGCCAGCATGGCTTCACTAAGGGGAAATCCTGCCTGACCAGTTTGGTGGGGTTATGGAACTGATGAACAGGGGCAGAACAGTTGACGTCATCTACCTGGACTTGTGCAAAGCATTCAACACTGTCCCACACGACATCCTTGTCTCTAAATTGGAGAGACATCGATTGGATGGGTGGACCACTCAGTGGATAAAGAACTGGCTGTATGGCTGCACGCAAAAAGTTTTGGTCAATGGCTCAATGTCCGGCTGGAGACCAGTAACGAGTGGTGTCCCTCAGAGATCGGTGTTGGGACTGGTCTTGTTCAACATCGTTGCTGGTGACCAGTTCTGGGCCCCTCAGTTCAAGAAGGACAGGGCATTACTTGAAAGAGTCCAGCGCAGAGCCGCAGAGATGATTAAGGGAGTGGAACATCTCTCTTATGAGGAGAGGCTGAGGGAGCTGGATCTCTTTAGCTTGGAGAAGAGGAGACTGAGGGGTGACCTCATCAATGTTTATAAATATGTAAAGGGTGAATGTCAGGATGATGGAGCTAGGTGTTTCTCAGTGATGTCCAGTGATAGGACAAGGGGTAATGGGTGTAAACTGCAGCATAAGAGGTTCCATGTGAACATCAGGAAAACCTTCTTTACTGTGAGAGTGACAGAGCACTGGAACAGGTTGCCCAGGGGGGTTGTGGAGTCTCCTACATTGGATATATTCAAGGCCTGGCTGGACAAGTTCCTGTGTGATGTACTCTAGGTTACCCTGCTCTTGCAGGGGGGTTGGACTAGATGATCTTTTGAGGTCCCTTCCAACCCTTGGGATTCTGTGATTCTGTGACATGGACAGTGAGATTGAGTGCACCCTCAGCAAGTTTGCTGATGACAACAAGCTGTGTGGTTCAGATGAAACGCAGGAGGAAAGGGATGCCATCCAGAGGGACCTCGACACACTTGTAAGGTGGGCTGATGCCAACCTTATGAAGTTTAACCATGCCAAGTGCAAGGTCCTACACCTGGGTCGAAGCAATCCCAGGCACAGCTACAGGTTGGGCAGAGAAGAGACTCATAGCAGCCTTGTGGAGAAGGACTTGGGAGTGTTGGGCGATGAGAAACATGAGCGGGCAGTGTGCGCTCGCAGCTCAGAAAGCCAACCCTATCCTGGGCTGCATCAAGAGCAGCATGACCAGCAGGTCAAAGGAAGTGATCCTGCCCCTCTACTCTGCTCTCGTGAGTTTTCACTAGAAGTATTGTGTGCAGTTCTGGTGTCCTCAACAGAAAAAAAAACATGGAACTGTTGGAACAAGTCGAGAGGAGGGCCACGAGGATGATCAGGGGACTGGAGCACCTCCCGTATGAAGATAGGCTGAGAAAGTTGGGGCTGTTCAGCCTGGAGAAGAGAAGGCTGCGTGGAGACCTCATAGCAGCCTTCCAGTATCTGAAGGGGGGCTACAAGGATGCTGGGGATGGACTATTTGTTAGGGACTGTAGTGATAGGACAAGGGATAATGGGTTAAAACTTAAACAGGGGAAGTTCAGATTGGATATAAGGAAGAAGTTCTTTACTGCGAGGGAGGTGGGGCACTGGAATGGGTTGCCCAGGGAGGCTGTGAATGCTCCATCCTTGGCGGTGTTCAAGGCCAGGTTGGACGAAGCCTTGGGTGGCATGGTTTAGTGTGGGGTGTCCCTGCCCATGGCAGGGGGGTTGGAACTTGATGATCTTAAGGTCCTTTCCAACCCTAACTGTTCTATGATTCTATGATTCTGTATCTGGACAGAGGCTTCAGGTCTCCTCAGTGGATAGATCATGCACATGAAGCGATCCCTGTAACTATGAGCTCTTCTGTTCACTGACAGAGGAAGACCTGGAAACTGTCTCCAAAGTCTTTGCAGCATGTAATTTTAAAAGTAATTGGTAAGTGGCTCTGCAAGAATGTAAAGAGAAATAGGGGCTCCTTCTTCAGCTACAGATCCTTCTCAGGAGGAAGAATGGCCCCAGCTTCCACTGTAGAAAAGTGGCTGAGAGTTAGCACAGGTGGCCTTTTGCCAGGATACCCTGCAGAGCTGCATGATCCCAGAGGATACCCACTTCCATGGAAATGGCAATACAGGAACAAGAAGTACTCTCTTAGACACTGACAATTGACCAACCTGGTCTATTATATTCATGCACTTGGAGATGGGGTTTTGTGCTGACATCAAAATGTTAGCAAGGGTAACAGGTGAAGAAAAGTGACACTTACCTCTAGGATTATCATATAAAGACAGAATTGATTGGGGAAATGTCTATTAAATAATAGTGTTTTCTTCAGTAGATACTACATGTGCTTCTTTCCTTGGTAAGGTATTCCTTGATTTGTGTGCATATTCACTGCTTGTGAGAGATGGAAAACTATCTATTAAGGTTGCCTTGGTAAAGTATATTATGGTTTTCAGTGCAGGCTTGAGATAATGATGGCTGTCCTTTTCAAGGGGATTGCAAGCTGTTTGGATCCAGACCTTGCTGTTAATGATCCCTCGCAGGAAGATCACACTTAAAAAATGAAAATGCTTTCAGATCTCAGCTAGCTACTGCTTTAGTAAAAAAGTAACATATAGCAACTTGAGAATACAATGTATGATACCTATGTGATACATAAAATGAATCTTCCAGACCTCTCAAGTTTTGAGGATGTCACAGATGTAGTTTCTCTGCCAACTTCCTACCTTACCTACTAAATGCTGCCCAATGTCTTCCCCATGAGAGCAATCACTATATATGCAAGGATGGCAGGCTGTGAAGCAGCAGTTGATGATCCTCCACAGGTCTTCCTGAGCTCCTGTCACTTTTTCTGCCCACTGGCACAGAAGGAATTGAGAGAAACAAAAATCTAGTTAAACTTCATCTGAGTTCTGCATTTCCTGCATTTCAGACAAATTTCTGAAAACCTGGCAACCACAGTATCACAGTATCACAGTATGTTAGAGATTGGAAGGGACCTCAAAAGATCATCTAGTCCAATCCCCCTGCCAGAGCAGGAACACCTAGATAAGGTTACACAGGAATGTGTCCAGGCGGGTTTTGAATGTCTCCAGAGAAGGAGACTCCACAACCCCCCTGGGCAGCCTGTTCCAATGTTCTGTCACCCTCTTTCAGTCAAATGAGCAATGAGATTTTAGAGGATTTTTGATCATTTTCCTATCAAGATACCATAAATTCTGAATCTATTTAAAGGAAAAATCTAAAATTTTATTTGTTCTCACTCTAGATAACTTAGTTGAAATTATTGAAGATGTCTCTCTTTTTCTTATACTCACTTTTACTATGAAACAGATATAATGGTTCCAGACTGCTCACCAGCTTGTTCACCTAAATGAGGCAGAAACTTCTAAGGAGGTGCCATGGTTTAAGCCCAGCCAGTAACAAAGAACCACTGCTGACTCACTGCAGCTGCTCGCTCACTCCTTCCCTTCTTCCCTCCCTTTCTTACCCGCCACTCCCACAGGGATGGGGAGGAGAATCAAAAAAACGTAACTCCCATGAGTTGAGATAAGAGCAGTCCAGTAACTAAAGTATGACACAAACCACTGCTGCTACCACCAGTAATAATAATGATAACGGAAATAGCAAGGGGAGAAAGTATAAAACTGAAAGGGGAAAGCGAAAAAAAAAAAAAAGCAAGGCAATAAATACAAGTGATGCATAGTGCAATTGCTCACCACCCGCCAACTGATACCCAGCCTGATCTGAGCGGCGACCTGAGCCTTATGGGTGACTCCCCCTCAGTTTATATACTGGGTATAATGTGCTGCAGTATGGAATACTCCTTTGTCTAGTTTAGTTCAGGTGTCCTGTCTCTGCTTCCTCCCATCTTCCTATGCTCCTCTTTACTGGCAGAGCAGGAGAGACTGAAAAGTCCTTGATTGGAGTAAGCATTACTTAGCAACAACTAGAACATTAGTGAATTATCAGCATTGTTCCTAGATACTTATTGCCCATTGTTACTAAAACACAGCACTGCACCATCTACTAAGAAGGAGAAAAATAACTACTGAACCTAGAATACTAGGTTCATAAATGGAAAATGGAATGTTACATCACAAGAATTCTTGTAACACAGTAATAGCCAATAGTACTGCCACATTTTTAAAGTTTATCTCATCTTTTCCACAGCAGGTAACTCAGGTTATTTGGGCCAAAACTCATACACGTGAAGTGAATTAATTTTGTTTACATTACATGTGTGCAGGTTGTGATTCATTACTTATGCTAGAGCTGTAGACCTAAGTGTTGAATGCAATAGATTTAAGTATGTTTCAAACACTGATCCATTCTGGGTTTTAAAGATTATTTATGACATTATTCACTCAAAATAGAAAGGAAAATACTTATAAATGCTCCAGGATACCATAGGTAAAATGGTATTTTTTTAATCAAATTATTGTAATTCAATTTACTCTTTCCTGCAACACCTACCAATGCAATATCTGAGTAGCATATCCGGAGATAAGTTCTCTCAAATCAGTAAACACTATTTTCCACATGATGTCTCATCTACAGCCACTATATAACTGGAAAAAAACTCTGTATACAGATGCTTTGATCTTCAGACAAGGACTGGACAAAATATTTCTCCATGGTTTAGCAACTTGACATGTATAAATACCTTCTTCCTTCTACTTCTTCTCTCAGAGCATCATTCCTGAACTCTATGTCACTCTTTCAAATTCTATCTTCCTGTCACTGAATATAACGTTGCTAAATACCTGAAGTAAAGAAACAAAGCGATCTTTAACCCCAATGGACTGCAGTGAAGCTGGGGCAAGGCAAAGCAAAATCAGGCCATAGTATTTAAAGTGCAGCTGTGGCGGAAATGAGGAAGAAAGGAGAAATGTGGGAGGATGAGTAACAAAACCAGAGAAGTGTATGGAAACTCTTGAATTTTCTCAGGGGCATTCTCCACCCCATGACACAACATGTTTCTTAACTTTTTAAATCTCCAATGTAATTATACAAAATCTTTCTCTGTCTCTCCCATTGTACCCAGTTTGGGCTTTACTTACGTGCCACTGACCTCTTTGCAAGAATCATTTGAGCTAGTAAATGTAGATATCTGCATCTGTAGATGTCTGGCAGGAGATTTGATTATTCTAGATAATTAAGCCTGGGGCAAACTGCTGTGTTTTCCTGGCCTAAACCTTTTTTTGGGAAAAGAGAATTTGCAATTGGCCTAAACCTTTGAGCTCTCAAGCAGGGAATTTGCTGTTGCTTTGATCTCACCGGATGTTTCTCAGCAAGCAAGTGTATTTATAGTAAATATGGGAAGAAATAAAATTAGATTTAATCTGCCTTTTTGATATATGGGACAAAACATATAAGCATGAAATGAAAATGAAAATGAATATTTTCAAAAGCTGCTCAACTGAAAAAAGTTTCACTTTTTAAAGAGATAACCCAGCCTCCACCTTCTGAAAAGCAGACTCTAAGCTAGCATTTAGGTCTGAAATACAGTTGTAAGAATTTAAAAGGAGTTAGCTGCAGCATACAACAAAGTCACAAACAAAACCCCTCAATTTTAGCCATCTTCAAATTGCTTACATCTTTGTAGTCACATCTCAAAGGAATATTAATGGAAATTCTGGTTTAGGACATGTAGTGACTGGCAAATAAGAAAGGACAGTGTAAGTGAAATAAACAAACCCAGAAGTTTCCCTGGACACCAATCAGTTCTGTAAAGAAATTAATTTCAGTTTATATTTAGTCACAAAACTCTAGCATTCTGAGAGCAAGTGTAGGCTGTGGGTCTAGAAACTTTGGGCAATATTGTGTCCAGATGTGCTTTCTGCACATAAATGGAGTCCAGAAATTGAGATTTTGAATTATGAACCCATTTAATATGAGATATAAAGGCTCAAGGCTTGAACGTCAGTTCCTCAGAAGACAAAATGCTAAATGAAAATTTGCTGAAGGCTGATATTCATGTTTCAGATTCAAACCGTTGCAGTGCTGATGTGAAATAGAAAACATGGTAGAAGTACCATGTCAACATAAATGAGCAGCATGAGGAGAGTAATGCATCATAGAAATGTTAATAAGAGTGTGGCTGCGTGGTAATCAAACTCCTTACTGCAAAGATGAGGACAAAGAGAAGAACTGGCAGCAACATGCAGTAGATATTAATAGTCAGATATTACAAGTCAGAGTCTGGAGCCTACATAGGAGGTGATTGTAGTCACTTCTAAAGCCTTCTTTTATATCTTGGCTTAACTGGGATGAAACCTCACAGTCCACTAATTGTCCACAACTACACAGACATTTATTTTGTAAGTGGATGTGAACTGCATTTGAAGACACAGCGATTAGCACAGCCTGTTCTTACATTTTCCCCTTAGCTACTTGAAAGTAAACTTGCGAACCTCTCCTGTTTTACCCCATAGCACAGGAATTAAAAAATAAAATATGTTTATAAAAATAAACATAGTGCTTAGACTTTCAAAATGACAAAATGAGCATGTCAGGCAGAAATATGTTCTCCAGTGAAACTCAACACCAGGAAATTCTATATTCTGATTTTTCATTAAAAATTCTATTGCTTTATAAGAAAGAGCTGGCTTATTTATTTAACCTGTGCTGGCTTTCCTTTAATATCTCCATTTGAAGACATGAGTTCCTTATAAAGGCTGCAATAATCTTAGTGTAAGTAGAGCGATAGTGTAGGCAATTATTTATCAAATTCAGTAACAAACAGCTGCTCTCCCACTTTATCTCCTTACACTCCTGCAGGAGAAACAGGGAGCAATAACTAATCACCCTGCATGGAAGTTACTGCATTGCAGTCCTTTAGACCTGCGCAATCCCTGAAGAGTGAGCTTTGAATTACTAGAAGGTGCTCCTGTACAGCATAAGAAAATAGCCAGTTTCTGTCTCAGAATGACTTGATTTTTTCAGCATAAAAAATCACTAAGAAATGTGGAAGAACTTGGATGGTGAATGGTACATTTCTCTTGCACTACACATTTATAAATCTGGCTGGTTATAACAGATGCAGCATCTTTACAAACCTGGCACTGACACAGCCTTTATTAAGGTAGGTAAGTAACAGATACATCTGAATTTACTCAGACATTGTATCTTGTTTTATGACAGAAATCTGTGATTGAGACTGAGTAATTGTGCCAGCACAGGAATACATCACACTTTAGTCAATTTGAATGTTTAACTTCAATTCACTTAGTATGATATACACGGAAAATATGAAATACTCTTGATGTTGCTACATATAAGTGCTATTTTGGAAAGCTGCCATACCTAAAATGATTTCAAAATTTCAGTTACGGCAGAAAGGAAGGTCCAAAAAAACGAAGGCCCACTGGGCACACTTACATAATGAAATGTTGTGGATTACCTTAAAATGGCTGCTAGTTCATCAGTGCTCTGAAAGGCTCCTGGAAAGTTTTGTCTTTATTAACAGGATAGACTCTAAGAAATAGAATAGTAATTACAGTCAGCAAACTAGGCATTGCTAGGACACTATTGAGACATCTCTTAGTCCAAATTATTGTGGAAACAGGTTTCATTCCTTGGAGCAATGCAGACACACCACTGTCTATGGAAATAAGAGGAACTTTGTTAATCTTCTCTGAGGAAGTATTCTTTATTAGAGTCCTTTTGAGAAATACACAGATATATGTTCCTGGACAATGAGAAGTTTGAGAAAGAAATGATGAAGTCCAGACTATCTGGAAGAGGAACGGAGAGAATATCATAAGTCTTTGATACCGTGAATAAGAAAATTAATGAAAATTGGCTTTTAAGACAAAAAAAAAAAAAAAAAAAAAAAAACAAAAAAAGGATGACTGAAAAATAATTGTGACTTTCACATACATTTTGGATTGTGAAATCTTTGTTGTTCCTGACTGAAAATAAACATTGAAGTTTTACTACTGACCTTTTCTGGTGTGTATAGTAACTATACTTGGAAAGGAAATACTTGTTTTTTTTTATTTTATATGAATTTTCCATATAGCGGATGTGAATAATCAATGAGACAGAGAAGGAAATCTATAAAGATGTAGCCTGCAATATAGGTACATCTCTCTCAGACAGGCATCCCCTGGAAAATGTAAAAGCCTATAGAGTACTGATTAAAAACAAGGACACAAATTGCACTGTATTTTGTGAGGTGGAGTTTTGCACTGGTCTCTGCAGAGTACTCATTGCCATCAATCAAGAGACAGAAAGGAGACGGCATTCTGCTCTGCTATAGTAACAGAGAGGATGATGGGCAAAGCAATGTGGCAAAAGCATCAGGATGTTATTTGTTGCTAGAGGTCAGCCAGTGGTGCAGTATGTAATCTAGTCTGAAATTTACATAGTTTGTAACTTCTCCCCCTTTCATCGTACCATTTCCTTCCTGTTGCCCTTTAAATATACTCCATCTTACTGTATATTTCTGGGAAGTCTGATGACTTTCTGAAAAGCTGTGCTATGGTCTGAACTTCAATACTAAAATCATTGCAAACCAAAATGGCAAGTGACAGCCATTTCAGATTTTCAAAGAACAGCCAGGACCTGCCTGGATTCCTTCTACTTTAGACAGTTATAATGTGAGCCTCTGTGCTCAGGCTAGTCAGGCTTATTTCACCACCATCACTGAAGAAAAATCAACACTTTCACAGTTTGGTAGGATTAACCTTATGAGCGCCTATGCTGAGGTGAATCCTGTCCTAGACATGACTCATTACCTTCGTTGCCTACAGAAGGGTGATGATATTGGACGTAAACATATACCTTGCAGGTATCTGAAGTTAAATGAAATGCATCTCACTGAAGTTGCCTGAAGTTGTCCTTTGTGAAAAGACAGCTAATGCATGTTTTGTGCCATTTTGTTTTGCAGTGTCCCAGTGAACTCTTAGCAGTTAAGGAGCATTTCAGAATGTCTGCTTCAAAATACTTTCCATAGTAGTGAAGAAGGAGGGTTTGTGAGAACAGCTATAGTATCTACAATGAGTGCCAACTCTTCTTTTCCCATGAATGGTTAGTTAAGTGAGCACAACATTTCTTCAAACTAACAAGAACCTTATGAATATCCCTACAAATAACATAAGCTCACCTTTTAGAAGTAATGACATTGTTAATTGAGTGCAGATGGTTTAGGTTGCTGGGCAGCTAAATAAGGGCTAAAGTAAATACTACTTAAATAAGTAAGAGTGACCTGATGCAAAGGAAATTACAGCATCAGAATAGAGAAAATTATTGTTGCTCAAATGTAAATGAATCAACTGTAATTCACTCTGATAGGTATGTGTGTCACAGCTGGTTAAAGGATATAATCATTCAAGACCATTCATCTCAGGTACTATTTCTAACTCTTCATCTGTCAATGCTAGACATGGAAAATGGGAAAACATACAGCTTATTTGTTTGCTTGTTTTTTCAGCCTTTCTTTTTTCTTTCTTTGGAATGTCATTTGCAGGCCACTTTACCTACCATTTCACTAATTTATTGAATACACCTGTAATGCGTAGTTTGGATATTCATAATTAATATAATTTACTATAAACACTAAAGAGTAAGCAGATATTGATATGGTCCCCCAGCTGCAAGACAAAAAAACTTAGAGGGAAAGTTTAGTAGTACACTGGTGGTAGTAAGCTGTCAACAAGTTCCACAAGAATAATTAAAATACTTCACTCGTGCCCAAGTCCCTATGCCCAACTTCTAAACTGAATTATTTTATTATAGATAAAATATAAAAGGCTCAAAAGAGTAAAACCCAGATGTGATTTGAATGATTCCAGCTTCATTTTCCCTGAATGAACGGAGGTGTCCTGGAATCATCTTACTGATTACGAAACAAAAGCTAAGCTTAGAGGCAGTCTGGACAACTCTCGTGGATTCCTCTGAGCTCACATGCCAGCTAACAGACTCCTCCACTGAAAAGGGATTAATTTTCTCCAATTTGGGACAATGCTTGAAGCCCTTTTTAGGGTCCCCAGCTAGCCATCTATATGAGTATGACAAAACTGAGAGGAAATAATTTCTCATTTTGCCCTTTAGTTTTATTTTGACTTTTGTTCACTGTACCACATCAAGCAAAATACTGATAAGGTTTATTCCTTGACAGCTGATTGCATACATAGCCTGTATGCAAATGCCTGCTGCTTAGGTTGTCTGATTCTCTGAAGGTGGACCTGAGCTGATCAATGAACCCCAGATTCCCTTCTCTCAGTTCCACTTTGTTTCTGACAAAAGAAAACTCGGTGTGTTGAATTCATTGGCCATAATGAGGATGTCTACAAGGTTAATATTCATAACTAGTCATTGAACTGCCTTTCATCCTTGGGTGTAATTCATCTCATCCTGGAAGAGATACCCATAACAGGTCAGGAATGTGCCCTTACATACTTCTTTCTCTCCACTGAACAATTTGTTCATCCCTGAGGGAGAGGCTGGGAGGGAGGGAGGATACTTGTCTATATTTAAAGACTCAAGACATGAGCATGTTGTTTTAATGCAATTCATATCATCCCTGGCCAGAATCAAGAAGAATGCCTGTCCATTAGAAAGCTCTTGGGGTCTATTGTACTGTGAAAGTTTTAAATTTAGTATTTCTACTACTAGATGATAGAACTTTGCCAAAAAATCCTTAACTGCTTTAAAATGTTCTCTCCTGTAGCAAGGAACAACATATTATAGATAAATTTCTTGTGAAGAATGACATAAGGCAAAAATAATTAAAGAATTTCATAAAAAAATGAGTGTTAGGCACTGCCTAATAACATAAATACAGGGGGTTTTATTTATTTTCCTGTTTCATGCACAGTAATATTTCCGTGTCTTCCTAGTACATGAAGGGTATGTTCCAAGATTTTTATCCAGTTTTTATCTTGAAGGCAGTTGAAATTGCCTCTCCAGATGTTATTAAATAACCAAAGCATGCTGCAATCAAGCAGCCTAATTCCCTGGAAAGGAAAATAATTTCCTGTACCTTATTTACATATCTCTAATTTCTTATAAAGCTTGCAGAAGAGACTTAGGACAATCACAGTTGATGCTGTTTTCCCACTTAACAACAAATAGTTCAAATTCTCTGCTGGTATTAACCCCATTCACTCCCATCACCTAGCCTCCAGGGAATCCTATTAGAACAAATTTGAGTACAAGTGAGTTTGTCACTTTATAGTATAAGGATTTAGCTATCCCACAGGAAAAGTATAAAAGGCTGGGTGGAAAATTGACATAACCTTTGCTTCTGTGAATCTGAGAGCACAGGGAGAAATAAATGCATCTCTTCTAGTAGAACTAGTGTGTGTTTGCTCTCTTAAATGCCTGCAGAATGCACATGCCTTTAATTGGATAATATAACCCTTGCACGTTAGATATTACCATTTTAAGGACAGTTTCCATTTTATATTCTGAAGCTGTAACTTGTAGCAATAAAAAGCAATTTAACACGTGAAACTAGTGGTCTCTAACATTTGCAGACTTAGACACTTCTGAACCATGCAGCTCAAAATTAAATTCAGTTTCAAAGAGCTAAAATTTAAAAAAGGTGTTTGGGTTCTCTAGTCCTTCTCTACCCTATGTGCAATCTTTGTCCCCATCAGAGAACTGTACAAAGCTAAGCAGAAAGTAATCCAGACCATAAGATAAAAGCACAGGTGAATCACTATCTAGATGATAAAACGGCTTAGCTTGAAACCTGTCCTTTGTAGCTGGATACTAATAGGCAAAATGTAGTTTAGAACACAGTAGGGGCAGTGACATTAGAAAATTTTTATGCTTTATGGCTGTGAATGTACACATCCAGCTTGAAGGTTTCTTTCACTATTCTGTGTGTGAACATGCAATCCCAAAACTTGACCTCTACAATAACACAGAAGAAAGTAGAGGAAACCAGCCAAACAAAAAGAAATCCTGCAAAAAATCCTTCTTCTTTATTTCTCAAGGGGACACAGGGCAGTTTCTGTAGCCTAACACTAGTGTGAAAAGTGAGAAGTTCCTCTCCTTTTTTTGCCTATGCATCATTAGAAGGCAAATTTAGTTAACATTTCTCAAAATTCGTTCCCTTGAGCCTCTCATAAGTTCATTCTGTGATATCCTATTTCAAGAATTTCCCATTTGTTCGAATGAAGCCTCATTAATGTTAGTTGAAGTCCTGCAATAACTTCATAACTCAGTAGACATGTTCTGGGACTTAGTTTACCCTGTTTTGTTGCTGCAAAATAACCTGCAGATGGTTTATTACGCACAATCACTTCCAGTTCACTTCCCTGACCTACGTCCTATGACATTAACATTAGACATTATAAACCTCAAGTGCATTAACATTTGAGAGTTTTCATCTTAGCAGTCCTATAGTTTCAGGGAAAGACATTCATTAAAACCATCTCACACTCACAACAGGTAAACTTTCTCATTAATGTTCCTTAAAGGTCAGGGAGATGATGAAGGAAAAATTCTGTAGTAATAATTAACAGCAATGTTTTACATTTATAATGAGTTTTTATTCCCAATATTCCAGAGTATATTAAGAACATGGTGAATAAAAGTGTTTGTACTTGGTGAGACTTGTTGCAGAACAACGTAAATATCACTGAAACTGAATTTTGCATAATTTGCCAGACTATACAGTGTATCATCATTTTAACTACTATTTTTAAAGTTCCCACTAAAATGGTTATGATTGGTTCTTCTAAAAATGACAAAAAAATCCCAGGCACCAAGTCAGGCTTAAGTTAGTATGATACTCCTCAAAATGGGGACTCAGAAATGTTGTAAAAATGTGGGGAGTGAAAGCGATAAGATTTGCATGAAAAACAGTTTGGGAATGAGCTCTGAGGCCTTGGGGCTTGACAAGCCCTGGGGCGATGAGTTGGGGCATTGAAGGACAGGGAAGGTCAAAGAGCAAGCCTTGGGGGGATGGGCCAGGATGTAGTTGTGGTGGGAGTCTCAGTTGATGATGTGGGGTTTGTGAGAGGGTCTGCAGCATTGTGATTGGACTATTTACCTGAAGGTTTTTACAGAGGCCAATGAGATTGAACGTGGCATGCTAGTACAGGTTGGGAAAGTACCGAACAGGGGGATAAAAAAGGTTTGGTTGTAATAAAGTTGGATTTGAGTCTCCTCATTAACTTGAGTCCATGTCGTGATACGCCACATAAAAATAGCAATTTTTTTTACATAGGCATGGTGCAAGTTGTCATGAAGCCATTTTCTTTTTCTTGTGGTTCCAAGGTTTCGTCATTGTAAATGTTCCATTTTGCCCTGAAGAATAAATGAGTCTTCTCATTCACCTCTTAACCTTGACAGCTAATAAGCAGGTTTTCTCTATGAAAAGCTGTCTTACACAATTTGCTATGTTCTTATGATGCAACTAGATCTTTATAAAGACAATCTTCCACAAGAAAGAGAGCATACACTTTTCATTCCTCTGCAAAGGCCAGTAGCATAAATGCTGCGCCAGTAACAACCTTTGATGAGTAATATCCAGCACCATGATACACAAGCAGTCAGAGAGTGTGCAACCAACTTAAGAACTAAAGTATGCACAAACTAATCACCTCAAGTCTATCCAGAAAAGCTGTTATCCTGGGAATCCATTTCTTGCTGAACAGATCTACTCTTTAGCCCACTCCACAACTGGAAAATTGGTATTGAATTCAGCAGACTCTTAAAAGGTTGTAATTCATATTTAGGACTTTATGCAAATGACAACACTGAATTCTTGGTGTATGTTGCTTGTTTTAGTGCTGCAGAGCCAAAAAATGGGTTTGTTAGAGGGAGACAGATATGAGGCAGGCTTGTGCTTCATCAGCAGATCTGTCTCCTCCACTCTGATTGCAGTTTCCTCATGGCTGCTGATGATTATGAGCCAGGAAAAAATCACAGCTGTTGTTTCAAAAAGCCCTTTTAAAACAGGGTAAATCTGATCCTGTATCACTGGCAAGTCAATTAAGATAAAATGATCTGATGCTGATTTTGCAGGCTTATTTTTTAGCAGCTATCAAACATGAAGTTCAAGAATGAGGATCTACATTATAGGCATCCCATTTATATCCTCTGTTTCAGGAGCAAAAAGAAAAGACTCCAGCTGTCCTTAAACTTGTTTTAATTTGTTCAGGAATGCACATTTTTAGAAATGCTGATAAGGACCAGAATACTTCCTGACTGAAAGCTTAGAAACCAATGGAGTGTTTTAACATTGACATTGATAGAAGAGTCCCCAGATCTGAAAATTCTTTTTTCATTATTTGACTTCATATAAAATTATTTATATCAAACATAATATATTCTTATCCAATATAAAATTAGAATTTAGGGACATAGAAATGACACAGTTTAGAAAAGCTTGACTGCCTTGAAAGGCAAAAAAGACGATAAGAAAGCAAAGGCTATTGCAGTGCTGCCACTTACTGCCTGAATAGAAAAGAGTTGCTCTGAGCAATCATGCACTT
Organism: Psittacula echo; assembly: GCF_963264785.1. Lineage (NCBI taxonomy): Eukaryota > Metazoa > Chordata > Aves > Psittaciformes > Psittacidae > Psittacula > Psittacula echo. The sequence continues at coordinate 88,980,459 of NC_137738.1, read as the reverse complement.
TCTGCTTTCCAGTGTATGATAATTACTCAGAGCAGAAATATCAAGTTGTATTACAGCTAGGAGATCTGTAATGTCGGGAAAACAGTATTTTTTGTCTCTCGTATTTATTGAGAGGCCAAGGTTGTCTGAGCAAGGATTGACTACTGCTGTGAGGTTTTGTGTAACATGGCTGAGACTTCTGAATATCATCCTAATCTTAATATTATAATCCTAATAATAAAAAGTTAAAGACTGTGAAAAGCAGAGTGACAATCATAGAGTTACTTTTGGCTTAACAGTCTTAAGTCATTTATTGTAACTGGTGTTTCACTTACAGACAGTAAAAAAGAGAAGTGAAATAATAGAGAAGTGAAAACACAGGAGTGAGATGACATTTCTGAGGGAAGGTAACACATCCTCTAGAATGACAGTAAGATCCAAATTCCAATGTTCACTGCTTCTTTAAGGTCTTGAGATAATCTTAGACCTCTTCTGCAAATAAAATTATGACAACTTGAAATAGCTGCAGAACATAAACTACTTACATCTATGTCTGCCTGTGCTCTGCAGACTCATGGTTTTGTTTGTCTTTTCTAATGTGAAAATTTATTGTTGAAAATGCCATTTTCAACAGTGTTTATAAATTTTTGCTTTACAGGTCAGAAACTGAAAAACAAGGAAGTCAACTTCTACATAGACAAAGCACCTAGCTTTCATTGAAATTGTTTTAACTGATTTCAGTGTCTAAGTTTTAAAAATATATAATGTAAACACATCTGATCAAATCTCAAAGGAACTGTATTACTGGAAAATAATCTGCACATTAGCATATAGTGTTCAAGGCTGTCATCAAAATTATCTGGTGGTTGAATCAAAAATATTTCTTTAAGTGTTGGTAGTTACCTTCTATTAGCTGTGAATCGAATTCAGCTATTTATTCTTGAACATGGCCTATTAACTTCTAATATTTGGGGAGCTTTTTTAAGAATTATATTTGATTAAATAAATACATCTATCACATAAGCCACAAAGACCAGACTTTATTAACAGTTGAAGCCTTAAAATAGTAGATAGACCCAATGACATAATAGACCTTAAGGTCTATGTTGCCATCAGTATGTATGTGGAAGCTTAATTGGTATTAATGGTAGTTGTACAGGCACAAAAAAGCAGGAGAAAACTCTTTCATTTTAACTTTATCAGTAACAATTCTTTAAAGATCTTTCACAATGAGTATTTGTGTGTCAGAGAAAAACTTCTCATATACGCAACCCATTAAATAGGCTAAAGTAATGATACATATCTGAATCCTGGCTAATATATGAAAAATCTACATTTGTACTTAATTTATTCTGAAACCAAAGACCTAATTGCATGTGTTTTCAGTTGCCATTTCTTTTGTGACTAGTTCTTTCAAATTATTGCTTTCAAATCCTAATCAGGTGAGGAACATCTTGTTTGACAGAGCCGTTTCCTGCGTTATGTATTTCATCTAAACAATGGATTTTTTCTGAGCATGTGGGTTTAATGATGTTTTTGAAAGATTTCTTATATTTACCTCCACCTTCTCCATACTGTGGCTCTAAAGAATTTGGGAGAAGTGAGAAAATGAGGAAGATGAAGCTCCTTCAGATAGCTCTGCTTTATACCTGTTACAATTTGTCTCACTTGCTGCTCAGACTTTTGCTTGTTTTGACTGGATCCAGTCAAATAGTTTCATGCCCTTTTAAGCTCCATTAGTCTCTGGATGATGACTGATTGCTATTCTGAGCTTCAGGAATGCCCAACTATTAATCCCATGTCTGCCAGTCTTTGCAGTAGTAGGATCCCACAGTCAGTGTGGGATCTTCCCAGACCTTGAACACGTCCCTTGGACAAGTTCCCAGTCAGGTATGACCTGGGTTTAAAGCTTGGGTTTCTAATTGCACTCCAAGGACTGAACACACAGCATTTGCTGCATTTTGAGACAATGAACTAGTCATCTGGACTCAAAATGCCTGACTTCAGCATAAAAAAGTAGCTGGAAACTTTGGCTTCATCTATGTTAGCAACATGACATACTCTGTGACATATTAGGAACAGCTTTGAAGGGAGGGAGTGAGTGCTAAACGCTTAGTGTTCACATTTCACATAATTTGGGCAGATTTTAGGCTACCCACCATCTGGTCCCATATGCTGAATACCTCCTAGTGGTTGGAGCATGCTTTCTTGTTTGGTTTTGTTCAAACCTCATCCAGTTTGGGTGGTCTGAGACCAAATCAAGATAAACAGGGATAACTTGGGAGATCCTTTTCAAAATCATGGTTCTGATGTGAAGTGAAATTCTAATGTGATTCTTGCCTACAGTCCTTATTTGTGAATCGGATGTGCATCAAGGACCTTAAATGTAATCGATGTGAAGTGAAATTCTAATGTGATTCTTGCCTACAGTCCTTATTTGTGAATCGGATGTGCATCAAGGACCTTAAATGTAATCCCAAATTAGGTTCCAGGTAAAGTACCTTTGTGTAAAACCACTCACATGAGGTTTTGCCCAGGTCTAGTGCTCCTTGCGCACCCCCAGACCTCTTGCTGGTGTGGTGGGGTGAGACACAGAAAACATTTTGAGACTGTGCAAGTGCTGCTCAGCAATAATTAAAAAATCCCTCAACACTGTTTTCATCACAAATCCAAAGCATAGCACCATACAAGATACTAGGAAGTAGCTTGTATGGTGCTAGCAGTAGACTCAGTCCCAATCAAAATCAGTACAAAAAGTTTTAATACTTTTTTTTTTTCACATTTTAACTTTACCCCAAGCCTTCTTTCATATGTGTTTTCAGACTATCAATTTATGCTTCTTTTATGCATGTAACCGAAGCCTCCAGAATCATTGTCTGAATATAACATGAATGTATTTAACTGCACATTTTGAAATCATGGAAGGCTGCATTGAAATTCTTCCTGTTTAGCTACTGCACAAGAATTACATGGCAAGAAAGACCCAGAGTATCCATATATCCATATATCTCTGTCAACAGCCCAATTCCTTTTACTTCAAAGCTCTACCTTCCATATGTGGTTTGAGCTTTGTTTTTTGCACCTTTACCTCATGTTCCCCTCTCACACCCTGCTGGCAGTGTGCTGGCTGAAGGAGGAGCAGCAGAAGGAGGGAGCAGCACCAGAAGCTCTCCCAGGGTAAGGATGTTGAGCTGAAGGGCCAGTGAAGTTTTAGTTAATGCATTGACAATAGCTGGCCTCTCAAGTTCTCCATTTTTATGTACAGCCTTCTACCTTCCTTTCTCCACATGACTTCTTTCAATAACCTCATTACCTTCACTGTTTTTCTTACCCCTTCACATCTGGTTGGCCACCACTCTTGTTATTTTACAGGCTCTGATAGATTTGTGACTCCCTATATTTCCTTTCCTTTGCTAGAGTAAAAAAATAGATGATTGTTTCCTTACTGGTGAAAAATGTTATATAGACAGCTATGTTTTGTGTACAAGAGAAGGCATGGTGGAGGCCATGAGCATTTGGAAGAAACTGCTGTAGTTTGGATTAAGGTATTATCCCAAAGGCAGAGATATATGGAGCCATTAGCAGTAGTCTGGATAGTGATTGACTCATGTGGCTTGCCTTTTGCATTTAGTGTCTCACAAAAAAAAAAAGTGCACCTATGGAAAAAGATGAAGGGCTGAGAACTTTTGCTGAAAGAATATGTGTGTGTAAATATGCATTTAAATTTGTGAAGAGATTGTTTGTAGAGGCAACTAAGGTGAGGGAATGGATGAAGGCAACTAGAGAGCAACATTACTCATTAAAAGTATTAGAAGTGAACTTTGAAGTTTTAGATGAAATGGTGTTGGACTGGGATCTATGGTTTTGAAGTATGAAGGAAACTATTTTTAGAACATGTGTCTGTGAGCAATATTCGATTGCGTTTGTGCATAGGAGTCCAATTACATATATCACGCAGGTACCATGAAAGATGACACATGGTGCAGGGAATGGGGGTAGTGTATAGTGGAATACACACTGAAACACGTGGAAAATGTCACTGAGCAAATGCATAATGCTTTTTTGTGGCTCTTTTGTAGGGAAAATGCTATGTGAACTCCAGAATACAACCACAGGGGGTATATTATAGACCTGAGTTTACATTGAAATCTCAGCCTGTATTGAAGACAATCTGATTTCCAAATACAGACATCAGGCTGCATCAGTATATTTCTGTAATTTTTTCCATTGAAAACAGCAAAAAAACCCCATCTCGCAGACCTCATGCAAATAGGGAGTAAAAACACACTTCAGAAATTATCAGCTGTTCCAAAAAGAACATGGGTTAATTGAACAATTTTTAGAAGATATTGGTATGATTGGGGTGAACTACAGGTAGCATCTTCTCTTTCTAGTAAAATAGTAAATTAATTTTTTGAAATAAAAGTATCTCAGTAGATTTAGCTAAGTACAACCAAAACCAGCAAACCTGTAAAATACTTAGTGCTAATAGTAAGTCACAATGAACAGCTGAATTGAATGAAACTTTATGGCCTTTTCTGGAGGAAATTGAAAACAGTATAACTAGGACAGAGTTTGATCCAGAGTTTGAGTTTTGGATCTCATGTCATTTTAAAAATTCAGTGACAAAAGAAAATTCCTGAATGTGGACATCTTTAAACCCTTTAAAAGCATGTTTTAATATGTTTTAGAGATGTTTTAACATGTTTTTAGTCTCTCTGTTTAGTGGGTTTTTTTGAGGGGGCATTGGGTTTTGGTTTGGTTGTTTTGTGGTGTTTTTTTTTTTTTTTTTTTGTAGCAGAAAAGAAACTGATTCATTCTTTTATCTGCTAAAACTTTTTCTGAGATTTTACTACAACAGTTATTTTCAATTTTTCACTGAAACAGGTTTTTAGGAAATAACTGATCCTAGAGGGAAGTGGAAGATGACCAAGAAAATTTCAGTCCTTTCATGCACATGCTGAAAGGATGTGGCATACATTCTTATGCATTTTGTCTTTTTTCACATTATTTGCTATCATGTAACCTTACATGATCAGTAATTGCATTTGTGCAATATATGGAGTGGACAGCTGTACTTAATAACCAAAATCAGTATTTGTGATTGATGTTCGTGATTTAGTTTAGATGGACTGAGAGACTGTATATAGCAAAAGGTTTGTAAAAATTAAAGAAGTAACTTAAAAACATAATCAGTAAAGCAAATGCATTTTTTATGGGGCACATGTCAAAGTTAAGATATGTTTTATACTAGAGATCAATTTTTTAATAAGTTGTGCTCTTTAGAGATGTTAATTACAATTTCCTCCTGCTTGTCTAGGTTTGACAAGCTTCAAAATACACACTTATCATACAACAAAGCTCCTGCTCTGCTATTAACATCATGGGAAATGTGTTTATAGGCACTTTGTCAGGCCCTGCAGTTAGAAGAGTCAGCAAAACCTAGTCATTCATGTTTCTCATGAGCCTTTCGCCTCTCTTTCCCCCTCCTCTCCAACTGTCTCAAACAAAAAGCCGTCTGTTTTTTTGCAGTGTGCTGTGAACTGTTTCATTGCTGGTGATTAAAAACAAAGCAAGTCAAACCTTTGTGGGAATTTATAGAGTGGCAATAAATCCAATACATGCCATCCACATGCTTTTCAAACCTCTTCATATAACCTCTGTTTTTTTTTTTTTGTTTTTTTTTTTTTTTTTTTTTTTTTTTTGTTCTGGGATACAGAGCCTGGGCTCTGATAATTGCAACAACTTGAAAGAAGTAAAATCCCTATGTCATATACTGTGTCCCCTTCCCCAGTCTTAACTTTATAACAGCAGGTTAGGTGGTAGGAGGGTAGGTCACAAAAGCAACCTAAATTCTATGGAAGCTGGAGAGTGTAGATGACACAAAGCTATCTTTACTATTGTCAGACATAAAAATAAGCTAAGGAAAGGCTCAATTGAAAGGAGCTAATGCAGAGTGTAGTTACACAGAAAGGTACAGAAAAGGTGCGAATTTAATCCGTTAACTACAGAGTCATAGTATTTACACATTGAAGCAAATTAAAATTGCATGAAGTCTACATCATTGTAACTGACAGCAATATTTGGCACGAAGTATGGCTTAATCAGAGCAGGAAACAAAAGAACGATGTTTGCTGTCGGCATTGTGCTAGTGAATATGTGGGAGAAAGTGTAAAATTCCTTTCATGCTTCAGGACTCTCCTTTGGCATTGTTGGGAAGACTAAAATTGATTTTTTCTCACCAGCTGAGGGCTTCCCTGTTTAAAGAGAGTTATAACTTGCACGCTTGGAGAACAACTCAGATTTGGCAGGGAGGAGAGGGAGGTAGTGGGCCCAGCCTGCGCTATGCTCCAGCAGCCATCCTCTGGCACTTCTACAGGGACCTCCCAAAAGCTCACACAGGCTGAGCAGGATTGCTCAGGGGTCTGAGGGATCATACATACTCTGAAGACTAAAAAAGAAAAATAAACTCTGGCTTACTAGCTATTGATTACGTATAGCACTTGGTAAAGCATTTAGTAAACTACTTTGAGTATTTATCATACATATTATATGCACAGTTCTGTAACAGAACTAGTGCTCTGTTACAAGGAGCAGAGAGTTCTACCTAAAGGTATCATTCCTTCCAATTTGAAAAAATTGATAGAGGGCTTAAGTACTGAAGCTGAACACTTTTCATCAGAGAACATAGCTGAAGTGAGAAGGCAAGCAGCAAATAGCCCTCCCATAGTTTCAGTCCTCCAAACCAGGTACCAGGGAATGGAAAATATGGACTTTGCACCTTGGCTAACAGGCTTGATTGCTCAACACTGCAAAGCAACTTGATGACTACCCATAGGATAGAACTGCATTTTTCTAGGAATTGTCCTTTTGCTTTCTCCTTGTCTCATTCATTGTATATCTTCTCTGTTCTGAAAAACATAAAGCAGAAGTCTCACTGATATTAAAACTATGACGTATTCTTAATGAATTTTCTGTTAAATCTTGAAGTGGTTTTCGTTTGGCTTGGATTTTTTTTTTGTTTGCTTGTTTTCTTCTTGTTTTTCTTTGTTTGTGGGGTTTTGGTTTGGGGTTTTTTTCTTTGGTTGAGTTTTGGTTTTGGTGTTTGGTTTTGGTTTTTTTTTCCCCACTGTGGCACAAAGGGAAAAAAAAGTTAATCTTTCCAAACAGCCTTTCTGGCTTATGCACATTAATTCATCAGTTCTGCAACATGGCTTTCAGTCTGTTTTCATTTCCTCTTCAAGCCCCACTTGAACCCAGTGATTAATTGACAGCAGTAATAAGTTGCTATCATCTCCGCAATAGCCATGAGAGGGAATTGAGATTGCTTGGCAATAGGCTTTAGCAGTGTTGTTCTGGGAGGAGTGACGTAAATTGCCAGAATGCTAATACTGAAAAGCATATATATCTGATGGCAGAATCATTCTAATACTTGCTAATTTTGACCATTCCATCATAAAATTATCTCTAGCATTCATGGTTATGTGGTGCCACTGGAAACGTTGAAGCTCACAAATGAGGATCTGGGTTTCAGTTTTAAGGGAGTTTTAAAGTTTCAGTTTTAAAAAGTTTCAGTTTTAAAGTTTGAGTTTCAAAGTTTCAAAGTGCACTCAGGATACTGATTTTCTGGACACTGACATGTCAGGCCATCTCTTCTCCTGAGAAGCCTTTTTGCTGCTGTCCCCACCACTGTGCTTGTGTCAAGCATTGCTGATTTCCTAGCATCTCAGTCAGGTATTCTCATACATCCTGCTTCCAGATTTTTGTTCAGTCAATCCATGTCTTTCTCTCTGAGCCTTCTATCCAATGCAATTTCTTCCCACACCAGCTCTCAGCTCCAATCTCTCCAGCCCCAGTGTCTATTCTTGACTCTCACCACATTCTCCTGGCCCAGTCAACTTTCCTTGACTAGTTGTCCTAAAAGACCTCTTCTGCCACACACTCAGTTTCCTTTCCAGACACAGAACTGCTTTGCAAATATCTCTTCACTCATGAACCTTATCCCATTATGCTTTCTTTTGGCTTTTTCTTTTCTGTTCTTCCCCTCAGTCTTTCCCAAAAATCTTTATGCTTTCAGAGCTGCCTCTTCCCCTTTTCTTTGAAATCAGCTCAGACAATTTCTAACTTTCCCATATGCTTTTTTTTTTTTAAAACTTGTTTCTCCAGCACCAGCTTCTCCTCCTACATCATTTCCTCTACTTGGCTCTTCACCATTAACCACTACAACACTGCTGCTCCAAAGAACTAGAGTAAATGATGAGTAAGCCCACTTTCTGTAGCTCATGCAAAGTACTGTTTAGAAAACTTCCTCGTCTGTATTCCCGTATTTATTGCCAGTGTGAGCAGCGTCTGGAAGCAGCAGCTGGAGTAGAAACAGAGGGGTGGTACTGGGGAGCTTAGGAGATTTGGGCTGGCTTCAAACTTCCTTCAATGAAGCATAGGGAGGTAGTTAATGGGGAAGCCTGGCACAGTGCCCATCTACAGTCTGCCTGTGCTATACAGCTGGCCTTACTCATTCGAACATTTTCTTTGGTTCAATTCACCACATGGCTTTACTTCACTAGGATCAGCTCTTCAGCTGTTGTAAACTTGCACAGCCTTGCTGAAAGTAATGTAGAGATGCTGGTTTACAGCAAATAAGGACGCAGTCTCTTTTTTTGGGGGGAGGGACTTTGAATGAAACTAAAACCAAACAGAATTTCACTTGGTGTCATGTCAAAACCCCAAATTAGACATAATTTCAATGTGAAACCTCAAAGCGGTCTGGATGAATATGAAAAGGCTCATGAAGTTTAGGGAATCTTTAAATAGGCTTGATTTCAGTTCTGTACAAGCAATTAGCTCATGTGGTTCCCAGTGTCAGGTTTTACTGCAAAAATTTAGCATTAGTTTAATTAATTTCCAGCTGGAAGAAAAGGCACAAAAATGTGCGCAATGTATCAGACTTAAGTATTTGTTCCACCTTATTCTGAATCCTACATTTTTAGCAAACAGTCTGAAATGTTCAGTTTCATGGACTTGCTAAACATTAAAGGATAGATCTTCAATGGAAAGTTAGGTTAGAGCCAAAAGAGGATTTAGGGATCTTGAGAACAGGCAGTATAGCAACTATATTTTAAGCACTTTTCACTGGAATGTAATCTAGAGTTGAGATTTACAGTCCTCAGGGCATGGGAAGGGTTGTACAATTCAAAAGGGTAGTCTCAAACCTCTGTGCTCTGAGAGGAGAAGACCAACCAACAGAAATTGCCAAAGACAGATTACGACAGAAATTTTTCTGCTCCACTGAATTTAAGAGTCAAGGTTCCAGGCAGGCATATTGACAAATTAAAATATGTTTTAGAGTTAGCTTAATTGTCTAAGGATACTTAAGACCTCTTTCTAGGTCATGTTATGAACTATATTCCCATGATGATCAAGCACTGATGTCAAAAATTGTAGCTGGTTCTGTGCAACCTCCAGGCATTAGTATGTTTAGGAATTTGTGCCAGAACTCAGTGATTACATGATCTATATTGTTGTTTGATTGGCAACTGAAGTATAATGCTTTTAAAGGAAAACTATGGAAATGGATTCTATAGGTACAGTAAAATAAAGTAAAATATCTTTTGTATAACTTTCTTGTTCATTAAAACACCTGGGGAAAGATCAATTAGTGTCACTTAGGTTTATTTACTGCCTCAGCTAAAGGAGGTATATAAGCCCCAAATTCTTTCGTTGTCAAAGAACAGCTCATATGTGAGACAGAAGCAGCATGGGAAGTATTGCTCTGCTCTGGCTGCCTCAGCGGTGGCCAGCGTAGGCACTCAGACAGGGCTGATGAGAGGGGAGGCTGCAGCGCAGAGCTGGGGGTGTAGAGAGTGTCTGCACTGGTCTCGTAAGGGAACGGTGCCCAATGGGCAGGGCTGCCCTCGGTGCGCAATGGTGGAGGTCCTCCTGCAGCAGGTGGCTGAGCTGTGGGATGCTATTAATAGACTGCAAGATGTCAGGGAAGCCGAGAGGAAGCAGGACTGCTTGCTCCAGGCCCAAACTGTGCAGGGGCCTCAAGCATCCAATGCAGCTCATGGAGTAGAGAAGGAGGCCGTAAACCCAGAAAGCTGGGAAACAGTAAGTAAGAAAACCAACAAAAAAAAAAAAGAGGAAGAGGACAACTAAAAGCAAGGGGCTTCCTTCTAAATCTGTTGTCCCCACCCAGAACCTCTTTGCTGTCCTCCAGGGAGCTGATAAGGAAATGCACTAGCACGAGAAACAACCGGCTGATGCACTGCTAAAGAAGATCTCTACTGGCGCTGCCAGGAAAAAGCAGTGGGTCGTAGTGGTAGGGGACTCAACTTTGAAAGAGGCAGAAGCAGTCATCTGTTGGCCTGACCCAGACTCAAGGGAGGTGTGTTGCCTACCTGGGGCATGGATCAGGGATGTTGCAGAGAGGCTGCCTGCTCTAGTAAGTCCCACGGACAATTACCCACTTCTGGTGATACATGTGGGTGCTTGTGATGTTGATAGCAGTAGGCTGGAGAACATAAAGAAGGACTACAGAGACCTGGGAGAGGTGGTTAGGGGCTCTAGAGCTCAGATTGTCTTTTCATCAATTCTCCAGGATACAGGGGAGGACCTTAAAAAAGCTGGGAGGATTGGCCAAGTTAATAAATGGTTAAAAGGGTGGTGCCATAGTCAGGGGTTTGGGTGTCCTGAACATGGGACCCAAGTTTGTAGGCTAGGTCTACTGGGGGCTGATGAAGCTGCTCTAATAAGGGGAAGAGCAGTTTTGGTAGGAGGCTTGCCAGGCTGGTCAAGGAAGCTTTAAACTAGATGTGTTGGGGAAGGGGGGCATCGTTCCATCCCAACACACCCAGTCAGTTGCCAGCACCTATTCTTGGAGCAATGTAGAGATATTCCAGTTGCTCCAGCCAATGAGCCGGCTTCATCTGGAGCTCGGCTCAGATGCCCCTATAAAAACGCCTGTAGCGTGGGGGAAAAACAAGAGGAATTAGAGATGTGTGCATGTGTACGGGGGTATGATATAATGGGCGTCACAGAAATATGGTGGGATGGCTCCTATGACTGAAGTGTTGGAATGGAAGGCTAAAGGCTCTTTAGGAAAGACAGGTCCAGCAGGCGGGGAAGAGGAGTTGCTATTCATGTTAGGGATAGGCTGGAGAGTATGGAACTCTGTCTGGTGACAGGTGAGAAGCCAATGGAGAGTTTGTGGGTCAGGGTTAAAGGGAGAACAGCGATGGGAGACATTATTGTGGGGATCTGTTACAGGCCGCCTGATCAAGAGGATCTGTGGATGAAGCACTCTATAGACAGATAGGAAAAGCCTCACCCTCGCAGGCCCTTATTCTCATGGGGGACTTCAACCACCCTGAGATCTGTTGGAGTGAAGGTACGGACCACGACAAGCAATCCAGGAGGTTCCTCGATTGTGTGGAAGACAACTTCCTTCTGCAAGTAATAGAGGAATAGACAAGGAGAGGTGCCATGCTTGACCCTGTGCTCACCAACAGGGAAGGGCTCGTTGGAAACATGATGTTCCAGGGCAGCCTTGGCTGCAGCGATCACAAGATGGTCGAATTCAAGATCCTCAGGACAGTGAGAAGAGCGCGCAGCAAGCTCACTGCCCTGGACTTCAGGAGAGCATACTTTGGCCTCTTCAGGAACCTGCTTAGTAAGGTTCCATGCAATATAGCCCTAGTCGGCAGGGGGGTCAAAGACTACTGGTTGTTATTCAAGGATCACCTGCTCCAAGCTCAGGAGTGTTGCATGCCAACTAGAAGGAAGTTCAGCAGGAGGGCCAGGAGACCTCCTTGGATGGATAAGGAGCTGCTCAGGAAAATTCAAAGGAAAAAGAGGCTTATAGAAGGTGGAAGCAAGGACGGGCAGCCTTGGAAGAATACAGGGATGCTGTCCGGGAAGCTAGGGACTAGGTTAGGAAAGCTAAGGCCCAGTTAGAATTAAACTTGGCTAGGCATGTTAAAGATAACAGGAAGGGATTCTATAGGTATGTAGCGAATAACAAACCAGACTAGGGACAATGTAGGCCCTTTCCGGAAGCTATCAGGAGAACTGGCTACCCTGGATTTGGAGAAGGCTGAGGTTCTGAATGACTTCTTTGCCTCAGTCTTGAGTCTTGTCAGTCACTGGCAAAGGCTCTGACCACACCACTCAAGTCTTGGAAGGCAGACGCAGGGACTGTGAGAATGAAGACCCTAGGCCAACTATAGGAGAGGATCTGATTCGAGACCATCTTAAAAACCTGAACGTACACAAGTCCATGGGACCTGAAGAAATCCATCCGCGGGTCCTGAAGGAGCTGGCCAATGAGGTTGCTAAGTCACTGTCCATCATATTTCAAAAATCATGGCAGTCAGGTGAAGTTCCCGACAACTGGAAAAAGCGAAATATTACCCCCATTTTCAAAGAGCGGAAAATGGATGACCAGGGGAATTACAGACCAGTCTGTCTCACCACTGTGCCTGGCAAAATCTTGGAGCAGATTCTCCTGGAAGGCATGCTAAGGCACATGAAAAACGGCAAGGTGGTTGGTGACAGCCAGCATGGCTTCACTAAGGGGAAATCCTGCCTGACCAATTTGGTGACCTTCTATGATGGGGCTATGGAACTGATGGGCAGGGGCAGAGCAGTTGACGTCATCTACCTGGACTTCTGCAAAGCATTCGACACTGTCCCACACGACATCCTTGTCTCTAAATTGGAGAGAGATCAATTTGATGGGTGGACCACTCGGTGGATAAAGAACTGGCTGGCTGGCCGCACGAAAAGGGTTGTGGTCAATGGCTCAATGATCAGCTGGAGACCAGTAACAAGTGATATCCCTCAGGGATCACTGTTGGGCCCTGTCTTGTTCAACATCTTTGTTGGTGACATGGACAGTGGGATTGAGTGTGCCCTCAGCAAGTTTGCTGATGACACCAAGCTGTGTGGTTCGGTTGATACGCCAGAGGGAAGGAATGCCATCCAGAGGGACCTCGACACACTTGTGAGGTGGGCTGATGCCAACCTGATGAAGTTTAACCATGCCAAGTGCAAGGTCCTACACCTGGGTGGCAGCTATGCCAGGCACAGCTACAGGTTGGGCAGAGAAGAGATTCAGAGCAGCCCTGCAGAGAAGGACTGGAGAATGTTGGTTGATGAGAAACTGAACATGAGCGGGCGGTGTGCGCTCGCAGCCCACAAAGCCAACCGTATCCTGGGCTGCATCAAAAGCAGTGTGACCAACAGATCAAAGGAGGTGATCCTGCCCCTCTACTCTGCTCTTGTGAGACCTCACTTGGAGTATTGTGTGCAGTTCTGGTGCCCTCAACATAAAAGGGACATGGAACTGTTGGAAGAAGTCCACAGGAGGGCCACGAGGATGGTCAGGGGACTGGAGCACCTTCCGTATGAAGATAGGCTGAGAAAGTTGGGGCTGTTCAGCCTGGAGAAGAGAAGGCTGCTTGGGGACCTCATAGCAACCTTCCAGCATCTGAAGGGGGCCTACAGGGATGCTGGGGATGGACTATTCATCAGGGATTATAGTGACAGGACAAGGGGTAATGGGTTAAAACTTAAACAGGGGAAGTTTAGATTGGATATAAGGAAGAAATTCTTTACTGTGAGGGAGGTGAGGCACTGGAATGGGTTACCCAGGGAGGTTGTGAATGTTCCATCCCTGGTGGTGATCAAGGCCAGGTGGGACGAAGCCTTGGGTGGCATGGTTTAGTGTGAGGTGTCCCTGCCCATGGCAGGCGGGTTGGAACTAGATGATCTTAAGGTCCTTTCCAACCCTAACTATTCTATGATTCTATTGCCATTGCTGCAGTCGAGGTTATCAGATAAAGGAAACAATGCAGGAAGTAGACAGAGTGGGGCAGCCTGGCTTGGTAGCTTTGTTGTTAGAAATCCCTGTAGAAGGGGAAGAGTCCAGAGCTCCTGCGGGCAGATTCCTGTACCTTGAAATTCAACATTGCATGCATGGAATAAAAGATAAATAGTAGCAAGTAGTTCTTGGTGTGCAAGTCTTTACACTACTTATGGCCAAAAAAGTGTCAGAGGAGATTCTCAGACCACTAACAGAAATCATGAAGCTGAGATTTGCATGTTGTCATCATCTTAATGTGAAAGTGCAGTTGGCTTGAGCACATGGCAGGCTATGTGAGTAACCCACCTTCAAAGAATAATTTAAAATATAAAGCCCATACATTGATTGTAGAAGAATGGAACAATCTTCAATGGTTTCTCATGAATTCACTTTTTATTCAGCAAGAAATTTCATTCCTTCATTAAGCACTCTTTTCCTTGCAATTTACAAAATAAAATCTCTTAGCCAGACTGTTTATTCAAAAATAAAATCAAACCTGCAGAGAAAATGCTTTAAAAAACAATTATGTAGTGATCACAAGAGCTTCAGAAGAGCATGACTATGAACATGTTAATTATTTTCTTGTCTTATCTTGCCTTAATGTGGTTCAAGGGAACTTGATGTTCTAAGGTTGCTGACAATTTCAATATAAAGCATCTTATTTACAAAGAATGTCTCCATTTTTCTCTTAGATTAAGGCAGAATCCTCAGTTTTGGTGGGAGTCTCCTCTTAGCTGCCTGCAGTCAAATTATTGACACATTTTTTGTTGATTTTCTGCATCTTTAAGCTGTTAGCTGAAGCAATGCTACTCAGAGCAGGTCACTCCTTATACTAGATAATTTCATGCTAGAAATGACTGATACGATGAGTCCATTTCCTAGGTTGGAGCAAAAAAATTCCTCTGAGCTGAGTTTAAATATATTTCTAACACATGGTTGCAAACTCGTCAATAATGTTTGTAGACCACTGAGTTTCCTGAAGAAAGCACTCAGCGCCGAAGTCCGCTTCTATTTACATGAATGCTAAATTCTGCTATTGTATGTTGGGTGTTGAGGACTGGTCTTGTTCAACATCTTTGCTGGTGACATGGACAGTGGGATTGAGTGCGCCCTCAGCAAGTTTGCCGATGACACCAAGCTGTGTGGTTCGGTTGATATGCCAGAGGGAAGGGATGCCATCCAGAGGGACCTTGACACACTTGTGAGGTGGGCTGATGCCAACCTGATGAAGTTTAACCATGCCAAGTGCAAGGTCCTACACCTGGGTGGCAGCTATGCCAGGCACAGCTACAGGTTGGGCAGAGAAGAGATTCAGAGCAGCCCTGCAGAGAAGGACTGGAGAATGTTGGTTGATGAGAAACTGAACATGAGCGGGCGGTGTGCGCTCGCAGCCCACAAAGCCAACCGTATCCTGGGCTGCATCAAAAGCAGTGTGACCAACAGATCAAAGGAGGTGATCCTGCCCCTCTACTCTGCTCTTGTGAGACCTCACTTGGAGTATTGTGTGCAGTTCTGGTGCCCTCAACATAAAAGGGACATGGAACTGTTGGAAGAAGTCCACAGGAGGGCCACGAGGATGGTCAGGGGACTGGAGCACCTTCCGTATGAAGACAGGCTGAGAAAGTTGGGGCTGTTCAGCCTGGAGAGGAGAATGCTGCGTGGAGACCTCATAGCAACCTTCCAGTATCTGAAGGGGGCCTACAGGGATGCTGTGGAGGGACTATTTGTTAGGGACTGTAGTGGTAGGACAAGGGATAATGGGTTAAAACTTAAACAGGGGAAGTTTAGATTGGATATAAGGAAGAAATTCTTTACTGCAAGGGAGGTGGGGCACTGGAATGGGTTACCCAGGGAAGCTGTGAATGTTCCATCCCTGGTGGTGTTCAAGGCCAGGTGGGACGAAGCCTTGGGTGACATGGTTTAGTGTGAGTTGTCCCTGCCCATGGCAGGCGGGTTGAAACTAGATGATCTTAAGGTCCTTTCCAACTCTAACTATTCTATGATTCTATGTGCTGGTGGCCAAAGGACCGGGTTGTAAAAGAGTAATTAAGAATATAATTTCTGCATTTGAATTATGTGTATGTTTTTCAAGGCAGGTTTTAGATGTTTTATCACTGGCTTTCAAAAGTTTATTCCCATGAAGTTGCAGTCATTTACCGTATATTAGGACTACCTTGGGCTATGTCAAAGACTTTGAAAGGACTTTCACTATACGTAGTCTGATACTGTTTGTTCCCGTATTTTCACAGAAGTTAAGATCTTAAAACTCGATATATTTGCTCACTTTAGATCTTGCTCTGATTAAAAAAGAAATGTGATGCTTCAGAACAATCAAATAATTGAGTGAATCTTTAGCAGGTTTAATTCTCCTAGGTAGCAAGAAAAAGAGGAAGGATCTAAAGCTGTCAATCTTTGAATATATAAAAGAATGCCTTCCACTAGACCAGGTTGCTTAAAGACACATCCAACCTGGCCTTAACCCGCTAAGATTAGTAACAGTGCTTTGAGTGCTGGAACAACCTCCCCAAAGTTGTTCCATTTCTTAGTGTGGTTTGCCAGCTTGTGTCCTTGCACTTCAAATACACTATAACAGTTAGTTTTTCAGTAAGAACACATAGCTAGGAAATACCAGTTTAAAATTTATATAACTATTAATTAATACTGGCATTTATCAATTTTGAATCTTTAGTGGTGAACATGGGTTTTTAATCAATTACATAAAAGAAAGAGGTTTGGCATTCCCCAGCCCATTTTAACCGACCCTCCTCACCATGAGTTTAGGCACACTATTCGTCAGTTCTCCAAAGCCGCATTGTCAGATGCTGAGTACATTCAGAAATGGCTGTCATCTGTCTACTAAAAAGATCCTACACCTCGAACCAAACAGAGAAGCTGATTCCTCTGCATTTCAGTTATTGGGTTCTTAAGATAAAGTTGTTGTCCAGGCAATTCTGGGCAAAGATACCTACAAATAGACATTTTAATCTTAAAAGTTGAAGAGGTTGGAATCATTTAACCTTTTAACTAAATAAACGTGAGCTTAAATTGTACTGCTCATTGCATCAAATGACATGACATTTTCTTCCTTTTGAAAGTAAAACTACTTCAGTTCATTCTGAAGAGAAAATACTATATGACATAGTAATATCACCACCTTGTGGTGAAAAAATTTTTCCTGGCATGTGCAAGCATTGTTATGTCTGTGAACATTCCCAGAGCACCTATGTACTCAATAGAGGGAGCCAAAACCAATACATAGTTAATGTTGCTGAAATTAGGAATGAAACAATTATGCTAACAGAAAGCAATTTGTATTAAAAATAACAAAGCATTGCAATGGATTTATCTTCTGATTTGGGCTTGACATGTCAACTTTGTAAAGTTTGCACAACTCGCACAGCTAGTTACAAACATTAAGATTTGATCCCTCAATTTATAAAGATATTAAAAAATTACCTTTTTAATGTGCTTATGTGTTATCAAATAATGTACCTAAATATTTTATATTTATCCATTATATTAAAAAATATGGATAAATATATGTAAGTGCCACTTTGCACAGGATTTTCAGCAATTCTGCTTTCTCCAACTCTCATTTTCATTGAAAATATTGAAATTAGGCTTTTTGGAGAAGCTGGACATATTGCAGAGGCTGAAATACACACAGCCTGTACTCAACCAACTGATGAACAGGACCAACAGTTCTCCTGCTTAAGTCCCCATTTTTTTGTTTCCTATATAATTTCGAAACTCTATTAAACATAGGGCAGGTTTTGTACAGACAGCGGTTTCATTCACTACAGGCCTAACAGTCTATTCTGTGCACTGAATGACATAGTATCCTGTGGAAAAAATAGTATATGCTTATGTTATTAAAGGCTGTAGCAAAAAAATGATACTTAAGATTTAGCACAAGAATTGGAAACTTAACTCTAGAATTTCCTAATACTTTCAGGTAGTTTCCAATACAAATATAAAGGTTTTCATGTTTATTTTCACAGATACTATTTTACAGAGATAGATAGGTGAAAACATATTCTCTTATCTGTTACTATTATACCACTGAAGTACTTTGAGTCTTAAAAAGATAAAATAAAGTTTTCTTTATTTAAAATATTCATTTATTTTTTTCTTTCTTCTGAAGTATATGCAAGTGAAGGGTTTGTACTGCTGAAGAAGGTGATTTGTTTTACTACTAGAAGAGATTATTTTTTTCCCTGTCCAGGTATCCATGTAGCAATAAAGGAGTCCATGTATAACAGAATATTACCAGGATGGAATGCGTTCAAAGCATACTCTAGCAGAACTAAATTTAAGCTTTTAAAGAAGACATTATGGCTTTAGCTTTATGTAGGCGAAACAAACTGTTTTTCCTTTTCCTGCACAGGAAACAAACATTGAAGAAGTCCTATATTTGTTTTGTGTTTAAGAGAATTTAAAAGAATGGATTTGTCCAGCCTCTGCCAATTCAGTGCTTGTGTACTAAGTATTTTACTACTTTAGAAGTGTTCTTCATGAGTGCTTCAACTGCTAGACTAGACTGTAGACTTGCTTGCCGTAATCAGGCATTTCTCCAGAGTCCCTTCCAAACCTACCTAACCCTTTCAATAATTCTATGGTTTACCCTTAGGAGGACACTAAGTATGTGAAAGGTAGAAATGCTGAATCACAGAATTATTGCATTAGAAGAGATTACAAAATGTCATATAACCCAACATCCTTCTCCAGGCGGCATTGCTTTCCAGCTTTAGTTCTGGTAACTCATAGCCTTGTCCAGTCAATTTCTAATGATGGACGTACCATAAGCCCTCTGGAGACCCGTGCTTAACCACTTTCATGGGGACTTTCTATGTATAAATAAAAACTTGGAGTTTCCCTTGCTGCAACTTATAACTGTTTCTTCTTGACCCTTTGTTAAGCACCTCTGAGAAAAGTCTGACTCTGTTTTGCCTGTAAACCTATATTAGGCAGCAATCAGATGTACCTTTATCTCTCTCCCCTTCTGGAATGTCTTTGAAAATGGGTTTTATTAAGGTTCATTTCAGGAATATAAAAACTAGGTACCTAGTTTCCAATCCCTTTTCAAACTTTTGATTACCACTTGCAGCCAATCTACTAAGTTTCTTAAATGATCTAAACAGATGAAATCATTGGTTGCAGTTGGGGAATGATAAACATCCCCCCAAACATCCAAAAGCCAACAAACCCAAGTGCTTGAAAAGTGGATGTACGAATAGACTACTCCAAACTACTGTGAGTGTGTTTGCTGGCAGACTGGTATTGCTGCATAGGAAAATGATCACCACCCAGGTAAACAGTAACCAGGCATTTGCGTGGGGACTTTTCAATCATAACAAGCATCAAAATAAGTGTAGAAGACTCCTTGAATATTTTTACCTGGGAGACAGAGGTATAAGAAAAACACATGAACCAAAACCTGGTGTGCGCTGCTAGGAGCTGCCCTGCAGCATTGCAGCCTTCCTGTGAGCCACCACGACTTACCTGTGCCCAGCATAAACACACTTGCCTTGGTGTGTCTATGAGACCCTGAGGGGCATTTTGTACAATCCCCAGCCGGCTGTGAGGAGCTGCAGAAGCACACACAGGGCTGCAGCACCCAGATCTCCAGTGAGAGTTAAAATTGTGTAGTGTGTAAATGGGGGAACTGCCAGTTCCAGGATAGAAGGTGCGCATATGACCCCATACGTCCACAGAGAGGGCACACATATGCATCTAATTCTCTGTGTGTGTATTGGGGTGGGATTAGAACTTTATGGATTTTTTTTATAAAAGGCTGTGCAGGAATTTATAGGTGTCTATTGACACTTTGTACGTGGCTAGTCTTCTAGTTTATCTGTTGCACTGTTAATAATGATCCCAAATTAGATTGCCAATAAATCTTGTGTCATTAACAAATCAATAAACTGCTTTGATCCTGACATGATTCAAACCCTAGGAAGTATGCAGTTTTCCTTGCACTACTCTATTAACACATGTTTTTAACTTTGTGTCCAGGAAACTATTGAGTGTCTCAGCTGCTGTTTCAGGATCAAGCTTCCTAGCACAGAGGTCCTGTTCTGGACATCAAATTCTGCACAAGAAGAAAATCTCCCTAAAGCTGGACATTCCTTTACAGAGTTTCAATTTAGGTGAATCATGATTTTTCTAATAGAAAAAGTTCAGCCAAAGGACTCATAATCTGCTTGATATTTTGTTTAGATCAATGAGACACCAACTGTAACATCACTGCTATTAAAAAGTAACTGGATACAGTTTTTAGTAAACCAGTATAATATGAAATGTTGTAGGCTGTAGATCTTTTGTGTATGTGACACAGAAACATGGTGGGATGGCTTCTATGACATGGAGCGTTGGAATGGAAGGTTAGATTCTCTTTAGAAAAGACAGGCTCAGCAGATGGGGAGGGGGAGTTGCTGTTTAGGTTAGGGATAGGCTGGAGAGTATGGAACTCTGTCTGGGGATAGGTGATCACTCAATAGAGAATTTGTGGGTCAGGGTTAAAAGGAGAACAGCGATGGGAGACATTACTGTGGGGATCTGTTACAGACTGCCTGATCAACAGAATGAAGACCCTAGGCCCACTGTAGGAGAGGATCTGGTTCGAGACCATCTTAAAAACCTGAAGGTACACAAGTCCATGGGACCTGAAGAAATCCATCCGTGGGTCCTGAAGGAGCTGGCCAATGAGGTTGCTAAGTCACTGTCCATCATATTTCAAAAATCATGGCAGTCAGGTGAAGTTCCCGACAACTGGAAAAAGCGAAATATTACCCCCATTTTCAAAGAGCGGAAAATGGATGACCAGGGGAATTACAGACCAGTCTGTCTCACCACTGTGCCTGGCAAAATCTTGGAGCAGATTCTCCTGGAAGGCATGCTAAGACAGGTGAAGTCACATTGGTGATAGCCAGCATGGCTTCACTAAGGGGAAATCCTGCCTGACCAATTTGGTGGCCTTCTCTGATGGGGCTATGGAACTGATGGGCAGGGGTACAGCAGTTGACATCATCTACCTGGACTTGTGCAAAGCGTTCAACACTGTCCCACACAACATCCTTGCCTCTAAATTGGAGAGACATCAATTTGATGGGTAGACCACTCGGTGGATAAAGAACTGGCTGGCTGGCCGCACGAAAAGAGTTGTGGTCAATGGCTCGACGTCCGGCTGGAGACCAGTAAGGAGTGGTATCCCTCAGGGACCAGTCTTGTTCAACATCTTTGTTGGTGACATGGACAGTGGGATTGAGTGCGCCCTCAGCAAGTTTGCCGATGACACCAAGCTGTGTGGTTCGGTTGATACGCCGGAGGGAAGGGATGCCATCCAGAGGGACCTCGACACACTTGTGAGGTGGGCTGATGCCAACCTGATGAAGTTTAACCATGCCAAGTGCAAGGTCCTACACCTGGGTGGCAGCTATGCCAGGCACAGCTACAGGTTGGGCAGAGAAGAGATTCAGAGCAGCCCTGTGGAGAAGAACTTGCGGGTGTTGGTCGATGAGAAACTGAACATGAGCAGGCAGTGTGCGCTCACGGCCCACAAAGCCAACCGTATCCTGGGCTGCATCAAAAGGAGTGTGACCAACAGATCAAAGGAAGTGATCCTGCCCCTTTACTCTGCTCTCGTGAGACCTCACTTGAAGTATTGTGTGCAGCTCTGATGTCCTCAACAGAAAAGGGACATGGAACTGTTGGAAGAAGTCCACAGGAGGGCCACGAGGATGATCAGGGGACTGGAGCACCTTCCGTATGAAGACAGGCTGAGAAAGTTGGGGCTGTTCAGCCTGGAGAGGAGAATGCTGTGTGGAGACCTCATAGCAGCCTTCCAGCATCTGAAGGGGGCCTACAGGGATGCTGAGGATGGACTATTCATCAGGGATTATAGTGACAGGACAAGGGGTAACGGGTTCAAACAAACAGGGGAAAGTTTGAATTGGATATAAGGAAGAAATTCTTTACTGTTAGAGTGGTGAGGCACTGGAATGGGTTGCTCAGGGAGGTTGTGAATGCTCCATCCCTGGCGGTGTTCAAGGCCAGGTTGGATGAGGCCTTGGGTGACATGGTTTAGTGTGAGTTGTCCCTGCCCACGGCAGGGGGGTTGGAACTAGATGATCTTAAGGTCCTTTCCAACCCTAACTATTCTATGATTATATGAATATGTGGAATTTAAGTGATATTAAAGATGTAGAGTAGAAGAGAGTGGCTGTGACTTAATAACCCTATGAGGAGAGAACATGCAGCAGAGAAAAGCAATAAGAGGTAACAAGAGAAACCTGGAGCCAGAGAACTTGCATTCAAAACAAGGCACAGTACCATTACCAGCTGGAGCTGACTACCCATGAAGTGATGGATACTTTCTCTCCACTGTCTCCATGTCATGACTAATTCCCAGCCGGGAGACACAATCATGTTACAAAGGAGGTATTAAATAGAATTAAAGCTAAAGTGGCATCTCACCCTCATTTAGAGACAGGGAAGAACCAGTGGCACATACGTCAGAATGTGGCATCAACCACTGAGTGTAGGAACAGAAAGGGCAGCACCACCCAAAGATTAGTATGGACAAGTGGCTTAATCTAGTCACACATAGGGTCCTCACTATTCACATTCTTATTTGATGTTCAGCTATAGAAAGATCAGAAAACCTTGATCAAACTTTGTTTAAGCATAAATTATGGGATTTATCATAAATCATAGGATCTATTAAAAGGGTAACTGTACAAACATGAATGTTGTGCCAGATACGGGAAATCAGGCCACACTGTGTAATGCTTATTAATTGTCTCAAACCCTATGTATTTAAGTGATTAGGCTGTGTATAATAAACTCCTCTCACTTAGAGTACAAAAGGCCACTATTTCTTTAGATGTGGAAGAGACATGAAGATGAAATAGAACTCTTAGGAAGAATCTATGTTTGAGAAAAGCATTAAAACTGACTCAGTACTTGTTTAAAAAAAAAAAAAAAAACAAACAGAAAAAGTGAAATAAATGCCACATCCACTTGAAATTATAAATTATATGCGATTTGGGAATTTTTAGCTGTCTCTGTTGCCCTGCCCAGTTTACAGGAAGTGTTAGCTGGCTTCTCATTTCATGAACCCTCAAGCTTTCTGCTAAGGTTATTGCAAAATAGGAGCAAACTGGAGCAGCTGCTTTATCGTTTCAGATGATGTTGCATTACACACACCTTCAGGAATTATTCCACTTATGAATCTGCACTAGGGCACCGGTACAGCTCTTAGAGCTTCTTGTTAGCTCTGCCAATACTTTTCTGACAGTCAGGAGGTGAAGTTATTAACTGTGAAGTTTGCTTGTGGGGAGCCTTTATTCCAACTTACAACAGAGTCTTTCCATACATAGAACTCCCCTCTTAAATAAAATAAGATTGTAATTCCACCTGTTTGTTGGGTTAAATTCCTGTGCTGTCACAGGAGAAAGTAGGAGGTGAATTACCTAAGGCTATGCTAAATTGTCTGAAGGGAAACAAATTGCTGAAACTATTCAGGAGAATTTGGTGCAAGTGATTTACTGTGGGACACTAGGGATTTCTCATAACTCATGTCCCTCCTTGTCCTATGCTTTTTTTCACCTGCATTAATTTTCTTTTTGCAGAGTAGTAATAAAAAGCCAATAATAGTAAAAAAATAAAAATCTTTTGATCACCTAATACAGTTTTCAAGTTTGAAGCATTTGAGAGGGAAAAGTAGATTCCCTGAATCTCACAGGGCAAATTTGTATAGGTCAATAACAAAAAAATCCAACATTTAGGGAAGCTATTCATTATACTTTAGGTAATATTTATAGAAAAAAATAAAGGAAAATATTATAAGCAAAGGAATTAAAAATGTCCTTTAAACTGCAGACACTTCCAGCAGACTGCACATTCAGCAGAAATTAGAAATTTAAATGTATACAATGAGGCATACAGCGACGTACAGGATTTGAGGGGAGGGAGGGATACATAGTCAACCAGACTGAAAGTTATTTTGCACGATACTGCCCTCTAGAGATGTTTCCAGAAATATGGATGATATGAAAGAAAACCATTTTTTTTTCTGTTCTTCTTCTCCTGAGAGCAATGAACAAACAAAAGCACATGAAGATTGTGCTCATATGAGGCTAATCAGTTCCATCAAGTGAGAACTTGGGAGTGAGAGTATACAACTGGTGGACCAGGATCCACAGCTAAATTGTCTGACCTACCTACCCTTTCAGGCAAAGGGAGGAAAAGAGGAGAACTGAGCTTAAAACATAACATGTGATGTCACTCAGGATTAAGGTTGCAGATCTCTGTTTTATTCATAATATCTAATATAATCTAATTACTTCCTATGTTTTATATATAATAAATTTTATATAATTAGAATGAGTTATCACAGACTACAGAAATACAAAATTTAAAAGTTTGCCTATAAAATCTAAACAAGTTAAGCAGAATTAGAACAAGGACAAGAAAGCAAAGGTTGTCATCTATTTATCAGAAAATAAGCAGTTTCAGTATATCAAATTGGGA
Source organism: Psittacula echo (assembly GCF_963264785.1). NCBI lineage: Eukaryota > Metazoa > Chordata > Aves > Psittaciformes > Psittacidae > Psittacula > Psittacula echo. Next base: position 88,956,086 of record NC_137738.1, on the reverse strand, counting down.
ATAACATAACAAATCCAGAGACAAATGTAAATTTAAGACTACTGTGAGACTTAATATCTGATAAAATACAAACTTTATGCCACAAGATATTTCAGTCCCTACTGTAGATGGAGCTGTAACATAAAATATGCATTGTACCCTGACTGCTGATTTTAAATGGTCTGGCTATGACTGACATACAAGTTACTCTGTGAACAGGATTAATCCACAAATTATTGTGAGGGGTCATGTAAACATGTTGCAATATAGGAGTGGTTTATATCTGAGCCTAGGATTGTTAAAAAAAAAGAAGTAATGAAAAATATGTTGAATCATTTCTTGTAATACTAATATGCTGGTGTATTGTAGCACATGCTAGGCCATGACCAGGTTTAGAAAGGTCTCCGGAATATATTTACTGAGAAAGAGAAATCTCTTTTTTTTTTTATTGGTTGGTTGCTGTGCCTGGAACATACCAAGGTGAGAAGATTTTAGCCTTGTATTTTTTTCTGAGAGAAAATCCCAGATATTTTCAGTCTTCTTTGTTTTATGCTGACTGCTTCTTTCATTGGGAATCAATATGAATTAATTTCCTCTACACTGGGTAAATACAGAGCATTGATAAAAATCAAGTTCAATGCAAACGGCACAAGCAATTCTTATTCCATAGAAGCCTCAGAGGACATCCATTTATGATGTCCTGCTTCAAGCTGAAAGATAAACATCATTTGCAGAAGAGAAATGAGTGTCTTGCTGAGACAGCAGCATGCTGCAAGCTGGAGCCAGCCTTGGGGGCAGGAGGGACCCCAGGGGAATGGTCAATGTGAGGCTGGGCAGAATGCTGTCCTCTCCCAGCCCCACCCTGCAGCACCAGCTTGCTTGTCTCACCGGCTCTTAGGAGTTCATGTTTTTATTGCATGTGGTCTGAGCTACCGGTTTCAGACTTAAAACCCTTTGTTTGTCTTTTCCCCTGGCAAATGCTGATGCTTATGGTGCACTACAGGGAAAAAAAAAACAACCTCCACTTTTCTCCTTCTTTCGTTTGTCTCAGTAGTAACTCAAGGAGTCAGATAAGCACCACCCCGAAAAGCTGTTTGTTAGCTAAATGTCATTCCCATTCCTGAGGGCAGCAGAAGCCATCCTATTTATCTGTAAAATGTGAAGGAAGCTCCCCACATGACCAGTAACAGCAGTCTGAATGACTCCCACAGGTGTCCTGGGCCACTTGCCCTTTTATAAAACTCAAAGCTAGTTCTCCAGCTGCTGCAGGTCACCCAGTCTTCCTGCAGAAGCTGCTTGCCTTTGGCAGCTAGCTCTTCCAGTTCCCGGAGTTGATGTATCACCCTGTGCAAATGCAGAATGAACAGAATGAGATTTCTGCACCAACCCACTGCTTAGCATTTCTACTGAGAGTGCTAAGAAAGCCCCACATTTCTGCCCTGTACACAAATATTTATCACATGGACATGAAAAGCTACTTCTCTTTGAAATCGGTGAAGCTGCATCAACATACATGAAAGTAGGATCAAGTCCACCGAACACAATAATTGTATAGTAAATGCAGCAATGAAAATTAAACTAAGAAATGAATTCATTTGCCTTGGCAAAAACAGTTGATATTGCTCAGTGCAGCAGAAATGAAGTCAGAATAACTGAATGTGGAATAGCCAAATAGCACTCTGGATTTCTACTCTGGATTTTGTTCAACATCAGAACACACTGATACAAGCAGATTAATATGAGTTTTATGCGAGTCTTGTGGGCTCTTTTGATGAAAAATATAACATATTTACTTCAAGGGAATACTAGAACTGAGGATAATTCAGAAAGTTCCAGATGCACATGCCAGACATCCCTTCCCCCATGTCGTTATGTAAGCCAATAGCTTTTCTTTCTTACAAGCTAACAGGTATTACAGCAGTGAAGGAAGCTTCAGCTCCCTGTTGCACACTGAAACTCTGGGTGGTCTGATGTCATATGGAGCTTATAGCTCCACTTTCCAGAACTGTGCTTGGCAGCTTTCTGCCTCATGAAAGGGAAGTGCTTAAGAAGGTACTGCAGAATGCTTGGGGTAAGGAGCTCCCTAGTCTGGCCAGCAACAAGTGTGCAGAGGGTGGGTCTTCACAACACAAAACCCATTCTGACTTTTCATTTCATGCAAAATTTCAAATGCAAGTTATCTCCAGTGTAGCAAGATTTCTGAAATTATCAGGCCAAGAACTTCTCTATGTAATTTTCTTGTACACCTTTGACTGAACCTTTTTTTTTAGAAAAGAGACTAACTCTTGTTTACCTTCTCCTCTTAGGCTCAGGCTCAGGAAAAAAAAAGCCTTTGCTGCACTATTGCTTACAGTGCAATATCTGCTAATCATTTTACTCGAAGCAGCAGCTATCTCTTGGGCCTTCTAGATTAGCCTGCCGCCTGGAGTTACCAAGCATTTCCACATTACTGTGTGCTCTAGTCCACCCCTTCTAGTCATGGAGGCATCTCTAGTTCTGCTGTTCAACACAACCTGCTTCTTAAGCCAAGGAAGCAATGTGCCAAAAGAGGAGATGGCGGAAGAGATGCAGAGAAAGAGAAAACACTGACTGTATAAACAGCTCGACATTAGAATGAGTACTCTGGTAAAATAGTATTTGAGTAGTTTACCATCAGCATATACCTGTTATCCAGGCATTTTCCTCCCCCATTTTACTATGAATTGTCAGCCACAATTATTAAAATCGTGACTTAAATTATTTGTTCAGAGAAAAGCCCTGTGTTTAATCTTCTGGCTGATGCTCGGGGAAGCAGAAGCAAAGTCGAACTGTACTTCTGTTCACTGCTTTGAGAAGGATGCTCATGCATGTGCCTCCTCCAGCTCTGGTCTTTCACATGTGGACAGAAAAGGTTAAAAGCAGTGATATGAGAGCCTAAAACCTGATACTCTAAATAGGAATCTCATAGTATGAATGGTAAGCAGAGAGAGACTAACTCTGCTACAATGATGCCCTGAGTAAAAGCATCAAATGACAGCATTACTGTCAAGCTGAGTCGCATGGCTGGGCAATATAAGGGAGTCTGGTCCACAGAAAGTGCAGGATTGAAAGAAGAGATTAAAGTAGTGAGTTCTGGTCAGCATTTACACTGAAGACGGAAGGATTCAGTCTTGTCTTTGGTGGCTGGCCAGCCTGGAGCACCCTGTCTGCCCTGGGGACAGGCAGGCCAGGTGCCAGGAGGAGGAGAAAACACTGGAGGCACCTGGCAGGTACTTTTACCAAGCCTCCAATTTAAAAGTTGTGTGTGTGTGTGTCAGCTGTGTTTTCTGCCCTTATCTTTTTTTTTTGTCTGAGCAGAGATGATGTCTCCTGCAGCACCCTCCTTCCCTGCAGTTTTTTACAGGACAGAGCAGAGCAGCGAACATAAAATACACACTTCCAGTCAGACAGTGGAGTAACAGTGGGCTGCATCATCAGAAAGTCCATTGAGATGTAAATTTGGTAGCAGATATTGTCAGTTATGATATCTCCTTTAAGTCATTTGACATAGCTGTTTATCACTGAGGAAACGTTTCTGACAATAAAAATGAAGTAATGGTAAACATGAGCTAGTCATAAGCTATTTCTAAGAAATAATTGATTTATCATTTCTGCTTCTGAATTTACAGTCAGATTTGTGTTAGTTGTCTTAGATCTATGTACAATAGCTAACACATGCTTTTAAAATCCAGTTGAGTACATATCTGCGTTATTAAGTTTCAAATGTTTGTACACATCTGGCTCATTGTTGAAATTTCTTATTTTCCTTCCTCTTTGTAACCAGCCATTACTCTTCTAAGTGCTTTTGATTTTAAAAATTAATTTGAGTTCCACTCATAACCTTATAATGGTATAAATGGAGGTCCCTGGGGTATTCTATCCATCTTGAACCATGTGCTGGATCCATAGTTACAGTAGGTTCACCCAGCTGCTCTGTCCTCAATGCCAAAGTACTGCATTTGGCAATCTGACCTTTTAATGGCCACTTATTTAATGCAGCTAATAAATCAAGTAGAATGCAATTTCCAGCACAACAAATACAGTCCTGAGAAATGCAGCTATGTCATTTCTCCCATATGTTCAGATAAAGTGACAGTGTTTTCATTTGTATGCTTTCCTACAACTGCTAGAAAAAGCAAAGAATATCTTCTACTACACGACACTTGAATACAAATTAGCATCATTATGATAAAAGAACTATGTAGTATTTTTAGCAGATTATTAATTAAGATAAAATTAATAGCACAGATAAAGACTAGTTAATTTAAATAGTTCCTACCTCTGTTATACCTTACTTCATAGTTATTACAATGTTATTACTTCATAACATTGATCTGTTCCCTATATTTTTAGCCATAACAGAAGTATTAGTGTTATAATTAAACTGAATGATATGCAGTTAGCCTAAATATATCTCTCCAGATAACACTACATTAGAATCTTGATGAAAAAATGAAATTCTGTTGAATATTTGCAGTTTGAATTTTTATTCATTAATTTTGCTGTTATTTATATCTTATTGTGGGTTTCCTCTTCTTAATGTGTAATTATATGATGTGCATTTTCAACTGGATTATATTCAAAACAGTAGCACTTGGTTTAATAGCACTCCTAGACTCATACCTTACAATATGAAACAAAATGCATGTCTTTCCAAAAGTGTAACTAACGAGGTTGGATACAAGTGAAACTCAGCACTAAATATGAAAATCTCATCTTCTCAAGGACAAAGATTCACCAACTCATACATCATTTTTGTTTTTAATGGATTAGAAGGAGTAGGTACAAGTCCTCAACAATTATTTCGGCAAAATTGAAGAGCTGAGACAGACTGAATGAATCAGCCAGCACTGCAGAGGTTTTCAAATGAAGTGCAAATGCAGAATATCCAGAGACTTATATTTTTAGAGTAAAAATTATCTGAAGCAATTCACACTTATGTCCTTTAACTCACTAACACAATTTTAATTTTTAAAATATGTTTTTTTTAACAGACAGTTTAAATTTTCCCAAGTTTTTCACCAAAATGCACCTTTAAACTTCCCACATACTAAAGTCATGCAGGAGCCATGTTGGAATAATTTTCTTTCAAATACATGTTTATAGTTTATATAAAACATGCCGTAGATAAGATGTGATCCTAAAAGGTATTTGAGATAACTCGAAATACACTAACTCAAAATGATATTATGAATTCTTACAACTTGACAAGTGTCCTGAGTTCAGCAATAGCAGTAGTTTTTTCTCCTTCTTAGTAGCTGGTGCAGCGCTGTGTTTTTGACTTTTGGCCTGGGAGCAGAGCTGATGACTCCAACGTTTTTAGTTACTGCTCAAATGTTTAGCCTGACCAAGGACTTTGTGAGTCTCATGCTCTGCCAGGGAGGAGGGGAAGCTGGGAGGAAGCAGAGACAGGACACCTGACCCAAACTAGCTAAAGAGGTATTCCATACCACAGCACGTCATGCCCAGGATGTAGAACTGAGAGTTGCCCGGAAGGGCTAGAGCACTGCTGGGTGGGGACGAGGTATTGGTTGGTGAGGTATTGTATTCTCTTTGCTTGTTATTTCCTTTATCATTATTATTATTATGGTGATAGCAGTAGTGATTTGTGTTATACCTTAGTTACTAAACTGTTCTTATCTCAACCCGTAGGAGTTGCATTCTTTCGATTCTCCTCCCTGTCCCTCCAGGAGCAGGGGGAAGAAAAGAGGTGGGGAGAAGTAGACTGCATGGTTCTAATTTAAGGCCTGGGCTTAAACCATGACAACAAGGCTCTGAGATGCTCTACTTACTTTCTGAAGTACTTTACATCCTTGGATTTAGTGACCTGTATACCGGGCGATTCAGTTTTGGTGAATGCTAGCTCCATATGCAAAGAGAAAGGGGAAAACTAAGTTCTTCTCATTTTATGTTTTCAAAAATTGAAGCTGACAGAAAAAACAATGGGAACATTTTGCTATATTTCATGTTTTTCCACTTAGACAAGCACATACAAATGATAGAAAAGAATGCAAAATATTACAGGTACCAAGATCCTAGTGGAATTCCTAGCCAGCCTGCAATGGCTACTCTACTTATAGTAATATCAGCAAGATGTACGTCTGAGCTAGATTTCAACCATTTCTGTCTTTAGGATGTTTCTGCTCCCATAAACTCTACAAATAAGCAGTGTAATTTAGGCTTTGAATCAGACACCTTAAATGTCGTTATAATATCAAATTAGGTCAATTATAAAGTAGTGGTGTAAGATTGAGTGTATAAGACCAGATACTTTTTCCCCGCCTTTTTTCATTTAGAGTGAATTTTCAGCTGTAATGCGAAAGGTTTGAAGGAAGAAAATGTCTGCACTGTCTTCAGGGACTTTCTCTCAGCTCCGCTTGACAGATGCAGTTGTATTTTTGGGCAGAGCTCAGCAACAGAGCATCTCAATTGCATGCAGCAACATTTCCCCTAACAGCCTGTTCAGTTCGAGTGGCTCCCATGACATGCAATGCCATCCATGGTATATTCACTTAGTTTTCAAATGTAACAGAACTTGCAATAACATTTGCATTCATTTGCATTTCAATGTTGACATAAAAAATACCGGAACTAGTTATAAAAGAGCAGATATATTTGACCATTTACCATTTAATGACTAAGAAGCCCCACGGAGAGACTTCAGTGACTGACAGATTCTGCTAGTTAAAAAGATTAAGGTGTTTTGATTTAGGCCAATTTATGGCCTCCTGCAGACAATCAAAACTTCATGAAACCATTAGGACCAGTGAAGAGGTTTACTTTACCACATTCGCCTCAGAACCTACAACTCCCAGTTGTGTCTTTTCACTTACCACAAACCATTCTCAGCAAGAGGAGCACTGCTCATTGCTCATCAGATGTTCTCTGGCAGATGCATTAAACATTGACTCTCATATCTGCAACTCAAGCACTAAAACACTTATCACTGTCTAGACTGGGAGACCACTAGCTGGGTGAGAATCTGGCTGAGTTGGCAGGCCCATGCAGTAGCATTATCCTCTACCTGAATACCTGAAGCAGGGGAAGCACCCCAGGACATTATCCTGGGACATGCTCTGAATAATATCTTTATTAGTGAACAGGAGAAGGAGGCAGAATAAACCCTCATGTAGTCTGTGGCAGCAAGCTGAGCTTCAGCCAGCGGTGAGCCCTGGCACCAGCAACAGTCGACAGCATCCTGGGCTGTGCTAATAGGGAAGGGATTGTTCTCCCTTACTCAGCACTTGTTAGGTGGCTTCTGGTATAATCTGTCCAGGAGAGACTCCAGGATAAACTGGAGTGAGTTCAATGGAAGAAATCTCTATTATAACATCCTCCCTCCCCTCATTCTCTCCCTGGTACTCTTCCTTCTTCTCCCCTTTCTTTTTTATCTTCAGCATTTTCAACTGCTGTGACATGATGAAGTTCATCATAAAAACATCTGGCCTCTAAAGTACTGTCTATCTCTCATTGTTCAGAGCAGTCTCCATGTGGCATGTGCTAGAAATCACTAGGAGTAGTTGAAAGCCTCCTCATTCTACTTTTTAGTATGTCTTTAAAGCTTTTATGGTTCCTTACAGACCTTTTCACAACAGCACTCCTAGCTATCAGCTTTCTGTCTTAAGTACCTCTATCTCCTTCTTACACTCAGTATTTCTTCTTTGATGAAGGAAGAGTTGTATCTGTGCCATGCTACAGAGAATAGTATAAAATGATGATAGTGATTACTTTTCCTGACTACTGTTCATTAAGGAAATATAATCATTTACGTAAATATTTACAAATGTTTTCCATACAGACAACCCAGGATGTTGTCCAAATCAATGGCAATTGCATACAATAAAGTACTCTTATTAACAGGCTTCTTATAGATATTACAAAACTTCACACTGATACCAAAGATTTACTACACAAAGAAAACAATTCACATAACTTAGACAAACAGTTTAAGTACTCATACGTACTGCTGCTTGGAAATTTTGATAGAGCTAGCTGATCACAGATGTATCATCCCTAGAGCCCTTCTCTGTTCTTGCTCTCCACTACCATCGCCTGAAACTATGAAGAACAACCATCGCTGCAAAAGGTCTGCAGCAAATAGCAAGCACATCTACACAGCTCAATAGAGTGCAGCCCAGGGGTTCCCAAGCTGTTTGAATAGAAATTCATGCAGCATACACAGGATCAATATAGACAAGTTATTATGGAGCTCCATATACACCATTTAGTCTGCCAGGAGTCACAAACTAATGGTTTCTCATGCAAGCTGACTTTGGTCAGAAAGGTTGGTTTCCAGCACTGGGCCCCACTCCAGTGTGGCTATAAGCCAAGCCAGCCTGAATCTCTGTGTCTCTGCTGATTAAATATGTGCAGAGAAGGCCAAGGGCTGAAAGAAACCTGTTTTATGTTTCTCATGGCAATCTCAACTTAATTTCTGCCAAGGAAATGCTTTGTAAATACTGATGATAAACTGTGTTGGCTTAATAAAGAAGTATTAAAAATACCTTTACACAATCAATGTAAGACTTTCTTTTTGCAGTGCCCATGTAATGCAGTGAACTGGAAATTCTGCAATCACTTAAAATATCTTTTAGAAAACGATAATGAATTAATTATGAAAAATGTTATTAAAATCAACAGGCCAACCTGTCTTAAATATTCAGGATGTCAACTCGGTCTTTTTGAGACCAAGAATAAAATTTCCATTGGTTGAAAAGGTTTTTAAACATTATGTTACATTCACATTTTTGCTTGCCAATATACCAGGGATCTGTGTACTGCAGTATTGATATTGTCAAAGCTATCGAGGCTGTCAAGGAAGTAGGGGCAGAAGATAGTTGTGTGCTTGATATAGATTTCAGCATCAGCAACATATGACATTCTGATTCATATACAAATGTGGAAGGAAGGGAAGGCACTGCTAATGCAAGAAAAAAATAAGTGGAACCAACTCAGTCCAGAACAGGACTGCGATGTGAAAGTGTACTCTGACTCTTCTTGTTTCTGTCTTTAAGAGAACTTCATAGTACTGGATAACGTCTAACCCTTGGAAGATAATTTCCTGCTTCTGGGAGATCTTCTATTGTGAATTTTGTATCTTCTCATTCCAAAACTCTGAAACAAGTAGGTGGAAAGCAACCAGGTCAAAATAAGAGAAAGGAATAATTTTGCCACATAAAAAACCTTAATTAATACTGCAAATCCAAATATGGATGCCAGTTACAAGATCATCTGTGATAATTTAGTGCTTTATGCTTCACTTCCTTAACTATATGCTCATATATTAGCTTTTTTTCCACATGAACCAGCACAGTTCATTTGAGAACAGCATAGCTATGCTCTGCAACTTTTTTTGTCTTGTTCAGTATGGCGGCCCACCATTTAAATTCTAGTCTCAATCAGAATGATCCACTTCTCTGTGGATATCATGCAAATATCTTCATCTCGGGAGTCAGGTTTGGAGCAATTTATCTCACACTGAGTGTTGGAAATGGTTCTCAGAGCTGCAGCGTTATACAGAAACATGTTAATTGATATGGATCAAAACCCCACATGGATGATTGTGAGAGAAGGATCAACCTTAAGCCCAGGCTTTATTTGCTAATATAGACATAGGCTGTATACAGAGCTAAAATAGCTCTTTGCCAGGCCACTCTTGTCCACAGCCGTCCTGGAGCTGCAGCTGCTTGTTAGCTTCCTACAGAATCTGAGATGGTACTTGCTCTGTTGCAGGTAATACCGCCTGAATTTTTAGCTAAGTCTCTTTTAATAGAATCATAGAATGATTTGGGTTGGAAGGGGCCTTAAAGATCACCTGGTTTCAACCCCCCTTCCACAGGCAGGGCAGCTTCCACTGGATCAGGTTGCTCAAAGCCCTGTCCAACATGGCTTTGAACACTTCCAGATATGGGGCACCCACTGCTTGTCTGGGCAACCTGTTCCAGTGTCTCACCACTCTCATAATGAAGAGTTTTTTTCCTTATATCTAATCTAAGTCTGCCCTTAGTCTGGCTAAATTTGGATATATAAAAAAAAAAAAAAATCCTCTTAAAATATTCATCCTGCTATCATTTTCGTATCAGTGCCCCAAAACTTGGATAGTTTCAAAAAGCTCTTGTTAGCATTTCTTAGTTTACTTGGGAAAAAGAACGACTTTCACCTTGGTTTCCTTTTTGAAAAAGACTACTTTTGTAGGTGAAAAATTTGAAACAAAATTCAGACCCAAGACAAAGCCTACAGTGACAATGCTTAGTTCATAATTGGGCAAAATAATAGGGAAGCATGAACCATAGTAACGTGGGGGAATTTCAGTAATATGTGGTAGTACCAGACCTGCTTTGAATTTAAATTAAGTAGCTCCATAATCATATTAACACAGGACTGTAGAATAATAGATAAATTAATTGGAAGAGAGGTCTGGTAGCCATCAAGGCAAGCTTCCTGCTCAAAGCAAATCTGTTGTTGACAGAAAAAGAATAGGTTTGCAAGGGCTTTTTAAATGAGTCTTGAAGACCTCCAAAGACGGAGATCCATGATCTGCCTGGGTCACATGTTCAAATGGTGAATTGTTCCCCAAGAGAAAAATATTTTCCCTAAGTCAAATAAAACATTCCAAGATGCAGTTTGTATCTCTCACTCCTTTTTGTCTGGTAGGACAGTTTTTCTCTCTTCTCTTTGTAACTCCCCTTCAGAGAGTTGTGGCTTTGTTAGGAGATTACACCTTTACCCTGCCTTGGTTAAACCAAAGTTCAGTTCTCCTAATCTCTCCTTGCAAGTTAAAGGCCTTTGTCCTCTTGGGAGACTTTGTATGAATCTTCTCTAGCTTCTCCTCACCCCTCTTGACATGGGGCCCAAAACAAGACATAGAACTCCAAGCACACCTTCATCAGTATCAAGTAAAGAGGGATGATAATTTTTCTTAGTTTTTCCAATAAAGCTCATCATGTTGCTTGCAATAATTGTGGTGAGTGTGCAATGTTTCTTAATCTCTTACTAAGCAACCACTATACTCCCCAACCTGGTGGTCCTTCAGCAGGGCTGCTGCTCATCCAGTTTCCCCACAGCCTGTGTCCACACAGAAGGGCTATTGCAGCCTTGGGCATATGATATCACACTGGATGCTGAGTGTCAGGAACTTTAAATTGGTTTAGTCCTCAAATTTATCAAGGTCATTCTGGTCTAAACTCTGCCTTTTCTTGTGCCATTCCTAATTTGATATCATCTGCACATTTGCTTTATATGATCTGTGTTGCTGATAATGAACAGTGTCAGCCCTGATACTGACTTTCGGGTTTTTTTGGGGTAATGTGAAGTAGCCATCAATTTAGCAGTCAAAAATAGTTATTCTTGTAGCAAACTCAACAAACATGTAGAAGCTTACAGGTATACCTGTAACATACTACTCAGCTTTTGGTAGAAAAAAAATCCCAAAGCTGGTTCATATGGGATACATCCATATAGGAGTGCTAGCCATTGTCTCTACATGGTGCGATGTAGAACTACCAACTAATTTGGAGTTAAACTACTTCTTTGCGGTTCTGCATTTAAACTGTAGACTCTATAGAACATGTAACTGATTCTTCTTGCTGCTAGAGGCAAGAGTTCAAGACCAATTGAGTTTTCTTGTTTTTTAAAATATACTATAGCAAGAGTTTAATATTTCCTCTCCCTGTGGTGTAGGTGAATTTTTCACTTCAAAGTGATAAATGGAGCTCATTAGAAGTTCCCTGTTATCTTAATGCCTTACCATAAATCTGTATTGTACCATAGTACATTGCTGTTCTGCCTTACAAGTCAGAAACAGCACATTATCAACCATCCGTTTGAAAATGAAGTGTGAATTAAGCAAGGAAAACTTTGAAGGCACATTTGGGAAAATTTCAGTGCTAATACTTTAAACAGGTTTTTGATAGCCATTGGCAGTGACAAGTCAAATAGTTTGTTAATCTTTGTGACTAAATACTTGCTGAATCTGTGGTTTAGGTGGCATTCCAGGCATTTTTTTTTTCCCTGCTTTGTGCATATTTTCATTTTTTGTAATCATTCATAAGCCTTAGGAAGAATATTTTTCCATTCACAAGAGAAAGATTTTTACATGTGTATTTACACATTTTTTTACTGCCTTCTACATGTATTAAACACATATAGATGTATTTAACTACATGTAATAATACATGCAGTTTAAATATCTTTTATTTTTTCTTATGTCCTCTTTCAAATGAGAAATTAAGATGAAAATAAATCCATGTTCTATTGGTATCTGAAAATCCTAAAGAAAGGTCAAAAAGGATAAGCAGCAAAAGAAGACAAAGTTTTATAAGACAGCAGACGGACCATGTTTAAAATGAACTCACCCAACAGCAAAAAAATGGACTCTCTTTTCTGAAAATGCAGTCAAATTTATCATAAATGTAAAAAAAATCATGGACATTTTTATAGGTAACTGTGCGCATGGGAAATCTAAAAGTCACCTTCAAACCTGCATAAAAAATAGCTGATATCAAGACAAAATGTGTTAACAGAGTCATGTGCAGTTATCATTGTGGATATAAATATCAGCAAAAATGACAATCTGAAATATTGCTATACACTGGTGTAAATGTAATTGTCTTGTTTTAATCTGCATTTCTTAGCATATGCATCTATCTTGCTTACATGTTCCTAATTTGGTTTTTGGACAAAAACTGCAAACCCCAAGAATCTCTAAAGATTCTAAATGGCTAGCATGTAAAAGTGGTAATATGGAAGAATAGAGAGCAAGAAAGCTATATTACAAGTGGACATGTTAGTACCTGAGAATAAAGCATTTATGTGAACAAAATGCAAGTAAATTAAATTGAGAGTGTATGTCAGTTTGTGGGTTTGGGTTTTTTACTTTTTTGTTGTTTAAATTTTCTTTTTACTGGAAATTACTCTGAAGCTGGATAAAGAATAGAGCTATTTACCTTTGTTTACAAAGAAACTAAGAGGAAATCTTGGATTTTCAAGAGTAAATATTGTACTGCTCTTTATTTACTTCAAAATACTGGAAGATCACATAGATTAAAAAGTAGCATAGTTTGAATGATGATATTAATGGTGATACAACATACTAAAAGTTTGGAGTAAGATGATTTAACTATAGAAGCTCTTAAAAAAAGTTCAAAAGTGTCTGGATAATGAATGCTCTCAAAATAATGCTCTTTTATACTTTATTTTCAATTGTCTTCCAAGATGTTCTAAGACTTCTACAGCTGAGTAAATTATGATCATCCTAAAGACAAGGAAAAGAATAAATAAATTTTGCATCTAAAGCACTGCCTGAATTCCATGCACATGTAGAAAATGTTCTGCTGATTTGGATCCCAAGTACCTAATTTTAGAGAGCTGAGGCTGATGAATGGCTGCACCAACAAAATTGCTTTATGACTCATAGCTTGGAAAAAGATTTTCATACTTTAAAGTCTCATCAGACAATAGTGATGCTCAGTGCTAATTTGCTGTGTGCATGCTGTTGCAGAATGCTTTGGATGCCTTAATCTTTGTGCTGCTGAGAGCCTCTTGTTTGCAGGTGTGCAGCCTGACTTGCCCCAGCAGTGAGTGTGCCTGTCACTTGGGAAGGGTATCTCAGGGCCCTGGGGAAGGATTTTCCCCTCCATGATCTCACACTGTTGTTCTAAAGCTGTTCTCTTGGTCTTACTCCAGCAAATCCAGTAACATAACTGTTGTAGGTTCTCAAAGGGAGCAACTGTGGCAGGTGGGAGAAACACTCAATCTTTGCCCCTTTTCCCCATTCTTGGGGCTTTGGGGGACATTAGAGAATCAATAATACACTTTCATTGAGTATAGCAGTCAGTGAGGATGCAGCACAAGCCTCTGGCAGCATGCGACAGTCAGAGATAAGAGCATTGTAAGCAGGAACCACCATCAGGAGTCTGAGCAAGTCCTGACGAAACTTGTGTCCTTTCTCCAGGAGAATGTAAATGGGGACCCCTGTTGCACTGGAGGGGAGCTCTGGAGTGGCTGCTGAATTGGGGACACTTATCACTTCTCTTCCCACTGCTGACCAAGGGAGGTTTTCTCTTTCCTTCTCTCTCTCTCCTTTTGATGTTATTTTTTTCATCAAAGTAACTCAGTGTTGATATGCACCATGAATGATGAGCTGTGCCTGTAATTTTTGTGCATCTATCTCAGCATCTACTGTGCAACTATGGCTCTTTCTGCAACTTGCTAATATATTCCTGCACCCACTCATCTTTTCTTGCCTTGACTTTCAAAAATTGTTTTCTGCATCCCAAAGTCCATGTTTCTTAATTTATGCAGAGTATAGTTGCCATCTGCCCTTTCATATGTATGCTAAATCCCACAATGACATCAGCTACATTCTATCTAATAGTTTCTGTAGCTGCCTGCTTATTTTGAGATTGAGAACAGTCCATAAGCAGACTTGTGCCCATCCTTTCTAGTCTGGCACACAGTTACAAGTATAAATTTTTGGGATAGCAATAAACTTCCAAGGTTGCAGAATCAAATAGAACGGTAAAAGTGTTAGTTATAATATATGTCTTTTTAAATTTCAGTAAATTTAAAAGTGCTATGAAATGCCTAGTTTGAAATAAAATGCTACCAGACAGGACTCCCAATTTAAGCTGTTTCTAAAGAAGAAGAATTTTGTCAAAACCTGGACATAAATATATATAAATGTACACATGTGCTCATGAACACTTATGCCAGGTCTGTATAAATTTTCTCCAGCTGCAATCTACTGTAACTTAGTCACAGAAAATACAACAGAAATTGTATTGGAACCTGCAGACTTTGCAATGCAATCTGTAGGCTTAATTCGCCTTCATTTATACATATTTATTTATGTTTTTCCAAGCCAGCAATTTGAATGTGCTCAAAGAGTTTTCTGCACTTTGGAGAAACTCCTGAGAGCTGAATGGTGGTGCTGATGGATGTCTGTATAGTTCAACTTTCTGCTTTAGCTCTTTAAAACCACTTTTGGGTTGTTTTTATCAGTTAAGTAGGGCAGAGGAGATGCCTTTAAAATACTCTTCTTAGAGTTCTAATCCTGTGAATTTTTCTGTTTTTCATCTCTCCCCAGCTAAGTGAATATTATTTTACCAAAGAGCACATGTACACACAGGTGAACACATACACAGACAAGGACACACAGATCAGCTTTAACACTTCAACACACTCACTTTCAAAGTAATTTACTGTAAAACAAACAAAAAATATAGAACTGGTAAACAAAGCTTTCCTTATTACTGACATTAAGTAGTTCAAAACGTCTCCTCAGTACCTACTTGGGGAGGGGAGAGGTGGGGAAGAGGAAAGAAAAAAGGAGAGTTTAAATCCTGTTTGCATGTCTGTACCTACAACGGCAGAATAGTTATTAAGTATAAAAAAGAGGCTGACAGTGGTATTTATCTCCATGTAGTGTGAATTTAGGGCAGGGATTTAACACAATATTATTAGAGTATGCTGACAGGGCATTGTTAATTCATCATCTGTGCAATTCTCCTGCACCAGGTTGGCTATTAAACATGCCATTCATAGAAGTGGGTCAAACATGCAAATTAGCTCAGTACAGGTGTTACATTGTTCCTTTCCTCTGACACACTTAATGGAGATATATTCTGTACTTCATACAGGGCCATGTAAAGATTAAATTCCGAAAACAGGGAGGATTATACAACAAAACCCTGTCAGGCATAGCATGCTTATGGGAAAATGATGCAAAGATACTTTTAAAATAGGTGCCATATAAGCAATTAATTGCATATATTAATCAGAATAGAATTAAAATCATATGCATCATCAAGGCCTCCTTATATTGCTAACTCAGCTTCACTCAATATCAGCGCACTATGGCACAACTGTAACACCATCAATCATGGTTTCCAGATTAGTGAAATCTCCTGGGACGTGCTGGGTGTAGCTGTGAGTCCCTTCAAAACTTTATTTTCTCCAACCTGTAAGCTACTATGAGCTAAAGGTGTATTTGCAAAGGAAAAGGCAGGTCCAGGCCCTTTGCTCAAGAAACTCTCATCAGGCAGAGAACCTAAGTTTTGGATCTTGGGTTCAAAAATGCATTTAACTTCAGCTAGGAACTGGGGTTTCAGGGTTGCCTAGACATGCTTCATGCTCAGTATTTCCAAACCATCTAATTTTAGACAGTTCTTTGTGTGCATGTGTTTATTCAGTGAGGGGAGCAGAATGGCATTCTGATGCACCCCATTCACTGTAAAGAAAGCCTAGCTGCTCATTTGCTGTACTTGACCTAGCCCCTGTGCTGCTATGCACTTTTATAAACACTGTCTGAAGAAAAGAAACCAAGTGCTACTGTAAAACCGATCATGTAAAAATGTCCTGGGTTCAGCAGTAGCAGTCATTTTTCTTCTTCTTAGTAGATAGTGCAGTGCTGTGTTTTTGACTTTCAGCCTGGGAACAGTGCTGATAACACCAATGTTTTTAGTTGCTGCTCAGTAATGTTTACTCTGACCAAGGACTTTCTGAGTCTCATGCTCTGCCAGGGAGGAGGGGAAGCTGGGAGGAAGCAGAGACAGGACACCTGACCCAAACTAACCAAAGAGGTATTCCATACCACAGCATGTCATGCCCGCTATATAAACTGGGGGCAGTTACCCGAAAGGGTCAGATCACTGCTCAGGTTGGGCTGGGTATCAGTCAGCAGGTGGTGAGGTGTTGTATTCTCTTCCCTTGTTATTTCCCTTATCATTATTATTATTGGTGGTAGCAGTGGTAATTTGTGTTATACCTTAGTTACTGGACCGTTCTTATCTCAACCCATGGGAGTTACATTCTTTCAGTTTTCCTCCCCACCCCTCTGGGAGGGGGGGGGAGGAAGGAAAGGGGAGTGAGCGAGCAGCTGCGTGGTTCTGAGTTACTGGCTGGGCTTAAACCACGACAATAGTAGATATAGCTTCACTGTGGAACAAACACAGGATATTCCAAAAGGTTGCATAAATTTCTGTTTTGTATGAAAGACAGATTAGAAGATGAAACTTTATTCAACAAATTACTTACCCGAGAATGGCCTAGAGCCTTGCAAGAAATCAATTTTAAAACAAGGGGTTTTGGCCCTTTTGGATAGTACTTGAAGGAATGCTGCAGATAATATACTCAGGAGAATGAGGGCAGAGATGTGAAAAAAAAAGCATTTGCTTCAGGACAGGAGAGGAAAAGTAAATCCAGGTTGTAGCTAGCATTAACTTACTGTTTCAGTACTCTTCCTACTGTGCCTTTTTATAATACTAAATTTTTAGGTATCATTTAAAAAACTAGAGTTACTGCAGAAACCAGAAAGTTGTTCAAATATATACATATATATGTCTAGGGGTTTTTTAATTATTTTTTTTTTTTTTCATTTCTCCATGGATTTAAGCAATTTTGCAAATAAGAATTGGGAAGTGCACAAGAATGCAAGAAAACAGTTCAATCTGTGATGGCTATGAAGAATAACATGTAGATCTGATAATGGTGGAGGCAGAAAAGCAGTTTGGGTGTTAAAAACAGCGAAACAGAGTTAGATTTCCATGCGTTCAACAGTCTCATGTACATAGGTGAACTGGATGGCATCAAAGGATTATATTTCATATGTTTAATAAATTTTCAGCTTCCTTGTCTCAAATTCTTACTAACACTGTATGTCTCTGTAATGCTTTTCAAAGCATTAAGCCCATTGCTGTTTCTACATATCCAGTTTATTGAAAAACTAATTCCTCCCTACTGTTAAAACTGAAGAATTTTTTTGTTATAATTTTTTTCCTTTTCTATAAAAACCAGAAAAATCTTATCTGTAGCTTTATTAGTGAAGAAAGACTGCTGTAATTACTTGAAAATGTAGTGAGGTAAGGGTCCTACTGCTAGTTCAGACTGGGCTAGGAGTCTCCAGTGTGTTTCCAGAGCCTGCAGGAGAAGAAATAATTTATAGACATATAATTAATCATAAATCATTTTGTTAAATAAATTTCACTCTTGCCTATTAGTTTTTTTGTAGTGACAGGCTAACTAAATATCAAATTCTCTTAAACAAAAATTTCTACCTATTTAAGATGAACCAAAAATTAACTTCAGCTGTAAACAGTTTTCACAGGAGATGTCTCAGCTGTTAAATGTCATGCAATCTTTATTTTAAAAGGGAGAAACCTTAGGTTGAAAAAATAAAGAGGATTTCATAAAGTAACCACAAACTCCACATTTGTTCCAGGAAAATAAAATATTAATAGGGCTCTAACACTTGCATGCATTTTGAAACTGCTTTTGAGTTCTGCTTTTGAGCTGGGGCTCCCCTGCTTGTCCTGCTGTTAAGCAATACTGCGGGTGCTGTGCAGCAGTGCCACTGACAGATCATGTCCTCTTTTGGTGTATGATATGAACACCACTTGTTGGTCTGTTTCCCAGCCCGGCCTTGCTCCATCCCCGATCCCTGAGGAAGTGTCTGATGCCTGGCACTGTATCTGAGGCTAACTCCAATGTCCCCTGGCTGCCCTGATCCTTTCTGGGGTGGTGGGACATTCCTGGCTGCCAGGCCCTATCCTGCTGCTCTGAGGAGCCTCCACTGCCCTCTGCAACCAGCCTCAAGGAGCCTCCAGAACCCCCCATATCATGGTATAATTCATTAAGTTGAATACAGATACCTGTGTTTGCATGTCTACGTTTATGATGCTCTGAGCTTGTGGAGTGTTAACTTCAGCCTCATGTAGACATCTAAATTAATTCAGAAGTGTATCAGAAGAGCTGTAGTCAAAAGAGATAATTTTCCCAGAACCCCATAAAGGGAGCCTAACTTCAGCTACAGTCAGAAATCTAACATCAATGTAAACCCCATTCTCCACGTTTATCTGATATGTGGAATAGCAACATGTAGTAAAATGTGTCGCAGCTTGAAAGATTATGTTGCCAGAATGCAATACCTGTGAATTAAGCAAACTGACAGCTTAGATTCATAGAAAGGGAACTGTCCAACTTAAATAATAAAATATCAAAGGTCACATTCATATATATATGGCTTTAAGCTGACAGAGGGAAGACTTAGATTAGACATTAGGAAGAAATTCTTCACTGAGGGTGGTGAGACACTGGCTCAGGTTGCCCAGACAAGGTGTGGGTGCCCCATCCCTGGCAGTGCTCAAGGCCAGGTTGGACGGGGCTCTGAGCAACCTGCTCAAAGGGTGACCCTGCACATGTCAGGAGGGGTGGAACTAGGTGATGTTGAAGGTCCTTTCCAACCCAAACCATTCTATGATTCTGTGATTCTATGATTTTATGGTAAGTTTTGGTTCTAGGGTTGGAATACAAATTTGGAAGAAGAGTAGATGTCACACCATTTGTAAAAAACATTGTAGCATCTTTCGTAAGCATGAGTGATGAAAACCTGAACTATACGTGTTCTCATTTTTCCCATTTATCTTAAGCCAAATTTCTTATGATTTTGGTTTTACATGGTGTGCCTTCAACTGCAACAAATCAAGGACAATGCCTGCTGCAGGAAGATTTCTGAAGTGTCCATGGAAAGCGAGACATTCCATACCTATTACCAGGCTTCTTTCACTGAAGGCATATATAATAATTTGGGTTTATGTTTAACATGAAGAGAATTGACATCAGAATTTGCAATAGTCCAAGAATACATGTAAAAATACTACAAGAGAAAAAACACAAGGAGGTCAGTCTGCATAATATGCTTTCTTGAATAATCCCATGGTACTTACCTCAAGTAAAGAGATTCCCTTTATTTTAAAAGTGTAACATGTACCAGATAAAAACTAGATATCACCAGCTCAGAAACAGGTCAAAGAGAACAGCACTGCTTTACATGGTAACAACACAAAGGCGAAATTTCTGTCCCATGGAGGAATGTGGCAGAATTTTACAGTGTGAGGGTTTGTTCTAGTTCCATGAGAAATAACTTCACTTAGTGAGTTTATTTGAAAAATATGTCAGACGGATATAATGGGAAAATTCAGTCAGAAACAGTAAAAAATATGTCACACCTGATTATAAATACATTCTAAAATATAACAATTGTTTAAATTGCTTCTGGTTAAATCTTATGTAACTGTCATTGTCACTTTGTCATATTTCTTATATTTTTGTTGAAATGGAGATTCTCATTTGAATTTATAGAATAGAAGTAGCATCAGCAATTATTCAGTGATATAGCCAGCAGGCTTTTTGTAGCCAGCAATAGCCTGGCTATCTTACTACCAGCTCTGCCTCCAAGGTGCACAAATTTTTGGAGGGGTCAACAGTCTACCCACTTGGTATTCAGAGGCAATCGGTAACAGATCAGAATCCCTGATGTAAAGTTTTGACATAGTAGAGTTAAAAACTAAGGATATTGCTAGAGCTATTCTAGTTGGAAGATGACTTAAAGCAGCTAAAAGTTTTGTTTCTTTCCTAAAATTAATAATGGAAGGCAGAAAATTCCTGCAAATTTGCTCACAGAATGGAAAACAGTAAAAGAGAAAAAAGGGTTATGAGTACTGATATTTTGTTTTCGTCAAAGAAGTCATTGTTTATTAAACGCTTTCCAGCTGACATCTTGGTTACTTGCCGTCTTGGTGAAAAATGTCAGAAATTCCCTGAAGCATTGTGGAATGCAGAAACTTTGAACCATAGCTCTAAATCTATCTATTCACAAAAAGGATCTTGTGACTTTAATGACCCAAGTGGGTCAGTACCTTTCATTTATAGCTCACCTAGCTGGGCACTAATCTCAGCCTGTACTTGTTTACCTTTACTGTTATTTGGCTATACAGAATGGTAGTGTTGATTATTCTTCATTTTAGGATCTCAAAAAGGAAAGGAAATACCAGACTCATATTTCAGTTATGTCAGCAATTACTGAAGATGTAAAACCAAGCACTTGTATAATGCTAAACCAAGTCGAATGACAGATAACTACTGAGAAGAAATAACTGGGAAAACTGCAGTTCATTTTGAAGATTGGCTGAAGTCTTTCTTGCCACCTTCATGGGACTGATCCAATATTAATATTTCTTGTGTTCTTCAAAAGATAATGCTAATCTTTTCTTTTGTGGACAAAGCTCATTCAGCAATCAAAGAAGCAAAGTGATAATTAATTGCAATTAACATAGTAATCCCAAGAAACCATGAGTGGAAATAAAGGATAAGCACTCTACAGTTCTATGATAAAAAGGCAGAGAAAGGCATGCAGGCCATGCGTATGATAAGAAAGCAGGTGCATGAAACACCCAAAAGGAGAATGGGAAGAGCATGATAAACCTTACATAGCACTGGCTTCCTATCCCTTTGTAAGCACTACACAGGCAGCTTGACAACGTTGCTCTGCAAAGACACGGTATCTAAAATCATAGCTCTTACTGTGCATCAGGTAACAGAGTGCAAACATCACACTGAGTAAATGGTCAGCACACACCTCTGGATTTTCTTTGGCCTTTCAGCATGAGTTCAGCGCTGTGGTTTGGAGCTATTTCGCTTGAAGTGCTTTCCTCTGAGTTGTTCCTGGTTAACAAGGTCTGTTTGGAGATTGGCTGTCTAGGCTGTATGCAGAGACTTGAGATTCACATTTACATAGGCTCAAGCACATGGGCTGGCAGGTATTCCAGAAGCCCATCACAACAAAACTATCCTGCTCTGTCAAGTGTCAAAGTGTCTTTTACATTTTTCACTCTATCGTGCTGTATTTCTGTTGCAAACAGAGGTGTGATTAAATACAAATTGGCACATGGTGATAAAGCAGCAAAGCTTTCCTAGAGGGTGGAATTTGTGCCCCTGCAGTGATGGATAGGCAATGTATCTTCAGCTTCCATTTGCATCCTAGCAAAACTGGTTTGCTCTCTTGGGAGTCGGCAGACATCCATCAGCTCAGCGGATGTGTATGCTTCCAGTGCCATGTACCACCACGTAAAATGAAGGTGACTTTCCCACATGGGAAGTCTTATTGTCAGTTCATCTTGAGTTCAAATAGTATTCAAAGGATGTAATCATGTGATTGACAGACTTCAGAAGAGAAGTTCACCAAATTCATTTGCAGCAATTTGTGAAACAGGATGGGAAGAAAAATAGTGAGAATGGTAATACCTCATTAGCTTTCTGCCAAAAGCCCTACAGAAGATTTAAAAAATTGACGATACTTGTGACTTAGCTTCGTCATTTTCAATGCTCTTAGCTTTCTATAAACGTACAAAACTTTTCTTATGTATGCTGAAATGCCAAAAGCAATTGCCATGAACAGTCAGAAATCATCATACAGTTTTAATATTTTTCATTGAAACAACCTAAGAGGAGGGGACATGTCAGAAAAGAATATAATAACTGCTAAACATTGTAAAAACCGTCTCCTACTCTGCTTAAACTCAAGCAATTATTTTTGCTGTTGCACATCTCTGTCATTAGTGGAGTAAAATTGTGGTTTGAGTTTAGTACACAGTTATTTGAAGTGTGCACATTTTTTCTTCAATCTACTCTCTTTACCATCCCCTGAATACAGGCTAGTATTTATCTTAGTTTCCCAGTTAAATATACAAGGACATGAATCCATCTACTTGAAAATAATAAAAAAAAAAAATCCCATAAACAGAATACCAAGAGATTATTTTAAAATATCTCAATAGCATGGAATATAGAGCTCTCATAGCAAAATCTCAATTAAAGGCAGCATTTTTCATAGTTTTGACAAGTGTAAAAAGTCATGGTTTTTGTCACTTCAAACCAGCTGGTTTTCCCACTCACAGTATCACAGTATGTTAGAGATTGGAAGGGACCTCAAAAGATCATCTAGTCCAATCCCCCCACCAGAGCAGGAACACCTAGGCAAGGTTACATAGGAATGTGTCCAGGCGGGTTTTGAATGTCTCCAGAGAAGGAGACTCCACAATACCCCTGGGCAGCCTGTTCCAGTGTTCCGTCACCCTCACTGAGAAGAAGTTTCTTCTCAAGTTTAAGTTAAACACAAGTTTAACTCTTGTGTTCCAGTTTGTACCCATTACCCCTTGTCCTATCATTGTTTGCCACTGAGAAGAGCCTGGCTCCATCCTCGTGACACTCCCCCTTTATATATTTATATACACTAATAAGGTCACCCCTCAGTTTCCTCTTCTCCAAACTATAGAGACCCAGCTCCCTCAGCCTTTGCTCATAAGGGAGATGCTCCACTCCCTTAATCATCTTAGTTGCCCTGCGCTGGACTCTCTCCAGCAGGTCTCTGTCCTTCTTGAACTGAGGGGCCCAGAACTGGACACAGTGTTGGCTCATGGTCATCCTGCCATCCACTAGGACCCCCAGGTCCCTCTCCCCTACACTGCTCTCTAACAGGTCGTTCCCCAACCTAGACTGGAACCTGGGGTTGTTCCTGCCCAGATGCAGGACTCTACACTTTCCCTTGTTATATTTCATCAAGTTTCTCCCTGCCCAACTCTCCAGTCTGTCCAGGTCTTGCTGGATGGCAGCACAGCCTTCTGGCGTGTCAGCCACTCCTCCCAGCTTAGTGTCATCAGTAAACTTGCTGATAGTACACTCAATTCCCTCATCTAAATCATTGATGAATATATTAAATAATACTGGTCCCAGTACTGACCCTTGAGGCACTCCACTAGATACAGGCCTCCAACTAGACTCCGCCCCATAGACTACAACTCTCTGGTTTCTCTCCTTCAGCCAGTTCACAGTCCACCTCACCACCTGATCATCCAGACCACACTTCCTCAATTTAGCTATGAGGATGCTGTGGGAGACTGTGTCAAATGCTTTGCTGAAGTCAAGGTAGACCACATCCACCGCTCTGCCATCATTCATCCACCATGTTATTTCCTCATAAAAGGCTATGAGGTTGGTCAAGCATGACTTCCCCTTGGTAAAGCCATGTTGACTGCCCCTCATAACCCTCTTATCCTTGATATGCCTTAAGATGGCACCAAGGATAAGGTGTTCCATCACTTTCCCAGGGATGGAGGTGAGGCTGACCGGTCTATAGTTACCCGGGTCCTCCTTCTTGCCCTTTTTGAAGACTGGAGTGACATTTGCTTTCTTCCAGTCCTCAGGCACCTCTCCCGTTTCCCAAGACTTGGTAAAGATGATGGAGAGTGGTCTAGCAATGACTTCCGCCAGTTCCCTCAGCACCCACGGGTGCATCCCATCTGGACCCATGGATTTATGGATGTCCAGATTGCTCAACTGGTCCCTCACCCATTCCTCATCGACTAAGGCAAACTGCTCCATTGACCTGACTTCATCTGAGGTCTCAGGAGTACAGGGCTCTTCAGGACAGCCTCTGGATGGCATCCCTTCCCTCCAGCATATCAACTGAACCACACAGCTTGGTGTTATCGGCAAACTTGCTGAGGGTGCACACAATCCCATTGTCCATGTCATCAACAAAGATGTTGAACAAGACCAGTCTCAACACCGATCCCTGAGGGACACCACTCGTCACTGGTCTCCAGCTGGATATTGAGCCATTGACTACAGCTCTTTGCGTGCGGCCATCCAGCCAGTTCTTTACCCATTGAGTGGTACACCTATCAAATTGATGTCTCTCCAATTTAGAGACAAGGATGTTGTGTGGGACAGTGTAGATGACGTCAACTGCTCTGCCCCTGCCCATCAATTCCGTAGCCCCATCATAGAAGGCCACCAAATTGGTCAAGCAGGATTTCCCCTTAGTGTGCACATTCAGGTTCTTAAGATGGTCTTGAACCAGATCCTCTCCTATAGTGGGCCTTGGACTTGGGTGGTGTGGTCAGAGCCTTTGCCAGTGAAGACTGAGGCAAAGAAGTTATTAAGAACCTCAGCCTTCTCCAAATCCAGGGTAGTCAGTTCTCCTGGTAGATTCCGGAGAGTGCCCACGTTGTCCCTAGTCTGTCTTTTATTTGTAATGTACCTATAGAATCCCTTCCTGTTATCTTTAACATCCTTAGACAAGTTTAATTCTAACTGGGCCTTAGCTTTCCTAACCTGGTCCCTAGCTTCCCGGACAACATCTCTGTATTCTTCCCAGGCCGCCTGTCCTTGTTTCCACCTTTTATAAGCCTCTTTTTTCCTTTGAAGTTTCCTTAGCAGCTCCTTATACATCCAAGGAGGTCTCCTGGCCCTCCTGCTGCACTTTCTTCTAGTTGGGATGCAACACTCCTGAGCTTGCAGTAGGTGATCCTTGAATATCAACCAACAGTCCTGGGCACCCTTGCCCTCTAGGGCTATATCCCATGGAACCTTACTAAGCAGGTTCCTGAAGAGGCCAAAGTCTGCTCTCCTGAACTCCAGGGCAGTGAGCTTGCTGCACGCTCTTCTCACTGTCCTGAGGATCTCAAACTCAACCATCTCCTGATCGCTACAACCAAGGCTGCCCTGGAGCATCACATTTCCAACGAGCCCTTCCCTGTTGGTGAGCACAAGGTCAAGCATGGCACCTCTCCTTGTTGGCTCTTCTATTACTTGAAGAAGGAAGTTGTCTTCCACACAATCGAGGAACCTCCTGGGTTGCTTGTCGTGGGCCATACCATCCCTCCAACAGATGTCAGGGTGGTTGAAGTCCCCCATGAGAATAAGGGCCTGCGAGGGTGAGGCTTTTCCTATCTGTCTATAGAGTGCTTCATCCACAGAGTCCTCTTGATCAGGTGGTCTGAAACAGATCCCCACAGTAATGACTCCCATCGCTGTTCTCCCTTTAACCCTCACCCACAAACTCTTTGTTAACTGATCACCTTTCCCCAGACAGAGTTCCATACTCTCCAGCCTATTCCTAACATCCCCTTCTCCATCTGCCTTGCCTGTCTTTTCTAAAGAGCCTTTAGCCTTCCATTCCATCACTCCAGTCATAGGAGCCATCCCACCGTGTTTCCATGATGCCTATTATATTATATCCCCATACACATGCACACATCTCTAATTCCTCTTGTTTGTTTCCCATGCTACAGGCGTTTGTATAGGGGCATCTGAGCCGAGCTCCAGATGAAGCCGGTTCATTGGCTGGAGCGACTGGAATATCTCTACATTGCTCCAAGGATTTATTATAGGTGCTGGCAACTGACTGGGTGTGTTGGGATGCAATGATGCCCCCTTTCCCCAACACATCTGGCTTAAAGCTTCCTTGACCAGCCTGGCAAGCCTCCTACCAAAACTGCTCTTCCCCTTCATTGCCAGATCAGCTCCACCAGCCTCCAGTAGACCTGGCCTCCTAAATTGAGTCCCATATTCTAAATACCCAAACCCCTGACTATGGCACCACCCTTCTAACCATTTATTAACCTGGCCAACCCTCTCACCTTTTTAAGGTCCTCCTCTGTATCCTGGAGAATTGATGAAATGACTATTTGAGCTCCAGTGCCCCTAACCACCTCTCCCAGGTCTCTGTAGTCCTTCTTTACGTTCTCTGGCCTACTGCTGTCTATATCACTAGCACCCACACGAACAACTAGAAGTGGGTTATTGTCCGTGGGACTTACTAGAGCACGCAGCTTCTCTGCAGCATCCCTGATCCGTGCCCCAGGTAGGCAACACACCTCCCTTGAGTCTGGGTCAGACCAACAGATGGGTGCAACACACAGTAACTATAATGTCTAGACAATAATTTCGAATTTGAAAATAAAGGTGTATAGTGTTTCCTTAGAAAGATCAAAGTGCTTGTGTGCTACAGAAGTAGATCACAATTACCTCATGACTATTTTGTGATTGTTCTCATCCAATGCCTTATATCCACATCCTTTCTCTTATCTTCTGTCTAAAGTGTTTCTAAAGAATTAAATGAATGAGGAACGGGTGCATATTTATAAAACAATAGAGATAATAGTTTCTGCCTCAGACTCATACAAGTACCCAGGTAGAAGAACGAAAAAAAAATCAAAACTCAAGTAGACACTGATGCTCAGTAGTTTCCTTTTTTGGCAAAAACAGTTAATGGAATCTGCATCTTCTCTCAGGTTAGATGGTCGTTGGGATTAACAGTTATGGAAAATTCCTTAGTGGGAGTTTTTCTCTTATCAAGCCAATGGGAGCTGAATTATTTGGATTTTTTTCACTTACACCATACAAACTGGTTAAACTGGCTATGTCAAAGATTTATGACCAATTCTCAAGTTATAATATTAAAAAGACATAAATCAAATTTAAACATCTAAAGAGAAATGCAAATAGATACAGTATAATCTCAAAGCCAAAGTCACAAGAGGAAATGCACTGAAATAACAGTAAGTGCAATATCATCAGTGGACCAGTTATCAACAACAGCTGAATAGAACAGTTTCTTCCTGAGTGGAAAGAAACCCAGGTATTTCCAGAGCAAGGTTTCCATAATACTGAGACTAATGGGATTCAGAAAAAAAAAGGAGAATTTACAAGTGAAGTAACTTCAGTTCTTACTGTGTTGGACTGTATATCCTTAAAATGTAAGACAGGGATTTGGTATATATGAATATTTATGTTGAAACAGACAGGTAATTGTTAGTGCTGTGGGAAACAGCATGATAAAATGAATGAGATTCTTCCCAGTTTGAAATTACTTTTGCTGAAGTAAGCAGTGTTGGAGGTAATATTAATCTGGTCACCAAAACCACAGAAATTCTAAGACTTCTTCAAGCTTACTTATACTGATCTTTAATTTAAAACCTATTCACTTCTTTGTGTCAGTTCCTTTGGACTACATTGTGACACCTTTAATGATAGAATTAAACCTTTACACCATTTACTAGATAAAAGCCCAATATTGTTAATTTTTTGTCCACAACATGAACAGGAGGAAGACTGAGGGCACTCACACAATAGGTTCTTATTGTTTTAATGCATCATGTATTTTTATTTTACTGCCCCATTAAAGTTTCAGGAATTTAACCTATTGGATAGATTTTTCGTGGATTTTTCATGTAAATTAAAAAGTAAACTTGAAACTGTATTGCTCATTAAATTAGACGGAAGTTTCCCATGAGCACTTTAGATAATCCTCATCCATCAATCACATAAACAATGTTAGGTTACCGGTTGAAAGTATTATTAATATGGATTTTTCATATTTTTCATGTATTTTATATTTTTCATATTTTTCAAAGGTATCTTCCCTGTGGGTCAACATGACAGTCACCTTCTCTTGGTTAGAGTGAAGTATTGCACAGATGGAAAGATGGGACTTTTTTTTTTTTTTACTTCTAACAATTACACAACAGTTACACATGGGCCAAAGAGCTGAGCAACTTAGATTTGAGGCAACAAAACGAATTTGCTTGCTGAGTAAAGTTACCCTACAAAGTTTTTCCATCAGAAACACTATCCAACCTTAGAAAAGAAAGCCATGAGCTTACTGACAAATTCCACCAATAAAAGTAGGATTGAAAGTTATATAGATTTGCAGTTTTGAATAGTTAACATTACTAGAGCTCTTCAGAATGTTAAGAGTACTTTAGTTTTGAAGATTGAAATGTCCACAATAATGTGAAGTGCTCTTATAATTTTAAATCACTCTATACCCAAATTCTTATTACTGATAAATTTCAGCTGCTCATTTATTGTAATCAATATGTTGGTTTAGAAGAGCTGCACCACCTTTTTTACCAAGGCTCAAAACCTCAGTCTAAATATGCAGTGAAATCGGTTGGGCCTTATGAATGATGTCCTCAAAAATGCAAAAAGACCAACAAACTAACCTTGATAAAAACTTACTGTATCAGCTCACATAAAAAACCAGAAAGATTGTTTTATACAATTTTTAATTTTTTTTTTATAAATATGGAAATTAAACAAACCAGAACACAGTTGACTGTTGGTAACATTCTCCTTTCACTTGTTAATACAAATATTTTTGGGAGCAATCTACTGTCAAGCAGCTAATTAACTACTTCTTTCTCAGTGGAAGCAATATGAGAAATGACATTGAGCTATACACACAAGCATGCTAAGAATCACAGTTTGCCATGTAAAAACCTGCTAAAAACATGTTCCCTTTCTCTGTACCTAATTACTAAATCAAAGAATCATTGAGGTTGGAAGGGAGCTTTAGAGACCAACTACTCAGATCTCCTTGTTTAAGCAGGACCAGCTATAGCAGATTGCCCATGACCATATCCAGTCAGGTTTTGAGTATCTCCAAGAATGAAGACTCTACAACCTCTCTGGTAAACCTGTTCCAATGCTTGACCACATTCACAGTAAAACATTATTTGTTTGTTTGGGGTTTTTGTCATTTTTAGTTGGTGCCCCTTGACTCTTTTCCTGTCAGTGGGCACTACTGAGAAGGCTCTGTCTGCATTTTAATTCCCTTTCAGCAGGTGTTTATACATATTGGCAAGACCCTCCACAAGCCTTCTGTTCTTCAGGCTGAACAGTCCCAGCTCTCTGAAGGACTGCTCATATGAAAGAAGCTCTAGCCCCTTCACTGTTTTCATTGCTCTTCACACAGCTCAAATTAGTAATTCTGCACCTTTCTTGTCCTGGAATACTCAGAATTGAAGACAGCATGCACCAGTCTGCTGTGCCTCACCAGTGTTGATCACCTCTCTTGACCATTAGGAAGGCCATGCTCTTCTTAATGCTGCCTAGGATGCTTTTGGCCTTGTTAGCTTCAAGGGAGCATTGCTTGCTTTTGTCCAACTTAGTGTCCATCAACAGATCTGTTTCTGACAAGCTGCTTTCCGGATACTCATCTCCCAGTATTCGTGAGTGCCTGGGGTTGTTCCTCCCCAGGTGCAAGATTTTGCACCTCTCTTGAACTTTATGAAGTTCCTGTCTACTCAATTCTCCAGACTGTTGTTATCCTCCCAAGTGGAAGCACTTTTGTCTCGCACACCAACCACCCCTCCCAGTTTTGTATCACGTGTCAACTCCTGAGGATTTACTTTGCCCCATCCTCCATGTCATTAACAAAGAAGCTAAATAGAATTGTCCTCAGCATCACTGCTTGGATACATCACCAGTGACTTGCCTCCAACTGGACTTTGTGCCACTGTGCCAGTCCATTGTGCCCAGCTGCTAAGCCAGTTTTCAATCCACCTACTCTCTGCTCCTCTGACACATACATCAATGGTTTGTCTATGAGGAACTTATAGGAGACAGTGTCAAAAACCTTACCAAAGTCTAGGTAGACCATATCCACTTCACTTCCCTCATCTAGCAGGCTCAGAGCATGGTAACCTGTGGAACAAAGTCTAATAGGAGATCAGGAGCTAGCAGCATATCCAGGGGATCAATAGTGGGCCCAGTTCTGTTTAACATCTTAACACTCTGGATGATGGGGCAGAGTTTGCAGATGACACAAAACTGAGGGAAATGGCTGATATGCCAGAATGGTCAAGCTGCCATCCAGAGGGACCTCAAAAGGCTGAAGAAATGGTCTGACAGGCACTTCATAAAGTTCAGCAAGGGGAAGTGTAAACTCCTGCATTCCGGGAGAAAAAACCCCACCCATCCATATATGCTAGTGGATGACTAACTGGAAAGCAGCTTGTCAGAAAACAACCTGTAGGCCCTTGTGGACACCAAGCTGAACACGAGCCACCTTGATGAAAAGACAGCTAATGCTATGTTAGGATTCGTTAAGCAAAATATTGCCAGCAGGTTGGGAAACGTCATCCTTCCCCTCTACTCAGCACTGGTGAGGCACCATCTGGAGTCCTGTATGCAGTTCTAGGCTCCTCAGTGCAAGAGAGACATGGGTATACTGGAGGGAGTCCAGCGAAGGGCTGTGAAGAGTGCATCTGTCCTATGAGGTAAGGCTGAAAGAGCTGGTACTGGTTAGCCTTGAGAAGAGAAGGTTCAGGGGCAACCGTATAAGTGTGCTTAAATGCCTGAAGGAATGGTGATTAGAGAATGGAGCCGGTGCCCTGTGGCAGGACAAGACATAATGGGAACAATATGATATACAGAAGGTGTCATATGAACATCAGGAAACATTTGTTACTGAGAGGTGACTGAGCATTGGGCTTTGTCCAAAGAGGTTGTGGAGTCCCCATCCTTGGAGATATTCTAAAGCTGTCTGGATGTGGTCCTGGTCAACTGGCTTTAGATGGCCCTGCTTGAGGAGGAATTGGGCAAGATGACCTCCAGACGTCCTTTCAAAACTCAACAGTTCTGTGATTCTTCCATTCGTATGTATCAGGTAGCACAGGGCACCTTTCATAGGTATCTTCTTAATCACCTGTGTCAGGAAGCTGTCAGTGCTTTCCAGAAATCTCCTAGATTACTTGTGCCTTGCTGTGTTGTCCTTCCAGGTTAAAGTGTGGCTAAAGTTCCCCATGAGGACCAGGGTCTGTGAATTTGAGGGTTCTTCCAGTTGTTTGAAGTAGGCCTCATATACTTCTTGCTCCTGAGAAGGAAGTCCATAGCACACACTCTCTACTACAGCAGCCATGTTGCTGTGCTCACTGATCTTGACCTGTAACTTCTCCACTGACTCGTGGCCCATCTCAAAGCAGAACTCCACATAATCCTTCTGCTCTCTCACAAAAAGTGTAACATGCTCCACCCTGCCTTTTTCCCACCCGATCCTTCAGCTGTGTGAGCTATTCCACCACGTTTCTGTGATCCCAGTGAGGTCATAGGCTCATAGCTGCACATGGATTTCTCATTCCTCATCCTTTTTTCCTAAGAATGCATACCTGGGTAAGAGTTCACATACTGATAACACTGAAACTTGGGCTTAGCATTAATCCTTCAGTACGTATGCCTCAGGCACCACTTTTTTAGAAGATTTTGTCTTCAAACATTGCCTCTCACACATGGTATTTAGGTAGGAGCTCCTAGTAAGGAGGTAAAGCGGTAATGATGTACAGAATAGCTGCAATTGCGTTCTTGAATTTAAGAAGAGGGTGATGTCTTTTAAAAGTTTGTCAATATAAATTCTAACTAATAGTAATGGCTGACACTTTGCAGAAACTTAAAGAGTTGTTAGTCAATTTCAAATTGACCAACCAGTTTAAAATGCCATTGTGACACAGATACTGTAAGGGAAGTCTCACTATTTCTGTAAAAAAATGCAAGGGAGACCAAGGCAACGACTTGCCAAATTTTGACAGTCATTTGTCAATAGGCATTTCTTTCCATAGCTTTAAGCTGTAAGAGGAAGCAATACCAGAAACTATTATGACTGACTTTAGACACCCCATAACCCAAATCTTAGTGTAGCATGCAAGGATGGGCCCATGGAGATGACAAACTCTTCTAGCAACTGAGGTCTAAAGGAAGGTGTTAAACTTATATGCCAGACATTCAGCTGTGGCCCAGGTGGCTGCACCTGCACCCATTCTCTTGAGTTAACAGAAATCCAGTGAAGCTCTGAAAAGCACATTTGCCTTGGTCCGTGATAATGATCACTTACAGCACTGACTGTAAGCATTTTCTGTTTCATCCTTTAAAATATAAAATTGACTTTATATTTGGAGCTGCCTTACGTTCATGCCAGTGCAGTGTCTTCATGTAATCTGCCTTTGTTGTGATCAACAGCAGTGAACTAATCTGTTCAAATTAACCTGAAGGCAGGTTTTTGTCTCTGGATTTAGAGTGGTAAATAAAAGAAACCATGATTGAATGGGTAAAGGAATAAACAGTAAATAAGAATAAGAAACACCTACAAAGAAGGTGGTTTGTTTGGGTTTTTTTTCTATTTTCTGATATGTTAAAAGATGAAACTCTGAATCACTAGCACCATTCCTTTTTAATTTTATCCCAGAAAGAGTTGACCCTGAGGATTTGCATGTGCTATAGCAAGAGAAAGCTGGGTCCTTCTGGAGACATTCACTCCTGGGAAGGTACTTTTGATGATGTGCCTGCCTAAAGTGCAGCTGTATTAATGCAATCTCCCACTGTCTTTCACTCTTGGGCCTTTGGTGATCTCACAAGAACTCATTTAAGGCTTCATTTGAGGGATGAGGTGTTGTGTGAGTGATATGATCATGTGGTACTGAACCACAACTGGAAAACTGACTGGATGTATATCATATTCTTGAAGACGTTTGTCTGTTTACAAGGCTATTATTTTCTTTTTTTCTGGAGAATTATCCTCCTGTGTTTTCTTTGTGCAATTAATAACAAAGGGCAGCGTAATCCCACATGTCATAACCAAGGTATTTGAAACAGGAAACAAGAAATGTGCCATCAGTGAGATTCAGCTCAATATGTAAGATTTGAGCACTCTAAACTCTCTGTGCTTCCCTTTAGGCACTTTGGTAGAGTAGATATTCATCCACTTGAGTTTGGATTGGAGGTTTTCATGGAGCTTTTGACAGATCTAGGCACTCCTTCCCAGAACAGATACTGCTCAGCGTCAGTGGATAGCTACACTCTTACTTCCCACCTAAACCTTAAGATACAATACAGCTTTCATGCATGCTGAAAAGCTGAAAAACAAGATGTGTAATTTATGCCATCTCTAAAAGGATTAACAGTTTTGGAATGTAGTAGGCAGAACTTAATTAAAATTTAGATGCTGAGTTTAGATACTAACTAGGACAAACTGAGAAAGATTTGACCCTCTCTTCATATGCGTTATAAGGACATACTTAGTAGTTTATATATGGTAGGAATGGAAAATGAAAAGCTTACTTCTGTGTCTATTATTTATTCAGTACCTTCATTTACTTTACAGAATCTGACTGTATCTTTATGCCCATGACTGTGTAGTTTTTTACATGTGTTAACGACTCTTCAACAAATCTCAATTTTATAATTTTTACAGCATTATAAAACAGAACAGAAAAAGTTTTAATGGACAGTAGGTTCACAAGCATTACCAATGCATGTTCTTCCATCTTCTGCCAGCTTGTAATGATCAGTATGGAGACACTTATAGCTGCCTCTAGTGTTAATGCATTTAGCAGAAGGAGAGCATGGTGGACTAATTTTATTTTCACATTCATTGATGTCTGCAAAATGAATACACAGGGATCAATAGTCATTACAAATTACAGAGAGGGATTACCATCTTATCATACACACCTTGTACAGAAATGAAATATATTGTATGCCTTCAATGACACAGAGATACTGACAAAAAGAACCTCATTTTTACTGTTCAAAGTACAAAGTGAGGGGTTGTTCGAGGGGTGTAGGGCTTGTTTGGGGGTTTATTTGTGAAGGTTTGTCTTTTTTTATTTGTTTATTTGGTTGGTTGGGTTTTTTTGGTTTTGTTTTATTTTTTTTTTTAAGCTCTAAAATATGAAAAAGGAAGATGTTGTTTTTGTAATCCACCAAAAGCTACAAAGAGCAATTAGCAGAGTTTTCAAAAATGCACACTGTAAGACTGAGAACACTTCTTTCATGTGTTTATATCCTAAGACTTTGAGTTCCTCTATAAGCTTTCCCTATACTGTGCTCTACAGAGATACTGAAAATAGTAACACTGACACAGCTTTATATACTTCTGGGCACGATTCTGAGGACCGAGGATTCAGATTAGCTTTGGTTACAAAATTTATAACAGTAATTTGTGATATCACTGTAAAGACAGTTATTTCTAGATGCTATATAAGAAGTTCTGTGAAATGACAATATCCTGACAAAATGTTGAGCAGATTATCCATTGGAAAATGTACATAAACGTATTGTTCCTGAGGCCACTCAAAACCTTTCATTCTCACATTTTGATTATGTGATTAAATGGGAGACATTGTGGAGTGCAGGAGTGAAAGTATTCAGTGAAGGAAAGAACTGAGTCTTTTCCATATTTCTGCATCTTTCTTCTTTTTGTGTAATATTTATTTGCAGAACTGGATTCAGTTGCCTAAATATAAGCGTTCAGTGCTGTTTTAGATATTTTCCCATTGGTTGTATACAATATTTTCCAGCTTGTTTAGTGTCTCTGACCCATGTTCCTGGAAGCACTGCAAGCCCATTTGTGGGCAACAAACTGAGCTTTCAGTGTCCTCTAGTTTTGCTTATAGTCCTTTCTTTTCTTTCCCTTCTACAATGTTTGATCTACTGCTTCAGGCAAAGCAGCTCTTTTTGATCAGTATCAGAAACAGACTCTGTAGGAACGATTTTATGACTTAGCGTTGTCACACAGACCACCTAGGGAATTCTATCACTGGAAATAGGAATAGTCTGATCCTCTCTTAAATTTTAATACAAAGCAGCATCTGCATCCAAAGCTAGCTATCAGCTAGACAGTCAAAAGATTAAACATTTAAGGAAAAATCTTAAACTTCAGAATACTTAACAAACACTAACTCTAATAACACCTCTCTAAAGCAGGAAAAGAAGTTGTTCTGAATGAAGATTCCTGAATAAGTATTACTCCCTTCAAGACTGCATTTTGGGTTAATTCCCATTGGCTTCATCATCATCTGGGAAGGACAACCTGCACAGGCTCTGCCTGCACTGTAATTCAAATATGCTATTTCAGCTTTTGTAGATCCATAGTCGTGCGGTTAACTAGCTAACTTTTTTTCTATCACTAAATAGTGCATGTCAGATCTTATCAGCCTACCTTACAACTCAAAGAGAGCAGTGCTTGATTAAAGCAAAATAAACAGAGCTATCTATCAAGAGTAAGATAACAATATAAACAAGGTAGCATAGTCTAGCTCTGAATGACTTCTTGAATCAATAGAAATTATTTCTGTCAAAGCCAAAGTTAGTAAGCAGAAATTAACAGCTCTCAGATTCCTATGCTTTAGCCAGCAGGCCACTCTGTCTTTTCCAGAGCAGCATATAATTTTGACACCATCTGCAAAAATGCCAAGCTCTATTCTCCTTATTATATTGCTTGATTTATTCCTAATTTGCTGAACATTTAAAAGAATGGGAACACATTGCACAGACATGCATGGAACAAAGTGCTTTCTGCTGTAAAACTCAAGTAGCATCTACATAAGTGGGTTTTGATGGCTTTCTTTTAATAAAGGCATTGTTTATTTAATATATGCAGCAGCTTGTTTTCCTATAGCAGATATACAATCTTTTGTTTACATTACTGAACATACTAAAAGAAACTAGGACAAGGAATGATTCATTCATATAACTTATTTATTCAGTTTTCTGCCAGGGCATTAATCTATTGAAAAGATTTCATTATAATTCATTTAACAGCTTTATTTCTTTATATGGTATTTATGTGGGTGGAATTCAGTAGATAAATAGGATTTGATAAAGGAAAGAGCTGCAAATTTCATTTGATTTTTTCCATACCAGGTATACAATTAGAATGAATAGCCTTCTATTCTGCTGTCACAGAAATACTCATAAGCAGACTATTGCGGATCAGCTGCAGCACTTGCATTCAAATTAATTTACCATATTATGGCCTTTTCAGTTTTCATGTTTGCTCATGTTTTTATAAAGCTGAGAAGTTTGAGTGTGTGTGTATATATATATATATATATATATACAGACAGCGTTAAAAGCACACACATTTCAAAATGCAAACAGAAAGAATTCATCCTTCACAGCTGTGAAGAGTGAAGGCTTTGTAACAAAATATTTACAATATTCTCTTTTTTTTTCCTATAATTTTCTATTCAACAGTAAAAAGAAGGCAAAAGGAAAAGAGAAAAGAATAATTAAAATAATAGAAAAGCATTCTCTCAAAAATGTGCATGAAAGTTGAAAGACAATATATTTTTACTGATTTTCACCTGCTCGGTCCAGGATGACCACTGTTTGTCTTGTTTTTATATAGTATGTAGGCTGAAGCAATATCTAATTCTGATTTACTACCTTTTTTTCCAACTGGTTGCTAAAAGACTAAATTTTTCTTTCTTAGGTAATTTTTAGTGACATTTTCCTATCATCATCTTGATTGCTGAATCAGGATGAGTAGAGACTGAGATAGCAATTCTGGAGCAAGGGGAGCTTCAGATTATCATGTTATTGTACCTATAAAACCTGAAAGTTGGCTACAAGAGGGAGGGAGTTGACTACAATGAGGGAGTTCACTTCTGATGAGCTATGCTGTACTTAGCTTTTAGAAAATTCAAAACCAACAGAAAAAAAAAAATAGATACCTATACAAACAGGAGCCTCAAAGTTCCATCCTTTACTTGTGCAGGTTAATTGCTCTTCTCCTTGTAATTGAAATCCATATTGACATGAATAAGTCACTGTAGATTTTCCAGTTTCTGAACAGTATACAAAGTCACCGTTTTCTACACTCTTTGGTGTTCCACATATTTCCTCTACAAATAAAAAGACTGTATTACAAACCTCAAAATAATTATCACTTTACCCTCGCAATGACAGTTGACGTTATTCTTCATTATTGCTACAAATTAATTTCAATTAAATTACTTATATGTTTTAAGATGATCAAGAATGTAATTGCTCATTTCTGGACAATAATTTATACAGTAATTATAATTTATAAGGAATATCTCAGGTTTGGCTTATAAGCTTTGTAAAATTAACATTACCTTCTAACAGCATGTTGTGCACGTATTTTCTTTCATGTAAGAACTCAGTTGCCATAATGTCTCACAATCCATTCATGTTATCAGAATGAAGTTGAAAAACACTATATTTATTACAGAAGAAGCTGAGAAAGGAGAAGAGAAAGACCTAGATCTCGTTTTTAAGAGGTAGAAATACCAAAGATCTGCATCAGACCAGTGATTCAAGACCTGCCAAAACCAAGGTCAGTTGTCTAATTACTCTCCTCTCCCATCAGAAAAGATCTGTAACTACCATTTTACCTTCCTGATAAAATTCTTTCCAAGCTTCTAAATTCATCCCAGGTATATTGGCACAATGCTTAAAATCCTGTGGAAACTTTCCAAGTTGAAAGGCATCTCCTGGCACTTCAGAAATTCCTGTATTATCACAAATCACGCGGGACAATGAGTGTTTCGTGAGTTCATGTTTTTGAGCTTCTGTGAAAACATTATCATTTTCCCACCAAAATCTGGAAGAAACATTTTGAAAATATCAAATTCAAAGAGTTGATTATTCTTACTTTCATAATACCCTAAGTAAAAAGCCAAAAAGAAGAATTACAGAAAATGTAGGTGGATAAAATAATAAAAGTAAACACCACTATCTGCAGACTTAAATACCCAGCTTGAAAAATACGAAAAGGCTAGTATGAGTCTGACCTACTGGCCAATTCAGATGATGTGTCAAAGAAGTCAGCTGGTTAAAACTATTAGTCACATTTGCAAAATTGTTTTTCATTGACGATACAGGGCCACAAAAGTTACAATCCTGAAGGAAAAATTTGGAACTGAGTGCTTTATCTTATGCACTCCAGCATTCACTGTGCAATGATAAGTTGTTTTAAGCATAAATTAAAGGAGAATTACAGGAGTAGCAATAATAGATTTCCCTATACCACAGTTTTTGAATTCTGCTTGCCATTAC
The DNA here is from genome assembly GCF_963264785.1 of Psittacula echo. Taxonomy (NCBI): domain Eukaryota; kingdom Metazoa; phylum Chordata; class Aves; order Psittaciformes; family Psittacidae; genus Psittacula; species Psittacula echo. Next base: position 88,917,833 of record NC_137738.1, on the reverse strand, counting down.
CAAATGGTTCAGATGAAAACAGGGATTGCTGAATACTCCTCTGTTTAATATGGAGTTCTTAATTTGCTAAAAAAGCTTTAGATATGCAGATTAATTATAGCAGAAAATTGTAAGACAGTAATTGTGTTTTTGATCATGCAAAAAAGTAAGCTAAGAGGACTGGCTGGAACAGAAAGGAGCTACTTCTTCCATGTTGTCAGATTGGGAGTGAAGTGCCAGAGCAGAAGAATGAGCTGGTGCTACTAAGGTGTATCTGTTATATTACATATAATATTTGTGTGCACACACAAATGCATATATGTTTAAAGATAAAAGGAATGGGAAAGAAAACACTGGGAGAAAAAAGAAAGAGAAGATAAACTGTATCATGACATGTCATGAATGGCAAAACAATATTTCTGGAGAATCTGATAGCATTTATGCGTTAGTACATTAAACGGTGTTAAGCACTGCTAAAATGCTAAGATAGCTCCCTGTGGTACTCAGGCCAATTAGGATTTTCCCAAATTCTAGGCAGGATTTGTGGTAACATGTCCTAGGACTATTAGCAGTACAGTATGGATGTGTTCATATTGTACAAATTGTATGTTTAACACAGGACTCGGCAGTCCATAGTACTGAGGGAATATGGTTGGAGTTTCTAGAAAGGCCTGTGGATTTTGTGTTTACTTTTTTCTGATCGGAAGCAAACAGCACTTTTGACTGTGGACTCTGTGTAAACATGGCATGTGTGAAGTGTCTTAGGTTTTTTATGAGCCATCTGATATGGTTCTATACAAATGAGAAGTCTGATAGTCATGCTTGTGTTCTGGGCAATGTGAAGGCTTCTGGTGTGCCCTGGAGGGGCTTTTCAGGTCAAAATGGACCCTACTGCCAAGAGGAGTGTACCAGTTACGTAAGGCAAGTGGATGGGGAATTTTGAAAAACTGTAGGCAAATGGTTACCTACAGCAGGACAATCTGGGGAGAAACCTGTCCCATTTTGCTTACACTGGAAGGAGAGGAAATCTACAGAACCAGGGATGGAGTGAATGTCCCACACCTTGGCAGGAATTTGGCAAGAAATGCAGGAGAGATGGAAGGGCTGAAGAGAGGTAAAAAAGAAAGATGTCTTCCTGCTATCCCTCACTTGCACATGGTCTCCAGACTTCTCAGAGCATCCTGAAACCTCACTGACTGTTCCCAGACCCTTTCCCATAACCAAAGCCATTAAAAACTTGGCTCCACTCAGCTCTCCTACACCCGTCATTTCCCCTTTCATGTACATTAAAACCTATTCTACTTTCATCACAAAATTCAGTTTTATATACACTGCTGAGAAGTCTTACGCAGAAAATTATTTTTAATCTACCCATCAGATAGGTCTTTACTCTAGCAAAGGTTGTTCTGATTGATCTGTATCAGGTAAATTTTACAGTGTTACAGTAAAAAAATGAAAGAGAAAAAAAAGATGATCAAGCTTCCCTATTCTGAAGTGACAAAGTTCCAGAATTTTTGCCCAACTATTGTAAATCCTGAGGTCACAAAATGATTCAAAGTAGAAAGAGATAGAAAATCAAGACTGATGGAACAGAAACAATTTGTTCCAGGTAATTTGGCTGATCTTAAGATGGTGTCTGAGCTTAGTATATTGGAAAAAGAAATCCCTTCATGTTCTGTCAGGTTACTGACAAAAGATTTTGAGTCTATCAGAATGGAGTTCAGTCAGTCAAAAATCCACTTAGTCCTGATTTCTAGACTTAAACAAGTACATTAGAAGAGATGTTTTGAAATCTCTACTTAACGGACATGTCAGTTAACGTATCTAGTAAGCTTGTAGACTTATTGGTGCAGATGTAGATAATACTGTATCAGACAAGGCACTGCAATGAATGCCAGACTTTTCCATTCTTGAACCTACTGTGTGACAACTATAACATGTTGTTCCACACTTCTAACTTCTCTTGGTTGCTTTAGTATTAATTACAGAATACCACTTTACATTTAATTTAGGTGACACAAACTTTATGGCAGAAACTTGGGGAATTATTATATTACTAGACTTCTCTTTTTCTCAATTTGGAGATAATGGATTAAATTATACTTGTTTAATTAATGCTAGTTGTATTATAAGACACTGAATAATAAGTAGTGTCATAAGTCACAGAATAATGGAAGTAAAGCTTGGAAGGATCTTGAATAGTAAAGGCACAGAATAATGGAAGTAAGGCTTGGAAGGATCTTGGTAGATTATCCTTCCCCAGATAGGGTCAAATATGCCGAGTATACAATTCAGAGGACTTTCAACTGCATTTTTAACACAGCTGAGTGGAAAGTTTGTTGCCTATACAGTTTATGCTAATAAGATACCACCTTTATGATTAACATCTCTTTTTCCTGTGAGCTAATTAATTAACATTTTTTAAAGTTCAGATTTAAATTCTGCCTCGGATGCTTATTTACGTAATGGTTTCTTTCCACAATAGTGACTTATGAAAGGAGCTTAAAGGTGAGCGTGAGGACTAGATGTACTTAAAACACCACTGATAGCATGGTGAGAGCAGTTTAAAATTAGTCTTCTCCTGAGATTCAAAATTACTGCACAAGTACATGCTGGAAATGAAAAAAAGCTGGTTTTATAATTGCTTCAGGAGCAGCAGCAAGATATAAACTGCATCTTGCACCCTTTTGTGACTGAAGTTGCATTTCTCCTTCCTTCCTGGTGTGGAGTGTTGTACTGGCACAGGATCCTGGTGGTGGTAGTGCAGGATTACGTGAAAGGACATCCTATGCTGTGTCCAATGAGGCAATTCTGGGAGCACTCTGCAGTCCCAGTTCACATAAGAACAGGTACATGGTGTTTTTATTATTCCCTCTAGGATGCCTGAATTACAGCTCTTTGCCTATCCTCTCTGACTTTGCTCTGGTTGCCATGGAAAATGTCTAGGTTCTTCCAATTCCTGAGTCCAGTGTAGGCCTCAGGGACTGGATAGTTAAAGGCTGCACAGTAGTATATCCATTCACACAGAAGCTAGCTGCCCCTGCCACAATTAATTGCTGGTGGCAACTTGCATTTCCACTTGGAGTGCAAAGTTGGACACCTTAGTACTGTAGAAAAAATCTCCATGTCATCTGCAGTTGAGACTATACACAGACTGAAGAAGAATAAGCAAAAGTTCACCCAACAAAACTGAGGAGCTAAGATAAAAATGTGGAAGCAGCAGGAAATAATTTGTTTAAAGCATATTTTGTCTTACATTCTGGGAAATGTCCTCAAATATCTGTAAAATCTCTATTGCTTCTGCATTTTTTACACAAATGCTTCAACAGCATGAATGAACTCACCGGTCACCATCCCTTAGTGCTTTCATTTGTTTTCCAATTATACATGCAAACAGGGGACCAGTTCTAGCACCTGGAAGAAAGTCTTCTACAAGACCACCAAGCCAAACATCAATATTGCTAGGACTGTGGTACAATTCCATGATTTTTTCAGTGACATTTCGATTGGTTATTACTGTATTCAGGTCAGTGTGAGTTTCCAGTTTTGGTAAGCCACAGAATTCTCGCCAGTCATTATAACCTGTAAACATTTTGTGGAAAAGAAGATTACAGTTGATTGTTAAGCATGATATATGAAATTAATAAATTTATAAGCACTGGATTCTGACAACCCTAACCATAGTCATAGGCATTTATGTCTAAATATAGGACTATTATTATTGGTTAAATTGATCAGGGAAATGATGGCAGGATCTGAAACTAGAGGGTGAATTGCTGCATCATTCTTGTGAAGGTAAACAAAAGCTTTAAACAATTCTCCCATATTTAAGTAATGAAAACATGATAATAGATAACAGGAGCATGCACTATGTCTTGAGATTTCCAGAGTAGGAATACAGGAGTTAGATGAGAATGGGCAGAAAATAACCTGAACGAAGTTAGTAACTAAAGCACTCTACTAAGCTGTGTCACATTCCCGGGCACATGCCCAGCTGTCTGGAAAATAGATTTCTTTTACTTGTTTTTACATCATTGCAATTAAACTCCCCGACATTCCAACAAAACATTAACTTCTGGTCTGGGACATCAAGCCTCCATTTCTACCCTTGGATAGCCAAGAACTTTAAACTCCAAGGCAGAGTCAGACTTCATTTCTACTGTCCAGGGCCAACAACTTGTGTATTCTTAGCTGTGGAGTCATACAGGAGAAATGGAGAGGTTTGTCACCCAGAAACATAATGCCATTTGACAATCAGCCAGTCCTATCTTCACGACTAGCATGTCGAGCTCAAAGAATAGAAGAGCAGGCAGGCCATGTTTGTTTCTTAATCATGCAGAAAAGTGATCGCTCAGGCAGCAGGGCAGGGCACCTTTAAAAATAGAAAGGCCCTGATTGCCATGATGAGGGTTGCTGCTTCTGTTCTCAGAAGCACACAGAACTGGGAACTTACTGCATTTTTTTAACAGCCGTTGTAATCAAATTAAACTCAGCTCCAGCAGTCTTCCTCTAAGCTAGTACACCCATGGCCTGATGAGCTAACGATCCTTGACTGTTAGCTCAATCTTGTCCTGGGCTGACTGGACTAAATAAATTAGTGAAAAAGCCAGGCACAAATATGTAATAATACTTAAAATGAGGTGTACACCTAACTAAGCCATCTACATCACATGTACACCACATGTACACCACATACATTACATGGAGACATCTCAACACTTCCTATGGTTGGTAAAGCCAATGAGGTTGTGTCTAAGTTGTCTTGTCCCACAGAGTGGGGGCAGCCCACTGATGGCAAGTAGCTGCTGCAGGCAGAAACCCCAGTCCTCCGGAGCTGCTTCCAGCAAGAACAAGCTTTAGGTACCTACAGTGAGCACACCCAGATCCACTCACTAGTACTGTCCTTCTAGATTCCAGATTTAATGGATTATTCTAATTTCAAATGCTGGGGAAAATTTTGTTTCCATAAAAGTTAAGAATATCATCAACTTATATTTAAAAAGAGAGTGAAGTTACTTTTCTGATTACCAAAACTATTATTTAAAAGCTTAGGATTACATCCCAAATATAAACTGTTACAATTCAGTTACCAGTTGGAAGAAAATTCAAGAAAAATCAATAGACCTGGGAGTCCATGGTCACGACCACGCTGTAAATTTAATGATGATAAATCGAGTGAACCATTATTGGACAACACAAACAGTTTTTCTGTTAACTCCTCATTCAGCAGTTGGTCTTGCACCTGCAGTTTTGCTGAATGTGCTAGAAGACCCCTCAGTAAAGGATCCAAGCCTCCTTTAAACACAAAAGTAGTATAACATTACATCACATATATAAACCATTATAACTTTCTTAACACACGTGAATGCATGTATGTCTCCATGGTTTTTAAAAATTGGTCACAGAGGTTTTACATTCAAACACATGAAAAATCTCTTTCAGGTTGAAATAGAAGTAATGGTGATATGAAAAGGCTCCATTTTCTTCTTCATGTGTAAGAAAATTTGCAATCTGATAATATAATAATCCACAAAAAAAAAAAAAAAAAGTAAATATCTTCATCATCAATCATCAGTATACTGTCATTCTGCCAGACTGCTTTAATCTGGAGAGTAACTGTTGTCTGATTCAGACAACTATTTAACTCAGAATAATCATTCCAGTTCATGTTAGTACTCTGGAACCTATTCAACAATTTAAATAAATGATGTAATTAAATAAATGTTCCTATTCTTAGTTCAAGACAAGTAACTTTGAAAAAAGTTACAATATTCTGGAAAAAAAGCCACAAACATTTTAAATAAAACCATACCTTCTTTAATGAGCCTCCAAGGACTAAAGAAAACTTCATGCAAATGAAGATTTGGGAATTCTGGATCATCTAAATACTGTGCATTCAATCTCCTTACTATTGGTTGGATTGTTGCATGACCAAAACGAAAGGCAGCTGTTGAAAATACATTGGAAACTGTAGGATTCAATGTGGGATCATAACCTGCATAAGGGCCAATATACAGATTAAAAGCATCTGGACCAATGATTTTGGGAATGTAATCTCTTAAAGTAATAATCTGAAAGAAAAGAAAAAAGAAACATTTATCATACAGTGTTTTTATAGATGAATAGGAATGATTCCTGGATGCTAAATGTCTTTTTCTTCACTCATCTATGCACAAGCATTTGGCATGACTAAGAGCAGTATAAACTGGCAAACAATGTCAGTTTATTTTTGTAATAAGGATACAAATGACAGAAGAGAATCAGTGGCACAGCTCAGTATAGTGCAGCAATCAGGTCTCTGTTAGCTCTTAGCATAAATGGTAGACCAAGTGTTGCTACTTAGAATACATGGCGGTAATCCAACTCACAAGAAGTGTGCTGAGATTTAAAGCCTTGATTGAGATGATATAAATTGTAATGCCCTTTAAAATGGCAAAGAAAGCATGAATTACTATAAAGTCTTTCAAAAATGGTTGTAGATATGAAGAGATTTGATTTTAAGATACATATTTCTGATTCAGATCCTCTCTGCTAAGTATTTGAAGTGACCAGGCTTTAAAATTATGGTGCCCAAAATCCCTTGATGGACCTCTTATGCTAAACTCAAGCCAATTTACAGATTCTTCAAAAACACACTTCAAAAATGAAAATGCTGATAAACACCTTCTGTCAAAGGATTTTGTAAGGTAACAGTATTACAGTTGCATGAAAAAATCATGTGAGTAATCATGACAAAACTCAATAAACTCATGGCTGAACTCAATGAAGTGTAATGGGATGAATACAGAACATATTGAACTCAATAAAATACCTTATAGATTTGATATAGGATGCAATAAAATGTGCAGACAAATGTACTTTGAGCTTGATATGGTGCATATTGAAAAGCTAGTTGGCATAAAATGACCTTATGAAAAACTTGCATCTTTATTTTAGGCACGGCACAGAGACAAGCAAATCTCTCAAGAATTGGCTCACCTTTTTTAGAAGGCAGAGGTAAAAGCCTCTTTATGTTTTTAAATTAGGTCATGCAGTGAACAAAATATTTGAAGACAATAGGTTAGAATTCTTTTTACAGCTTCTTTAATACAGCATATGAAGAAAATAATTACTAGAAGCTCATACTAACACTATCATTTGAGAAGTTAACATTTTTCTACATTCACAAAAGTTTTGCAAGATGGGAGTTCTTTCTAGTTTTAGATTCAGAGCTAGTTTTTACAAGCAAAGACTTTAAATAGAACTAGCCATAGACACAAACATCCTGATATGACTGTAATTTTTTGTTTCATTGTAAATAAAACCCCAAGGTTCATAAAGGCCAGATTCACTGAAGGAAAGGGCAATTCAGATTTTTAATTTTACTCAGAGGCAAGATCTTCATTTCTTGTTTCCTTAGTAAGAGAAAAGAGGTTGCCGTTTTCAGAATTGAAAATCAAAGGACTAAGTGTAAAAAGGGGTCTTATGCCTGCCTCAAGTTAGGAGAGGCATCTGTTTGGTGGAATCTTCCACTGGCTAAATAAGACTCCATCAGGTAAAGGTGATTTTTAAACAATACAGACTAAGATGTTACCAATACAGCAGAATATGATACTGCCAAAAAAAAATCTGGAGTCTGGCATAGAACCACATCTAAAGAAACATCTGGTATTTGTGTAGTCTCTGAACGTACCTTGCCTGAATTTGTCTGCGTGAAGTCAAGTACAGCCTTGCTAAAAGTTCTTCTACCTGACCCGTATATAAGTTTTAAAAAGGCATAAACAGCTGACAAACATCAAAACTATTTCTGTTAAAATTCCTTTGCATGCACTCCTTGATCTGAGAGTGTGATTTGAAAGGTTTATTTACTTTAATATTTCAATACAGTGTTTCTTCAACAACTGAGATTCACCTGTTGAAACAAAGGAACATGCTTGCCTAGAAATATGTCAGTAAAATCAGAGCCAGAAAGGCAGTATATGGAAAAGAAATTAAAAACAAGTACAAATAATTGCTCTACCATTTATTCCTTACTTTGAATCTAATTATGAATATTAACTTTCAGATGTTTGCAGCAGTACAAGGGATTTATGTGTATATGATGAGCTCTGCAAGGTTCTGGGTGGACTCGACTCCTTGTGACATTTAAGAAATTATTTGTAATCCAAGCTTCTCTTAGCATATGTTCAGCACACCGCAGCATCAACTCCAAGCTCTGTAGAAGCCTCATGGAGAAATTAATTTTAATCAATAATGTCAAATTTCTACTGTCTCCTGACAGTAATTGTTTTAGTGGTATAATTCCATGAAAATGATGATAAATGTGTGCTGTCTTTTAAACAGAAACCTACATGCTTAATGTTTAAATTACTTTAGTAGTATGTATGACCAGAGAGTAACAGAGTGATTAAGATTTAAATGATATTCAGGTAGTCATATCAGAGAAAATAAAAATCAGATTTCCTGGCAATTTATCCGATTACTTGTTAAGTACCCAGGCAGGGACAGAATCTGAGTGATTACCAAGACTGTCAAAAAAGGTTCTGTACAGATTTTATGTCATATAAATCACATGTGCACTGTTTATAGGAAAGTAATTGAAACCTGACCTGAAAACACAGTAATCATAGACTCATAGAATAGTTAGGGTTGGAAGGGACCTTAAGATCATCTAGTTCCAACCCCCCTCACAGGGGCAGGAACATCTCACACTAAACCATGTCACCCAAGGCTCTGTCCAACCTGGCCTTGAACACCGCCAGGGATGGAGCATTCACAACCTCCCTGGGCAACCCATTCCAGTGCCTCACCACCCTCACAGTAAAGAACTTCTTCCTTACATCCAATCTAAACTTCCCCTGTTTAAGTTTGAACCCATTACCCTTTGTCCTATCACTACAGTCCCTAATGAAGAGTCCCTCCCCAGCATCCTTATAGGCCCCCTTCAGGTACTGCTATGTCTCCATGCAGCCTTCTCTTCTCCAGGCTGAACAGCTCCAACTTTCTCAGCCTATCTTCATACGGAAGGTAATATATTCCAAGTTAAACAGGCTGTCAGCCTGAAGTGCAACTTCCCTCTGATTCAGAAGGCAGAATTACAGGAGGGATTCCCAGGTGTCCTTATGAACTCAGCAAGTACCCTGGCTGGGTTTGCTTCCAGGCTGGGACTCCTCCAGCAGAAGTCAGCCATACATTAGATATTTGGAAATAGGTTGCATAATTTCAGATTATTTTTGAGAATTTCTTGTTCATGTGAAAAGTTATTTCAAATTTGATGCAAAAAATAAGAAATTCATATCTCTTTTCATAAGGTTCAGCAGCCTTAGCTTGTCAAAACCCCTCTAGTGTTTTAAAAAGTGTGAATGGGGCACAGCCGATGGGAAAAGGAAAACTAAAGGCTGGAAGAGATAATGTAAAAACACATGAAATATCATAAAAATAAGTGACTAGAAGTGAAACTCATATTTGCCATTGGCCAGAGGAAGGAATAGTATTTCAATTCCATGCAAAGCAATAGTATCTCACTGAGGTAGTGAAGAACCAATTGAATGAAGCTCTTCCACTTGGGAAAGATCACAGAAATCACAGAATATTAGGAATTGGAAGGGACCTCAAAAGATCATCTAGTCCAATCCCCCTGCCAAAGCAGGAACACCTAGATGAGGTTACACAGGAAAGCGTCCAGGCGGGTTTTGAATGTCTCCAGAGAAGGAGACTCTACAACCTCCCTGGGCAGCCTGTTCCAGTGTTCCATTACGCTCACTGAGAAGAAGTTTCTTCTCAAGTTTAAGTGGAACCTCTTGTGTTCCAGTTTGAGCTCACTACCCCTTATCCTACCGTTGGTTGTCACCGAGAAGAGCATGGCTCCATCCTCGTGACGTTCACCCTTTATATATTTATAAACATTAATGAGATCACCCTCAGTCTCCTCTTTTCCAAACTAAAGAGACCCAGCTCCCTCAGCCTTTCCTCATAAGGGAGATGCTCCACTCCCTTAATCATCTTTGTCGCCCTGCGTTGGACTCTCTCCAGCAGTTCCCTGTCCTTCTTGAACTGAGGGGCCCAGAACTGGACACAATATTCCAGATGCGGTCTCACCAGGGCAGAGTAGAGGGGGAGGAGGATCTCTCTTGACCTACTAACCACCCCCCTTCTAATACACCCCAGGATGCCATTGGCCTTCCTGGCCACAAGGGCACAGTGCTGGCTCATGGTCATCCTCCTATGCACCAGGACCCCCAGGTCCCATTCCCTTTCACTGCTCTCTAATAGGTTATTCCCCAACCTGTACTGGAACCTGGGGTTGTTCCTACCCAGATGTAATACTCTACACTTTCCCTTATATTTCATCACATTTTCACAGCCCAACCTCCAGCCAGTCCAGGTCTCGCTGGATGGCAGCACAGCCTTCTGGCGTGTCAACCACTCCTCCCAGCTTAGTGTCATCAGCAAACTTGCTGATAGTACACTCAATTCCCTCATCTAAATCATTGATGAATATATTAAATAATACTGGTCCCAGTACTAAGCCTTGAGGCACTCCACTAGATACCGGCCTCCAACTAGACTCTGCCCCATTGACCACAACTCTCTGGCTTCTCTCCTTCAGCCAGTTCGCAGTCCACCTCACCACCCGACCGTCCAGACCACACTTCCTCAATTTAGCTGTGAGGATGTTGTGGGAGACTGTGTCAACATAAATAATAAAGAACAACAAAACATAACAATGATATTTAATTCATTAAAGTGCTACACACAGTTGGTTTGAAGTTCTCACTGTAAGTATTTAAGTCCTAAACTTTTATGTAAAGGGTGATTATATGAGAGCTGAAGTTTTGATAAAAAATGAACACTCTATTAGTAGTCTGAACTACTCTACAATGTACTACATCTACAATGTGATACTCTATAAATGAGTTATATTGTGCAACACATACCCTTTTATAACATCTATAGTTTACCTATTTATCCTATATAATTTCATAGAGTTTAAACTCAGGAATTATCTAGCATTCTAATTTCACAAGTTTCATCTAAGTAAGCCATGCTGAGTCCAATAATTGTAGTTAACATATGTCAGCCTCAGAAGACACTTACTTTCAACCCACACCTAGGACAATGGCAGAGAAATAGAATGCAAGACACTCAGAGAACCAAGCAGATGTAGAAGGAAATGAAAAAAAACACCTATCCACACACAAAAAATAAAGGCAGCTGTTAGCTGTAATTGGGATCAACTGGTAGCAACTCCATTAATTAAGAGATGGTTCTCTGATGCCGAGAATTTGATTCAGATTGATCTACAAAACTTCTGCTTCACTTTGACTAGTGCCATATCGTTCAGCTTTCATAATCCAAATGGCCCATCAGGGGAAACAGTCTCTGGAAGGAAGAGCACATGTGCATGCAGTTTCATTCTGCAAATCATCATAAAAAGTACTAATGTTAAGACTGTAGCAGCTGGACTATTAAGCATTTTTTTCCTGTTTCATATACACTTTCTTTATCTCTCTTTTTCTTTTTCTTTATTTTTTTTTTTTTAAGGAAAGCAAATTTAAACTATTTTCTTTCAAATAGTTTAAAAGGAGAAATCCTAATTTTACTTAACCTGTCAAAACAAGAATAAGCAAATCAAGCAGATAGTGTCATTTCAGTTAGTAAATAACAAAGAAAAAATGTCTTTTTTGCACAAAACACTAGGCAAATCAGGGTATGTATTTTTACACTGTATACTGCAGTGTTAATACTTTAGAGTTAAGCATGTATCATTCCCATAAAATACAAGGGGAGAGTTAACCACTGTTGTGGGTTATAAAAACTACTACTTATCAGTGAAACATGTCCACAATGCAATGAAAAAAATCTGTTTTCTGCAGGATATCAACAGGCATTTGTCATGTTTGGTAACTTTGTCAAGTTTCTATTATTAAGTGGTTGGCACTAGAGATATTCATGGTGCCAAAAAAGCTTCCAGGAGGAGCAGTATGTCTAGAGAGATTTTTTAAATTCTTATTCTGGAATGAAGGGAAGGCTTTTTGTTCAACTCTCTATAATTACAGAGCCACAAGCAAAAATTGTGTTTGAAAGTATTCATTCCAAACAGAGAGAATTTTAGAAATGTGCAGCAACTGAGACAAAATTTTATAGGGGAAATCTCAAGGTAACTTCAACTGGAGCTGTCATTAGTGTGCTGGTTAGCATATCATATTAATAGAGATACTCCAATTATCTCCCTTGAATGAATATCTCTAAGCCAGATAGATATAACTCAAACATGCATCTAATGAGCCATAGGCAAATCTCATTAGCCTGTGATACTGGCAGAAATAATGAGTAGCCCTGATTCATGTAGTGGATTGCCTTGCACAATGTGTTTTCTTTCAAGCCATAATGTTAGTGGACATAAATCAGAAATGTATGAATGCTCAGAGACCCACTTTTGGATTTGTATTTTCTTCTAACAAGTATTAACAACCCTTCTGACTTGTCAGTGCCATTATTTTAATGCAAACAGCAGATTTACAGAAAAGGAGCAGACATGATTAATGTAAACAAAACAAATAGATATATGTATGCTTATATATATATAAAAGGCAAACTTTTCAAAAGGACTGACTAAATACAGTTAAATGAAGTATGCTACTTTTCTGAAGTTATCTATCTGTAAGTGAAAATAACAACATGCCAGAGAACATAGGTGGTTTCTTAAAGGAAATATTCTACGTATTCTGCTGACCAAAAATTGTGGCAGAAGAAAGGAAAAGTGTTTTATCAGAACAGTGAAATTTTCTTCCCTCTTTCCCCAATTTATCTTTAAAAAAGTCTCCTTTTGTAACTAAAAAAAAATAATTTAAAAGTATCAGAAAGCATAGATATGTCCCCTAGCCTTCAGTTTATTCTGAGCATTGCTCATCTGTTGCTATGGATTATAACGGACAGACTGAATTGCTGTGTCTTAGGTTGTCTAATTAAAGGCAAATCTCCATAAATACAAAGGCCCTGGTGAGGCTTGGAGGAACGGCATCAGGTAGAGCAACATGAGTAACCAAACCGTCAAAAAGGGGCTCATGGGATTGTCCATTCCCCAAGGCCACCAGAGAGACCAGCCAAAACCTGAGCCCAGGTGTGAAACCTGCCAAGACAAGCCAATGAAAGAAACTATCCTCTGAAGCCCAAGAAAGCTGAAGAGGCAATTGCCTGCAGGGGGAGTAGGAGTCCTTGTGGGCCACAATGAACACCTCAGATGTGAGAAGATCTGTGCCATTCATTTTATGTGAGAACCAGCAAAGGTTCTGCTTTTGGTATGTGATGGTTAGTGTGGCCTGCTGTGTACACGTGTCCTCCCACACTGAATACAAGCACTGAGAGGAAAAAAAGAAGTTCTGTGGTTCTAAGTTAAAGCCTGCACAGCTATTTCAGGAGGTAAAATAAAAATAATAATAATAAAAAAAACCAAAAAAAACCCAAAACAAACAAACAAACAAACAAACAAAAACAAAAACAAAAAAACCCACAACAAAATAAACCAAAATAAAATAAAATAAAATTAATAAAATAAAATAAAATAAAATAGTAATATGCTGTGTAGAAATAGAATTTTCTAATTTTGGGTGTAATATAAATATTCCTATGGTCTCTTTTTTTCAGTATTTTCCCATATTAATATCTCCTATCAAGAGTAGCCCTTGAAGTTTATTCATTAATGCTTTATTGAGAACTTCACAGGCATTTTTATGCAGGGAAGTTATTAATTTATATATGTATGAGAAAGTAGGCATTTTGAACTCAATGTAAATACAGAGACATTACTTTTAATTGTTTTCTTTACTAAAAAAAAACCCCAAACAACCTATAAAGAAATGCATCTGAAAAGGCCTCTTCAAAAGGCAAATAGACACCTGAGAAGCTGGAAAAAAGATGCAGCAGAACAGAAACTGCCATGAAAATCAGAACGCTGAGAGGTCTGGCCACACTAAGGACCAGGACATTGCATTCAGGAAAGTGAGAAACAGAGCAAATTCAAAATTTGAAGTGGAGAAATAGGTGGCAAAGAAAAGGTTTCATGATCTCAAAAGTCCCCCGCAGATACATGTTTGAAGTTTTGTCATCAATTCTGCTTTGATATCAGTTATGGTATTTACTTCAATGTGTAGATAAGCAAATAGATAAGCAAATAAGGAGCCAACCTGATGCAGAGCACCAATAATTTTTCGTACTTCTTGGTAGACTGTCTCAGCACTCCAGTGGCCATTGATGTTTTTGAGGGCTCGGGCCATGCGGTTGTGCTCTCTCAGCCATAGTGTGTGCATAGCTGCCAGAGATGTGACCTCACTGGAGCGGGTGTCCCCAGCCATAAAGCATTCAATTCTCTCACCTTCACTTGCATTCAAATCTTGTGCACAAGGTGATGGGATCTGGTCTGTAAAAGGCAGGTATTCCCGATGGTCATCGTAATATTTAGCATTTACTTTAAGAAGGCCTTCTTTGCTTGTTAAATTCCTCAGTTTGTTTTCAGCAGCAGGAGTACTGCCATAAACAGTAGAAGCATCAAGGAAAGAAGTTAAGCCATTGATCTGTTGTCTTGGATTTAGTGCTGACAGATTTCCAAAGAGAATACTATGATCACCAGAGCCACATGCAGGAGATGAGCGGTAGAAGGGCAGGCAATCCATCCCTGTGGATAATGTATCATTGGTGGTCACCTGCGTTGAAAAAAAAAGTATTTTCTGACATGAAAATAACAGCTGTGGATATTAAATTAAAGCTTGTGTAAATATTTTCATCCTTTGTTTTCAGGTGTTCAGATCTCAACTACTGGAATGACATATTCTAAACTTGTAGAGATTGTTTTCCTTCAGATTTAAGCAGAGATGATTCAACCTTTTAAAGCAAAGACAAATGAAAACCAAAACATTTACTCTGTCAACGAGCCATAACTGTATGTCAGTTCCAAGAGTTTAAAAAAAGATTAACCTCAATTAAAAAGGTGATAACAATCATGAGTATGAGTTTCAAGGAGTATAAATCTAGATTTTTCTTATCAATTCACCAGATAACACTTAATAAAGCTGCTGAAATATCCCAGAAAAAAAAATCTTCAAAAATTTAACTAAGAGAAAAGAAATGTTTTGTACAGACACTTGAGATAACCCTTTTTATATCTGCTTGCTTTTAATTTTTCGAATCTCTTTGACAAAAGAGAGTGAATACTGCAGATGTTAGAAAAAAATTGTGCAATTTCTTTTTCATTCTTCTAAATAATCTAAAGATCAGTCTGTGAAGATAGAAGTCATTAAATTGGGGTTAAAAGTAACAAGGAATCTTTGGAATGGCATTCAAAAGCTTCATGCAATAACATCTTTAACTCATTTATTATATCAAGTAAAATTTTACTACTGAAAACTCATGTCAGTAGGGATTGATACCAATGAAGCATTTAAGAAAGGGTTTCATTTGTTTTTTAAGTTTTGTTTGGGGAAGAAATTCTTCCCATATTTATTCACTGCCTAGGTTTGGGCAAATCAAAATAGGTAATTTTTGAAGGAAATATGTATTTTTTTTTTCTTCCTTTCACTGATTGCTGAAATCAGTAATTTCTCTGCTGTGTGTTTTCTATTTAGCATTTGTCTCTATTTTTAAATCTCTTGCTATTAGTGTGGCTTCTTTTTCCCTTCAGATGGTAAAGTAAGTAGGAAGCTCATCTCATACAACAAACACCTGTACTAGACAGCCACAGCACTGTATGTATTTGACTGTCTCCTGCTCCCAGTTACCAGTGAAGTCTGGAAGAATTCGGGTATCACTGGCAAAAAAATGTATGAGAGACCTTTAAGTTGTTAAACAGCAAGGCACACAACAAAATGCATCAGCAGTGAATGAAATTCATACTGAATAATTTTTAGTTAACTGTCTCTGCAATTTCAGTTCAAACCATTCTGTGCCCCAGCGGAGAAAAACAGCAGTAATGAGCATTAAGAGACTGGCAGACCTGCATAATGCAAGTCTTTCCCTTTTCATGGGATAAGTAGTGTGCAGGCAGCAGCTGAATGTGCAGATGAGAGGTTCCTTATATTATTATTATTCAAATGACATCAAAATAATGTGAGAAAAAAAAAAAAAAATCCCTTTCTGCTGAAATAGGTACAGAATCACTTCCCCCCCCCAAACTAATGAATAATATTCATTAAAAAAAATCATATGAATTCTTCCTTTGACTTACATAATTCTAGAGGAAAAAAAAAGTCACAGTAAAACTCTCTCTGTACACAATAGTTTTCCTAGTATAGCTGCACACTGATTTAACCTGTTATTATATGTGCACAGTCAAACCTGTATATGGTGAAACTCTTATATGTAGAACAATGAAAGGCACTAATTGTTTCAGTGTACCACAACATCTGAATTGTTATTTCAGTTGAAGAAATATCTGTCTTATTGTGAACTTGTTCTACAGGAAATGATCTTGTCAAAGGACTTTTGCTGTAGACTTTAAAGAAAAAGTAGCTTATGGTCTATGAAAGTTTGTCAATATGGAAAACACAAATCTCTATTTGTGAACATGAGGCTAGGAAGAGAGTCAATGACTCCATCTGACAGTGAACTGCTACTTCTGACACATAAGAAAAAGGCAGGGGCTCACCTTGCTGGTTGCTTGGCACACAGGGACTGATCTGTTTGTAGCTGAGACAGTAACCTGTCTTGTTATATGTCACCTTTCACAAATCACCTCACTTTTTTGTAGCTCTTTTTCTTTTCCACCTTTTTTTATCTGAACTGTCTGTAAGCTTTTCAGGATTGTATCTTACTAAGTGTATGCACTGCGTCTAACTTATTGTCAGTAATGTAATTAGTACTGAATGAAGTTAGTAGCTCTCCTATGAAAGTTTTTATAATACTTTATTACGTCTCAGCTCTAACCCAATGTAATCATCTGGGGAATGACAGGTTATCTCCACAGTCCTATTTCATGAGTCAGGCTGCTGTAAAAGAAATATAAACTAAAGCTAGTGAACTTTTTTTTTAATTTTTTATTTTTTTTTTTTTTTTTTTTTTACATTATGAGATTCTGAAAAGTTAGAGAAAAAGAATGTTAAGGCTCTACCAGAAGCTACAGGCTTGATGTGAGAACCACTGAGTAAAATTCTATAGCTTTTATCTTGAAAATGTCCATAATAGAAAATCATAATTGTTCCTGCTAACCTATGAATCATTTACCTACACTTGTTATTAATGCACAACTGCAGTTTTCAGTCCTTCATTGAATTGCACTGACTCAGAACATTTCCCAGACAGCTTCCTTAACCTGGAGTTTCCTCTCTCTGGTGAAACTGGCTGAGAGGGCATGCAGCTGTAAGCACAGCTGTCCTTCTCCATGGGTGGATTGTCCCTTGGGTGCCACTGTTCTAGGAACACAGGAAGAGTGCAAACTGGAGCCTCTGTGTTTACATTGTGGATAATATGCTATCGATTTCACTCTCTTTGGAAGCCAGCCACAGTTTCTCCATATACAAAATGAATGTATAAAGCTAACTGTGGCAGTTTTCCAAACATTTAATAGGTAGAGATTGGTTTTAATTAAGATTTCAGGAAGAAGATCAGTTCCAGGGGGTAACAGCATTTTGTTTCACTGTTAAATAAATAGTTTCTCTGGTCATACTAATAACTAACCTCTCTCTTTTTCTCTGTTTTCCTTTCTTTCTTTAAATACAATGTCTATTCTTTGCCTTTGACAAAAAAAAAAAAAAAAAAAAGTCACAAAATACTAGACATATAATAAAAGCAAAAGAACAACCATGTTCACATCTGTCCCTCTAAGGTGTGAATAACAAAATAATAACAAAATGGAGCTGAAAAATGCATGGAACTGTGATCATGTAATGAATCCATTAGTTGGGTAATTTACCTAACAATCACAGGGTTGTGTGTGAACTTGTATATATCCACACACTATGGCCATTCTGAGTATCAGACTCTAACTCCCAGCAGTAGCCATGGGTATGCTTTGATCTCCTTTGTTTCCTAGGCTACATTCAGTGCTAAATTTCATATATGTACACATAACTTGCCTTTAAGAACATCCTTGAAACACACTCTGTGATGAATCTCTTCATGGCTCCCTTGTTTAGAGCACTGAAGGATGCACTTGTGGATCTAAGCCATGGTAATCTGTGCAACTTCTTTCACCCTGCACCATAATGCCTCCACCACGTTAATGCTAGCCTTGGAGTGCTTTATTAAAGAACACTTAAATTGTCTCTTTTTAAACAGGTAGGATTTCTAGGCTTGAATTGGTCAGGGTTCAGTGATTAGACTTCCATGGTCCCTGTGATTCACATTTGATTCAAGTTATGATCAACAGTATGAGTCTCTTTTCAATTTAAAAAATCCATTTAGTAATAAAAAATGTGAAGGCTTTGCATATGAAGATCAATATTAAACGTGTAATTTCAAAGAATACGTCGTTAACATGTAAACATAAGCTTTTGAAGACTTTTGCAGTTTTATATCTACGGCAAACTGACTTTTTTAAAAAAGGAGTCAATACACAGCTACACTGTGCCATATGGATACAATGTTTCCTTCATCAAATCTCAGGAAGTACTGCTGGTCAGGGTCTGAACTTCTGCCCTAACCTCTCTTGGTAAGACTTTGGGAATGGGAATGTTTCTAAAGCTACTACTTAATAACATAAACAGAGTAATTCTTTCCTTACTCCAGATGGAAATTTAAGACATAGTAAACTGG
Source organism: Psittacula echo (assembly GCF_963264785.1). Classification (NCBI taxonomy): domain Eukaryota; kingdom Metazoa; phylum Chordata; class Aves; order Psittaciformes; family Psittacidae; genus Psittacula; species Psittacula echo. The sequence continues at coordinate 88,899,131 of NC_137738.1, read as the reverse complement.
AGATATTTGTCGAAACTACAGAAAACTCATTGCAATTAGGGCTACTGTGGCTAAACCAGGTTAGCCGGTCACTCAGAGTTCTGAGAATAATTCTTTAAGAAGCTTGCACTCTTTCCGAATGCTCTGAAGTTCTGTTTGCAAACTTTCAGAAGTATGTATTTCCTTGGTGAGAGAGACTAGATTTACCTGCCTGAGGTAAAATTGCAGGCAGTCATTAATTTCACTTACACTTCCCCGTGATTTAGATTCTTTTATTAAATGAATATGAGCCATCTTTCAACATAAGACCTGATCTGGTTCTCATTACAGTTAGTCAAGTATTTTTGTTTATGTTTAATGGAAGTGGAATGAAGCACTTAAGAGAAAATGGGACTGTGGCATAGTTATCAATTATGGTTGTTGAGGGGAAAAAAGTTTTCTGTTCTGATGGAACTTATTCCTTACATTGGCTTTAGTTCATAGAGAAACTGGTCACTAATGAAGGTTGAACCCTAAGGAAAGTAATTCAGGTTGCTCTGAATAGAGATAGGAGCATCAGTTTAAGGGCTGTAATGGGCATGGGGTCTCCTATAGCATGAGACAAACAGGCTGCACTCTGAGGAAAAAAACTGCAACTGATTGCTACTGATTTTTTTAAGTGAAAGACTGTATGCTTTTAAATCAATCAGATAAGAATACAAGAACCTATATTTATACCAATTTATGTTTCTTCTAACCCTCTTACAAACTTTGAATTAATGTTTATCACCCACTCAAAGCAAAGAGGTGATGTAGGTAAGTTTCAGCAACTGCCTGAAGATCATTTTATACATATGTTGAAAAGATAACTCTCTTCAAAAGTTTGCATCAGCTGCTGGAAATATCATTCCTTTCACTGAGTAAAGTTAAGATCCTTTCACTTTATCTGGCTGGTAATTTAAAAACAGAATTATTTATGACTACTTCCCTATTATCCCCAGTAGAATTCAAAACCTTAAAGCATGAGAACAATAATGTTGTGGGGAACTACTAAGGTTTCTCTGCAACATAAACCTGAGAGGTAGAAAAATTTGGTATTTTACTAAGTACTTTAGCTATAGTTTGTTATCTCTATAAACCAATTTAAATATCTACCTGTTTCATGTAATAACTGTATTGGATTTCCATTTTTTCTGTCTGCTCTGGTATTTCTGGATGATCTACCAATTTCCTTTATAACTAATTTAGTGTATGTGTATCACTAATGTGTTTTACTTCATTCACTTGTTTAAAGCCTTAAATTTATCTTGAAGAAATGAATTTAGAGTCTTACCTTTATTGGAAAACATGGGGTTTGTTTTTCACATGTCGTCTGGCATTCCATTCCATTTAGGAAGGTGGTTCTACTTGTGCTTTGGGGTGTGAATGCAATGTCATGGTCTATGTACTGTCCCCATACCATAATAATATCAGAATACACGTTGTCTTCAGTAACAGCCTCATTAGACGCATGAATAATTGTTTTTGTCACTTCACGAACCTGGGAAGAGAACTAATTTACCTTGGGTGCCAAGCAGTATTTACTTCTTACAAAATGCTAAAATACAAAATAGAGAGTAAAGTGATTAAAGCTATCTTTATTATTATTATTATTATTATTTTCTGCCTTAGAATATTTTATATTGTAGAGTATTTTTAATGCTTTGCCCAAAGACAAAACTGAAAAAACCCCAACAACAAGAATAACCCCAACCTCTGACAGACTTTTATTTCTGTTCAGGAACTGAGACACCAGTGCCACAAGGAGGTTCAAAGATGTTTCAGCTGAGGTTTTCTATATATATTCCAAATGAGCAGTGTATCTTTGATCTGTTCCTTTCCAGAGAATTTTGAAAACCACACTTTTCTTTTAGACTGCCCAAATTTTCTTTCTTTTTGTTCTCTTTTCTGCTCCTTTAACAAATGGACTCTCTTTGCTGGGCAATCTCAAATCACTGTGGATACACAGAGGCTCTGGGCTGCTCTGTACTTAAACGGAGCAGCTTATGCAGCACAGGAGACAAGCGGGTTGCAAATATGTGGTAGCTGAGAGCTCTGCTTCATTTTCCCTGGCAGGGAGAAGCCAAAACGTATTTCTGAGACACTTCTGTGAAAGCTGAATAGAGATACAGATGCTCTGAGGGGGAGCATATGGATGCACCTATGCTACATGTCTGGCCTGTACTAATAACCAAGCAAAACCATTAAAGCAAAATCAGGAGTCAGTTTGTAATGATTAGGGAAATATTATTCACAGATTCCTCCCTCATGGTGCAAAATATTCTCTTGCATACAGCAGCTGCCTTAGAAGTCAAGCAACTGAGAGGAAAGCACATAAAATAGAGCCAAAGAGTGTGCAGTGAATGCAAGGGCTATATAATGAATGCATAAGGCAGCTGCTGTCAAAGAGAATTGGTAGGGACAAGAGGTAATATGGGACTTGTTAGGAACATCAGGCTTTATATTGAAATAGTCAAGAGCAGTGATATGTACACCTCATCAGGAATAAAAGTCTTTATATCAGTATTTTAATATCTTTGGTGACCACAAAGCACAAACCTTTTTCTTGCAGTTAGATTTTCTTACTGCTATTAACTTGCACAGCTACGCTGTGTTCTAATATTGCTTTATAGTAATCCTCAAACTTATCTCTCACCTTATCATTTTCATGTTGCTTTTTAAAGGATATAGTTGGCTAGCTAAAAGTACAACAAAAACCAATTATATAAATAAGGAAAACCATCTATTGCACTAGTTTCATCCTATCTTCAAAATAAAGCAGAGAACTTTGCTGATGGTCAGATATGATCATATTTGGTATGGTTATGCAGTTTTGTTTTAGTGTGTGTTACTTCATAAGCATGTACCCTAATAAATCTACAAAAAGACAGCTTGTACAATCTACTGGAAATTTATGTGTGCAAATGTCAGGCTTTCATCTTTAAGTACTAAATTTTGCAGCTTAGAGACACTGTTATTTAATTAATATCATGAGTTGCAGGTGACATTAACACTAAATTCTCTTGCTTATCCTTTATTAAACATACGGTGGTTAAAATAACAAAACTCTGAGTCTATTAAAAGTCAGGTTTTAAAGCCATGATGACAAACTAGAAATAGAAAATCCAGCCCAAATCACTGTACACTGCAGTGGGGAATTTTTCACCCAGTCCTCTATGCAAACATTTTTTTGTTCAAAGTTTCCTCTGTTGCAGCTCTCCTACTTTTTAAGTACATGAGCTGCTAAACCCCATAAATATTGCAATGATTTCTTAGCCTGGTAATGTGGGTGAAAACAATGTAAAAAGTTATGTTATGATTTGACAGTAATACTTGTTAAGTTAGGGTACACTAACCTAGGAGAAATGGGATACATGTGTACATACATATGCATGTTAGCATGCCTATCTGCCTTATATTTATTTATTTAACACCCAACCCTGTTTTGCTCATCCTCCTTCCCTGAATAAAGGCACCATTATTAAAACAAAGAATCATAAGATCACTGGAAAGTCTAGGCTGGAAGGAAACTCCGGAGGCCTCATGGTGCAGCTTTCTATTGAAAGCAGAGATTAAATTTTCAGAGCCCCAGCAAGCCAGGTCTTGGGTATTTCCTATAAGGGATATTCCAGCAGTTGTTTAGGCAGCCTATTCCAACATTTAATTACTTTCACAACAAATTTTTTTTCTTGTATCAGACAAAATTTCCCCTGGAGCAACTTGTGACCGTTGCCTCTTACCATGTTGATGTGCACCCCTCTGAAGACCTCCCTCTTCTCTGTAACAACCTAGTCAGCATGGAGGGCTGTGATTATGCCCCCCCTGCACTGCCTTTTCTCTAGGCTGAACAATCACCTCCCCAGGTCTGCTGGCTGCCCTACATCTGAGGCTAACCAGAAGGCTCATGCCCCATCTCCTCTCCACCACATTCCTTTCTGGCAGAGCTGCCCCCCAAGGCAAGAGCTGCCCCCCAAGGCAGCCTTTGCCCCCTCGCACTCCCCCACTGTGTCAGGTATTCTTAAAGCCCAGAGTGTTTCAAATAATCTCATGGTGTATTTTCTAACCAAGGGTAGCTGGACTCCATTGTATCGGATGCTGGGATCCCATCCTCGAGGTTGGCTGAGCCCATCTTCATAGGCTGGTGGAAGCCACCTAGCCAAGGCTGTGTTGGATGCTCCCCATCTAGGATGTTCCCTGAGTAAAGAAAAAAAACCAAACCTGGATATAAATTATATAAATCTAATTAATATACAATAATCATCAGCCACAGAGTAATACTCCATTGCAATAAGATGTTCATGTAGTAATCTTTGAAACGGTAACAAATACTATCTTCATGTATGCCAACATTAGTTTGACTCTAAAGGAAAACAAATTACTAATGATATATTACTATCTTACGTTTATAATATAAGTTGGTTACCTTTGAAATACTTGCCCCAGTGATTTCCTGATAGTGTTCTCATGACCTATAAAGTCAGATATACTCAAATTTTTGCAGTGCATCCAGTTGACTAAAATTGTAAAGTGAGCCACAAAGCACCAGAAATATTCCCAGGCAGTCAGCAGAAATACAGAGTGTTAAAACATATATTTATGTCTATTGGGATGCTAAAGAGGGAACAATTATTTTATTAATAATAATACTCTCTGGCACATTGAAGTGGCTCAATTTGCCAAGCTATATGGTACAGTAATACTCTTAATTATCCACAATAATTCACACTTGAAGGTTGAAGTATGCTTTAATAAAGCATTCAAATTAGTTACAGTTGATTTGCCTTTATTGAAATTGCATAAAATACTGCACATAGTGTAGTGCTATTTCAGTCAATTAAAAATAATGAAATGTTAATTTAACTGCTTAACCAGTGATTTTTCTCCTGATTGCTTTTATATTTTAGCAGATCATTGGAATGCTACTTTAGTAAAACCCTTCACACATGCTTTCTTATTATTGCATTAAACACGTTAATGTCTTGGAATCTTTCTTGAGTTAAAAAGGTTTTTATATAGGGCAGCCAAAATAATGAGGTTTTGGTACCATACAGCTTTATAGAGTAGTCAGATTCAATTACTACACATTCTGTATTTGGGAAATGAGACTTTTCATTCACTTGTGAAATACTGGAATTGCAAAGTTTGGGTTTTGTTTTGGCTCCCTTAGAAGGAACCTGGAGGTTTAAGATGTAATTCACTATCCAGACTTACGTATTTTAAATGTTATTTTAATGTCCTGCCTAGTTTCAGGTAGAAAGATGAATGCCATATGGCAATTTATTAAATGGATATTGCCATATTTTACATTCTGTGAGCTTCCATGGACATAAATTCTGGCAAACATGAAAGATTTCTGAAAAATAAGCCAACTACTAAACTGAACAGCAGTACTGAAGCAACTATCCTAAAGGGAACATCTTAATTCCATGTTATAATCAATGGATTTAGCTAGGACTGCTCTTTCCTTCCACTAAATGAGCCATATTTGTACCCTTAACTCTGATGGTACTAGAGCTTCAGAGTAAGCATCAGCTCCTCACCTGATGAAATGGTAAATGAAACAACATGAAATAGAAATGCTGCAGATAAAATGCCACAGATAAAATGCCTTGTAGCTGCACAAATATTAGGCATACAAAAAGTAATCTAGTCATCTAAGCACCTGTCCACCAAGGCAGAGAGATAGATAACTCCTGGAAGCCATTCTATCATTCCATCCTATTTCTCACTATTAGGAACAGCCAAAGCTGCAGCCTTGCAGTAGACATATAACTACCCTTCAGAAAGCTAAGATTAGGTGAGGTTAATTGCACTGTGAGATTCCATTCCTTTAGCACCTGTAGCTCCTTCACCTTTGAACCCCTTTCATTGCACTACACACTAAAAAAACTACACAGATCAATGCTAGTTATCTGGGGTAAAAAATGATGAAAAATAGTTATCTGACCATGCCTGTCTCCTTTATACTTAAAATAATGCTGTGAATTTGTTTTGCTTATTATACACACGTACGTCTTCAGGCAGAAAGAAAAGTAAAATCTGTTGATATCTGTTACTAGTAAAAGTGGATAATGACTCTGCTGCAAACCTCTGATGTCATGTTGACATCCTCTGTGAAGGCTGTGTTTATGTTATTCTGTAACAGATTTGTTCTAGGAAGTTCACACTAAACCAAACTAATCTCAGAGCTGTGGAATAAATAATTTGTAATCTATCTGATCTGTCCCAAATATGTGAACTAACCAAGTAAAACATCTGTGAAAAATTCCCATGCTAACTTATCAATAAGTTCAAATACACTTTTTTTATAAGTAAACAATTAACTCCACTGTGAATTTTGGTTTTAAACTTCACCTATGAAAAGCAGCATTTGCTGATCTACAGCACAGCTGCACATTCCTACTGGGTGACAAAAATAACAAATACAGCATAAGTCCTGATATGTTTTCTGTCTGAAAGTGGCAGCTGTAAAGCAAGGAAAAGTACAGACTGGTACTTCATTTAATGTTTGAAGTATTTGAAGCTGGCTTACATTGTAGAATACGTTGTTTACATCATAGTGTAATGGGCTTCTTAAGCTGATTTATTTCAGTAAAGCCTGAGGTATTTCAAGGGGCTCATGAAGTTTTACACTTACTATTTTTTTTTTTTTTTCCTTTAAACACCCTTAAACAGGTGTTTAAAGAGTCTGAAATGCCACCATATATGAGCGCTGGGTTTAAACACCAATTTGGTGCAAGCATAACTGTATAAAAAGTAGAACACAGTGACTACAGACTAACCAGACTCAACGCATCATATTTGTCCTACCCAGCTGAAATCCCTATTCGCATCCTAGTGTTGTCAGAGGCATTGAAGAGAAAAAAGCTTTACCTTATCCACAGCAGACTGAATTTCTCTCCATCTTTGGAGAGTCAGACTATGGTTGCCATGCTGGCAAATTAAGAGCTTCAGACATGTGCCTATGTTCAGCTGCATGAATCTTGGCCAATGTATTCAAGCCCTGATGGAGTTTCCAGTGCAAATATTATACTAGATGTTAGTTCAGATTCTAAGCAACTCTGCAAGTGCCTGGAGGAAATTATGGATATCCACATAGTTAGATTTATAAGATCGATGCATATCAGGTTGTGTTTTTTCAACAAAGGGCGAGCCTATCATCAGGAATATTCCTTGCAAATGACTTGTGATGTAGCAAAACGGATTCATCTCATAAAGCCAGAATGATGGAATAATAAAACTACATAATTTTACTTATGTAGTTCATTCACTACGTTGCAGGGTGTCTTACACTGTGCAATGCTAACAACTTTCCATTTACAGCTCTGTAGTCCTTCACTTGTAAACACTACAGTCTGCTTTTCAGTTTGTGACCTTACGTGTGTGTATCCAAAGGCTGCTGAGAATAAATATTGTTTACCCTTGTATTCTTTGCTCTCCTTCTCAGTTTTAGACCCCTATTGCATTAGAGGATTCTAAAAATATAGTTACATCTGTTATGTTGGGTTTTGCAGGAAACAATAGCCACATATATTAGGTAACAAGTAAATAGTAGTAAATAATAATAATTCAGATAGCCAATAAGCATATAGTTATATAAATAGACATATAAAACCAAATATATTCTCCAGAATTTTTAGGTGCATGTTTGTTAAATATTAAGGTTGTGGGAAAATATGAAAATGAGATTTTATTTTTGTTCCTTGTGAATTAATTATATTTTCCTGCTCAACATAATTTTATCAAATGCAATAAAAAATGAATGCTGGGTTAGTATTCAGCCTGTTTAATTTGTATAGAAAAAGACTGTATAGAATCAGTCCTCCCTAAATTTAAAGTTCCTTACATAATATCAAAGCCTTTATAGGGAAAACCTGTCTGCAAATGTTAGTGTGCCAAAGTTTAGATGAAGAGGTTTTTCCTCTGGGAGTTTCAGAAGTACCTCATTTAGAGATGTATGGATGCCAAATGTAGCTGATTGAGGTTATCCTCCCTGCCCAGTTTTTCTAGCAAAAAGTAAACATAGCTTCTTGAGTTTAAAGAATAAGAAAGAAGTTTGCAGGGCACAATTCTTATATTACATACCTGTTATTGCAGGCACCAGTGATGAGTCGGTATTTATTAGCTACGCAATTGTTTGGACATTTTGGTGGCAACATATAAGGCAGGCATCCAGAAATATTAGCAATTGTAGTGAGTAGATCAGCTGATAAAAGATCTGAAATCAAGAAACCAAACAAGCGATTTGCTCTACTGCTATAGGAGAAAAGGCATCATTGTCAGATACTACTACAGGATCCCTTCTCTTCTTCCTAGGAAAGAGGACTTTGTGAGAAGTGTTGCAGGAAGCAGTCTTGGGGACTTAGAGGAAACAGAAGGTGAAAGGAGAGAGCTGTTTTTATTATTTGATGCATAGAGAATGAGAAGAAAGTAGTCTAGCCATAGCTAACCTGCTCCTTTTTCTCCTCTTTTAAACTGCCCTCTCCTTCCTTCTTTCCCTGCATTGTAGTCATATCACTTGACTGGTCCCTGTGCTTACAGCAAAGGTGTAAAAAATGCCATTCAAGAACAGAAATACATACCAAGGAGGAAGAATGTGGAACTGGAAAGATTCAGAAATTTAGACTCTACAACTATATAATTGTGTGGAGTGGAAGAGGCTCAGAATTGTTAGCTAGAATGTGGAAGCTAGGTAAGATCGGACCTCTATATCAGTAGACAGCATGTTATTAATATCTTTTTAATATGATCCCAGTGAGCATTCTGCTGATGAAGGACAAAGTCACAATACTGTGTAAGCTTCAGAGAGCTGGCACACTCCCTTGCCCACGCATGCATGTGAATGCATGTATGGCCAGTTGCAGGTAGAAGTACAGATGAAAGAGGAGCAAGAACCTTGATGAACTCAGAGATTTTTTTGCCATTCAAAAGGACTGTAAACATCACATCCTGAAAGAAAATGGTAGAGTAAGCATCTAAGTCTTGTCCTTGTCTCCCCACTGGTCACCCAGTCCTACCACTTACCTGTTCTGCCCACTCAATTCTGAAATGAACTGCTTTATTTTGAAACTGCATCACAAGGGAAATAATTGTGTCTCTTGATATTGAATTGAATGTCTGTGTATATATAAATATATGCACACACACATATAGGTATACTTTTAATTCTATAGATGTCCTATTAGTTTAGTAAGCTAGATGTTTCTGCAAGATAAAAATATAATAAACTAACTGTGGACCTTTACGTTTGTCTACAGCACTCTAATGATTCCATATCTTGAAAATAATGTCATGTTATAACACTAAGAGAATACACATTATAATTGTACAGTTCATGCTGCTGCAAATGACAGAATTAAATTACGGAAAACCAGCTAAGTGTTTCTAAATTTTTGAGCCTTCCAGACACTAAACAGGAATCTTGAAATTAACCTCTAGTTAACAGCAACAAGAACTTTACCTTACTTAGAAATTATATATAATTGAATTTTCTGGACTACCTCTCTCGCTTTCTCCATCTAACAGAAAACCCCAACATTTAAAATAGAAGCAAAGTGGAAATAAATGTGTAACAGCAATGCATTATAAAATCAGTTTTGGAAATAAGAAAGTATTTTCTTGAAAGAGGGATATTAATAAGGCCATCAATGTCCAGAGGAAGTCTACTGAAAATATCATAGATGGATAGAAATCATATTATTTTATTTGTAGACCCTAGGCCCCGGATGCACTAAAGCCAAAGTGCTGGGGAAGATAGATATTTCACTGAAAACAAGAAGCTTGCAACACTGCAGACATGAAAGCTGGTTTATAGGCAATACAAAAATACAATTATGAGTTCACAGGATTCCAATAGCATAGTGCTGCTTTCCTCAACTGTAGGAACACAACCCACTCTCCAGCAAAGAAAAATGTGAACTACTGATTAGTGCTCTACTGAGGTGCTTTTAAGACCAAAAGAGAGGGCATCCTTGTCCCAGGGTGTAGACAAGATATGTACTCCTGCCAATGGTAAAATAAAAGTGAATCTAACCAAACTTTAATCTAAAAGACAACATTCAGAAAATCAACAGGGGTTTTTGCCAATGTCAGTGTACTATATTTACCAGTTGGATGCAATGAGCGTTTGTGCTTCTGGCAAACCTTTTGTTTCAGCACTTGAATTGACATTTCCATTCGTTCAGCTGCTTGGGAAATATCTTGACTCTCTTGTTCAGGAAATTTTGAGAAAGCCAGCAGCAAGGCAGGAGCTGATATTCCCCTTCCTTGGATATTTCTATAATTGAGATTAAAAAAACAAAGTTTTTTTTTAATATATAACATTTTAGAACTTGTTTGTGGCTGTATCTTTCTATGTTGGATATGCTCCGAGTTTAAGATATATTTTGATTGAAGAGTATGCTGGGAAAGCATAGAAGAAGACAACTTTGTGACCTTGTTCTGCAAGGAAAATTCTGGAAAGGGAAAGTGTCCTTCCATGGTGCATATATGCAGGGTTAAGATTATGAGAAGCCTTAGGATGAGACAGAAACTGTTGGGATGGACAGAGATGGCAGCACGAAGTAGCTGGGAAGACCTTATTTGGGATAATACAAGACTCCTACTATAGATACATTGAAGTGAGTAGGTTTTGCTTTCATGCAATATTTAATATGAAATACAATCTCAGTCATTGCAGGTAGATTCACAAATGCTTCAGCACTTAGGAGTCAAGCAATTGCAGTTCATGATAGAGACATGTCTCCTGCCAGAGACTGTCCAAGCACCTGCCTTGCACTGACTAGTTGTGTATGGCATACATACTAATTTCAGCAATTGGTTTAGTAGGGCTTCATTAGACAGTTATGTGGCTATATATGTTAGTTTACAGCCTGGCCTTACCTCTAACTTTAAGTAGCCCAGGTTTGATGAGGTAATGTCTGTAACATAAACTTAAACAATAAATATATGAAAAATCCTTTTTACTGTGAGGGTAGTCAGATACTGCAACAGGCTGCCCAGAAAGGTTGTGAAGCCTCCATCTTTGGAGATACTCAAAGCCCAAATGGACAGTGTGCTGAGCAATCTGCTCCAGCTGACCGTGTTCTGAAAATAGTACTGGCCTACATGGTTTCCAGATCTCTCTCAACTGCTTTGTGATTCACTACAAGATTTATTTTTTACTCAGCATGGGTTGTCTTACCACTGCCTTTTCATTGGCAGAGGAGCCTTGAGAAAAGAGCATCAGGGAGAACTTCCTTTTTAGCTGGAAGTCCCAAGTCCTAAACTGATTCTTACAGCTTAGAAAAAAAACACTCCAGTCTATTCCATTTCCAGACATGGCCACAGGTTGCAGACATCCCTGAGGTTGAATGGTTAATTTTTTTAGACTCCTGGCTAGTCATCTTGCAGCATTTTCATTCTTATAAGGAGATCACTCTCATAGCATAACTCAGTCACAAGGGAGCTTTCCTTAAGTTGTTCGCTACCCACAGTTCAAGATAAATGTTTTATTTCCTTTTCTTTATCCTTTCATTACATCTGGTTTAGATGGAAAGAGAAACGTGAAACTCACTTTAACAGTCCCATTTAAGGCAATAGGGGTTTGACACATGCCATAGGAATTGCTCCCATTTCACTCTGCACTAGAAAAAAGATTATTAATGTTCAAAATCACATAATGTTCATAAAATTACAATTTCGTGAGCCACGTTAATGGAATGTGGTGTGCTGTTTAGATCAGAAAAACATTCCTGTTTATTTTCATATTTTTTATTTTTCTCACATTTTAAGAGAGCAATTTATGTCCAATTTTAATGGACATATTTATTATTATTAATGGACATATTTATTAATATATATTATATATAAATTATGTCCAATTTATGTCCAATTAATGGAGCAATTTGCTCCATCCTTGGCGGTGTTCAAGTCCAGGCTGGACAGAGCCTTGGGTGACATGGTTTAGTGTGAGGTGTCCTTGCCCATGGCAGGGGGCTTGGAACTAGATGATCTTAAGTCCCTTTTCAACCCTAACTGTTCTATGGTTCTATGATTCTGTGTGGTGATAACACACAAGGTTATATTGATTCAAGTGATCATAAACATAATCTATACATTTTCTCAAAGAAACAGACTGATCTCAAACTTCCCTGGTATAAAAGGTTTTTGCTGAATAAATCCTTTACTATTTTTTTTTCTTTACCTTCTCAGTGCATAATGTGCAGCATAATCCACTAGAGTAGAGCCCTGTTGGATAGCCTCAGTAATGCAGTTATCTTCAGTTTCTTCTCAGTAGGGGAAAAAAATAAAAGAAATAGGAATATATTATTCAATAATTTACATTTAAAACATATACAGGTTTGTAATATTAAAATATGCCTAATTTTTCCCTTTAAAAATAATCTCCATATTTTAGTGTTCATGAAATTAATGTTGTGGCTTCTGACCTTTCTGAAAGATTAGGCATGGGTAGTAAACCAATTCTTCCCTAATTTATTTGGCTTGAAAAGTTAGACTTTCCTTCTGTTTTTTCCGATATAAATCCAGCTGTGCACATGTTAAGTAGTAACAAACATAACAAACATGGTCTAGCTGAAACGTGTTTTGTATATACAATTATGATTATTAGGTTTCAGATGTATTTTTCATTAAACTGTCCTTCGATTGATGGCACAAATCTGAGCCTCCCTCACAGGTATTATGAGCTGGCCTGAGCCACATGAAGAATTCAAGTCAATCTTCAGGTATAATTAACAAACTTTAAAAACTTCTGGGACCTGACAAATGCATGAAAGCCTTATTCTCATTTCTCCACATATGTTTGACGGAAAGATATATGTGAACCTATTAATAGTTCAGCTGTGCTATTTTGCATGGTCCTATCGTGGAACACAGATCATTCCTCTTTGGTGTACATCTAGCTTTATATTAAATGAATCAGTCATATTTAAAGCCCAACAGTTTATTTCTGTACTTTGTGGGATCACCCATTTTTTTTCTTAGACAATGACTCATAAATAATAATAGATCACTAACAACCATTTATGTGCAATTGCTCATCATTTATATACAGTGCAATTTTAGGTGACATATTTTGCTGTAGTTCATGTTGTGCTGTTTTTGTGATTTATTTTTTGAATAGGTCTCTCAGCGGAAGGGACAATAATGTGTGATGAGGAGTAATCTTTCGTAGGCAAAATTCTAGTTCACTCTACTAAATATCTTTTCAGCATCTAAGTATAGCAGAAGTTATTTCTCTCACCTGTGTGTGATAACGATGAATTGTTTAAAGTTAAACTTCAGATTTCTGTTACATTTGAAAACTCTTTTTTGAGACTATGTTAAAAACCAAGACTGATCCTTGTAGGCCATACAACAGCTAATTATTTTAGAAATTAATATTGGATTATTTTTAGAAATTTTAGGAGGTTTACATCCAAGAAATATATTATGCTCACAGTATTGTTCATCATGTGATATTGACTCAGACTGATCTAATAGAGAAGTACCTGCTGTACTTGAATTCCATTGCTTCTTTCCTTTTCTACTGAGAAGCATGATTTTGTTACAAATGCAATGTCTCAAAAATGTGGTTCTTACAGTAATAAACATTATCTTGTATTGTTCCCATTATCTTGTATTGTTCCCATCAGACCAAAAGACACTTACTATAAAAAAAACCCTATGCAGTCCATCACAGTATCACAGTATGTTAGAGATTGGAAGGGACCTCAAAAGATCATCTAGTCCAATCCCCCTGCCGGAGCAGGAACACCTAGATAAGGTTACACAGGAATGTGTCCAGGCGGGTTTTGAATGTCTCCAGAGAAGGAGACTCCACAACCTCCCTAGGCAGCCTGTTCCAATGTTCTGTCACCCTCACTGAGAAGTTTCTTCTCAAGTTTAAGTGGAACCTCTTGTGTTCCAGTTTATACCCATTACCCCTTGTCTTATCATTGTTTGCCATTGAGAAGAGCCTGGCTCCATCCTCATGACACTCCCCCTTTATATATTTATATACACTAATAAGGTCCCCCCGCAGTCTCCTCTTCTCCAAACTATAGAGACCCAGCTCCCTCAGCCTTTGCTCATAAGGGAGATGCTCCACTCCCTTAATCATCTTAGTTGCCCTGCGCTGGACTCTCTCCAGCAGGTCTCTGTCCTTCTTGAACTGAGGGGCCCAGAACTGGACACAATATTCCAGATGCGGTCTCACCAGGGCAGAGTAGAGGGGAAGGAGGACCTCTCTCGACCTACTGACCACCCCCCTTCTAATACACTCCAGGATGCCATTGGCCTTCTTGGCCACAAGGGCACAGTGTTGGCTCATGGTCATCCTGCCATTCACTAGGACCCCCAGGTCCCTCTCCCCTACACTACTCTCTAACAGGTCATTCCCCAACCTATATTGGAACCTGGGGTTGTTCCTGCCCAGATGCAGGACTCTACACTTTCCCTTGTTATATTTCATCAAGTTTCTCCCTGCCCAACTCTCCAGCCTGTCCAGGTCTCGCTGGATGGCAGCACAGCCTTCTGGCGTGTCAGCCACTCCTCCCAGCTTAGTGTCATCAGCAAACTTGCTGACAGTACACTCAATTCCCTCATCTAAATCATTGATGAATATATTAAATAATACTGGTCCCAATACTGACCCTTGAGGCACTCCACTAGATACAGGCCTCCAACTGGACTCCGCCCCATAGACTACAACTCTCTGGCTTCTGTCCTTCAGCCAGTTCGCAGTCCATCTCACTACCTGATCATCCAGGCCACACTTCCTCAATTTAGCTATGAGGATGCTGTGGGAGACTGTGTCAAATGCTTTGCTGAAGTCAAGGTAGACCACATCCACCGCTCTGCCATCATCCATCCACAATGTTATTTCCTCATAAAAGGCTATGAGGTTGGTCAAGCATGACTTCCCCTTGGTAAAGCCATGTTGACTGCCCCTCATAACCCTCTTATCCTTGATATGCCTTAAGATGGCATCAAGGATAAGGTGTTCCATCACTTTCCCAGGGATGGAGGTGAGGCTGACCGGTCTATAGTTACCCGGGTCCTCCTTCTTGCCCTTTTTGAAGACTGGAGTGACATTTACTTTCCTCCAGTCCTCAGGCACCTCTCCCGTTTCCCAAGACTTGGCAAAGATGATGGAGAGTGGTCTAGCAATGACTTCCGCCAGTTCCCTCAGCACCCGCGGGTGCATCCCATCTGGACCCATGGATTTATGGATGTCCAGATTGCTCAACTGGTCCCTAACCCATTCATCATGGACTAAGGCAAACCGCTCCAGTGACCTGACTTCATCTGAGGTCTCAGGAGTACAGGGCTCTTCAGGACTGCCTCCAGCAGAGTAGACAGAGACAAAGAAGGCATTCAATAACTCTGCCATCTCAGTATCTTCTGTCACCAGGGCACCCATCCCATTCACCAGTGGGCCAACCTTGCCTCTGGTGTTAGTTTTATCAGCCATGTATTTGAAAAAGCTCTTTCTGTTGTCCTTGACCCCTCTCGCCAGATTTAATTCTAAGGAGGCCTTAGCCATCCTAGCTGCCTTCCTACATCCTCTAGCAGCAGCCTTATATTCCTCCCAAGTGGCCAGCCCCTCCTTCCATGACCTGTAAACTCTCCTCTTCCACTTGAGCATACCCAGCAGTTCCTTAGTTAGCCACGCAGGTCTCCTGGCCTTCTTCCTTGACTTCCTACGTGTCGGGATGCTCTGCTCTTGAGCTTGGAATAAGCAATTCTTGAATGTCAACCAACTATCTTGGGCCCCTTTACCTTCAAGCAGCCTTGCCCATGGGATTTCCTCTAGCAATTGCTTGAAAAGGCCAAAGTTTGCCCTGCTAAAGTCCAGGGTTGCAATTCTACTTGCTATTCTACTGGTCCTAGCACACAACATCCTGAATTCCACCATCTCGTGGTCGCTGCAACCAAGGCAGCCCTCAACCTTTACTGCTTCGACCAGACCCTCCTTGTTAGTGAGGATGAGATCCAGCAGCACTCCTCTCCTGGTTGGCTGATCCACCATTTGCATGAGGAAGTTATCCTCCATACACTGGAGGAACCTCCTGGACTGTGGCTGGGTTGCTGAGTAGTCCTTCCAGCAAACATCAGGGAAATTAAAATCCCCCATGACAACCATGGCCTGTGACTGTGAGGCCGCTCTCAGCTGCCTGTAGAAGGCCTCGTCAACTTCCTCACCCTGATCTGGTGGCCTGTAACAGACACCCACAACAGTATCACCCCTGCCAGCCTGCCCCTTAATTCTCACCCACAGACTCTCAACTCGCTCGTCCTCTGTCCCTGGACAGAGCTCAGTACATTGCAGCTGCTCTCGCACATAAAGAGCAACCCCACCACCCCGCCTGGCTGGCCTGTCTTTCCTGAAAAGGACATAGCCCTCCATGAGTATATTCCAGTCATGTGAGCTGTCCCACCACGTCTCTGTAATTGCCACCAGATCATAATCTCCTGACTTAACACAGGTCTCCAAATCCTCCTGCTTATTTCCCATGCTGCACGCATTGGTGTATAGGCATTTCAAGGAGGGAGCTGAGCTCACCAATTTCACCCTAGGATTATAGGAGGCCTCCCAGTCTTCTTCAATTCTAGAGTGCTGCCCCACTGGGGCAAGCCCAGCTACAACCCCATCCCCCTTCGAATCTAGTTTAAAGCTCTCCAAATGAGCCCTGCTAATTCGTGCCCCAGCATCCTTTTGCCTCTGTGAGTTAAACTTTTCCCACGTGCCATCATCCGGACTGGAGCCTTATAAAACCAGCTGTTATCAAAGAACCCAAAGCCCTGCCTAAAGCACCAGTCTCGTAGCCAATTGTTTACGGATTGAATTTTCCCATTCAGTCCCACATCATCACCAGAAGATGGAAGAAGCGAGGAGAAGATCACTTGAGCCCCAGACTCTTTCACCATCCGCCCCAAGGCCCTGTAGTCTTTCTTCATCCCCCTCAGACTGCGGGAAGCAGCTTCCCCCCCACCTGTCTGGAAGACCAGCAGCGGGTAGTAGTCTCTCGGGTGCACCAGGCTGGGGAGCGCCTTGGTGATATCCCTGATCCAGGCTCCAGGCAGACTACACACTTCCCTATGATGAGGGTCAACTCTGCATATCGGGCCCTCTGTTCCTCTCAGAAGGGAATCACCTACAACAATGATTTTTCTTTCTTTCTTGTCAGAGGCAGTCTTGAGGCGTGAAGTCGACTGCCTTTTCCTATGTGACCTTGTAGTCTGGCCTTGCACCACATCCTCACTTACCTCTCCATCAAGATCCAGGGCCCCAAACCTATTACTGAGGGGCACCTGGGGAAGCAGGGCAGGAAGGGAGGAAGGTTGCCCACGGTTCCAAACTGGAACTTGCTTCCAGTCCTCATCGTCTTTTTGGTCCCTTACCTCTGCGCGACAGCTACAGAGCAGGGGCTGTCTCGGGTCATCCCCCTCTGTCTGAGAGGACAGGGGGTCCATCCCCTTGTGGGGGGTATCTCCCTGGCACCGTTCCTGCTGACATGCTAGGGAGTTACTCCACCAGTCGATCTCCCTTTCACAGTCCCTGATGTCCTCAGCCTCTCGACCTCCTCCTTAAGTTCTGCCACCAATCTAAGCAGATCTTCTACCTGCTCACACCTCACACAGGTGGAATGCTGGCCTCCCTCCCTCGGCAGCAGCAGGCTCTGGCACTCCCTGCAGCCAGAGACCTGAACAGCCACGGTTTGGGGCAGGGTCTCTGTCTGAGTTGCTACAGTCTCCTTACTGCAAGCTCTCCTTCTGGAGGCGACCATATTGGTCAGCAGTCTGAGACACCAGCAACAGAGTCCACAACACAACCTGCTTGTTCCTCCCTGCGCCCGGTGGCCAGCGACCGGTCGCTGCCCTCCCAAAGGCTCTTTCAAGGCAAGGGGCAGGGGTGCGGTCGCCGTTACCGCGGGAACGCCCCCTGCCACGTCAGCCGCTCTCTCGCAAGGGCTGCTGGGGCTTCGGGGATCGGGAGATGTCGGGAATCGCGATGTCTCTGCGCTGTCCCCTCTGCTTTTCCTAATCTCTTCTGACCCTCGTGGTCTCTGAAGCGTGCCAGCTCCGGCTCTAGCTGTGCTAGCTCCGATCAGCTGACTGCTCATCATCCTTTCTGTTTAGTTAGTCCATATATATTTATTTTGTTTTAACTAACATACTATATAACTTCATTTTAGATCGTGTCTTTCCAAACAATTAATGCAGAAGCTCTAGCTAAAGAATCCACTATGGAAAAATATGATTCCCTGTTTCACATTGACGGTCCAAAACAGATTTCCCATTGGAAGAAAGGGCTTGGGGATTGTTTTTTTTTGTTTGCTTGTTTTTTTGTTTGCTTGTTTATTTTACAATAGAAATTTATGTTATTTGAATTATACACCAACTTAAGGTGAAAACTTTCCTAAGGAGCCATATCACCACCCCTTTTGAATCATATCCAGCTATATAATTTAAGAGAATTTAAAGGCTGAAATCCCGATTCTTCACCATTGCTCCCTTTAATGTAAAATTGGTCTCTGA
Organism: Psittacula echo; assembly: GCF_963264785.1. Classification (NCBI taxonomy): domain Eukaryota; kingdom Metazoa; phylum Chordata; class Aves; order Psittaciformes; family Psittacidae; genus Psittacula; species Psittacula echo. Next base: position 88,880,612 of record NC_137738.1, on the reverse strand, counting down.
AGGATTCTCTTAAAATTCTACCTAGTAACTCATATATCTTTAATCTATTAAATTTAACTAATTTAGATAGAAAAGATACAAATAAAATAGCTCTCATGTTTAAAATGTCAAGAGTACATTGTTTGAACATAGGTATTACTGCAATCTGAGATGCTCTAAAATCTCCCTGGTGTCTGCAGAGTGCCCGCAAAGGACCCACAGAAAACGTGTGCTCTCACAGGCCAGCAACAGAGTGCCAGTTGGGACATCCTACAGCAAAGGAATCTAGCCCAGGATGACTGAACGTAGTGATTGGCAGTTTGGGAAAGAAATCCAGCAGTCATGCTTGTAAACATGTCACCTGACATGAATGTCACTAAGAAAGTAAAATCACTCCCAGTCAAAGAATACATAATTGAGATACATTATACATACAAATTTTTCCTTTCTGAATTTATGAAGCTGCATTTTAAAAGAAAACATCCATGGAATAATTCTCACAGAAGTCAGATAGTGTATTTTGCACATAAAAAGAGATTAAGCTAAACTGCCATTGCTAAACTGTCTGCAGTGCCCATGTATTTTCAGCTTAACAGTAGTAGTCGACAAAAGAAAATAACATGCATTTTTTCTGTTACTTACCAAAGAGGATATCTTTGCCTAGCTGAAGGAAAGAAAACAAAGCAGCTGTGAAGGCTATAGCTGCTGAAAATCCCAAAATAATGAACACTTTCATCTACAAGAAAGAAGAGATAATTGTTGACAAAGTACATACCTTCATCTTCTAATTATAAGGCATATTATAAATATTTCATGCATATGGCAAATTTTACTTTAGAATTTGTTTTGTAGCCTCATGTTTGACTATGTTTTTGAAGTTCAAAATACTAATTTTTAGAAAAAGCTGTAATTCAGTTTCTCTTTTTTCCCTCATGACTTTTTCTCACTTTTAAGAAACTTCTAGCACAAGGAAATACATCACTTTATTTTATAGCACCATATGTTCTGACAATATTAGCAACACTTTGTTTATATATTACAAATTCAGCAACATTTTACCATTCATTTTAAACTTCTCTGTGCACTAACATGATTTGACTGTAACTTAGTCATTGCACATGAGATAGTGAAACTGGCAAAATTAAAAATATCAATCAGACCCCTCTACACTCCTATCCATGTATAACTGTAGTATCAAGCACAATGAATATGCTCACATGGCTAATGTGAGCTACATTCTCTATTTCAGTACATTGATTTTCTGGTAGTTATTACAGCAATGTAAATATATAAACTATCCAATAGATAACATTTTTCACATGCAATATGTTGATTAGAGATTGAAAGACTTAAAATATCTTTAGCTCTGTAGTCCATCAGCATGAAATAATAATTATATAAATAAAGAATAATATTATTCATAAATAATAATAACTAAAAATTCAGGGATGCAATATTGCCCCTAGAAACTCAATATGAAAACAGCCATCCTTTTTACATTTCGTGAGTTAATATGATGAATTTCTTTTGGAAAATGACAAGCAAAAGCTTTATAGTCTGACCTTTTGTCTGTTGAGGAGATTTTCTTCCACAGTTCTGTACCTTATTGATGGCAGTAACTGTTCTGAAATATGAATGTGAAGCACTTTCCAAGGGCCCAGCTTATGCTATCGGCTTTATGCACTGCTACTCACTCAAGCTTTAACAGTGCAAATGATTTCAAAATCTTTTTGGTCATGCTGTGTACCCACAAAGCAGAAACTAACATTAATGCTTGACTTCATTATTATTGTCCTGCTAGACACCAAGAGCTATTAATGTAGACAGTTCTGATATCACAGTTGTTTTCATGGAAATGTGAAGGACAAATATTCAGACTGAAAAAAAAAAAATATTGCCATGTTATGGAGAAAAGTAAATTCATAGAATCATGGAATAGTTCAGGTTGAAAGGAAGGTTAAAGATCATTCGATCCCCCTGCCGTCGGTGGGGACACCTTCCACTAGACCAGGTTGCTCAAAGCCTCATCCAACCTGCGCCAGTGTCTTGCAACCCTCACAGGAAAGAACTTCCTAATACCTAATCTAGATCTCTGTTCTTTCAGTTTAAAGCCATTCCTCCTTGTCCTGTCACTACATGCCCTTGTAAAGAGTCCCTCTCCAGATTTCTTGTAGGCACTTCCTTTAGGTAGGCTGCTCTAAGGTCTCCCCAGAGCTTTCTCTTCAGGTTAAACAACCCTAGCTCTCTCAGCCTGTCTTCATAGGAGAGGTGCTCCAGCCCTTTGAGCCTGTTCGTGGCCCTCCTCTGGACATGCTCAAACAGGTCCATGACTTTCTTACGCTGGAAGCACCAGAGCTGAATGCAATACTCATACAATTTTTTTGTACTTTCCAACATACACTGGGGTGGTTGAAGTCCCCCATAAGGGCCAGGGTTTGTGAACAAGGCCATTTCTATCTGTCTATACAGGGCCTCATCCACTCAGTCTTTCCAGTCAGGCGGCCTGTACCTGACGCCCACTATAATGTCACCTGTCTGTGGCCTTCCTTTAACCCTGACCCATAAGCTCTCAGTCAGCAACTCATCCATCCCCAGAGAGCATTTCATGCACTCAGCTGTTCATTGACATAGAAGGTGACAACCTTGTCCTTATCTTCCCCACCTAAAAAGCCTGTAACCTTCTATTCTAACACTCCAATCATAGGAACCATCACACCATGTCTCCATGATGCCAGTAAGATCATAGCTCTGCAGGGTGCACACATCTCTAACTGCTCTTGTTTATTCTAGATGCTATGTGCGTTTGCATAGAGGCATTTAAGTTGGGCCCACTATAAAACTGACTTACTGGCTGGAGTGGCTGGAATTCCTTTGTGCTGCTATCCAGAGGCTCTCCTGCTGACCTGTGATACTCATCCAGGCTCTGGGCATCCTTTGCTGGCACTGGCATCAAACTAGTAGAAGGGTGACGGATTGAGGTTCCCCTCCTGCAGCAACACAAAATTCTGGGTACACTTTTCATTAGTTCTCTTTGTCAATGTATTTGACAAGAAAGTAACTTTGTGTTCTATTTCATGCATTCTAGTATTGGCGCTTTACAAAAATGACGTTTTAAACTCAGATTATATCCCTCTGACTGTGCACCAGCTTTCTTGCAACACTTCTCGTTTTGTTCTCTCAAATTATTTCAACCTTTTGAGTTACCCACTTTTATTTAGTTACACTTTCCAACCCTATTGCTGCTTCTAAAGTCAGTATTTTGACCTAGTGAATCTATTTCACTGGATGCTTTTTTCAGTTCCTATATAGGCAGACATATCAGAATAAATGCTGGAATTACTATTGAGGATTCCCTAATTTAATTTTGCTGGTCTCAACAGGGAGATCACAAGGTGGAGCCAAAGATCAGTGTTTTGATCTCTGCCATAGGTAATAAGTAAAGTAGGGGTCGGGTAGCAGGGAGCATACTGAAGCTCGTTTCTGTGGTATAATGGTGGTGAAAGGAAACCTATGGGCATGTGAAAGGAATGGAGGAAAAAATCAAGGTTGTTATTACAGCAAACTTAAGTTTGGGAATATAATCTATAACCTATTCACTGAAAAAGTGAGTGGACATGGATGAAAAGAAAGCACAGAGTAAAGGTAAACAGACCTCTATTGGAAAAGTAAGCTTATGCTCCTTGGTTGAGAGCTTAAAGCTTGCAGATAAGAAGTCAAACATGCAATGCCTCTTTAAGGCCATTCCAAATTTTAAATCTCTTAAGATGGTTTCCTTACATAAGAAGGTTGATTTGTTCTGTGGCACAGCAAAGCATGAGAAAAGCAGATCCGTTCCAAACACCTAACAGAATAAGGAGCTTTACCCATATGCTTTCATGTATTTCAGAAGTATCACAGGTTTAATTTCTAAGAGTTCAGGGGATTTCTTAAAGAAAAAAACAGGTCTGATTTCCTTTGCAGTTTCACAGTCAAAAATCAAAGCTTCCCATTTGGTTCAAGAAGATGCTATCTACATCAAAATTTGTTTAAATAAGGATCTCAAACCTTGCTCATTGGTTGCAACTGAAGTATTTGTCAACAGTGGGCTTTAAGTGGTTACATGCAGACAATTGATTTGTGATGAAAAATTTGAATGGCAACATCTCTTTTGTGTTTTCCTGATTTTATAGATGTTTAATTCCCCACCGAGCCTCAAATGCAGTTTTAGTTAGAACATATGGGAAGTCTTAATTACACTGGACTGACACAGACATATGCAGTTATATTCCCATTCTTACTGGAGCTCATCCAGAATCCTGTTATTGAAATCTGCTGAAAGAGGGTTATGAGGGAAAAATTTAGTGAATCAAGAACAACCTTAATATTCTGAATCCAAGACTCATATATTGCCTAAATGTCAGTGCAGACTATTTGGATGAATATCTTGCTGAATGTATCCCCATGAACAAATTTTCTGTTAGCTGTCTGTCTTAATCTATTCCTTCTGCAGAAAGGGTGCCAGACCTTTGAGCCCAGCAGTGAAACTGCACCGATTAATGACTGTCTAAACATAGAATACAAGACAAGTATAAAACAGTCGCTATGCTAAACAGCACTCTTAAGAAAAGCAGCACTGAACCTTAGCAGGTAACCATATTAATATAATTAAGTTTTTAAGTGACTCATTCAGTTTGTTATATTCCCAAGATTTGAATCTGTGCATGAAGATGAATATTGTATCCTGTCCTGGTTTAACAGTAGCAGTCATTTTTTCTCCTTCTTAGTAGCTGGTGCAGCGCTGCGGTTTTGACTTTCGACCTGGGAAAAATACTGATAAAGCTGGTGTTTTCAGTTGCTGGTCAGAATGTTTACCCTGACCAAGGACTTTGTGAGTCTCATGCTCTGCCAGGGAGGAGGGGAAGCTGGGAGGAAGCAGGAACAGGACACCTGACCCAAACTAGCCAAAGAGGTATTCCATACCATAGCACGTCATGCCCAGGATGTAGAACTGAGAGTTTCCCGGAAGGGCTAAAATGCTGCGGGGTGGGGGCGAGATATCGGTCGGTGAGGTGTTGTATTCTCTTCCCTTGTTATTTCCTTTATCATTATTATTATTGGTGGTAGCAGTAGTGGTTTGTGTTATACCTTAGTTATTAAACTGTTCTTATCTCAATCCGTGGGAGTTGCATTCTTTTGATTCTCCTCCCCGTCCCTCCAGAAGCGGAGGGAAGAAAGGTGGGGGGGGAAGCAGACTGTGTGGTTCTGATTTACGGCCTGGGCTTAAACCACAACATGTCCGCACTCTTAAAAGTCAAAGACCTATAAAGTAAATCTTTGAGTTGTTAATGAAAAGATAAATTGTGTTCAAGGAAATACCCGAAAGCAAGAGAATATCTGATTATTCACACATAGGAAATTCTGCAGACCCACTTTGGTATTCAGAAAAATTATCCCATACTTAAAATATTATGCAATTGCAACTGATGTTTGGTACAGGGAAGAGCTGTATTTCTATAACCACAGGGCAACTCTTACATTTGAACTGTAATAGCCTGTAGCTCTACCAGGCTCTCTGAGGCGTCATCATTGCATTGGATTAAAATGAGACACCTCCAAGATAAATCTGTGCAGCTGCAGGAGCCATTTTTGATAGCAAATTACACTGTTTTGTAGTATTTAGTGGCAATCCTGGGCACTAGCATGGCATGAAGGACACTGTGTTAATAGGGATGTCTAATCTATAACAGAAAAAATATTCTCTGATCTCTTCTGGTTATTAAAATTCCAAGAACACTCTTTTGCAAGAGGAGAGGCAAAAAGTGCATATAACTGCACAATACTTCAACAGAAGCAATTATGCTGAAGTTCCATCTTAACACAATACAAACAATAGCGATTAGTCTCATCCTAGTTACTTCATCAAAGTGTCACCAAGTCAAAAAATGCAAGGAAAGGGTGAAAGAAAAGTATTTCAGTTTTCTCAATAGTTTTCTTTGGGTTTCATCAATACCATGACTTTTAGTCTCTTTAAGTACTTAGGTTTTCTTTCTGGAATTATTTCCATTTTACTGGAAATATTTTTTTACTATTGTTATTCTTTTTAGTTAGAAAAGACCTTGCAGAGGTCTCTGAAGCCAGAAATGGGATGAAGAGACTGAATAGCTGATGATCATACACTGTCTACTGTAGTACAAAACTAAGGGTCAAGTAGGTGGCAGGTTAAAAACAAGCAAAAAATAAGCCATTATTTAGATAACACATAGTTAAACCATGGAACAGCTCCTGTCAAGATATTGTGGCAAAAAATATTCATAGATATTTCATAGAAAAAAAAATATTTATATAAAAATTTTATAGAAGTGTGCGGACAATTTCATGGAATAAAAATAAATGAAAGAGACAGAATCTATGAGACAGAAGATTTGCACCTGGATCCCCCTGCATCCCAAATTGACAATGGCTGGAATTTTTCTTGTCCCTGTTTTACAGGCTTCCTTCAGTACTGTTGCTGCTTGCCAAATGCAAAATACAAAGCTAACCAGCTCTTAGGACTGATTTTTATGGTTTATGTGTAGAATTGAAGCTTGGCTTAACTGGTATACGTAGCTGTCTTAAATTAAAGGATAAGTAATAAGTGAAAAAATACATCTACATACGGTGGCTAAATAGTTCTATAGTAATGGAATAGTTCAGATATTATTCCAGTCTTTTTACAGTAGATTGGAGGGTTATCTATCTGTCTGTCTGTTTATCTCCTTTTTTTTACTCAGGCTCTGTGTTTGAAATGTTGTCACATAATTAACAAATGGTTAAAAAGATGACGAAATAAACTGAAGAAGGCCAGCAAATAGCTAAATGGATGTCTGTAGTAATTAACAGCATCCAGATCAGCAGCAAGTACTATAAGCAAAGAAGGAAAAGCTTTGAACCTTTACTCTTGCAAAAAGTAGGCTTGCAGAAGGAAAAAGCAGATGGCAATCTGAAAGTGTGATGGTCTGTGGCTGAATAAATTATTTATCCATCTGGATAACTTGGTGTCTGGTTTTCCAAATACCATGCTTGTCCTCTAAAATAATATCTGTGCCTTTGCAGATTAGCTATGGTCTCATTCTGAAGAAGAAAAGTTGTCTCAGGATGATGGAATGTTTCTTATATACTTGTTTTTCCTTAGGCTAATGATTTGCCTTGAGTAAGATCAATAGAATTTGGTCATTATATAGTAATTATAGTCTATGATGCTGAAATCATGTTCTCAGATGAATTATTCTTCCCAGAAACAGGTGGAATATAATATGTAAATAACCACTACTACTGAAATTCAGTGAACATTAACTGAATAAATCTGTAGACCATGACATTATCTTCTTAAAAGGTTGTTTTAAACCCAAATTGACATTATATCTCATGCAAGCAAACAATATCTAACACTCAAGTTACAAAATGTATTCCTAAGAATTTTTAATATTGTGGTGTGGTTTATTATACCCTGAAATAATGCAGAGCAAGACTCTGTAAAGGTAAATTTAGCTACAGAGGAGAGTCCACTCAATTTCTTGTGTCTGTATATTACTGTTTGAAAACTCTGCCTTAACTAAAGAGCAAATTATGATTTATGTGGAAGAATGTGGAAGAGATGAACAACTTTTAATGTCTATAGAAGGTCTGAATTTCAGTGGCGAAAATCACAAAAATTTTTCTTTTAAGATGAGACAGAAAACTAATCTTTCTTCTTGATGAAGCACTGATTTCAGACCAAACTCAATCTCTTTCAGACAGATGACAAGCTTAATGGTGAGATTTCTGCCTTCTTACAACACGTAGCCTTCTTGCAGAGGCCACAGAAGTATCTTCATATAATGAAGTTTATGTCTTGGAATTAAGGATAGTAGGCAGATACATGATATGTAATATAGCCGAAAAGCTGATCAAATGCTAACAAGATAACAAGTATGATTTTTTGTAACTTACAGTAAACAGAAGTTGATTAGGAAAATAAAAGCAATGACCACATAATAAAATTATGACAGACCAATTCTAGTATTCTGCCTGCTGTGAGTGAGGCACTCAGCATGGTTAGTAACAAATCCACAAAAGGATTTAAGATTCCAGAGGAAAAACTCGAGGTGCCAGGACCGAGTGTGATTTGGCAGATGTTCCTGTCCTCTTGTAGTGCTTTGCAATGAATGAAATATTCTGTGAATATTTCCATGGTGGGAACCATGCCATATGGATCTCTCACCTCAGAAGCTCCTTGGATAGCAGTAGGAACTGGACCAATGTCTTTCAAAACCTGCCTCCCAACACCAAGTTACTGTGAAAATCCAAGCAGTGGAAGCATATTTTAATTTTATGCCCATGATTCCAAAGAAAATAAAAAGGCGACTTAGTCAAAGTGCTCAAGGGAAATAAGAGGAGTAGAGAAATAAAAGAAGCAGAGAATCATGACTGGAGAGAGACTCTACCTTGCAATGAGCAGTGCTAATGCTGTACCATCAAGTACATGGTTGTTGTGTGTTCTCAACTGTTCTTACTATCTGGTTCAGATCTCTCAATATGATAGCACAGGTATATCCCATTCTGAGCCTTATTCTTCTCTACACTGTCCAAAAAGCCTGGCTTTTTTTTTCTAGGCTGGATACATTTCCCATTTGGGCACCACAGCTGCCAAACCTGTGATGAGGAAGCCCCTCTGTGGGCACAAATGTTCCAATAACTTCGAAAACAGCTCTTGAATTCATCATCACACTTAAATGTTTTCGGCAAGTCTGATTTAGTGAATTACCTGGTAGGCTGCATTTTCCCAAATATGGCATTGACTACCAAATTTATTTTTATCATTTATTTTTAATTAATTTTAATTAATTCAAAGATAAAGGAAATGGTAGCTATTAACACAGTAAGAAATTCAGAGGTGGAATTGTCAGTTTGGAGAAAGAGGTAATAAAGGGAAACAAACAGGCAGTGAAAAATTAGACTTCTTTTCAGTAAATCATGTAATAAAAGAATCTCTCAAGATGGCCACCAGCTCATTAGATGGATTGTTCACTAGACACATCCTACATTATAACACATTTTGTTAATTGAAAAACACATTTTAAATCTAATGAGATACTCTTGAACTGTTTTCATCCAAGTTCATATTCACTCAAGCAAATGAGTATGCTTCTGAATTAATCTCCAAATTTCCATTAGTCTGTCACAAATCAGGAAAGTAAATGATCTGAAGAAGTTAAATGAAACATTCTTCATGAATGCCGATATTAAGAGGTCACACAGCACTACTCTCTGGGACATTTAGTTTTCAAGTGAGCCTTATGACTGAGTAATAAAAACATCTTGGATATTTGACGTCATGTCAAGATTTCACAAATCTTGAGCTGTTATTTTTAACGCCTTAATGAGTTTGAAGCATTCTGTAGCTATAAAAAGTGTGTTTTAGAAAGCTCTCAGACTAAGTAAACAAGAGATGTTATAGCTTTCTTATTTTTATGTTGAAACAACAAGGTGAAAAAGGCACATGAGAATTATCACATGCAGCATTCAATAATAACTAATAACAAGAATGAAACCCATCATATTTAAATGAATGCAATAAGAATCAACACTTTGTAAACAATTAAGCAGAGGTTACCAAGCAGCTGAAGGAACAGAGAAGACTATGTGGGTGAGTGTGTGTGTATTTGTATGTATGTATATATACATACACAACAAAAGAACTCATTTTTCACTGACATCTTCATATCTGAATTGAATCAAAATTAGTAATAGATACTGTGTTAGACTGAAAGGTCCAAGAAAATTATCTTAATACGGCCAAATATAAGATGGTGTCTTTGGAAATAAATTGTGCAGAAAATACACACATAATAAAAGAATCTGAAAATCTGTTGCTCAGAAGAAGAAAAAGAAGATATAAAGGAATCATCACTGATTCTCAACAGACATTTCAGGTTAATGCTCTGGCAAAACAAAATAATGGCTGCCCCTGAGATGGAAATGAGAATAAAAAAAAAAAGCAACAAAAAAACCAACCAACCAAACAGCAACAACAACAACAAAAAAAAAAACCAACACAAAAACCCAAACATGGATCTGGTGTCAACATATGCAGTTGATAACACTACTACAAGTTCCTCACGTCCTCTTCCGCAGTCTGGAGGTGGTGAGTAAGCTTTGAAAATGTGAGGTTTAAAGAAGTGAAGGTGCTTGGTCTGGTGAGAAAACGCTGAGGATTGACATCTGATGTGGTTGAGCGTTTACCCTTGGGGAAAAACCCCATAGGGAGCAAGTTTTTAATTTTGCAGAAAAAGGTATAGGAAGATACAATACCTCTGAGCTGTACTGGTGTTAAACAACCTTGACCATGAAATAAAACATAACTTGCAAGTAGCAAAAATACCCAATTCAAAATTGAAAGTGGTTACAAGGGTGTACAGTGAGGAAGAAAAAGAAGCAGGAAAGCTTTCTGCACAGGGCCCTGGGCCCTTGTGCATGCCCTGATTCAGGGCTCTCACATACAATTCGCTTGGGTACCACTGACCAGTACTATAGCACCAGCACTGTGTGAGGAGTACATATCCAAGAGCTGACAGAAAAAATCACATATTTGTGCCTATCCCAATCTGTTCACCACTCCTGCAGACTGGTAGCTTACACCTACCCCTGCCCTTCCCATCTTCCCCAGCCCATGCTCCTGCCTGGCTTCCCAGCCCTGCTCTGCTGTGAGCAGTGAGGAGCTTCTCCTGGGCAACCCCCTGTTGACGACCACCTGCCTGGCTGACTTTTTAACCACCAGCTTAATTCAGGGTGTATGGTAGCACGTAGGCTGTTAATTATGGGTAGTCAGGGATGGGGTCTTGCCTGGCAGATCAGCTTATGTGAATACTGCTGTAAACTACCAGGACATTTTTGCATATTGCTATGGGTACCACAGTCAGAAAATATCTAACTCTGATTTTGGTAACAAAGTACCCCTTATTTCTTAAGTTATGCAGTTGTTCCCTGATGCACGAGGTAGCCCTTTTTTTGGCTGACAAAACCAGACCTCTGAAGTAGTGAGATCAATGGTATTTGACAGCAGAATTACTTGCTTTCTGAGAGGATCACAGTTCCTATCAGAAATAATTACATTTGTGTTAATGAGAAATAAATGTTTACGAGAAATGTCCTTTGGTATGAAACAACTTTCGTGGATGTATTTTGGTAGCACACTGGCAAGGTGTACTCCCTAAAAGAGCTCTAACCTTATTTCATTGCACTGCTGAATGCACTCAAAATACATACCTATGTTACTGTAATATAAGTGCTATAGGTCCATACCATGTTGTGTACTGTGTAATATTGCAGCATTTTGATACTCAGCTCTTCTTTCTAGTTTTCAGTAATGGTGTCAAGGATCAAATAACTTCTCATTCAAAAGGCACACACAGAAGACATGGATGCCCTTCTCTAGTACAAGGTACTGTTGCCATATGTATGCAAACACTGGAATCTCTGGAATGGAAAGTTGTTTCTGTAAATTAAATGCATATGAAACACTAGAGCTTTCATCTATACTATTGTAAATCTCCTATTAAAATCAAGATGAGTGTAGCTAAACTGCATGTAACAGTGTCTGGCCCATGTTAATTCTTTAGACATGTCTAGAGGCTATTCAGCAGACCATTGGCTGGCCTGGGGCAAAATCTTATCAGAGACAATTTTCACAATTTTACCTTAGGGATAATCATAACTCTGATCCTGAACATTTCTTGATACACTTTAATTTACCAGTATTGAGATAATGAAAGAGTCTTTGCTAGAGAAAGAGCTGGGTTAAAAAAGGGTGCTCTCTAATCAGTTTTTCAAGGTAATTGAATGTGGCCAGCATAGAAGAGAGAAGCGTCTCAGACTCTTCACTGTGTGATGCCGTAAACCCAGTAACATGCCCAGGCTTTCCTGATGGCCACTCTGTAGGACAAAATGAACTTTCCAGAGCTCTGACATGAGGACACAATTAATCAATTTGGTGTGAGTATTCATCCATAAATAAGGACTCACCGTCTGACAGGACCAGTAGAAGCTTTGGGATGTGACAAATATAATGTAGTACTTTTGAAGGACCATGAATAAGAAATTACTCCCCTACCTGCAGAAATTATTAAGCAGAGTCTGTAGTTGTGTGCATAAATCATATAAATGTGTTTATAATCTTCATATATCTTTTAGAACCAAATAATATCATGACACCAGGTAGCTTTTCATAATATACATAAATCTTGGAATGATGCCCATATTCTCTTTCCCCTGAGGCACAGAGAACTTTAGATCCTCAACTTCTTTTCAGTTGCTACCTTACTGTGATAGCACTTAGATACCTGAATTTGTGCTAATAAAAAGTCAGCAAATTTGTGTGCCTGTGCAACAGCACAACTAACTGGTGGTGTAACACAGGGCCTTAACAGCCTGTGAACTGGGGGAGACAATGCTCACTCTCACCAGTTGTTTCTTTTCAAGTTTGTATGTAACAGATGAACACAGTGGACTACTGTCCACTGTTAGGGCACAGAGGAAAGTCATCCACACACCAGGAAAAGCAGCGGGGAGAAAAGGAAAATGCTGATGAGTGCAGATCTTGCATTTCTCAGAGATTGGGCTAGCGAAGGAGTATGCCCTGACTGCTCTGAATTAACCCTTTAAGATCTCATCTGAGATAAAGAAAACCATCTTCATTTGCTGAGGCAGTGATATATTTTGCCACATCAAAAAGGTGACTTTTATGCATGGTTGTATAAAAGATGTTAAATACTCCATTGTCATATCAACATTAGCTCAGTATGAGTAAAGATGGTAAATACACCACTACCATGTCAATGTTAGCTTAACGGAAGCAAAGTTTGGGTGGCATAGGAAGCACCCCTTTGGTAATGTGATGTACTCTGACTGTCAGGGAGAAAGATTAGCACAGGCTGGGAAAGTCAGATGCAAGAAGATTACAAGAAGGTAGAAGATGGCAGAAAGAGCAGGTATATCCTTTAAATGGGGAACATGCCAAAAGTAGCAACAGTAATGGGGAGAAAAAGGCATAACTTTCCTGGAATTCTGCCTGTGCCAGTCACAGTAATTATATGGCAGGATGAAACTACCAGCAGCAATATTTGTTTTCTGTGCAATAGTCAGGCTGTAGTATAGATAATTAGAAGGCAGATGGCTAGAACCCCAAGGGGACCATAGTATGTGACGACTTTTGCACTCCACTGCTTGTGCCACAGCATTCTTTTTAAAATACTGCATGCACCAGGTCTGAGTAATGGTTTACCAGATGCTTCATCTTGGTTTCAGGACAGCAGATGCAGGAAAGTTTCTCTGAGAGCCACGAAGGAGATGTTCATGAAGCTGTGGATGTTCCAGTATGTGTAACCTTGTATAGGTGCGCAATATGCTCCTTTAATACTCAGAATGCTAGGGACATATAGTCAGTATGGGAGTTCAAGCAGGAGGAAGGTACAAAAGACAGTGGGCTCATCTTTTTCCTTAAGAGCCCAGTACTTTATGGGTCATATTATACAGTGAGCTGACTGGTTTGCTCAATTTTTAGACTGCTGAATTTGGATCTGAGATCTGGAGGACAGATGCTGTTTTCGATGCTGGAAGGTTGAACAGGCATGGGCAAAATGTACCTCCATTAAAAGTATTATTAGTAACGTTCTATGCCTAATAGTACTTTTTCTGTATTTCAGAGTATATTGTATTGATCAGCTACTATAGCTCTCAAGAATAAAATGCGTGCTTGCAGAGAGAAGTAGGTAAGAATGAACTGGCAAAGGACAGTTAGTCAAGAGGCCTTGGGTATGCTTAGATACAATACTTGTGCAAAAATACAGTTGTGGCTACTTATTTAAATCTGCTTCATGTGTCAAGTGTTAACCTGACCTGTGTGTATAAGGCGTTATATACAGGTAGCTCTGCACCATTTACAGATTGCTCTGACTCTCTGCTTTTCCTCACTAGTTTCTGTTGGAACTCCCAATAATTTTCTCCTCTTTCCAGCTGTATTTTACCTTGATCTCATTTATAGCCTGAAGCTTTGCTTTTTTGCCAGGTTCCCCATATTGGCCAAAGCTTTGAGTTATAACTGTCTCATCCTTTCCTTAAAGTGAGTACACCTAATCACTAGAGTGAGTTGCATAACGGCACAAATTACAAAAAGACAGATCTGAAAGTAGATAAGATTTAAATATTCTGGGCAAGACATTCAAATACAAAACTCTATCAACTCATCTGCATCACCAGGAGGTGTCTTACCTTACAAGCCTAATTTGACACAGCAATATTCAGTGTTTTTTTCATCCTGCTTCCTGACCATCACCTCATTTCCCCCACCTTCCCCAGCCATGCACATATCAGTATGCTCAGTCTTAATATTTGAAAGGAGACACCGCTCTTGTTTCTCAATCAAAGCAACAGGCATTTGCCACTTTTCCAGGCCAGGACACCCCTCCCTCCATCCCTTCCCTCACTTACCTTTACCTCTCTCACTGTCTTCATGCCAGTCCCTCTTGCTGATCCCACCTTTCTATTTCTGTTTTTCTATACCTGACCCTCCACTTGCTCTATCTTTCTTCATCCCTCCCTCTCTGTTTTGTCTCACATTTGTCCTTACCCTACTTCTGTCCTGGGTCTCTAATTGTCACTTAACCATTCCCCTGATTTCTGTCACATAAACAAGGAGGATCTTGCATGCTTTAAAAACCATAAAAGGGTAATACTTCATGCTAGTTAGATATGCATCCTTAAAGAAAAATCCTTTGATTCTGTAGTACTCTCTTCCAACCTGTCAGACTGGTGTCGGTCTGCAGGAAGGACCTGGGGCTGCTGCTGGGTTGGGAACTACCCATTCTGAGTACAAGAAAAGACTGTTCTGCAAATCTGAGCTTGTTGCTACTTCTAAGATGAACGGATAGGCTTTTATACTGGCTCTGTGCTGGGTAGGCAATAAGTATTTAATGTAATGGGAGATTCACAGATGGTGGAGACACTGAACAAGCAGTCTTAAGCTCTTCTTCTCTACTTCTGACACTATCAAGTAGAGTTCCCGCTTCGGATGCACAAAAAGTTGCACCTGAATCATTAAACAAGGGTGCGTATGAACAACAAAGTCCAGCTCTCAGAAGAAAGAAAAGGAAGACAACCTCTTTTCTTTGTGTACCTAAAAATTAACCTACCCATTTCTCTGACAGGTGCAACGCTACAAGTCTTGAGTTCATGAGCTGCAGTGAAGACTGAGTATGACCTAATTTAGCAGAGGTGAACTCTGAAGAACAGCTCCCTTTCTTTGAAAAAGTCAGGAAGTTTACAACTAACAGCAACCAGCATTAAAAATCCTAAGAATAAAAGAAATGTGATTACTTTAAAATTAGCCACTTGTAATCATTTTTTTCCTGCAGTTGAAAGTAACCGCCATTTTTTCCTAATCAGCAGGATTTTTTTTCTGTTTTAAGCTATATACTGCAGAAAATAATTCAGCCCTGTCATTCCAAGCATGAAGTAGAACAAACCATCTGAAATAGTTAATATAATTCAGTGCAAAGCAATTACATCTATTACCATGAGAAGCACAATTTACTACCACAGGGAAGTGAAAAAGTCCAACATGTCAGAGTAAAATGTAATTTAAGCTGCACATAAATGAGACATTCCTCTCATTTCTGCAGTTTTCTCTGTGGAAGGGGACCAAAGATCAGGATTACACCTCCCCAGATGATTGCCCTGCCTGTCGGGTTACCAAAGCTTGTACTTTAACCTGTGCTTACTCTACTTCTCCAGCAAATCTGCCTCTTCCCCTCAACAGTGGCACAACCTTCACAGAAGGCCAAAAAGCGCTGCCATTCACAGCAGCCTTTTGTGATGAAGAACGCAGTTACAACGTTGCGAACAGGGGCTCAGGCACATGCTGACGCAAAGAGAAGTTGCTTACATAGGATGCAGCTCCCCTGGCTATCTGCTCTGCTCCCCCTGTCTTTCCCTCGCTGCTGCTTCTTAAAGGCTGCCTTACTGAACTAGACTTCTTCAGGGGCTGCTGGAGTTAAAATGCCAGATTGTGACATACAATGCAGGCACATATTCTCCTCTGGAGCAGCCCTGAGCAGAGAAGGGGGACAGGCAGGAAACGATATCATTTAAAAACCTAGCTGCTCAAGGAGCTTGCTTGTTAAAAGAACACTTTTCCCTCTGGGCCCATTGCTGTAATCAACAGGCAGTTAAATACCAGCCACAGGTGGGAAGGGTCACTCTGCCCCTTCCTGCCTTTAAGAACATATTTTAATAGAAATGGCAGCTGCCATACCCTTTTGTGAAGAGACTGGTCTGACTGCACTCTAAAAAGGCACTATAGTATCAAGCCTTTCCCTGGACCAAGCAGCCTTCCTCCTAATTATTTCCTCTCTGTTTACAAGGAAAGCACATCAGCATACATGGAAATTTGGAGTATTAAGGATGTTTAAAGATTTACAGCCTTCAGATTTGTTGACAGACAGAAGACTTTCGATGGTGTTGTGGTTTAAGCCCAGGCCGTAAATCAGAACCACACAGTCCACTTCCCCCCCCACCTTTCTTCCCTCCGCTTCTGGAGGGACGGGGAGGAGAATCAAAAGAATGCAACTCCCACGGGTTGAGATAAGAACAGTTTAATAACTAAGGTATAACACAAATCACTACTGCTACCACTAATAGTAATAATGATAAAGGAAATAACAAGGAAGAGAATACAACCGCTCACCGACCGGTACTTCGCCCCCACCCCGCAGTGATCCAGCCCTTCCAGGAACTCTCAGTTCTACGTCCTGGGCATGACGTGCTGTGGTATGGAATACCTCTTTGGCTAGTTTGGGTCAGGTGTCCTGTTCCTGCTTCCTCCCACCTTCTCCTCCTCCCTGGCAGAGCATGAGACTCACAAAGTCCTTGGTCAGTCTAAACATCGCTGTTATCAGCTTTGTTCCCAGGCTGAAAGTCAAAAACACAGTGCTGCAGCAGCTACTAAGAAGGAGGAAAAATGACTGCTACTGCTGAACCCAGGACAGTATCCACCCCTTATTCCATACCATTCACGTCATGCTCAGATCCCGCATTTTCAATATACCGTCACTTTCATCTCAGTGCACTCTTATCTTAGTGCACGGACCAATCTCTATAAAGCTGCTGAGTTCATTTGGTCCATGATGGTGGGCTCCATCTCTTGTAACAGTCTTTCAGAGCAGGAGAGGCCCATTGCAAAGTCCACCCCTTGATCATGAGTCCATCTCTATGCTGCATCTCTGCCCTGATGGCCTGTAGTGTCATGGGCCCATCAGGCTCAAAATAATTCACCCTCCCCTCCAGCAGTTTCTGCAACTTGTTGTTGGGGACTCCACACAGCTGCCTTCCATCTCCGATGCTTCCAAAGCACTGGAGGGGCCCAGTGGACCAGATGCTTGCCCATACTGTCCCACACACCCTGCCACTCATGACTGTCCAGCCTTGGGGAAAACCTCTTGGTCCCCCTATATCGTCGTCTAAACCCAGAAAAGACCGAAACCTGACTCTGCTTAACTCTCGGGATCAGACAAAATGGCCGTGGATAAAACACACTCTGTGTGTGTGCCAACATGGTGATCCCCATCACAATCAGCAGGCAAGTCCCAAGGGTACCCAAAGGCCATTCAAAACCTTCAGAACTCTCAAATGATGCTGCTGTGCTTGCCGGCTCTCTCACCACCAGCTTCCCTTCTTCTGAGTCCAGATCTTCCTCCTCTGCCTTGCTGGAAAGTGCTGCGGGGTCTCCTGCATCCTCCTGCGGCTCAGGCTTGCGGGGCTCGGCGGGCTGCTGCTGGGGAATGCTCTCGGCCGCCACGGGGCTGGGCTCGGCCGCGGGGCTCGGCTCCTCTGCCGCCTCCTCCCGCTGCTCGGCAGCCGTCTCCTTACCCTCCTTGACCGCCCCCACTTCTTCCACCGGCAGCCGCTCCCTGCCGGTCTCCGGGCCCGCTCCCACTGCCGCTTGGTCCCCAGGGCCGCTCTCCCGGGCCGCTTCGGCCGCCGCCGGCTCCCGGGGCTGTTCCCCCTCAGCTCCCCGCAGCCTCACGAAGACGGAGGCGAGGATGAGGGCCAGGACGGTGAAGAGCAGCGGGATGGCCAGGTACAAGTCCACAGCCACGTCCATCCCGCCCTGCTGCCGGAGCCTGCCCGTATTACAAGCCATTACCGTAAAATACAATGAAACAAGAAACTTAGCCCAAGGCTCACACTTGATAAACACTAACACAGCAAACACCGGCTCTAAGTAAGCTACAGCATACTGAAACTGTGACATCAAGAGAAACAACTTTGAGAGCCAATAAATCAGCATTGTGCCTCGGTCAGATCTGTTGTTATCTCAACCCTTCGTGCCCCACGTTGGGCGCCAAAAAGAACTGTCGTGGTTTAAGCCCAGGCTGTAAATCAGAACCATGAAGTCCACTCCCCCCACACACACCTTTCTTCCCTCTGCTTCTGGAGGAACGGGGAGGAGAATCAAAAGAATGCAACTCCCACGGGTTGAGATAAGAACAGTTTAATAACTAAGGTATAACACAAATCACTACTGCTACCACTAATAGTAATAATGATAAAGGAAATAACAAGGAAGAGAATACAACCGCTCACCGACCGGTACTTCGCCCCCACCCCGCAGTGATCCAGCCCTTCCGGGAACTCTCCGTTCTACATCCTGGGCATGACGTGCTGTGGTATGGAATACCTCTTTGGCTAGTTTGGGTCAGGTGTCCTGTTCCTGCTTCCTCCCACCTTCTCCTCCTCCCTGGCAGAGCATGAGACTCACAAAGTCCTTGGTCAGTCTAAACATCGCTGTTATCAGCTTTGTTCCCAGGCTGAAAGTCAAAAACACAGTGCTGCAGCAGCTACTAAGAAGGAGGAAAAATGACTGCTACTGCTGAACCCAGGACAGATGGTTACTTTTTCAAACTCTACTTTCAGTTTAGTTGTCTAAGTCTCACTTTGGATACGCATTTGTGGTACTAGGGTACCTCTTGATTCAAAGAGTAAGAGATTACTTAGGCTTTGACTAAGGAGTGACTGAAACATGCTAATTGTTTACAGGTTAGCTTTGATTAAGCTATATTGGCATTATCTAAGAAAGCAAGCTCAGCTCCATTGCCATCACACACTGCTTTTCTTTTAGGTTTAGCTTCAGGATTTATTTTTCAAAACATATTCTCTTCTTGAA
Source organism: Psittacula echo (assembly GCF_963264785.1). NCBI lineage: Eukaryota > Metazoa > Chordata > Aves > Psittaciformes > Psittacidae > Psittacula > Psittacula echo. The sequence continues at coordinate 88,861,420 of NC_137738.1, read as the reverse complement.
ATACTTAGGAAACATTTCTTTTTCACAGTTAATGGTACCTATAGGTGAATGAATCCACTATTAACAACATGAGTATCACCTACATGGTGGTAAATGTGTTTTCTTCTTAGAGACTAGATAAACTAGAAGACTTAAAAATGTTTATAAACCTCTACTGAAGTCCCTTTTTCCATTCATCTACCAAATAGATTTGACAGTGATCCGAACGTGTCACATTTTTCTCTGTTAGCAAAACATGCAATGTGTATAAAAGAAATCTCAAATTAAAAATCTGAATTTTGTCCAGCTTTGAAGGCTGCAGACATTTTGCTGTTTAGCACCTTTCTATTCAGGATTTCAGCACTGATCTCTCACTGAAACAAATGTATACCACAGTCATTATGTCTCCCAGTAAATCTCTACTGGCTGCATTTAAACCATGGGAAGTGAGAGGGCTTCTAATTCCTTATTCCAGATTACTGGCAAAGGACAGACCTTGATTCTCTCTTCACTTGTCTAAGGCTGAAACCGCTTGTTATGCATTCCTCTCTCCATACCTTGATTTCCATGGCCAAATTGGTCTTCATGGCTGAAGGAAGCTGCTGTGACCAGGTTGCTTTGCTGATTGATCTTAAGGACTGTGGGCTGCACCATGGATCACACCTAGGCTTCATCATAACAACTAGATCAAGTCAATGATGATTTATTAAATAAAAGATGAAATGTGACTAAGTCCTTTAATGATCCAATTACAAAACTTTCATTTTAAAAATTAAGAAACCCACCAAAATCACTTATGATAAAATATAAACCTCAAATAGCTGCTAACAAATCCTTTTTATATTTATTTTATAAATGAGAAAGAAACACTGATGAGCAATAAATTATTTATTCAAAAACATCTATACAAAATAACACTCTTTGAGATAAACACTTTTACATTTTTAAAGTGCATCTCTTGATTGCTACAATATTTGATTTACTAATTTACACTGTAGATTCATAATTTATAAAAAAAATAATTGGTGAATATTTTTCCAGTTGGATGTTAATAACATTGACATGGAGTACATATTCCATTATAGAAATAACTTCTGAAATGTGTACATATACAAACTATTCATATCCAGATGTAAAGACAACACTGTGACAATTAGCAAGGGTATCACTAGAAAGTGGAATTATATTATACCGTATGATAATAGGTTCTCTTGTTATAAAAGGTTATTTAAAAATGCAAAATAGATCCACTCTGCCTTTATATTACTTCCTAATTTAATCTTTCCTACTTATTAAATCCCTTTCTGACTTCCTGAACTAAACAGATAAAATTACAGTAATTTTACACTATGTAAATCTACAATCATGCACATGTTGCAAGGCTGCATTTCCAATAAAAGAAAAGAACAAAAGCAAAGCTACACACACAAAAATATACTGCATTTCAGATGCCTTTTTTAATTTGCTAACTGAAATACATAAAATGTGTAACGAAATATGTAACGAATAACATTGTGATGTGAAACATTATGAATATGAAAAATATTCTTAATTTTTCTTTGTCTGTTAATTATGGGATTACCTCTAATTAGTTGCCTACATGAAGATGATCCCATTTATAGCATTGTTTTCTTGCACAAAATTTTGGCCCTCAGTAGTGAAAAGAAACCTGTGATATGCAAAACCTCAAATAATATCTACAAACATTTAACTCCCACAAGGCCAAGATGAACAACATTCAAACATTCTCTGTGCGTCTGTATAGGAATCTGATATCCATTTAGGTCTGGCTCTATTATGAACTAATGCATTTTTACGACAAAGGTAGTGGATTGTCAGGACATATTTAATAAGATACAGTTATTGGCTGCAACAGAGTATACTAATTCCAGTGTTTTTCTTCTTAAAAAAGAAGTTCTGAGTTCATGTTTTGTGAAGCCTTAAAACTGAAAATCTGGTGCTAATTACTTTCTGTAACTCATCTCAGTCTTTTTTTTTTTTTTTTTCCCTGTGCCAGAGACTTCAGTACGCTTGATCTTTCAAAATTTATGTCAATTACTGAAGAAAAGATGATCTTTCCCTTTCAACAATGAAAGATTTGCAGGATGGAAATAAGAAAATAATGGCAATTAGAGGGGAAAACCTGAGCCTTAATGTCACCACTGATGATAAATTATCCCAGAAACCCTGAGATCTTAGGGAATTCCATTGATGTCCACTGACTGCAAGGGGCATGTCTGGAAGTGGTTTAAAACATTTCCTATGAAGTGTCCACTGGATATTCACATATTTTTTTCTTTTCTGGATGAGGAAAAGTAGACATTGAAAAGCATATCTGAAATGCACACCTTTTCCAATGAGCAACAATATGCAGCAATCAGCACTATGCTGTGTTGCTGGCTGCTGTTCTGACTGTGGACCAGCTCTAGACATCATTGTTGGCAACATTTACACACAGAATAAAGGACTAATTTCATTAAAGTTCTCCTCACTTCATGTCCATAAAGCATTTTTGCAGGCTTTCACCAAGAAGCAGCAATTGCGTTTTACTTCACAAACAAGATGGCATGATGGAGGGAAGGAGAAGCAATGGCTGCATATTTCAAAGTGATCATTTTGGAATGGAAATTCCCACAGATGTAGTGCGTGGGTCTATTACTATTGGTGTTTGCAACCCACAGTGGACAAATTTACTGTGGTATTTGAGACAGAAATTTCTGGAAATGTTGATATAAAAGTATGTGTGGGAATGCTATTAATATAAATTTCAAGGACACATATTAACTACTTTTCTCAAATAAGAAGTCAGCTTCCCCTTCTTTTTACTTATCACTTTAGCAAAGAATGATGTCTTAGTTTTTTACAACTAAATGAAAACTGAGCATATTCTGAGAATTTTAAATCCCTTAATTTGAAATCATAAATGATTTATGGAATATCTTTACTAACCTAAGCTATTAGTCATGTTTCTGTCGAAGTAGAACTAGTATTAGACTAATATACTATGAAATATGCCAAAATACTTAAACTAAAACTTAAAATCCCAATCTTGTTGCATAACATTAATTTTCTTGGATTTTCCAGTGGATATAAAGGAAATACAGATCTGAGCATCTAACATCATAAATTTATATATATATATATATATATTAAAAATCATGGCTTATATATAACAAATACTCAAACTTTAAAATGTAGTGAGATAAAGGTAATGCAATAAGCATAAATAATTAATAACTTATGTACACCAGATGGTGTCATGTTAAAGTAAAATTTTGAAATAACTCATATTTTGTGCTACCAATACAGTCAACTATCAGCAAGTTCCAAAAGCGGCTAAACACCTATCTCCCTTTGACTTTGAGAGATTTAAGAACTACGGAGTATGATTTGAAAATAAAAAATTTTGAATAAATTGATTAACAGAACATAACATTTGGTTTCCAGAGAGAATGAATAGAAGCATTAAACCAGATATGAAAAAATTCCAACAACCCAAGGATCCTGACATAGGTGAAGAGATACCTTAAATGGCAGAAATATGACTAATGAACAGGAATATGCTAAGGGATGAGCGAACACAAAGGAATAAGATGAGAAAACTTTCAGTGACCAGCAGTGATCTGACCCCTTAGAGAATTGAACTTCATCTTCTGTGAAAATTTTAATAATGTCCTCTGAAAGGGATGGATGACATTTTAATCTGTGGAACAGGGTACTGAGGTATATATTTACATGCTTTAAGAAGAGATGCAGAAAGTACCTGCATTTGTAAAATCATTGTCTAGCTCAAAAAGGAAAAGAAACCCATAAGAAACAAGAATTCATTTTCTCTGATAGGACCACTGTTACTTAATAACTGAGCAGTATTTCTGCTCATGCTGCTTAAGGAATTGTTACATAATTCTCTTTTGCTGCTCTTTACATGTTTGTAATCATGTATGCTGCCTACTGTAGTCTGGGTAACAGCTTCTTAGGACACGTACAGCATATTCCCAGGCACTTGGTTCCATGCTGTTCCAATTGAGCTCATTAGTTTGCTGCCTTTTTTTTTTTTTTTTTAATTATTCTTTTTACATCCCAAGTTTCTCACTTGAGAGAGCGCTTTTACAATTTTAAAATAATACTCCTTCCCATCATTGAATTAATATTTAAAATTACTTTGAAGTATCAGTGGTTTAACTGACTGTTTATGGAATAGATTATACAGTCCTCCTTATTACAAACATTGTACAAAGCTATGGCATAAAGTGATTCAACAACAATAAGTTACCTATGCATAAGAGGAGGTTAGAAGTACTTATATATGCCTGTGCAAAGCTTTGTGGTCTACAGACAAGAGCCTTGTGAATACAATTACCTCATTGACAAGATGGTTTTACTTAAGTTTTGTCTTTCTGACTGTAATCACATGTTGAATCATGAATACTGTTTTCGTATACCCCCCCAAATATTAAATGTTTGAAATGAAATGGCAAGTCCTTCGAGTACACTTGTCTCACTACATACTTCAAATTAGATCATTTTTGCCTGTACACAGTGAACAAAAGACAACTGCACAAATTTTAGGCAGTGAATTAACCAAGATGTTTTGCTCTGTAAGTCTTCTTACAGAGCAAAGTATGAATATGCACCATTTTTGAAGTGGATAAAACAGTGGTGGATGCTGTGATCACGGTAATGAACAAGCTGAGGAAGTACAGCTAAAACCATGGAATAATATGGAACCAATACAATTAGGGAACATTAAAAACAAAGAGAAGAATCAGATACCTCTCATTTCAGTACTTCCTGATAGTGAATTAGTTCTGCCCTAATCTGCAGTATGGGAAATTTTAATGAGAAGAGGGTCTTTCTTCAAGCTTGACTGGTCACCTTGGCAGCTCTGCTGTTATTAAAATGGAAGAACCTGGAAGCATCTTTATAATCCAAGGCCTGCTTTCTGAAATGAAGCATGGTAGCAGGAAAACTGGTAGGCTGAGAATTCCCCAAGCGCTAGATCCCAGAGCTTCAAGTCTCTGCTGTCTGGATTTAGGCAGACTGACTGCTGGATGGGAGGAATTGCCAGATGCACAACAGTTATGCTGGGATCCATAGAAATCTACTTGGCTAATTCATTCCAGGAAGCACACTTCCAAATTTGATTTATAATTCATATTAGGTTATCAGAAAATCTTTTGTTTGTGAATGCAGATCATTTCAACCAAGAAAAACAAAAGCCAACAACAAAAGTTAAGCATAGACAACCAAAAAAAGGGCAAGAAAAAAATCAAAGTAATACTTGCTTCCCTATCAAAATTCATCCTCTTTTTTTCTCTCAACAGTTGAGAATCATACCTTTGTTTCAGAGATATAAATACAATTCCTGGTCTCCCTTTCTTTCTCATCTTGCACTGTCTCTCTCCAGCAATACTGTAACATGTTACTGACTAATTCAGAGTTTTACTGAAAACCTTTAGGAATTAGATACTATAGAAAAATATATCTGAGGAAAAGTCTCTGTTGCGGAAGGTCTTTGTTTTATTTTAACACTGCTTCTATTTTCAACAATATTTCTGCCCCTTGGCAATCTTGTTTGTGCTACACAAAGCCACTGAATAAGTCACTGTGCCTTTTCCACTTTAAATGATCTGTTAATCAAATAATTTTCCATTCAGTTCAAGCTCAGCCTTTCACTACTCACATTTGTGCAGAGACAATTGAATTTGCCCTTTAAAGCTATTACAGTGACATCAAGTTTGCTGTTCCTCACTAAATTTAACCAGAATGGTATTTACTGAAGTGATTCATTTTATGACAGAGAATAAGGGAGTCTGCTGAACATTTTTTGCTGCTGGGTGGTGAAACAACTCTGTATGTGTAGAGGACTTAGTGCTTGCTAGCACCTTGCTGATGTAAACTGCTTGTAATCCCATTTGAGTAACAAAGGCTTAAGGAGTATAGAAAAGACTTAGGAACGCTGTGCTAAAGAGGCTTTTCCCCTTATAGACAATTTTTCAGAATATTTTCCCTATTTTCATTTTTAATTCAAGGAAGGAAAGCATTTTTCTTCTGTGTTTAAACATAAAATTTTTCCTTACATTCAAACAAAAATCTGAGACAAAATGCATGTAAGAAATGATGAATCTCTGCTTTTTCTACGAAGGCACAAGGAATGTGAAAGGTATATGGCCTCCAGGGGTAAAAGTAGTAATGCCTCTGTATAAGGCCACAAAGGAGTTAGGCATGCATTTGAAGACAGAAACATGAAGCAACGATGCAAATGAACAGGCAGATGCCCTGGATGACCTCTCACATTTGAAAATGCTACAGTATTGCAAGTTAAAGTCTGAGTTTTCTACCCTGACTAAATATGTTGCCATGAGTACAAAATAAAAGCTATTCTGATATGATTAGAAATTATTAGAATTTAAAAAAGGTGACTTTTAATAGCCCTTTAAGTGGATCAAGTGTGCTTATTTTCTTATTCTTCTTCTACCTGTAACTACTCCTGCTTGCTCTTGTCAGACTAAGAATATTTTGCAGAAATTTTTCTATATTCTTAATTTTATTTCAGACCCAGCACTGAAGCACACTTCTAGTGGGGCTAATCTATTTGACCTTGTCCTGGGTTCATCAGTAGCAGTCATTTTTTCTCCTTCTTAGTAGCTGGTGCAGCGCTGTGGTTTTGACTTTCGGCCTGGCAACAGTGCTGATAACACCGATGGTTTTAGTTGCTGCTCAGAATGTTTACCCTGACCAAAGACTTTGTGAGTCTCATGCTCTGCCAGGGAGGCGGGGAAGCCAGGAGGGAGCAGAGACAGGACACCTGACCCAAACTAGCCAAAGAGGTATTCCATACCACAGCACGTCATGCCCAGGATGTAACTGGGAGTTACCCGGAAGGGCTGGCTCACTGCTCGGTCGGGCTGTTTTTCAACGGGTGGTATTGCATTCTCTTCCCTTGTTATTTCCCTTATCGTTATTATTATTGGTGGTAGCAGTAGTGATTTGTGTTATACCTTAGTTACTGGACTGTTCTTATCTCAACCCAGGGAGTTACATTCTTTCCATTCTCCTCCCCGTCCCTCTGGGAGCGGGAGAGGGGGGGAAGAAAGGGTGGGGGGACTGCGTGGCTAACTTGAAAACAGGCTTTAAACCATGACAGACCTGAAAAGTCAAAGGACAGATTCAAAGATAAACAGCCATAGGTAACCAAGCTATTACATCTTAATGACTTCCACTCATCAGCTGAGGCACAGCAATCACCCGTACGCATACCCCCAGCTGGCTGCAGATATTACACAAAACATGCTCAGTAAATAACTGCAAAGGTCTAGAAATTCAAAGGGAGTGCCTGTAGGGAGTAGATGGTTGCATATTTAGCAATTTTAATTATTAGATCCATTTGGGGGAATCTAAATAATCACTTCCATGCAATATTAGAACAGCTAGATCTTTTTCCCGTTGCAAGATCTGTTCGTAGCAAGGCGGGGCTGGTTATGGATGTCTGACTCTGCCTCTGAATAAATCCCTAAAGATGTTTTAACAGCCTGGAGTCTGGTCTCTGGTGTTGTCACTATTTACAGTTCACAAAGCAACTATAATTTTGTCCATATGATACCCTGGTTCTTAGCTATGCATACTTTTCGTGGGTGTTTTAAATACATCATCTGCCTGTTCTTTGTTAGCTAGAGGTTGCTTTCTGTTGGGAAATTCTACAGGCAGTCTGCAAGCACGTTGTAAATAGCACACAGTGAATAGTGCTGGGTTATACTGATAGGTTCTAGAGTTCAGCTTTTAGAAATCTTGTACACAGTGCTTTAAAATGATGGAGACAGGTGGTCTATCTACACAAGAGCTTTTTTGAAGAATTGAATCAGTCTGAGAAACCCCTTCCTAAGTATTTGATACTGGTCCCTGGGTTTTCTAGGTTATGCAAATCTTAGCTGGAAACAAAACGGTAGTTCTTAAGTCCTTATGGTTTGGATAACATCTCAGTATATCAAAACCACATGGCTGATACCGATATACTCTCTTTTCCCTATGCTACAAAAATGTTCCTAGTTTTTTCAATATATAATGAAATGCCAATTCCTTCCATTTTAATTTTATTTGGAGTTCAAACTAATTAAAGTACATCTGCAAATTGTTCTGTCAATTTCCAAACTCTGGTGTTGAACAATAGTAAACACTGACCAGCCTTATGTAAATACTTGTGAGGTTATTTCACAGTTTCAACTTCTAGCATTTGATTTTGAAGGGGACATTTTCATGCCACAGACATAAAAATTGTCAATTTATTTTCAAGAAAATGCTGAGTGTGCCCTGAATGTCAAATTAAAAAAAAAAAAAAAAAAAAAGGAATGTGAGAAAAAGGAGGATGGAGCGTACCACTAAAAATTCCAAATCTTATTTTTTTTTTTTTTCCAAGAGAAACAAAAATAACATTAATGATGGAAATTGTTAGAGAACAACTACAGAGTTGTTTTTCTTAAGGCAGCTGAATTTTTTCAAACTTAGAGCTGAGAACTAACTATAAAAGAACTAAGGTTGATTGATTTTTTTGAAAAAGCTATGACTAATGAATACAACATTCAATCTTTCTGAAAAATGACCCTGAAAAAAATATGAAGTGGTATGATAAATCAAACGGTAGTATATACTGCAGATAAAGATGCACCAACAAACTGAAGCAATTGATTAGCAAGCATTAGGCAAAAATGGGACCCGCTACTAGACACAGTTTAGCATACATGCAGTTTTAGCCAAAATATTTTTGCAAGCACTGTTGGAAAGCACAGTGCAAGTGTGGATGGTTGAGAAAATGCTGTGCTTGTTAAAAAGAATATTGGAATTATTTTTTTTTTTTTAAATAACACCTATACCTTGCCTGCTTGCCTGTATTGTTATGAAAAAAATATCAGTCATGTCAAATGAGGAGAACATTTCCTTTGAAGGCAAGGGAACTAAGCAATTCTGACTTGATGATGGTTGGCAAAGCTATTTGGATAGAGAAATCAAAAAGCCCCGGGAAACCTACATGTCTCTTACCTAGATTAAGTCAAATCATAAGAGAGCATGCCATATAAATGGATTTATTACTGATGAAAAGGCATCTATTGTTGAGGGATGTATACTAATTAGCAGGAGAAAAGATGAACTGCACTGCTGTGCCTACTAGAACACACCAGATAAGAATGAAGTATGCTTCAAGTTTTTCCAAGAGAAAAATAAGCAAAAGATCTTAACAATTAAAGCAGAGAAACTTGTTTACATCCTTTTCATATGAGCATTCAAAACTTATGATTTTTGGGGCAATTTCCTGATTGCAATTGCAGATCTTTCTCCACAGGATATGAAAACAGTGTGTTACAAACTTACTAAGAGATTAAAAGAAAATGAAAAAAATATTGAGGGAATAGAAACAGTTAATGTGGCAACAAGCTATTAGAAGTACTTGGCTTTATAGAATTAGGTTGACAAAGACTGTATGTAGCAAAACAAACACCCAAGAGTATTTTGAGATCTTAGTAAAACTCGAAACTTAAACTAAAGCAACAAGCAAATAAACTCAGGGAACTTAAAAGCAGAACTGGGAAGAAGTTAACTTTGTGTAAGTTAAAATGACCATGAACTTGAACTTTGTCACTGTCGTAACAGACTTCCCAGCTATCATATGGAGTGAGTTAATTGAAACTCCTCAGTGCCTTGACCTAAAGGAAGGGGAAGGGCAAATTAAAATACAAGTTTGGTTATGAATCTCATTCATTTTCCTTTAATCTTGCTATGAAATAAATCTGTAATAATACTAAAAATGCTGACAGAAACATAGTTGACTGCCACAAAGAACTGAAGCCCAGAAATGTCTTTGACATTCAACCTTGCAGCTGTTTTGATGTTATGAAGCATCCTACTTCTTTCACTGCATAATTTCCCCTTTTGAGTTCTATGAATGCACTAGTATATTTCGAACACTAAGATACAATATGTGCTACTGAACACTGGGGCTTTTGTGGAAGCCACTGTGATTTGTAGCAGGCAGACGGGGAAAACTGCTACCTTTACTTGAAAAGCTCTTTGTAGTATTGAATATAGCTAGAGTACGTGACAAATGCAAATCATGGCACTTCTTCGAGTGCTACTGTGACATATTAAGGAACTTTTTTTTTTTCTTGTTTTATCCAACAATAAAATGATCTGACCAAGCACAGTGGTTCAGTAAAGGATTTCTACTTTGAAACACAGGGAAAGTTTTATCCCTAAAAACAATTAAATATTCATATTAACTCAGCTGGGTTATATTTATCCAGCTTCTGTGCAAAAAGAAAGCAGTGAGCTGATTATGAACTCTCCTTATGGATTTTGAAGGGCAGTAATTTAGCTCGATTCTGAATGCTAATTGAACAAAGTGCTTAAAGACATAGTAGAATATCTCTAATTATTTATTTTTTTTTTTTTTTTTTTTTTTTTTTTTTTTTTTTTTTTTTTATGAGCAGCTTGATGTTCCAAGAGTCAGTGTATCCCCTGGAACATAGAACACATCTATGAAATAATACAATTTCTACTGTCCCATTTTAGAAATACCTTCTACTAAGTGCTAGGTAGTAACTGGTAGTAACTAAGTGCTAGCTGGAAAAACAGGGTAAGGCTTTTTCTTCCCCCCCTCTGCCTGTTTAAGGGATGACAAACTTCCGATTTAGACTCCATTCACTTCAGGATTGTTTTATGCTGTTCTCATAATCCCCCGACATTGCTCATGATTGCTACTTTTTATTGTATTGGTATAAAAATATGACAGTAATGCTATATATAGGAAATTGAGCTGTCAAAAAACTATACGATAGTATAGGAAATTCTAGGCTAGTCAATGGAGAAAGATGACTGCCTTTTCAGAACGTGATTTGATTCACTGGTTTTAGACATCTATTGCAGGAGGGAGTAAAGCACTCCCAGTCTCTTTCCACCAATTATTGGAGTTAAAACCAGCTGATTTACATAGACTGGATACCTAATTTCTACATTAATTCATTAATCAGTATTGTCCTGGGTTCAGCAGTAGCAGTCAGTTTTTCTCCTTCTTAGTAGCTGTTGCAGCACTGTGTTTTTGACTTTTGGCCTGGGAACAAAGCTGATAACACCGATGTTTAGACTGACCAAGGACTTTGTGAGTCTCATGCTCTGCCAGGGATGTTCAAGTATGATATTTCCATCTTAGTTAAGAATTTAGACACATGTAAAAACCTGGCAGCTGCTTCACCTAGAAATGTAACAGAAATAATGTTGTAAGAATAATTCATAACTAGAAGGGAAAAATAAAGATCTTATATTCAACTTCCTTTCCCTGCTTGGTTGTCTGGCAATACTAGATCTATGCAGCTGAGACCCTTCTGCCACTCACAGCTCCTGATGTAGTGTAACCTTGTACAATAGATCATGGTTTTGCACAGACAAAAGAGTCTGTGATACATCTAGATTAGAGGTCTGAATACCTGCATAACTGCAACTTTTACAAGGCACCATGGCAGCCTTCCCAAATAAAAGATTGAAGGTTTCAGTCCAAATAGTTTTGAGTTTGATTCCTTACTGAAAAGTCAGTAACATTTTTGGAAGGAATGAATCCTTTTACTGATAAGATAGGCACCTGTGCACTAAGGGAATATTAGAAAATAAAAGAGTTTTTATACACTTGTGGATTATTTAAGATTGTGTATTTCTCTGGCATTTTTTAAGGTTAAGTCCCAGTAAAGTCACTGAGATTTAAAACAGCAGTGAATTTTGGCTCAAGTCCATGGAATTTAATAACTTCAAATTTAACAAAAAGATTTTACTTGTAGAGTTTTTCTGGTTGAACCAGATTAAATAGGCCTTCAACTTCATCCTGCATGCTACACAAATCCCTTTTGTACTTCCTCATAAATTTGCTACAAGGTCTTTTATTTCACATAAGATAATCTCTTCTGTACATACTTCAACATAAAAGTACCTAAATATTTTTGAAGCATAGGTTAAGGAACAAAAATATATGATTATATGATGTATTTTACATTTTTTTTTGAAATATTTTCCATTCAGCAGCCATAACCTCAATGAATAGTAATTGAAAGTAAGAGAACTACACTGAAAGAATTTCTCTATGAATTTCCAAGAGTGATAGGTACTTCATCTTGCATGCCAAAGTAAAGGAGGTTTTTAAGATTGCACAGTCTGTCCATCTGTCTATCCCTCTCCTGCTTCCATTTTTGCAGTGTTTGGGTCAATTTCCTACACACTGGAAAGAGGGACAGAAATCACCACTGACTTATCTTTGCTTCTTATGACAGCATGGGGGAAATAGTTTCCTTTATAACATTCACACTCTCTGCCCTCAAAAACTTACTGGAGGACAAGGACAAACTATATTAAATGAAAAATCAATCACAGCAGTCAACAAAAAGCAGCAAAAATTGTGTGTTGCCATTACACATGCCCCACTTTGAATACTGTGATAGAGGAGATACTCAGGTGGGTGGGAAGGTGTCATAAATACTGACAGTATTTTATCAGAAGCACTTATGGAAATGTACTTAAAAAAATGGGGTATTTTTAAATACTGCTTATGCTACTACAAAAATCTGACTAGACATTAAAGGTTTTGTGGAAAAGGCATGCCTTGTCTGAAGTTACTTATGTATTGATGTATTTCAGATATAAGAAAGGATTTTAGATTTATGGTTGCAAAATTTGTCACAGGTAAGTCCTGCCCCCTGTTTCAGCTTCAGGCCTACTGGCTTAAGGGTGGAAATCACTTCGAAATACTTCTAATAAGATTCTGCTGTGAAAAGAATTAAGTTAGATTTCCAGAACTTGAGCTTTGGATCAGCAGAGCCTCGATAATATAATTATATGCTTTATGATTATAAGCAAAAATAGAATTAAATAATATAGGTCAGATACAGTGAACGAGGCTCTGCTTCAACTGAAGTCAGAGAGACTCTCTCTTTCTTGGGCAACATCTAAACTTATAACTAAAATTGTCAGGGCCTCTTTTATATCCCTGAGATCATCTGGCTGTGTCTGGCCACGTCCCTTCTACAAAATGCTCTGGTGTTTTAAACAGGATAGCATAACCAAGCCACTCACTGAGAACAGACCTGAGCTGAGTCTATCATCTTGACTGTGTCCAGGATTTTTTCTGTAGATTTTAACCACTGTGGAGCAAAAATTGCCAGAAATTATTTCAACAAGTCAGCAGTATGATTCAAGCTCAGTGCCCAAATCCATGCTCTATCACTCCTTAGTTTATATGTCATTGATGAGCCTTGTTCTGATTTAAATCCAGAGTACTAACCATATTCTCAAATATCAATAGGATTATTTTTAGCCTTTTAATCATGTTTTGAGTTTAAAATAAAGACATAAAGATAATCCAGACCTACAGAAATTATTCTGGTTTTACTCTGTTTCTAGCTGTAAGTGGCTATTTTGATTTTGTGATGGTGCACAATTTTCTAACTCTATATTTGTGTGCTTCTTTCCCCAATCTGCTGTTTATGGCTCATGCTGTAGCAAATGCCTCTCTTCCACTTACCCTTATTCAATTCTGGTACCACATTTTCTCTGTAGAAAAAATAAAGAAAAGCTATGCACAAATGAATAATGAATAGTTAGTATGACTAAAGCTTAATATATCACACGTATGAACAAGGCATATTAAAATTTCTCATTTGTTTTGATTGATAATTAAATGTTTGACATTCCAGCTGCCCAGCACATAAAGCAAGTGCCCTCTGCCTCAGCGTGTGATCCTAGAGAGGTGACTGCAAAATTCACCTAAGCAGCAGCAGATCTATTTACTGTTTGCACATCCTACTATTTTGAGGTCTTCAGTGAGCTGAAAAGTGGTGCAATACTCAAGAACTTTGACAGAGGAAAATATATGCGTATTCTACGATACACACTCTGAAGGCAATGATAAAATAATACGCTTGACTGACAATAAAAAAATGCAATGAATAGAAGTAACCAAACAAACTGGAAGCACAGCATTTTTACATATGAGATATGGATTACCCTGTCAAGACAATTACAAAGAAATGCAAGTTATTATGGCACTCTTACACAACCTATATGACAGCTGAGTAACTAGCAGTTTGTTAGCTTTTCCTAGGCTCCAGCAACTTCCTCAGAAGACTGAGGAAGGCTGTTAGTCCCTGCCTTGAGATTGTTGCAGAATGTGAAAGGAAGCAAGAAGAAAGAGAGCTAACAAGGATCAGCAGGTCCCTCATTAAAAATATGTTTGGAGAATTATTTCTAAAATATAACTCTTAAATCCAGAGAGTGAATTTATAAGAAATTTTTTTCTAATATTCCTTGAGATTGATTTGGACATATCAGAAGAAAACCACTATCTTGCAATAGTGGTAGAGAACATAGCTCATTAAAAGACCAAAATAATTTAGAAATTCCATGAAACTAATAACAAAATTACTTCAAATCAGTATAAGCAACCTCATGTAAAAAGCTGAAGGTGGTCAAGGAAAATGTGTAATATCCAGCTGCTCTTGCAAAAAAAACCAAAACCAAACAAACAAACAAAAAAAAAACCCACAAAAAAACAAACAAAAAAACCCCCCCGAATTAATAATGTTCATTTTGAATTGCAGATTTTTTTGGTAGAAATAAAAGATTATTTAATAAACTTTTTTTTCTAATTTGCAGTATTTTGGGAGATACACTATGTTTTTAAGTACATGATACTTAAAACATTAAGTCTTGAGGACCTGACTATAGTACCAGTTCAGTACTAGCTGGTACAATTTCCTGCTGTTCCATGTTAGTGGTGAACCTCATATATGAGAAAATAGCAGAAAAGCAAAATTGAAGGAAATCCATAATTCTTCATCCTACAGACACTCTGTCAGATATAATCATTCATGCTACTGAGAATGGATTGCAAGAAAACTGTTAAAATTTTAATGCTATAATTTGTGAATGTTAAAATCTCAGTAAATACAAAGGGCTGAAAATAAAATGGAAAGCTGACTATTAAATGAAACATTTTGAATAAAAACATGTTTGAGAAAGAAGAAAATTTTTGATTTACTTTTTTGAAAAAATGCAATATAAAATTGAGACGATCTTCCTTAAAAAATACCATTATGGTTATAAATATTTATTTACAATTAATAAAAATATTTCTCACCTTTGCAAAGCATTCTTTTAACAGGAGTTAGCATCTCTACTATGCCTCCTTGCAAACAACATTAGAACCATAAACAGTGCTGGAATTGCAAACAGAGTCCTTGCTGCTCAAATGAATTTGTCTATGAATAACACTTGGCAGCAGCTAATCATTATGGTAGGATCAAATCATCTACTTTAGGCACTTTATTTGTACCTAAGCTTTAGTTGGACAGATAAGCATTCATTTAAATGAAGTGCCTGAGGTCCCATTGCAGTCTGACAAGACAGCTACCTGCCTTAAGACCTGAGAAGGCAAACTTTTCTGACTAAATTTAAGTGCTAAAGTTATGTAAAAACACTCCTCACCTGAGAGCTTTTAAAGGCACCTACCTCTTTTCCTTAGGATACAGTAATTTTAGGCTTCTACTTTAGCAGGACACTTTACTAGACTCCTAAATTTTAGGGAGAACTTTGATGAATTTGCTCCATATCCATTGTATCTATTTAGGATATTCTCCTTGCTTGAGTTTTTGATTATTTTCTTGAAGAAAAAAAACTAATTGCCTGATGCTACCTCAAAACTGTACTTGGGAACAGCTAAGACTTCTATCATAGAAACCTGCAACATTTGGTATTACTTACAGGTGAAGTGCCCTAAGATTAAAATGCCTTCCTTTTATATAAATTTTCAATACCAGGAAGTATTATCTGTATATATAAGATGATTTCAGAAGGAAGGTTAGGAATATGTTAAAAGTACAACCATATTATTTCCTTAGCAACAGCAAAACCCACTTCATTTGTGTATAAGTCAGGGTAAGAGCTGTAGGGAAAAAAAAGGGTAGACTGCCCAGAATAATCTTTATGTTTTGTTATGTTCACCCTATACTGGAAGCATCCCTCTGCAAACAACAGTTACTAGAGAATCTGTTCTCAACCATACAGAGCATCACAGCAAAGGATAGCATCAAGGCAACCTATGAATGAACAAATGAATATTTCATGGAAGCTTTATTAACAGATAAGAAAGCCCTAAGGCAAGTTATCTAAAACTGAGAGGAGGCTTTTTAGCAGAGTCTAAAGCTCTTCAGTGGATCTACCATGATATTTAAATTCATACTTAACATTAGCTTGTGCTTCACTGGGCCTACTTAATATGCTTAGAGGCATTTGGGTGCTTAAGTCTTTTCCTCAAACTGAAGTAGAGCACTTATTCTCAGAGCTAAACTCCCAGGCCTCGAAAGAACTGGACTGTGGAACTATAATTTTTTGAACATATAGAAGCAAGATAAAAACTCTATTCCTATGGCAGTTGTCTTCAATAATTAGTTCTTTTCTACAGTGAAGGCTAGTAGAAATTGTCTGTGTGGCCAGCACTTTTGAAAACAGACTTAGAGGCCAAATTTTGGACACACACTTTTCAAATGTTATTCCACATTTCTACCTAATAAGGGGGAGTATGTATGACCATGACAGCAGAAATCAAAATGACACTACAAAAAAAATTGAATGAATATTCACTTAGAATTTTAGATTAATGCTGAAGATGACAAACTGATTCAGTTTGACTTAATATTTGTTATCTCATAGATTCAAAATGTTTAACGGATTGTGGAAACTCTTAATGTTACAGATAACACAACTACAGACTTCTTATAAAATCACACAGTTGCAACATTGTGAATGAAATAACTACTTTCTTTAAGAAAATAATTTATTTTCCATAGTCACAACATATAATCTAATATTAGTTAGTGTACATATATTTTCTTGCAATACTCTGACTGTCTATGAATACTGGATCCACAGATGCCACTTTTGCTGCTATAAAGGAGTGAATACAGTGTAAAACTGCTGTCAGATCCTGAAATTCAAGCTCCTGAAAGAGGAAGTAAAAGGGAAAAAAAGGAAGAGAAAATGTGAATTCATATTCAGGTTTATAAACATTTTACAGAAATACAGAACAGACTAGTCAGCAAACAACAATTGGACTTTAAATAAAAATTTGAATCTTTAGAGGGAACTCTAAGCTTTAAGAATAAAATGTGCACATCTGTACCTTGTTCACTGGCAGTGCCACATGTCAATTTAGTTTCACTCTGTGTCTACTATATTATTTACATTTTACTCTGCTTGGACAATGAAAGCATTCAACTTGCAAGAATATTCAAATATTGCAACATATTTTAAAGTATTTAATAAGTTAAGAATGTTTGGGGATGACACAGTATCAAATCACAGCTAGGGAGGGGAGAAGGATGCATGTTTTGGCAGCTGCTGACAGAGAGTCAGGTAAGCAGGGCAGAAGCTAAGGTGAAGTCACACCACAGCCTCCATATAGAAATATGGCTGAGTATGAAATTCATATGCCTCAATTCACAAAGAAAGGCAGAGTTATTCCTAACAAGTTCTCAGATTCCCTTGACTTTTTATAACATATTTCATGTTCTGTGCACAAGATAAATTTCTTTTTCCCAATCTCTCCAGACAGAAATGGAGTAATATTCTGACACAACGATAACCAATATGATAAAAGAAACAAGCTCAATTTACATTATACTACTATTTGCAAATCTGCAGCTGGTAAATCTATTGTGGGGACACTGGGGACAATTTTTGGTTCAGGGAGAAGACATTTGCTTCCAACAACATTGAAATAGTAGTTTATCAAGACACACTCCATCTGCTTGCCTTTAAACAAAAAGCAAAGTATTGGAATTCTTTCACAGTACTTCACTGGAATCCTATCACAGTATTTTACAGTATCTTCTCAACAAAACTGCCTCAAAAAGAATATTTGGAATTCAAGGTTACTATATTCTGGAAAAAAACTCACCTTTGCACTATTTTGCTGTCAAAGGCCATGTATTTACTAGGCAAGAGTGGGTTTACTGCTAAGAAATGTCTTAAATTGTTCAGTGATATTTGTGGGCCATGATTTTTTTAGGCTATATTGGACAGAACTGGGAAATTATTCTTTTTGGAGGGGGAGAGCTGCAGGAGCCTCTGTGAGGACACAGCTGGTTCCAGCAGGATCCAACCCACCCCCCGCAGAGCATGGATAAGTCAACCCCGCAGCCCAGGTATGACACCCTTGTGAAAACATGAATAAGAAAGGGCAGTAGAGTCCCCAAAATTCACAACAAAGCCAGTGTGCTAGGAGATGATCCATGGCAGAGCAGGTAACACCCCTGGAGAGACTGTAATGGATGAAGGAGCCACACGGGAGCAGAAGAAACAAGTAAGAAGCAAGGAGCAGCAAAGGCAAAGAGAAACAAGGAGTGTTAGAAAGAAACCATTATACCCTGACAATATTTGAGGGCTCTAGTTCATGATAATGACATTCTATTGATTTTATTTTTTTTTTTAATTGCACACAGTTTCTTTACAACCTCAGGCATATATAATTTATTGTCTCAGGGATTTTATTTCCCACTAAGCAAATTTATTATTCCCAGGAAAATGTAATTTTCTGTTACCATCTATTCTCTCCAGCATAAGGTAACAATAAGCAATATTACTGGACAATAAGAGTAATAGAATGATATTCAACAAGTTCCCAAGATATACACTTTCCATGGTGTTACAGGCCTTAGAAATGTCTTTATTCTCCATAAAACATCCACAAAAACTACAGGGAAATACCTCAGATGCGATGGCCTTGGAACACAGAAAGTTTCGCAGCAAGCTGTTCTCTTTATATTGTTTGTTTAGTTCACACAGAAGCCTAAGCGAACTATACTTTAAGACCTTACATCCTGCAAATAATATGTAAGCAGAGATTTTTAGGTGCATTTAATCATTTGTCTTGTGTGGGTTATTATCAGACAAACAAATTTTAACTCCTTCCAGAACCTAGAAACTCAAGAATTTCTCAATTAAACAACTTTGAGAATGTGTTAACATAACCCTTCCCTCCCTTCAAAAATTCTCAGAAATTGTTAACTGGTTTTCCTACAACCTTCAAAGAACCAAACAAACCCAAACAAAACCATCTGAAGTCAGAAACAATGCAAAGCTATTTTTGATGCCAACAGTTGAAGCAATTAGTGATTTAAACCAGATTATTGTAAATTGCTAAATTACAAACTGACACTTCCAAGGTTATAAAAAAACTTCGAACACAAACCAACCCTAATTAAATCCTAATAAAAAAAATAGGGGCATAAACTGATATAACCAATAAACAAAATGTGCTATTTGGTATCATTTATACCTAGTTAAATAAGGAGAAAATAAGGTAACATTGAGAGAAGTGGCAAAACTCTCTTAAACCTCTGCTTTTGGATACTTGCTAGTCAACAAATTAAGAAATAATCATACTAAAAAAAGAAAAATCTCTTGAGAACTTGTATCAAGCTAAGCATTTAGGTAACTTAATAACTGGCATTTGGTTGCTGAAGTAATCATGTAAGCCTCATACTCAAAATTAGATCTCTTTGTAAAAGAAAAATGAAGCATGAATGTCAGTTAAAATCCTTTGAGGAATTTAAGCCCACATAATTTTTATCCTGATTCTTTTGAGGCATAAGAAAATCTGCTTTTCCTATTTTGTTTGATAGTTATGGAGCAAGTATAGGAATAGGTTTTTTAAAATGTATTTTATAGACAGTAGATGTCTACTGTAAATATTAATATATGATTAATATAAAGATTTTAAGAAAAAACTGTCATTATTTAACTCTCATTGAGTTTTATAAAACTAAAAGGAAGTACACACTCATGATTATTAATGAAATATAACTCAATATGATATAACACGTCTCAGTATATCAGTTCTTGGCTCAAGTAAAAGGTTTACACCTCCTGAATTATCATCTTTAAAACCAGTAAATTCTAAAACATGAACTCACTCATGTTCGTCTTAGATGTGCTCCAAAATAACGATATAATCCAACAATGTCATCTCAGTTCTGACATTCAACTCGTGACCAAACATGGTCAAAGAAAGACAGACTTTCCCAAAGCTTTTCATTTCTCTGCTCTGGATTAATGCACTTCTAATCTATGCATGTTTATCATGATAAGCAATCAGAAGTAACTACAGATGTAGGCAGGATTTCAGACTACTCTAACAATGTTATGTGAAGACTTTCAGAATAAGAATAGAGCAAATACAGGAATGCCTTATTACTGGCAATCAGTTCTTCCCAATGCCCCTACTGTAGAGTTCTCTCTTTTTTTGTCAGATTTCACAGTATATAATAATAATATAAAAATACAAAATATAACAGAATCATAGAATCATAGAATAGTTAGGGTTGGAAAGGACCTTAAGATCATCTAGTTCCAACCCCTCTGCCATGGGCAGGGACACCTCACAATAAGCCATGTCATCCAAGGCTCTGTCCAACCTGGCCTTGAACACCACCAGGGATGGAGCATTCACAGCTTCCTTGGGAAACCCATTCCAGTTCCTCATCACCCTTACAATAAAGAACTTTTTCTATAATACATAATACATAATGTATATTATATAATAAATATATAACATATAATAAATTTATAATACATAACATAAACAACAATAATAATATATTTTCTATAAAATATAATCTACATACAGTTGAAAGAGAAGCAGTACCATATTATTGAACTTTTGTTTTATGTGAAGACAGCACTTTATTTTCTCCATTTAATAGTGCAGGTCCCTCAGTCAGGGGGGTTATTTTCAAGATTGGTGCTAGTTTTGGAAGCTGTTACAGAGCTTGGTAGCCAAACAGGTGGCATGCAAGCACTCTTCATGCACTTTAACAGCTGGTTTGTTTCTCTCATGTTCTCTCACTTCTTCACTATTTTATATTACATTATCCATGGGGGTGAGCTATCATCTGGGATCATAAAAGAGAAGATCTCTGGAGGTGTCCTCTTGCAGGGCTCTGTTAGATGTGGTCAGCTATGGTGGTTTCACAGAGGGAGTTCACCTGAGGCTTCAGGTACCACAAGCACCCAGAAATGTAGCTTACCACAGTAGTATTCAACCCAGGAGAACACAAATGAGGGTAAGGCTACAGTGCTTTGTATCTGAAGGATGTCTGATGTCTATGCTGGCTGTCTTCACAATCCTGAAGGCAGGAAACCTGCTAGTCAGGTGCAGATGCTGAAGAATAATCATATATCCAAACCAAAAGTTCGGGTACAAATTTTTGAATGCTCAGGACACAGATTGCTCAGGGAATGGGTATTTTGGTGGTGGGTATGGCATGCATGCGTATTACAACATGGAAAGCGGAAGAGGACTGGGGGTTAGTTTAGACATACGATTTGGTAAAAGAAAGGGATAGCCGCCTGGCTTGGAAAAATGTAAATGTTGCATAGTCAGAGGACATGAAAACAGTATGTCTTTTAGCAAGGGAATGTGGCCTTAAGGGTGGAAATTTGACCTCTTCAGGTTTAGAATGTAATGTGAATTTTTCCTAGAAAATAACACCAATGACACTTCTTTCAAACAAATGAATTGCTCTGAAAAGTTGTTTTTCCTTTTTTTTTTTTTTTAAGTTACATTTCTCTCCATACCCAGCCATGTAGATGACTGCTTAACTGATCATTTTATTTGCTTTGTATTATCTAAGACCACCCTTATGCTTGCTTGCCTTATCTGTGATTGCTGCTCTTTTCTTTAATTATCAGTTTATTTTTGCTGTATTTAGAAGAATCTGTGCATGTCTAGTATTTCAATAAACAAAGCTATTTCAGTTTACTTTATGTATGCTAATAAGTGGACTAAGTACAACAAAGGCACTAGAAGGAAGACAGTAAGAGAAGAACATAAAAGATTGGATTAAAGCAGTGGGAGGACAAGACTGCAAAACTGCCTGCTGGTACTGAGAGTATAAAAAATGTGCACACTGCACTGACCTCTATCACTATATGCGCACAGGAGAGTAAGAAAAATATATGTTCTTGTTTTGCCCACCCACCTGTGAGAATTGGATTTATTACATATCATAAAGAGCTTGACACACCTGTTGTATCATTACCACATGCACACTTAATTTTATTGATTACTTCCAAGAGCTGTTGAATCACTATTTGAACAAGACATGAGCCTGTATCACATAACAGGCAGATAAGGAAGGCACTGAAGACACTGACAGATAGTGTTATTATGCCCTATGAGTTTCATGACTTCTTTAAGGACTTTGGTAAGCCTCAGTGTTTATTAGTTGTTGACAAAAGCACAGCTATTACTACTGTATTATTCCACTTATTTCAAACAGATTCAAATGATAACCATGTCTTTTGTAGAGAAAGAACAAAGATATCTATGTTTCAGTTCCAGTCCACATGGAATTCAAACTGGAAAAGGAAATTCTAAGTTTAGTTTTATATCTTGCAAGTATACCAGGGTTTGGCTGCCATACTGTGGCTCAGAAGAACAAATGTATTAGTATTGCACAGCTTGCTAAGACTGTTATAAACATGCAGAGATAAATTATCAGCTATGGTATGAAAGCTTCTTCAGCTATAAACTTTTATTTGGCCTTCTCTTTCTGACTGTCACTTGCACAAAGAGAAGAATATGCTAAAATGGTGCTCTTACCCTGCAAGCATAAAAACCATATCTATGAAGCCAGCAGTCAGAGCCAGATAATTGCAACTCTATCTACCAATTGTACTTATGCCTTTTAACAGTGTTCTACAGAGACCTGGAAGAGTCAGATGGCTTTCCACTTTCAGCTTGAGTGATTCCAAATGCAACTATCTACTGCTAAATCTGAAACACTTTTAAATGATACGTTGACAGATGCAAACTTTGCTAATGCATGAGAAACTCGTCTGAAAATTTGTTCTGGAGACGATTGTCTAAAAGCAGCCAACTAAATTCACCCATTCCAGCAAATATTAAAATAGATTTCCAACAGCAGTTAGACTGTCCAACCCTGTCACGCAGGCGAAATCTTAACTCTTATTTAACATCATCTTGTAAATGTTTTTCAAAATTTCAAGATGTTCAGTAGTAAATTGCCAGACTGTAGCAATCAAAACCCATGTTAATAAAAATACAGAAGGGCTTGAGTGCCAGATTATGGTTTATTTATGCTAGAGATTAATGCTACTCTAAAGAGAGAGCTTTGCTTGCACTCTCCTCAATTTGCCATATCTCTCAAAAGTATTAATATGGAAAAAATATCCTCTCAGATGAATACAGTAAATCTAAAAAAGAAATAAGTTTTCTTGACCACTCTCCTGACCTGTTTGAGAAAGAACAGGATTAACTGCAAAATTGTTGTAGAGACTAATTGCAAAATATATCACATTGTACCACTCTACCACCCTGAAATTCCAGAAGATTTGAGGCTACAGGTCAGTGAAGAAAGCATACTGAATGCACTCAGATAAATATGCAGGGCTCTTAAGTTGTATGTGTAACAGACAAGAAGTGTACGAGATCAGCAACATTTAGTTGAAGTTCTAATATAGCTCAAAATATTCTAGCACCACCATGATTTCTTTCCTCTCTTTCTTCAAAGAAATATTTAGCCCAAGCTGGCAAAAGAGCAAGTGCAATAAAAAAGATATACAAACTATCTCTCTGCTCCCAAGGTGAAGCAATTTTTAAAATATAATTCCATTTTTTCTACAGAGCATAAAAGGAACCAAAAATGAGAAGAAAAGGGAAATTCTGAATTAAAATATGCTTGGGAAAAAAAGTCTTATCTTTCAGGTGTCTACAGTTTAGCTAGGGGAGATAAAGCGTCCATAACAATCATGGAAGTACTAATCTTTTTTTTTTTTAACTTTTTTTTAAGCAACCTTGAAAATTCATGGTATATGGCATGTAGGCTAAGAATATCTACTTGTATAAAGACAACTTGTAATTTCTCAGTAGTGGATCCTGTGTTCAGGTGCATGAGCTATATGCAGCTTTTCCAAATACAAAATATTTCATCTGTTATTAACCATACCAGTTTTCCACAACAGCTTATTTTTTAAAAGAAAATTTTAGCAAAAATGGTTTAGTCACTCCTGAGACTCTGCAATTTGGAAGGAAGATTAGATTTGCACCATGGGGTTACTTTTTACTGTGAAATCTGCCCACATTTGTTCACAGGAAAATTTACATAGAAAATTTATATTATATAATATCTTTTATACTAGAGCCAACAGACAACTCAGGTTAAGTTTACTGATGAAATACTGAATAATTTACCAATATAGATGTACAAAGAAAGACATATTGCTTTTGCTGTATGCAAGCAAGGAAGGTTAGGGATTTCCTTCTTACAAATCTTTTCATCACAGAACAGAATCAGTGCAGATTAAGGTATTACAGCCAACCCCCCAGATGATGATTCAAACTACAGTCCTGAAGTAGAAACTGCCAAAATTCAGATGGGAATCTGAATTCTAAGTTTCACAATTTTATTTGATTGCTAGAGGAAAGGAATAAAAAGACACCAGTAATATGTCATCTATAGTAGTGACTGGATGCCGCCACAACTTAATTACAGATCCTTAAAAGGATTGAGTGCTCTTATTTCATGGTAGAAACAGTAGGTTACAAGAATTGTTTGGCCTCTCGCAAGAATATTCCTTTTTTTAAGCTACTAAAGTTTACATAATCTTTTCGTTTATTGCTAAAACTTAAGCTCATATTTGTTTAAAATGTATACTATACAGCAGCTTGAAAATGTATTTAGCATTTAAATAATTTTATTTTCCCTTTATCACTTTAAAAGCAGATTTTAGGTGTATCTATTATAGGTTGACTAAAGAACTTCACAGAAATCTTTCTGAAACAATAAAACAGCGTCCTAACACAATTCAGTAACAGGCTTGTACAAATACTGTAATAAATCTATAAATACTACATTACTTCTGTTTACTGTGAAGTTTCTAGAAAACAAGAAAAAATATACACTGTGAAGTTCATCATATGCATGTGCAGCAGTAAATGGAATTTTTGATGCCTTGATAGTTATTCCATTTAAATTTTCACTAAACTGAGAAAGAAGCTGTTCCTTACCTTTGTCTCAATTTGTTTGGTGTCTAGATTCTGAAACAGCAGCTTTACTTTTGTTTTCCCATCATCTGAAGACCCTTTGAGCTGAGAGAATTTAAACCTCCACAGCACATTCTAAAGAGAAAGAAATTTGATTAAGGACTCTGTTACACACTTTTACCTAGCACTGTAAATTGATGATGGAAGATTATATATTGAGATAAAGCATTAAGGAAGTAAACATAGCACATGATAACAGGCTGGTTGCAGGGCAAATAAAATTAACAAGTCTGTGTCATATATGAAAGCAAAAGACTGAATATTTATAGTCATTAATTAAATAATCATTTAGAAATCATCTGAAATGTAAATATTTCAGTTGCCTACACAATATCAAAATCCATGACATCTAGAAAGATCTGTGACGATATTTGTATCTGCTTCACTATGAACATAGCTCTATACCATATCTTGATCTTTCATATTTCACCTAGTTCATCTGCATAACATAATAATGTCTTATACAGATGTTGCAAAGCTGAATTTACCAATGTGTATAATGTGGTTTGAAATCCTAAACTAAAATAAGCTACAGAAATGCAAAGATATTATTATTGAATGTAGCCTTGCAAACCATAAAAATACTTTTTTACATTACATTGAAAAATATATGAGAATTCTAGGCTTTTTGGTAACCTCCAGGTTTATGCATAACATCTTACTACTGTTGGCAAATCCTAGATTGACAGGTACTTTTTAGTAGTTATGGTGATACTTCTTAAAGACAAATAATGGGAAATTATTTTTGAAACCAATGTAATTTTCTGTATTTATTTGAATGTTTTCTATTGGTCACCTAAAAACATACAAATATAAAAAAATACAAGGTAACAATTTGCACCCAGACCTCCGCTGATGTTTCCTTTGTGACTGTAATCTCAATGAAAATTCTATGCACCTGTTGAAATGTGATTTAGTTCCTGGTCACTGCTGAAGAAACACAATTTAAATGCTTCGAATGGGATTTCAAAAGCACACACAGAAAAAAGTTTGCTATGTTCCATTTTCCAATATACTACATCGCAAAATACTTTTTTCATGTAGATCAGTGCTACCAGTGGTCTTGAGACACTAATCATAGTTTTAAAGGAAATGCCCTATAAATAAAAAAGTGTTTGCAGAAGGCACAAAAAGCCTCATTCCATCTCTCTGGTTCCCTGCAGACGTAAACATCATTGACTTCTTAAACAAATATAACAGATGAAGAAAAAAAGAACTATGCTACAGCATGTTGATGGTGCTTAAACTTTACATACATGAACAGGTTTTAACTGGGTCCAGTGGTCCTAATTAGACCCTGCACTAAGTATTCAAAGCTTAAATGAGTTTGGATCTAAATAGGATAGATGAATGTCCATTATATAACTGCTTTGGCAGAGATGAAAGAACTTAGGAACAATTTAGCAATAATAGGCATTGCTGGAGTAATCATCTCTCTCAACAGTTGACAATGAGTGGAAAATAAGAGAAGAAGATGGCTCTGGAAGGCAGAAGAAAATGCACATTTTGAGATCCCTTTATCTTGGATAAGTGGCTGGAGGCACAGGATGGAGAAGATGAACCAACCAAGCCAACAAGATAAAAAGAAGCTTTATGATCAGATATTAAGCAGCTGCAGGCCACAAGAGAATCTTTTTGATGGGCCCAAAATGGCAAAATGAGTTAAGCCTGGAACAGAACACGTAGGAATGGATAATCCTGGAACACATGTAGGAAATGAAGTAATTCTTTCAAATAAGTTTAAGAATCCCCTTGAACTCCTTGTGTTTTGTTTGCACAGCAAGGTTTTGGTAGTGGGAGGGGCTACAGGGGTGGCTTCTGTGAGAAGCTTCTTGAAGCTTCCCCTATGTCCAATAAAGCCAACGCTAGATGGTTCCAAGACAGACCTGCTGCTGGCCAAGGCTGAGCCCATCAGCAACAGTGGTAGTGCCTCTCAATAAAATATTTAAGAAAGGAAAAAAAAGCATTCAACCAAACAGAAAAGCCCCAAAGGCAAACAACAAACTGAGGGGGAACAGCAGCTGAAGAGAGGAGTCACAATACATGAGAGAAACAGCTCTGCAAACACCAAGGTCAGTGAGAAAGGAGGGGCAGGAAGTGATCCAAGTGCCAGAGCAGAGATTCCTCTGCAGCTTATGGTAAAGCAGGCTGTTCCCCTGCAACCCATGGAGGTCCACGGTGGAGCAGATCTCCACCTGCAGCCCATGGAGGACCCCGTGCTGGAGCAGGAGGATGCCCGAAGGAGGCTGTGACCTGTGGGAAGCCTGCGCTGGAGCAGGCTCCTGGCAGGACCTCTGGCCCCCGTGGAGAGAGGAGTCTGTGCTGGAGCAGGTTTGCTGCAGGACTTATGACCCTGGGGGGACCCACACTGAAGCAGACTGTTTCTGAACACTGTCTCTCATGGGATGGATCCTACTCTGGAGCTGGGAAGAGTGAGGAGTCCTCCCCCTGAAGAGGAAGGAGTGGCAGAGAAAATGAGTGATGAACTGACTGCAGTTCAGGAACTACCATTCCCCAACCCCATGTGCCACTGGTGGGGAGAGGTGGAGAAAACTGGGAATAAAGTTAAGACAGGGAAGAAGTGAAAGGTAGGGAGAAGGTGTTTTAAGATTTGGTTTTATTTTATTATTATCCTACTATGATTTTATTAGTAATAAATTAATTTCTCCAAGTTGAGCCTGTTTTGCCCAGGATGGCAATCAGTGAGTGATCTCTCCCTGTCCTTATTTCAATTCACGACCCTTTCAACATATTTTTCTCCCCATGTCCAGTTGAGGAGGGGAATGATAGAGCAGCTTTGGTGGGCACCTGGTGTCCAACCCATCATACTCCTAAGCATAAGTTCTTACCCTTTTTGTTTCATTATTTCTAAAAAGAAGGCCTTTTTTATATTATTTCCCAGACTGTAAAAAAGAATATTTTTAATGAGCACAAGAGCTAGTTGCCCAAAATTTGAGATCCAGTCTCAGAGTCCTGGAGCAGACAAGGGACTGGCCTTTATTTTAATAACCCTGTATGAACACCTGCTGTGGTGTAAGAGCTTTCTTTACATCAGTAGGTGACTGTAATTTGAAATTTGTTATCTCAAACAAAAAAATATCTTTTCAGCAAAATTTCTGTGTCCCTGATGAACTGTTAATTGCTTGACCACTTCACCAATCTATTCAGTGGTGCTAGAAAATACTCTGAAAAACCTAAAAGTATGGGGCAACACAGTTATCTCCAGCTGACAATTATCAGAAGTAAGATGAACTGCAGAAGCCACCCTCACTCAGAAGCCTCACTCAGGCTTGACGATACACTGTCTCTCACACAGATGAAATATGAATGTACTTGAATGCACAAAAACCAGATCCTGTGCCAGCTTTTAAAAATTCAGTATGTTTCCTCTTATCTCAGAATGACTGACTGAATTCCTTTAATATATCTTTAAAAAAGTCCTTTCAGTTTGGAGTTAAGACCGTGTTTCAGATGACAGACCTTCTACTGTACAGCTCTATTAATACAGTAGCATTTTATGTATGTAAGTAACATTTTATGTATGTAAGTAGCATTTTATGTATGTAAGTTGCTTCTACTGGCAATAAAATATATAAATCTATTTTAAATAATTTAAATAAAAGTACCACTAGATTATACAGAAAATAGTGGAATTATAGACAGGGTTTAGAAGTTGGCATGCATCATAAATTACCCCATCGGCACTTTATATATACCCACTGTTTTGCATTATAGGTGAATTTAATTTTAAAAATTATAACTTTGAAATGCATTTGCTCTTGTTCTGCTTATTTTAGACATGGCCTACATTTCTTATGATGGAAGGATAATTGAAACTACTTTATATTTGTAGCTTCAAAACAAATAAAATCAGGTGACACTTCATTTCTTTCATGACTGGTAATCTTTTAAAAATCTTGAAGTTTCTACATTATAAGAAACCAAGTTCTCTGCTAAATATCACCTTTGCTTTTATTACTTGAAAAGAAAATTACTTTTTTTTATATCTTTCTCCAAAACTTATCTTTACATGCTAAGGCACAACTATAATTATGCCAAACTGACTACATTTCAGTAGTGCTGTATAAATTAAAAAATCACTACTTTTGAGGAAGAAATACTCATCAACATAAAAAATGACCATATTGATCAACATAAAAATTTATGGTTAATAAAAATTTCAACAATAGTAAAATAAAACAGAGTTGTGTTTTCTTTCCTTTTATTCTTACCTTTGTTTTACTGTCAAAACAGGTAAATCCCAGAGCAAAGTCGACTGTGAAACACAGGCTATCCCCTTGCCAGCTGCACATATATGTTTTAGACTGGAAAAAAAAAAAAGTTTTTGAAAGAACAACCATCATCACCATTTATCACATAATGTTTTATACAGTTTTTTTTCTGTGGGAAGACACTCAGATGGCAACACTGGTATTGCTTTATCTTACTACGTTTTAAAATTGTCAAAACCTTCTGTCTGTAAGTCAGTATCAGATCTGTCAGCTAGATATTAACTGGAAGTCTTCTTTACTTCAAGTCACTCTTCCACAAAATACATACCATATTCTTGGAAAGCATCCCTTATAAAATGCAGCAGAACAAACAAAGCCAAACTAACTATTTAAAACTTTTGGAAAACTGCTTAGATCTGGACTATTAATGACTTCTGGCAGAATTTCCAGTATATGTTCAGGTATCAGTACCTAAATGTTTAGTCATTGCAATCAAATTATGAAAAAGCTATCTGCCTATTTGACCTCTGTCAGTTTTAAACTTTGTAGACAGTCTTTCTTAGTTTGCAAGTCAGTGCAGCATCATGTTAATTAATGTTAATGTAATTCAATAATAAGGACTAGTCATTATCACTCATTAGCATTGATACTTGCTAGACAGTGCTATATATATGTAGCAATTCTTTGATTGCCTTTTAGGTTAGAAAGAAAAAGTTTTGTTTAAACTTCTGAATAGGCTTTACAGTAAAAAGTCAATTAACATTCTTCTTTACATATGTTTATAATGCTAGCTAAGTTGGGTATGTGACAGTATGTGAAAGCATGTGAAAAATTTTCTGCTGCTGATACAATATGAAACAGCTTGATGACATGCAGCATTCAGAGATAATGACAAAAAAAGCTCATTGGTTTCAGAATGAGATCAGATCCTGCCTCCACCATTTCCTTGCCTCCCCTTACCACCCATTTTTAAAATTATATCCTTGTGTCTTATGAAATCTGTCTTTCCTATTTTTTTTAATTCCAGGGCAGCATTACTTTGCTCTTATTGATATTTCAGAGACCATGGAGTTGCCTCACACTTAGACATTTGTTTACATAAATTTTTCGCATTTGAATAGTTTTCTTAAATTTAAAAAAAATGGTTTAACACAAGAATGGCCTAGAAGAGATTGAAAGCATTTATAAACTTGCTTAAGTTGAAAACTGGCATTTTAATTGTTTTTTATAGATTTATAGTATAATCTAGAACTTCTTCATTTAATAATTGTAA
The DNA here is from genome assembly GCF_963264785.1 of Psittacula echo. NCBI lineage: Eukaryota > Metazoa > Chordata > Aves > Psittaciformes > Psittacidae > Psittacula > Psittacula echo. The sequence continues at coordinate 88,830,786 of NC_137738.1, read as the reverse complement.
ATGTTTCCTTGTTTCACTATTAATAAAAACATTTAAGGTTATAATAAAATAAGCATTCCTGAGTTAGAGATATGATATTTTCATAGGGTATTTCAAAAGGTATTGAGAGGGCTGGGAATTAAATTAATTTATAAGTACAGATTAGTATTATAATCACCTTAACAATGACAGAGATATATATTATTTTGGAATAAATCATTTTGCTCATTGGTGTTCAGAGATCGTATTATTTGACATTTAAAAAGATTTCAGTGATTGATATTCAAGTAGAACAACATCTAAATATCCCTACATTTTATTTAGTAATTATAAGGTGACATTATCCACCAGTCATAACTTATTCTCCATTATTTTCCAGTTAAAAAGGTTATACTATCTGAGCTCTGACTCAGCAAAATGTGTTAAATTAGATTCACTGAATTGGTAAGCATCTAATTGCTAGGCCACAAATGGTGACTACTAAAATGAACTATTCACAAATAATTAGCTGGGTGTATTTTACAAGTATCCAATATTTGCAAACAATGGCACTGGCTGGGAAATTATTTGCAGACATGTACTACAGCCAAACTATATGCTGCATTTTCACTGTGCTAAACATTAAAAATAGATATAAACAGGGGAAGTTTAGATTGGATCTAAGGAAGAAATTCTTTACTGTAAGGGTGGTGAGGCACTGGAATGGGTTGCCCAGGGAGGTTGTGAATGCTCCATCCTTGGTGGTGTTCAAGGCTAGGTTGGATGAGGTCTTGGGTGACATGGTTTAGTGTGGGGTGTCCCTGCCCATGGCAGGGAGGTTGGAACTAGATGATCTTAAGGTCCTTTCCAACCCTAACTATTCTATGATTCTATATAAGGTTTACACTCACAAAATACACTAACAGGAATTTCTTCACAACAGAATTTGTTTGGGGTTTGCTGTACAAATTTAAAAGCCTGCCTACAGCATTTTCTCAATAACTTTTAACAGGTTCTCAGACAGCTTTGTGATAAATACTCCCATCTCCATGCATTAATACTACTACAGAGCACTGAACCTTTCTACTCTTGCTTTTGGAATAAGCTTCTCATACACTTGCAATTGTGTGATCACCCTTGGTTGCCTACAACAACTGTTTACATGGAAGCTTAACACGAGTCTAGGCCTGGCTCTCTTTTAGTGTATTCTGCAGGAAATAAAATAGCACTGCATGTTAGCTGGATTGAGAACTCACAGTTTAAGCAACAGAGAGGAAAATAATAGGTTACATAAAAATCCTTCCTTACCGATTTGAAATTAGACTTTTCTGTGCTTAGGTCTAATACTAGCTTATCACAAAATACTTGGGGATTATAAGTAGAAGTAGACGAGAATCTACAAGGTTATCACTCTTAAAATATGCACTAAAATATTTTCCAGTCGTACAGCTATAGCCTAATAACCACTTTAAATTTACGTAGGTCATACACATATGAAAATTTGAAACATTAGCAAACGTGGTACAGTGACCATTTTTGGCTTGCAGTGTTCCAGACAAGATGTAAAAGTTTTTCCAGCTCTGGCCTTGGTGATTTTGAACATTATGGGGACGTACACTAGGATTTTAAGCCTGATGAGATTCTTCAGTCAAAGCATTAAGAATGTAGCTGTCAAAATGAAGGCATCATGACTGAACTGCAACAGCTAAGAAATTTGTAGTGTATAGCCTGGTGGCCAGCATGACACTATCATGCCAGGACTGAATTGTGAATATAGGCAGTACCACGCAGTACTACTACCATTATGCACCAATTAGCATTACCTCACATTCTGGCAAAACCAGCCTTGAGCAGTCCCAAGTACATGTGCTCTCTGCCTATCTTGTCCTGCCTCCACACTGGGTCCCCTTCACCAGAGCTCACGTGAGAGCAAGCAAGCCTCTTTGCTCCAAAAGCAGAAGGGGAAGGTTAAAAGCAGTTTTCAGTGTTTCCCTCTTGCTAATGAAATTCCTGCCTCTCCTCAGCAAATGACTTATACAAAGCTGAACTCTTGTCTGCGCAGCAACTGCAGGGGACCGAGAATCCTGGAGGGAAGTAAGAAGGGTGAGTAGGGCAGAGAGTTAGGAAAAGGAGACTCCTAGAAGCTAAATTAGGGAAAAGAGTTTCTGCATCCAGAAGCAGGAGGTGTTGGTGTGAGTGTGCAAGTGCTCTTCTACTGCAGCCTTCAGAACAAAAGTCCCTAAGTTTAACCTAGGACAAGATTTCAGCCCTTTAGCAAGGTCCCATCAGTTGATCAGTAGCTTGTCTTTCACTCCCATCTACAAAACTCTTGGCATTTCCATCCCAGCATGATCATTCAGCTAGCTAACATTATGAGGCTTGAGGAACTTAGTATTTCTGTTTTTGCTGTTGCTATCCACATCAATTAATATCTTCCATGACTATGCACATGTCTTGGAACCTGCAGAAGGTAATTAGCACTGAAGGTTTGGGTTAATTACCTCTTACTGGAAAAAAAACAGAAAGGCTTCTTTCATGTCTATCTTCCATCAGTTTTTACAATAGGGAGAGGGCAAGGGACGGGTTGCTTCAGTACTCTAAAACAAAGACCAATGTAGGATTCTAACAATGAGAAGAGACTTTACAAATACACTCAATGACAGGCAAATTAATTTTAAAACCAACTTTTATGGGAGGCAATGTGTTTGTGAACAGATCTGCAACCTAACAAGAAGGGCTTTAAACTTGGTTTATGGGTGTTAGGTAAAGAAGCCAAGAAGTAAGTAAATGCTAAAACTGGACAATGAATGCACAGGAAAAGACTACAAGAGGGACTTTCTAATTTTGACCAGAAGCAAAGGACAAATAGACCTCAAATATCTGTGCAGGGAGAGACAGAGCCTGGGCAATAAATGGGGATTATTTCATGTGCAGTCCCTGCCCTATAACATGGTGGGAAGCATGAAGACTTGGTTGGTAATAGGCACCATTGCAGCCCAGTCACAGGATGCTTAGGAAAGAGAGGCAAGGAATAAAAAGAGGATCGCTCCTCCTCTTGAGTTGCATTATATGTATAGGGATCCTTGGCCACACAAACCCATAGTATGAAGCCAGAAGGGAGTGAGCATGCTTGCCAGATCAGGTCTCTTAGGAAGGATGAAGCCATATGTAAGTTTGGTTGCTTCAGGGACTGTGCAGCTCAAATGCTTCTAAATAAATTTAGGCATGCAATATATTTTTAGAATCATAGACTTATAGAATAGTTAGGGTTGGAAAGCACCTTAAGATCATCTAGTTCCAACCCCCCTGCCATGGGCAGGGACACCTCACACTAAACCATGTCACCCAAGGCTCTGTCCAACCTGGCCTTGAACCGCCAAGGATGGAGCATTCACAACCTCCCTGGGCAACCCATTCCAGTGCCTCACCACCCTCACAGTAAAGAACTTCTTCCTTATATCCAATTCAAACTTCCCCTGTTTTAACCCATTACCCCTTATCCTATCACTACAGTCCCCTCCCCAGCATTCTTAGAGGCCCCCTTCAGATAGTGGAAGGCTGCTATGAGGTCTCCACGCAGCCTTCTCTTCTCCAGGCTGAACAGCCCCAACTTTCTCAGCCTATCTTAATACAGGCAGTGCTCCAGTCCTCTGATCATCCTCGTGGCCTTCCTCTGAACTTGTTCCAACAGTTCCATGTCCCTTTTATATTGAGGACACCAGAACTGTACACAATACTCCAAGTGAGGTCTCACAAGAGCAGAGTAGAGGGGCAGGATCACCTCCTTTGACCTGCTGGTCATGCTCCTCTTGATGCAGCCCAGGATACAGTTGGCTTTCTGGTAATTCTGGTTGGCTTTTTTATGGTAAGTGGAATATGAGCTCATGAAAATGCTTTAGCTGGAGGGCCTAAATTTTCTTAAGTTCTGTCATAGGTGCCTAATGTAGTGTCTGGATTTTTTTTTAAGTCATACGATCTTTTAATGTTACTCTAATATGGGATTGTCTTCTGTGCAAGACATAGGGGCTCCTATTGCTTATGTTTTTCAGTAAAATTCTTTAAAAACATGATTACTAATAATGCCTGTCAGTTCAGAAGTTATATTCTGAGATCATCAACAAATATTTATACAAACAAAATACCATTTTACATAAGTTTTAAAGAATCAGGGTGGTCAGTTACTAACTTTTTCAGTCAGTATTCCTAAGTTTTCCCTTATTTCTTTGGCAAATAACGTTTCCAAGGAACAAAGGAGATTCAGAAATGTTGCTCATGTTAGAGCAACACAGAAACATGACATAGTGTACATGCCTTTTAATGGAGTTTACTTTAATAACTCTAGTGCTGTTGTTCCTAATGCCTTATCAAGCTTACAGTTTCAAAAAATCAGTTAATGTGGGGCTATATTGTGGTTAATTATTGTCTTGCATGAAGAAAACCCTCATTTTTCGTCTAACTACAACATACATATGCAATTTATTCATTCATTTTGGACTCAGCTATGTTCTGCTGAGAGGAAATCCTAGTGTTTTTAATCAGCCAAAATACAGAAATAAATACTGGTCTTCTATTCTAAATGAATAAAAATTTGGCCTGTACATGATTTTGCTTGTTTATTTTCTAAAAAGCAATTGGAAAGTAGTCAATACCATTACATTTTACTGCTTAAACTACATATTTCCCCTGCTACTCTGTCAACTAGATATATATATACATTTCCATATAGATATATATATACATTTCCTCTAAGATGGATTGTAAAGGTTTATTACATGTAAACACGAACACTGCCACTACTTCTCCCTACACTCATGTTATAGAATTCAACACATACTTTCTAAAAATAAATTATAAAAATAACTAGACAGCAAAGCATTTGGGCAAGAACCATACCCATATCCACATGCATAATGTATACAGATCACACACTGCATTCATATTATTCACTTGTTCACTTTAAGTTAAAATATGTGCTATGCCTCCATGAAGAAATAGTATGCCACCAATATAATAAATGCTAAAATCTAAATAAAACTTTGACTTTTCTGAGAACAAAAGAGTATTTCTGTTGAAATTAAATTAGCATTATTTTATTGATCTAATGAAGATAGTTTCGGAACACAGTTTTCCAGAAACAAGTCATCCTTTTTACATGTAAAATGGCACAACCGATGAGAACACAGTTCTGTTTGTTCCGCAAAAACAGTACCTCATTCATATATTATAAAAAAGCCATCATCATCTGGTTCTGGTCATTGTTCTTTCTTATAGTTCACTACCAAGGAATATAATAACAATAATGCATGTGCTTAGTGTGTTTAATTTAGCGATGACCCCCAAATCTATTAAAGTTAATTAACAGCAAATGTCTTTTGAGTTATTCAAGATTTATCTGTTGTCATTTAATGTAAAAAAGAAAAAAAAAAAAAAGCTTGACCATATGCAGGTCAAAATTAAGTGACTAAAAATCTCAAACAGAGCAACTAAAAATATCCCAAACTGAGCACTTTTCCCTGTTAAAAAAAAGTTGACTTTCCACCAAAGTCCATAATGTCATGAAGACTTAAAGCAAACTGTACACAAATGATCAGGATACTGGGATTCTAATGGGCTAAACGTATATGAAGCGATTCTATTAAACTGGAGATTAACATAATAACTGAATTTAATTCTAAGAGTTTTCCCTAGAAGTCAATTACTGGTTAACATTTCAGTCATACTAACTGAAGACTCCAGGGCTGCCAATTTAGCTGATGAAGTTTTAATATCATCCAAATATTGCTGACCCTTGTTCCTCCTTGATTCTGAGACCAAATCCCACTTAATGTTTTTTTAGTCTTTTTGTCAGTGTTGGCATGTGTAAAAAAATGGCAGGCAGTCTGCAGGACTTGTCAGAGGAACTTAAATGACTGAAACAGAACAGGACCTAAATGGTGTGCTCTTTTAAAACACATTAGAAATCAAATACTGCAGAACAGTGTTTAAAATACAGTGACAGTAAAAAAAAGATATGTCAACAGCAGACAGTTCGGAACATAGATTCTTGCATTAAGACTTTATACAGTAGCTTTTTACAAGCTACTAAATCATACAGGAGTGACAGGAGTGAGGTTTCTTAATGCACCCAATGTATTTACCAAATACAGTTTGGTAAAAGCCTTAATATGGGACCATATAGGTCAAGAATGAGCTTTTTTGAAAATTCCACTTTTAGCATCCTCTGAGTAGGATGTGGAGATGATAAGAGCAACCAGAGCTGTTATGGTTGTATGAGAAATATATCTCAGCCCACACACAGAGGGTGCTCTAGGAGGCATACAAAATTAAACCCCTTAATTCTGAAGACAGTCTGCAAAATCTTCTTCAACAGTTTTTTTTTTGCATAGAATTATTTGTGCTGAACAGAAGTGCTTTTTAAACCCTTTGAAATTCCAAAGTAATAAAAAAATGCACATACTTTTATCTTATTTTAGAATTACCATATTTTAAAATTCTGGTTGTTATTTTAGGATAAAATATTTTATATATCACCTTTTTTTTTTTTTTTTTTCTTTAAAGCAAAATTTCTAGAAGATATCCGTGAAGTACATTGAAAGCATTCTCACTTGGAACCCACATTACATATGACCAAATGAAATGACAGTGAAATCTGACATTCATCACAAGAGTTTTCAGAAAGTTCATCCAGGACAGACTTCTGAAACCCAGGTGTATTTCTGTTAGAGATAACTGTGCAAAAGGATCAATGAAATAATTTATGTAAGAGAAATCAAATGAATACCATCTTCACCTAAAAAATGTGGCAGATCCACACATTTGGTCATAATGTTAAGGAATTAATCATGTCAAAATTAAAAGGTTATAGAACTGTGATAATTAGGGATAGATACAATTAAAACCACCTTGCTGAAACAAACCAGATCTGATTAAAAACCTTGTACATTAAGTTCTGCAGTTGCTGCAGACAAAGGCAATTCATCATAATGACCTAAAATGACTCTTCTTCTACATTTTTGACTGGATATTAGTATAGACAGGTACATTCTTTTGCAAAAGATGGAGTTTTCAAGAAGATGTTATAGGGTTTTATTTTTAAACATAGATGTACATCTGTGGTTCAGCATATATATTTATACAAGGGACACACTGGCACTAGAGGTATTTCAACGGCCTCAAACAGTGGCTCGTTACACTTCCACCAAACTTCAAAGAAAACTTCTACTGATTTCAGTAGAAGCGGTGCTAGCTCAGTGCTTAGTCCTTTAGAAAAATAATACTTATGCTTAGTATGTTCATGTTTTAAATGCTGGCTTTCTCAGGATACTGCAATGCTTGAAACTTTTGCCTTTTGATCACCTATTACAATCTGAGCCACACTCATAAGTAGGATTCCTGCCACACAACAGCTGGTCTAACTGAACTAAATATCTAACTGATCTAATCAAGATTGCAAGTGACATTATTGCAGCTAACAGCAAAAACTGTTGTCTTAGTAGAGCTCTCATATAACAGACTGCCTTTTCAGAAAACTTCACCATAACAAGGATTAAGCATTAAACCACTCTCGCAGAGAGATTAGGGCCACATGCACATGTGCCTGAAGCAAATGCTCCTTTGCAGACAACTGTGTTCCTGTAGAAAGATTGATAGGTCAACTAATTTCTCCTAAACTGTTATACGTTCAGCTATTACTTGGCAAGATGAGCAGATAATTCAGCTACAGATGCCTACTCCTGGCCATGGCATTCTCTCTGTAATACAAACCTATAGTTAATGTAAATCTGATCAAAGAAAGTCTTCCTACCTCCTCTGCTGAACAGTCAGACTATGGCTTAAAATGGTTGTAGGAAAAGGCAGTGAGAGAAATGGAAGTTAGAAGAAAAAAATGAAACACCAGCAGTTTAGCAGTGGTTACCCTCTAGCAGTGAAAATTAGAAGTGCATTCTTTAGCCTTGGTTTACAACAGGCACAGATTGTCCTTCCTCATCTCTGTGCCTGAGCAACAGCTTTGTGGGCAACTCATTTTTCCATAAAGAAAAGCAAGATACAACAGTGACTTGAATGTTTAGCAGTTTCCTACCTGTAGATTGTCCCAAGTGTAAATTCATATACCTAAGGCAGATCCATACGTTCTCAGTATCTTTCTTTGTGTTGGAGAATGGTGGGTTTTTTTCATCAGTGTGAAAATGAATTAGAATCTAATAGCATTTCTAAAGACAACCAGTTAAATTGGAATTCGTAATAAGCTTTCTGTACATAATGAAAACCATCTAAAACTTAATTGTGTGATTAAACTGAGTTATTCTGGTAACAAACTGATAAGTATCTTTTAATGACCCTATAAATCTAACCTGATTTAAATGCTATTTAAAACCGCACCTGAATTTAAGGAGGATATTCCCTTTGCTTATTTGTTTGTCTCAGAAATTGGTTCTGAAATTAGCATACTGTGTTGTTTCCATTCTTAAAGTAATTCCTATACATAATTCTGTTGCATATATGCTTTGTTATCATCATGGAAGACAAAAAAGAGATAGCATTGTTAAATGTATTTAGCATTTCTGTATTTCAAATATATTACTTTGAGTTCATAAGGATTACACTGTGGTCAACCAATCCTGTTATCCTCTCAGTTTAACATGAAGAATTAACAGATTCATAAGCTAGAAATGACAATTACATCTTATTCAGACTGTCTAATTTCTTCTAGATTTTGTTTATTTAGGTGGACTTTTTTTGCTCTGTCTCAGAAGGTGATTTAGACTACCATTTCTCAAGCACTGCTTAATTCCCAGAGATGCCTAGAAACAATGAATGTGTGTGTTTTGGCTGCAGAGTTATTGAGAAAGTCTTCTGAGCATCTCAGAAATCAGGTATTTGGAAGAGTTAGGTTAGCTGTGAACAGAAACATGAGTGGAAAGATACCTAATCTCTGCCCAAGTCCCAGTGTGGACAAAGTCTCTAAGATCTACTCTGATCATATCTAACTTGAGTTGGAAAATTATGAGAAAACAGCTTTTGTGTAGTGTTCTGTGAAGGAAATCCAGGAACTAAACTTTTCTTAGGCTGCCTCAATCTGAATGTCACAAAACCACTTCTTCAGTTTTCTATAAATACAAAATCTTCAATCGCATGTGTATCTTTCATGCTAAGAAATAGCTTCAGATGGGCCTAATTCCACACTTCTTTGAAGCTTGTCCACCCTACAGTGGGAATGCAAGGAATATATGTCACTGACTAGTGCACATTGCTGTTTATATGCTCAGGTGAGACAAGCTCAGTGGCTTGTTGGACACTCAACTTCAAGCACAGGTACAGGAATGTTGCTAAAATATACATTTATGTTCAGTGGCAAAAAAATTGTTTAGAAGCCATTTGAACTTTTATATAAAGGAATTTTTCCAGCTGGCTCCTAATTTTGAAATCATGAGTTTATTATTATCTCCACTGGACTGAGAATAAGCAGCCAAATAAATAAATTCATTTTGTCTCTTTCTGGAGGTACTCAAAATGTGGGGGCTATTTATATATTTAATTTGGTGAAAATGTAGGGTTTTAAAATAAAAGTGCAGTTTTACACAGTCCTTTCTGATCTCTCGTTGTAAGTGATTTTACATATCATAGGAGCATGCTGGAGATTTGGAATATAAACATTACTTTTCATGTTATAAACCAATTATTCCTTGTGACAGGTTAGGAAGTAGTACATATGCATACAGTCAGTACTATATAAAATTTTTTTTGCAATATAGTCAACTGAATGCTTTTAAAGGAAAATTATGAGAAATATTATGAAAAACACTGCTTTCCTGGAAAGGTTGTTGAAATCAGCTGGAAGCAACCAATTCACTTCTGCATGCTTTCAATTAGTTCTGGTAAGCCCTTCAGAGGATTTTTAACAGAAATACACATGTAAAATGAAGTAACAGTCCAGAACAAATAGCAAGTGGTCATAGGAATGAGGAGACTATTTCCTGCACTGTGAAGTAGGGATAAGAGGGCAGCATTACATGGGAAAAAATATAAATCTTTACTAGTAAAACAAGAGGTGAAAATCAAAACCTGACAACAGCATGGATACTGGAAGGCTTTGCATGATAAACAATATGTTTCACAGAAAACATACAGATGAGAATATTATTAATGGGTTAGAAATTAATTAAAACTGATGACCTGGTAAAATCTATGACAAGATACTACAAGGAAATTAAAAAGATGAATAGAAGAGAGAATATAAAAAAGTAACTAGGACCATAAAATCAGAGATAGTCCATCAAGCAAAAAAGGGAAAGTCATACAATGTTGAGGAAAGGATATAGTGTAAGCCATGTCTTCAAAATAACTATGTAATTTTGTTTTGTTTTAATCATCAATAATATGCTTGCAGAATCAGGCACTTCATATAGATCATCCTGAAGAACATACAGTGTATAGAGGGAAATGCTAATGTCTCGAACAGTAATCTAGTGAATTAAGGATACTGTAAAGTATGTTGCTTTCATGTCAGTCATCTTTTGTAAGTGTGGAACACTGCTTAAGCTCACAGATGAAAACAGAGATTGGATGTACATACCAACATGAAAAAGGAATTCATTGTTGCTTACAAACAAAAAACATGTATTACTTGCATTTGTTTTAATAATTGTTTCATTTTTTAGGAATTTTAATCATGGTGTTTTAGCAGCACAATATTAGTGGAAACAAAACTGAAAGCCTCATGTGGGAATCATATAGAAAAAAAGCTCCAGGTCTGCATACAAAATTATTCACAGTATTTATTTTTTTATTTTTGCATTTATCCTGGAATAGACATAATAGCAAGCAATTCTGAGCCACATTGAACAGTCTGATTTATATGATCTGCATCAAGAATCTGACTATACAGAATGGTTCATTGTTAACTCTTAGGAAAATAACTAAATGTTAAAAATGCATACAAAAAAGATAAAAGATCTACAGAAGCAGATACATGTTAACTGAAACATAAAGAGGGAAAACACAGGATAATTACATTGTACATTTACGTTCATTGTAAACTGGCTTTGGATTTCCAATAATGTTCACATGACATGGATTTAAGTGAAATATTATTACAACATTTGCTATTTTTATTTTCAATGTAAATTCTTCACAGGAGGAATTTGTAGCATTCCAAGAACATGAATTTTACTGCTAACATTTCCCTTAGCACAATACATTCATATCCCTGTCCTCAACAAATATATTTTATATATTTATTTCCAGGGTTTATTTTTCTGTGAACATCAGTCACTGAGTTACAGAACAAAGTGGAAAGAAATTATCTAGAAGTACTTACCTTTAGGCACAGCAAAACTTCTTGATTATTCTGTTATGACTGAGTGAAGTCCAACATCTGAACTTTTTTAATTATTACAGTAAGTTATATTAATTGTTTTTTACAAGCAATGTAAATGGTTTCATGAAACTAGGCTATTCAGCTGTATGGGAATTGGAAAGAGCTTGCAGCATCTGCATCACAGCTGAAAGCACAAAGGGAAAACTTTCTTCTGTGTTTAGAAATTGCTAGATAAATGAGGAGAGTATGTAACCATGTCTCCTTATATCAAGTGTAGGCACTTTATAGACACTGCAGTACATGACTGTCCCTCTCCATGCTTTTTTCAGTCTTCTGAGAGCTCTTTCATCTAGTGAAGCAGGACTCCTCCTCTCTGTCTTCTGCCACACATGTAATAAGTACAAAGATTCAAAATGCCGAAACAGTCCAACTTTTTTTACAGCTGACAGCAAATGTATTACTGTTAATATTTCCTCTGCTCTCTACCAAATACTATTCAAATATCCTCCTCTATCCTTCTGTTGAACAAGCTCAAAGACCCAAAAGATCCAAATCATCTTACGGAGATGTTTCTGCATTAATTTATCACATCCAAGTCTCACATGAGCCAAGATAATTTCTTTTGGAAATAATAGTTTGAGGAGAGGGAAGAATACTGATAAAGTAACTATAAAAGGCAGCATTTTTTCAATGGAATAAAAGCCCATAGTACTAACAAGATTACCCTGAAGAGTCAAAGAATTAGTAAGAGATCTGGCAAACCTGCTTGCTGTTATTTTTGAAGACTGTCTACACTATAAAACAAATTTGAAAAAAAGAAAAGAAAAAGAAAAATTACTTAATGTAAGCATCACTGCACTGTTTAGGATGCTCCAAGTGAGACAGAGAGGTTTGCTCAAATTTGTGGAAGATGACTGAAATTCTAGTTATGACTGGAAGGACTTCGCTGCCTATCCTCCTCCACTGCAATGCCAACTTTCATTACCAGACTCATGGAAATACTTTTTAATGCACTTCTTTTACCTTACAAGTGCCTTCCTACTTCTATTGCATTGTTATTGCTCCCATCTGTCCAAATTATGCTATCAGAGACTATCATATATTTTATAGGAATAAAATATAGATATTTCTAGCACGTAAGTTTGCTTGCTATCATTGTTTGTAAATAGATTCATTTCATCAGGATAACTGAATTTCACGGTTTCTTGGTAGACTCCTTTTGTAAGTATTTGCAGCTTGAAATATGGCTTTAAGATAGCTGAAAGGAGAATGACATTGTGAGGGGGATATCCTCCTGCTTTATTGCATTTTTTCTGTCATTTAATGTTGCTGCCTTTTCAGAAGAGATGTATTAGGGGGGTTGGAACTAGATGATCTTAAGGTCCTTTCCAACCCTAACTATTCTATGATTCTATGATTCTATGATTAAAAAAAAAAATCACATAACACAGGCAGAAAAAATGCAAAAGCACCATTGCATCTTAATATTTCTTTTTATAAACTGTGTAAGGACAGGATCTTCCCAGAAATACAACACTTATAGAAACACCAAACACAAAGAATGTGTACAGGCTAAAGTTAACAATGATTCTGTCAAAGACAAAATCCTAATGACACTTAACAGTAAACAGAATCAAGCCACATCTAAATAAGAATGATTGAAATGACACAGTGCAATCCAACACCTACCCTGAATCTTGCCCAATCACTTATGAATAAAAATTAAATTCCAACTGCAATTATGGTCCTTCTCCAAAAGAAAGAAATTTTATAGACAATCTAACCTACTGGTAATAACCTTCAATTTACCGGATACCAAAATGCCGTTTCTTTTTCTATAGTTTAAAATAATCTGTGTAATGTTAAATTGCACCTCATTCATGCTGCTCTTGATATCCTTCTGAAAAGAAGGTCATTCAAAGCAGCATTTATATTTTGAAGAAAGAAAGAAAATAGCAGAGTCAAAAGATTTTTCACTGCTGGAGAGTGACCACAGCACTTTCCATCCTACTGACATAGTGAGTTACAACAAACTTGAATGTATGCAACTGAGTGAAAAAAAATTAAGATATGAGGACACACATACGAGACTTAAACACTGCAATCAGATTTTTAACTGAATACCTTTCCTGAAAGTATCAGATTGGTTAAACCACAGCTGGAAGAAATATTAATGTCTTCTGTGAGATACAGATCTAGAGGATTGCTGGATTCAAAGGACAAAAGATCATTCCAGAAGCAAAGAATTGTTCCTTGATTTTAAGATTGTTAGGATGGAAAGGAACAAATGCTGAGTTTTAACAATAAATACTTCAGAAACCAAACCAGATACAGAACCAGATAATCTCCACCCTTGTTATACTTAATTTTCATAGAATTATAGAGTGATTTGAGCTGGGATGGACATTGAAGATTATCTAGTTCCAACCTTCCTGGTTTTTATATGTATAATAAATAGGACAATTGGGTGGCTGCTCAAACAGTCAGATCATAATTTTTGAAGAGTTCATGGGAGAAAACACTTTATGCATACTCAATATGCATTATTAGCCCCTCCCTGATGCTCAGCAATTTATTTTTTTTCTGAAGAACTACATCTCAAAAGAGCAGGAGCAACAGCATCACTATTACAAAATCTTTTTTGTTACTTTATCAGTCTGAAGAGACAATTGGAAGGGTTCTAAACAAGCACCTGCAAACCTTGTTAGAACCCCATAGACCTGGAAATCTAGAAGAGCAGATTTAATACGTGTGCTAGGACTCCTGCGCCTTGCATGCAGTGCTAACGCAATACTGTGATTTAGTCTTCTCACTATTACAAACACTTTTAGGAGGTTCCTGCAAAACCAAACATATCAGATAAAGCTTGCATTTATGCTTAAACTGTGTAAATGTTTTTAACTGGAAAAGGCCTATACTCTTCATGCGTGTATTCCCATACCACAGGTCCAGTTCACTTGAGAGTATGGATCTAGATGTTCAGCAAGTAACTTCTTTATATAACAGTATAGAGGTGCTCTAAGTTGCAACTTAAATAAAAATCAATTTATCTTCTCTGTCTTCATACCATAAAATATCTCATTTAGAATAAAGTATCTAGTTTATGATAAGCACAATCATTCTTCGGACTCCACTCGCTAATTCTAATGGGCACTTAGCTACCACCATGCTAATAGACACCTACATTTAGAAAACTATACCAGAAATCTTGATCTTAAATTTGAAATCATTTAATGGGAAGTGCACCTTCAGATCTGAGAAAATAATTGACTTGAGAATTTTACTAGCCAGGAGAAAGTGATGATATGCTGTTTAATTTTGAGAATTTAAGACATTCACTTTTATGCTTAGTCTTCAGAATGTTCCAGTGTTAACAAGGACAATCCCAATTTACAATTAACAATGTAAGAGCAAACTATTTCTTCAGTGAGAATAGAAACATTATGTAATACATATTTACCTTATGTGAATGAAAAATAAGCCTTCCAGTAGAAAAATGTTCAGGGTCGACTAAATAATCTCTGCAGAATCTACTTTCCCATAGTAAAATGTATTAATTACCAGTTTGCTATAATCAAGATCAACTTACACTTTACTACTTCCAATTTTCAAACTGTCCTATCATGCTCACAGACTGTTACTACATGGTCATTGACATACAAATACTGATGTGATGATGCAACTTTCAGAAGCCTTGGGTGTATTAAAATGCACTCAGGTCCTTCGTCATGGAGCACATCAATCTGATGCAAGTATTAAACATATTATTTATCTAAAAATTCGTTATACTTATTTAACTGATGAAACGGCTCCAGGATTTAAATTATTCATTACTTACCCCTGTTCTTTGAACTTCCAAGAAAATCGCTCTTTGAAATGATTTCTCCCACACTGCCAATTCGCTGCCCAGCTCTACATTGAAATAATGACTCTTGCCATGTCCAACCATAACACTGAAACAATACGGCCTCTGGTCTTCAAGATCAAAGTCCTGATGAATACCTAAATACAAGTTTGCTTGTAGCCAGCAATCGTCAGCAAGCCAGAGCTGAAAGACATGTTTCAGTATATGATTCTTCATCTAGCAAAAACAAACAGTTAAAGCAACATTGTCTTCTGTAAGTAACGGGTACTTGAATACGTTATGTCATTATGTTAATAATTACCTTGAACAAATGTTCTGAAAATTAAGAAATAATTTCACAGACAACTTATCTCTTTGTTTCTTATTCACTTTACTCTGTGTCACGTAATCCTAGCTACTTCTGCAGTTTCAAAATACAAAGTTACCTAAGCAATATATGCATAATTTAAAGAGTTTGTAAAACACATATTGTTACAGCAAAAAGAAAAGAAATCCCTGAATTGTCTGAACTCAGTTCAAGAGCCGTGTACCAGCTTTACAGAAGAATATAACTACTCCATTCTAACTGGGCTCCAAGATGCTAAACACTAAGGAATGCATTAATTTATCAAGCACTGAAGGACTAATTCTGGAAATGATAATTTGAGCCTTCAAATGCCCCCTAAGAGCTGTCAATGCTTCTCAGCAACTACAAGTGAAGTGAGATCCTACCAACACCTTCAAGATGAAGAAGCGAAACTTCATACTAGTCTTTTATAATTTAAACTAACAAATGAAAAAATCCCTGTAACAGAATGTTTTGTAAATGAAAACAAATTCTGACCAGAAACTTTCAAGACTTCACTGATTATCATACATGTAGAGAAAAAGAAAATGAAATTAAAAAAAAATACTGCGTACATATCTGTGTACTTTCAGATGGGAACTGAAAATATTGCTTGTCCTGGTCAATTACTGAATAACATAAATTAGCAAATATAACATTCTGCAATTTACCCAAGTCAACCAAGTCAACTGTAAACTAAAGATGTTTTATGGGGCACCTCAGAAGCAGCCACCAAGGTACACAGTACTTTGTTGCTAAAAATGGCCCTGCGGCTATCTGAGAACAGTCTTGAGGAAATTCAAAATTTATTTTACAATGCTCCTTTAGACTTTTGAAAGTGAAGTGGAACAAAATACGTATATATAATCTGATGCTCAGCAGCTACAGAGTGACAGGTTTTACATCTACATCTGCTTTACAACTCAGTGCTGCTCATTCTGGCTTGCAGAACATTATATTAATATTTTTTACTTTGTGTATGAAAATGAGATGTGTGAAAATACCAGCTAATAAAACAAAATCAAAAGATTTTAAGACAGGTGGCTTTTAAAAATGTGTCCAATATTCTCACCCATGAAAAATACAGGTTTTCAGTAACAGTTTCAGTAAATATAGAGTATGAGGCAAGGTACAGGAAGAAACATATGTGATAAAAGTGATTATGTTTTCAGTCATCTGTTTGTTACTACTAAACGTCCATGAATAAGCAAGAGCATGAGATATATGCATGTTTGTGTATGCAAGTGTGTACCTATACGTATGTATGCACACACACAAATCTAAAACATAGCCAACATTTTGTTTTAAAATGTAATTTCCATATCGGATTCTTATTTTTCATGTCTAACTATTGTGTCATAATAAACGCAGATGACAAGGTGTGTAACAGGTGCACCTCTCCTTAAAATGCACCTTTTGTGGAAAGATCTAATAGCAGTCTCCACCACAGCTTTGCACTAGTTCTAACTAGCTTCTGAAAATCCTTAGGAACACTCTCCCCAAATGGCAGGTTTTATGACATAAACTCCATCCTTCAGTCTCCAGTGTACAAACCCTAACTGCTTAGGATTTGTTCCTATATTTTTGGATTTTCTCAGTTTGCCTCACTGTCATTTATGCCAAAGAATCAACGGAAAAGAGGTTAAAGAGTTGAATTTGAGCTTTTGCACTTTAACTAATGTATTCATGAAGACTGGCAATTAAGCATTCATTTGTTAAAATGTCAAGAACATTAAAGAGTTGAATCCTGGGTAGTTTATTTCCCACTGCTTTTCTTAATGAAAAAGTAGCACAGTATTTGCTTTAAGGATAGATTATCCTTGAAATTATGAGAATATGCAAGGAAGAACTGAGTTTTAAAGAAGTAGTAGCATTTAAAGAAGAAAAATCCAAAACTCAAACCACAGCAAAATCTTTTCAAGAGACATAATGAGTTTATATTTCAGTGGTGCCTGACTTATTTACCAGAAAAAAGTAAATTTTAAAAAAGATTAATGGACAGAACCTCCCCCTCCACCCAACCCATTCCCACTCGATTGCAGGTTTACAGCAGAATAAAACCAGGCAGTGATGAGCTGCAAAACTGGCAGCTGACATCAGCAGAAGCTCTTTTAGCAGCTTGTTAAAGGGACTGACACCTCTCGAAAATGCAGATGTAGGCTCATTTGAGAGACTTTTTTTTGTAGATTTCTATCAAATTCCGTGTGCTCCTTGATCTGTTCTCTGTTGGTTGTGTGCTCCTTTCTCTGTCGACTGTAACTTCATCACTTTTTCAGTTTCTTTTTTTTTCTATTTAGTTTTTGAATCAGTCAAAAAAACTGGTGCAGTAAACATGCATATGTTTCTGTAAGTCAGTTTGGGACAATTAGTTTGAGCAATCAGGACACAGAAACCCCCTGTCACCCCATTCTTTGAAGAATTTGGATGTTTAGGGCTACAGAGAACTCCTCCCTACGGTGAGCAGGGTAATAAAGGAGAATGGAGTGTTATTGTTAGGTCTATTTTTTGCTTGTTTGTTTGTTTCCTTTTATTTTTTCTTTCTGTAAATTGTCCTGAATAACTGTGTTGAATCAGGAAGAAAACCCAACCCAAACCAAAAAACTTAATCTGTTCTCCTTCGGTGCAATGTTAAGTCAGGATCTGTACGGCTAACAGAGCAACAGTCTTCCTTCTCCACATTAGTACAGGGTTGAAGGATGAACAGCAGACAGGACAGCAGCTGGTGAGAAATAAAGCTGCTTTGTAATTTTTCAGTGAAAACAGCATTTTATCTAAAAGACCAATATTTTTGAGTTTGGTTGTTTTTGGTTTTTTTTCCCCTGGTAATAAGTTTGGTTTTACTCTCTTAGGCTCTCATCTAGCCTTATCTCACCTGCAAATCAGTGTTTGAGTAGCAGGTAGAGAAATAAATTAATCTGTTTGATGCAACTTATTAGAAAATATCTTCTGTAAGTCAATTCTTTAAACAGACTACTAAGGTTTTGCCCAAAATCCTTTCATGAGACAAGTCAAACAGAAACCATAACATTGTCTCTAGATGGTGGAATAAAATGAAGAATTCTGTAGTACACAAATACACCATGCTGCCCTTTGCAAGGTCAAACCCACTATAATATTTGGAAATTACACATGATCTAAAAAGGATATAATTTAATACTTCTAATTACTGAAATTACTAGAGTATCCTTATATAGATCAGGAATTACAGTAATAGCAATCTTCATCACATTCACTTAAAAATCTGACCCACCAAGAAAAAAGTGATATCCAGCTTCATTATGCTTAGCTGATGCCACATATACTTTATACAACCAGCTCTAATATTGAAAATTTTCTTCAAAATGGAAGCATTTTAGTAACTTGCAGACTTGGAGTTTAATCCATTTTCTCATACTTAGATAGCTAATCCACCAGCCATTACAAATACATTTTAACAACAGATGCACTATTTGAATGTTACCTTCTCCTAGTTAAGATTAACTTGAGCTTACAATTAACAGAAAAAGGCAAGCTTTCTTTACTAAATATCATTGTAATCATTAGGAAACGTACCTTGTGAATTTTAAATAGAACCTCACAGAGGTTATAGATTTTTTCAGCTCGTACCCAGTCTAGTGTGCTTACCTATAATATCAAAAGAAAACATTAGGAACACATTTTTTTTGCTAAAATCATGTACAGATTAAAAAAATACAAAATATTTCACTCATCATTGTTCTATGGATGCTCTAAATATAATATAGGCAAATTACTACGTTTAATATCCAGCATTTAGAAAAGACTGTCAAATAGCATTCAATTTTTACAGAAACAGCATCTACAGGAGTCTTACTATAATTAGAGGATTTTCTTTAAAAGATATTTAATTGATTTTTTTCCCCATTATTACTACAGTATGATGGAAACATCTTTGTAATCCTTGTGATGAGTTATATGTTTATTTTCTAGTATGCTAGCACAGAAAAACCAGAGTACCAAACCCAGTTATTCAGTTTCATGTCTCAAAAAAATTTTACAATCAAAAGACCAAGATGTCTTCCTAATTTCATATTTGAGTTTACATACACTAGGGCACCAATATCTTAATGTTTATACTAGAAACTGAAAAGGGCTGTGATTGCAAAATTTGAAATTAAGAGTGCAAACTGTGTGCTTAATAATGGATAAAAAAAACAGTTTTGCTTTTCTTTTGATTTCGTTACTCTATCCTGTTGACATGATAGGCTGCTAAAATTTAATGGTTAGAATATTTGAAGTTTCCCCTAAAATCTAGTTCATGATGTAATGTAATATCTGTTTTCTTTTAAAAACAGAACCTAGCCTATGTAGTTCCATAAGAAAAATATAAGGGGAATACACATTATTTTGCTTATATATTTTTGAGCAAAATCCTAGCTCTTGGGGAATGCACAGGAATGGTTACATATGTGAAGAATTTGACTAAATTGTAACTCTGAGGCTTTTAACACATGGATCTAAGTGTTTTGGTGACTCTAAGAGCAACTTGAATACTAGAGCACATGCAGCTTTTTCCTGTTACTGCCACCTCCCAAAATGAAGAAAACAGAAAAAAATAATTATTTAGCTAAAGCAAAATTTGGCTGTGAAACATCTGTCTTCTGTGGATGAAACTTAACTAGGAAAAACTATGACAGTCAGTACCATATTCTTTTTCTCTGTATTCACAGTGGCACGTAGTTCACCTATAATAATCTTGTTCCTGATGTTTTGCATGAAGATCAACATGGGCTTTTTTTTAAATTTATTTTTAAAGTTGAATTTCCAGGTATTTGTAAATTCTAAACCATTAATCAAAATTGTAATAAAATGCTGAAAATCTAAACCAGTACAGCACTTAGGAGCAGACTGATGTGACTTCTATTGTTGTTAAATGTTATTTCAGAGTGCTGTTGGAGGAGTAATGTGAGCTTTATTTCTAATCTTACATGCCTTTATGTCCTCTAGAACTGAAACTAATTAACATTATTATTGAGTAGATCTCACAGCTATGTGTTTCAAAGCAGTGTTTCAGAATTTACCTGAATTCTGTCTTCTTCATGAGGAAACCATCCCACCTAAATTTAGACATCAACAACTTAACCTAATTCTTGATAAACTAATCTTAATGTCAACATATTGGGAAAGAAGAAAAAACAAACAAACAAAAAAGGTAGCCCTTTCTCCCAGTTAGTCTCTAACTTTAGATTAGATCTTTATCTTTGAGATGACTAAATTTATTTGAGATTAATCACCTATTGCAAATGGGACTGAAGACCTTTGGAAAAGCAAGTTTTATCACAACATCTTTTCAGGATATAAAGGGACTTATATTGTAGGGTTCTCCATTTGACAGTTGTTATATTTTAACAATCAAACGACATCTCTTGAATACATGCATATGATAGAATATGTAAACCCATGTTATATGCTTTCTATTTCCATTTTATTATGAGCAATTTCTTATCATAAATTAAAGCCTGAAACATTACATATTGTTAACTTAAAAAGTCCTATTTTAAAGGAACTTCATAAAATTTAAATTTAATGTTAGCTGTTTTAGAAAATGAAAACAATTTTAGGGATTGCACTTGTCCTCCCCTCACTGCATAAAATGTATCAGTTTTCAGTCATAGATTTCTAATTTTTAGATTTCTGTTACTTTTTTCCCTCTAGGAAGTTCATTCAGTATTTTATCTGAGTTCTGGTTTTTAAGTTTTGCTACAAGTAAGAAATAACACATGATCAGAAACAACTAAAACTGAGGAATTATAAAGCTGATTCATAAAGAAATATTATACATTTAATCATGCTCACATACAGCAAATACTGCAGGTGTTTGCCTAATCTTATTTACAGGGAAATATTTTTCAGTTTGATCAGTGTTTTGAAAAGAAAATCATTAAATAATACAGGTTTTGGCCCATTACTTTTGGCCCTCAAAAGGCATCTTCATGCTCATTGCAAAATGAGATTTACAGCCTAGAATGGTGGCTAGTTCATTATTTGGTCTTGAATTTGTCAAAGGGAAAGATTCTTTTCAATCTGTCTCAGTTAAAAGCAGGAGAATCTTTCATGCCTATCACTGTTAGACATGATATAAAAGGATAAACACTGACTTAATCTGCTGTTTATGAGACTGAATTTGATGATGCAGACTATAACCTGAAAGCTGTTGAGATATGACTGAACTTTCATTTGCTCATATCCTTTGTTTTGATTCCTGAAGATTAATTTAAACCATTGGGATTCTTTGCTGCTACTAATGCTGCTACCACGGACAATGGTGACACTGCTGTGCCATTAAATTCACTCTGAATACTTCAGCCTTCTCCCCATTATCCTGTGCATCTCTTTCATCCTTGGAATCTCTGTAACCTCTTATGACTTTTTCAGCAAAGATACCTATTGATGCTGATAACTGTCAGCAGTTACCTATATAAAACAAGATACTCTTTTAATGAATATGTCAGAGAAAGGCTACTATACTTATAACCAAGAGTGAAGCAGTCTGAATATCATAGTGCGCAAGGTCATCAGGAGAACACGAATGACATGTTGAGAGGGATTTTAAGGAGGGGAAAAAAATACTACAAAGAGATACTAGAATCCAAAGTGACAGCTGACATTATTTATAGTTTTCTCAGAACTATCATAGTATATCCAAGTTTAAAATGTCATTGTTATAGACTGCATTTAAAAAAAAAATCACAAATGATCATATACCTCTAGTCAACAAGAAAAGATGGAAAGAATCAGAAAAGTTCACAAAAGTGAAATATCCTTCATTTGCTTTAAAGGATGTTTCAGTTTATTTCAGGCTTCTCCATCTTCATGCACTTAATAACTGGGTAATGATAAGTAACTAAGGTAAATAAGATACTGAAATATATTTCTTAAGCAATAAATTTTTCTCATTATTTCTACTTGGAATGTAGGTATTCCATACATTGCAATTTCTTGGGATTATTTTAGCACAACAAGGTAATGATTTTTAGTAAAGCATTTGACAAAATGTGTCAAAAAAGAAAAATATTCGAAATGTGTCACTTAATAAGACATACTTTCAGTCATACCAATTTAGTCTTGAAAGAGCATCAAAAATAATGTCAAAATTCATGGAAGTACAAATTAGCATTCACTGAGCTTCCACTTTAACTCTTGTTTTTCTAATACATGAATTTGTGACCAACAGTAGCTGAATGTTATTGTTATAAATTTGATGGATGGACCAGCCAGTGGATAAAGAATTAGCTGGATGGCCTCATGCATCAACAGCTCAATATTCAGTTGGAGACCAGTAACGAGTGGTGTCCCTCAGGGATAGGTGTTGAAACTGATCCTGTTCAACATCTTTGTCAGTGACATGGACAGTGGGATTGAGCGCGCCCTCAGCAAGTTTGCCGATGACACCAAGCTGTGTGGTTCGGTTGATACACTGGAGGGAAGGGATGGCATCCAGAGGGACCTTGACACGCTTATGAGGTGGGCCAATGCCAACCTTATGAAGTTTAACCATGCCAAGTGGAAGGTCCTACACCTGGGTCGGGGCAATCCCAGGCACAGCTACAGGTTGGGCGGAGAAGAGATTCAGAGCAGCCCTGGTGTATTGGTTAATAAGAAACTGAACATGAGCCGGCTTCAGTGTGCACTCACAGCCCAGAAAACAAATCGTATCCTGGTCTGCATCAAAAGAAGTGTGACCACCAGGTAGAAGGAGGTAATCCTGCCCCTCTACTCTCCTCTTGTGAGACCTGACTTGGACTATTTTGTGCAGTTCTGGTGTCCCCATCTTAAGAGGGAGCTATTTGATCAAGTCCAGAGGAGGGCCACAAGGATGATCAGGGGTCTCGAGCACCTCCCCATATAAAGACAGGCTAAGAAACTTGGGTCTGTTCAGCCTGGAGAAGAGAAGGCTGCATGGAGACCTCATAGCAGCCCTCCAGTATCTGAAGGGGGCCTAAAAGGATGCCGAAGAGAGACTTTTCATCAGGGACTGCAGTGATAGGACAGGGGGGCAATGGGTTCACACTTAAACAGGGGAAGTTCAGGTTAGATATAAGGAAGAAGTTCTTTTCTGTGAGAGTTGTGAGACACTGGAGCAGACTGCGCAAAGAAGTGGTAAATGGTCCATCCCTGGCAGTGTTCAAGGCCAGGTTGGACAGAGTTTTGGGCTACATAGTCTAGTATGAGGCCCACAGCAGGGGGTTTAGAACTAGGTGATCTTAAGGTCTTTACCAATCCTAACCATTCAATGATTCTATGATTTTATGTTTTTATTGGAAGACCAATTGCTTACCTAACACAATGCATTATGTGATATACTGAATACTTGGGTTTGTAGATATTTGGATATATTATTCCTCTCAGAAAGACTCCAAAAT
Organism: Psittacula echo; assembly: GCF_963264785.1. Taxonomy (NCBI): domain Eukaryota; kingdom Metazoa; phylum Chordata; class Aves; order Psittaciformes; family Psittacidae; genus Psittacula; species Psittacula echo. The sequence goes on along the minus strand of NC_137738.1, from coordinate 88,806,940 downwards.
AATATATTTGTAAACTCGCAGATAACACTGAGCTGATCACAAAGATAATAAAAAGGAACAAAGATAGAAAAACAGGAACCCAAAGTTACAATTTTAAGTCCATAGTGAGAGATTGAAGTCTGTAGAGTTACAAAAGTGCCAAATATTGCAGTACTTTTTACTTCAGCATGAGTTTCTGTAAGTTCTTAATATTTTAAAAACTGGCATTACATTAGATTTCTGAGAATAAACTTTTAACATCTAGTTTTACCTAGTTAGTCCAAGTAATCTCAAATATACTTAGTTTTAAATGTCTGTTAATCATTGATTTTTATTTATAAAGTAATCATTTAAAATAGAGAAAACAATAAAGTTAAATTCATTTTGGCACATGTAGTAAACAAAGAACTGAAAAAGTTACTTCCTAGAAGAGAATTCTGCAATTATAATATAGGTGTAAAAGACTTCCATGCCTATTCAGGTATCAGCACTAAAGGATTGACTAGATATGAGACATAAATATGGGGTACATGTAAAAGTGAATCATGCTTCCAAACTCCTTAAAGTCAAAGGGAACTAATACATTGGAGTTTCTGTGAACACTGAATCTGTATGTAGAATTCTCCAGTGTCCCCCTATATATATATATATATATATACAAATAAAATAGAATACATTTAAAGAGTAAAACTTAAGGGGGGGGCGGGGAAGATCAAAATGGCTGTAGTACTTATAACTGGAATACAGAGAATGCTGCATTATCTGACAATTAAGCTGAAACATCTAACCCACCTGGAAGTACTAAAAAGGTTTAGGCAAAAGATTAAATAGTTTTAGCTCAGGAGCAGTTAATTTCACTGATCACTCCACTCTTCAATGGAAAACAAATGAGCCAAGTATAATTTAAAAAAAAGAAAATAAACCTAAAAAACCTAAAAGATATTGAAAAGAAAAAAAATATTAAGAAATGTTCTTGAGATGAACTATGATATAGCAGTGTAAGAAGCCTAAAGTTTTCCAAATCAAATTAAGCTTGATAGTACAAAACACACACTAAAGAGCAGTCATATCCTACTAAATATGTTAACAAATTTAAATGAAGAATTGTGTGTAGAGCTAGGAAGTTCACCAAAAGTATTCATGGTCAAGTCTACACTCTCCAAGTCATTGCTACCTCTTTCCTAATACATTACATTGACATCATAACCTATAAAATTACAAATACTTAGAACTTACATAGCAGTGCTCTCTAACATTCAAAGCAGTGCTCATGTGCTAATTACATTATATGAGCTTTCTTCTCTGTAGTGTTTTTACAGGTGGAACTACGTTTGTTACTTTCACATAATTCTTGTATTTCTTCCGTTTCTTAAAACTGTGAGCACCACATGGAGTGATTGCCTAGCTGCCTTCATGTAAACCACTTCAGTACTATTTAATTAATCAGGTTGTAAAAGATAGTTTTGTAATTAAGGATAACACAACAGCTCCAAAGATATGGCTACTTTGAAGACTTGATTGTAAAAGCCACAGTGAACTATGTGGAAGACATAAAAATGAACCATACAAACCTCCCCTATATAGAGCCTGTATTCCATAAAAACAAAATATTGCATTTTTCTGGAAATTTTCAATGACATAAAAAAGTAGTTTCATTTTGGATGACAGTTTTGAATACTGTCTCCCCAATTTCTTCTAGAATGTGAATCCAGAACCTTTTCAAGATCTGAAAATTGACAGAAATGCACCAGATGCTTTTAGGATGTAATAAAATACTGCTTGTATATTAACATGATTTCTATTAATTCAGCTGTGTTTTTCACATCTGAAGTTTTCAGAAATGTGTCATAATTCTAATATACCAATCTGTAAAGGAAATCTGTGAATTTCTTAAATACTGTCAGATAAGCCACTTTAAGAATGCAGAAAGACCATTCTCTGTTAATCACATAATTCTTGCTATTTACTTCTATGGTGAAGATTCTACATTTTTGGAAACACCATCTGAGATATTGTTGAAATGGAGTATAAATAGAGTATTATTTTCCATAGTAATTTCTTTCATATTATAATATCCACATTTTTTCCACAATTTTTTTTTAATTTTTGCCCACAGCTATGTTTTTCATTCTTAATGAAAGTTAGCAGCTGTATTTACATTCATATAATCTTTTACATGCAATGACGTAGAAAAAGTAGAAATTGTACCAGATCCTTTTACAAGCAGTTGCAAAGTTATGTGTAAGGTCATTACAACTAAAGATAACTCTAAGTCATCTACTCTGTGCCCACTATATACTGATACACTGATATATACTGATACACTACACTGATTCCATGTACAAGTAGCAGTAACTTCGTAAAAACATCTCTGAAATAAAACATGTTAAACTCTAATCTTCTAAAGATCAAGCAAGTTGAAACATCTGTCTTTCTGTGATAGAGCAATCAATTTTTTAAATACCTTGCCTGCCCTTAGCAGACCGATGCCCAGCCAGTCTCCAAGCAATGGCTACTTTTGAAGATCAGATCTCTGTTTTTATTGCTGAGCATGATGGCTTATGTGACATAATATCCCTTTTGATCTATTTCAGTCTGCTGTCCTGGCTGTGTCCTCTCCCAGCCCCTTGCCCACTCTCACCTGACTCGCTGAGTGAGCAGTGTGACAAACAGAGGAATGCTCTGCAAGTACTGCTCAGCATCAGCCAAAACACTGACTGCTGTACTAGCACTATTTTATCACAAACCCAGTGCCAAATGAGCTGCTGTGAAGAAAGTTACCTCCATACCAGCCATGCCCAGTACATGCCCCACCAAGGAGCAGGGCAGCTATAGGGACTGAGGGCAGCTCTTTCTGGGCACCAGGCACCTCCCCATGGACAGAGATGGGCTGAGGCTGGGTCTGGATGTGGGCCCAGAACACTGGAGCCTGTGGCTGGGCATGACAGGACTGTGGGGAGCTGGACACTGGTCCTGCTGCATTGCTGGGGCAGGGAGGGTCTGCAGTGGGGTCCTGGGTTGTGGAAAGGGTAGGGGAGCCCCATATAAAGGGGTCAGGGACAGTCAGGGTTGGAGGTCCCCTCAGGACACTGATAATCAGCTTTTTAGACCCAGGTTTGAATTCTCCAGGTGGGTGGTCCTTGGAAACTGCCAATTTCCTGTTTTGTTTTGTTTTCCTATAAATAAAAAGAAAACTGTCTACAGGTTTTATGTTTTATAGGCTCTGCCATACTTACTGGTGTATCTGAGTACTGGGATGACATAAAACATTGACAAAAGCAGTCCCCTCTGTTCATTTTTTTGAAAAGCCACTGTTTTCACAAAAATATTGAGCAGAAATATGAGTGTAGTAGATACTGACAAGTAACATGGTATGAATACTACCATTCATCCTTACTTGTCTGTTCTTAGTAGAGTGCTGAATATGATAAAAGAAGCCGTTTATCCCAAATTAGTACTGTGTAGATGGATAGTTTTAATTACACCAAAAATATTTCTTTATTGTGTATTTTCAAATAAAGGTCTGAAAACAATAATTAAAATTTATAAAGGAAAAGCATTCCTGTGGTTTGTTATTTATTTGTTTAATATTTTTTGTATTGTTTTTGCATTTTAATTGGATTGAAATAATTGTATCAAAGCTTAGTTCCTTGACTTAACTTATGAACAATATTTAGAGGGGAAAAACTCCCTCCTTTTCCCAAATCTGTTGTCTCATTTTAAAAAGAATACTATTGGCTACTTAAAAATTCTTAAAGTTAATAGGAGTCATTGGATTTAGAATTTAAATATATAAAAAAAGAAAATGTTACTGATTGCTTTTCTTTTTGGTTCATAAAAAAGGATTGAAGAGTATGCACTTCCCAAAGGTATTGCTGATGGTGCACGTGGAAAGGATCAAGTTCTTTTGAACAGCTGAAGAAATGGAGACTGACCACCCTCTGAGCACAACTGGCAAGAAGCTGCATAATGGAAATTAGAACATTCTAATTCCACATTTTATTTTTTTTTTATTTGTTTAAAGCAAAGGCTCCCTGGAAAAAAAAAAAAAAGAACCTAAGGATAAAACCATACCATGTGGTAAGTATGGGTCACTTTTTCAGAGTTTAGAATTCTACAGATTCTTTCTGTTTTATTCTTTTAAATTAAAGTTTGTTAGGGTTTAGGGGTTTTTTTTAGAGAAGTGTTAGTTAAGTCATCTGTTGTAAGGCAGAATTCTCATTACTCGCTATGTAAATTATCAAAGCAAGATGATGCAATCTGCTCAAACTGTACACTTACAACTGGATTCTCTAAAACAGTTCAATCCCTTGCCTGTGTGCAAAATCCGCAAGTATCTACTAATAGTTTGGATTGTGTACTTCATGATGGATCTTCTCTTTAAGAGTGTAACTACCAAATTATCACATTTATGAAATACCTTAGAATAAATAAGGCAAGAAATATTGGGCCTAACAAACCAGAGAAAAATCTGAACCTGACATTTATAAAAAGTGAAACACATACTCCCTATTGGAAATTCTTTGAACTATCCAGGTACAGTAGGACTTTCAGAGGACTTTGGACAAGGTTAAATATCTAAAGCTTATTGAAATACGGTGATATCTATGGTTTTAACTTTTTCTGAAATCTCAGCTGGCAACTTCACTTGGTAAGGAAAAACAAATCCAGGCATAACAAACAGGTTTCCATTTATAATGAAACTGTTACAAAAATACAATTTTTTTACCGGTGGAGTGCTGAAAATATAGAAGGATGAACCCTTCAGCGCTAGAAACTTAAATTTGTAGAGTTGAGATGAATCAATTCCTTCAAGTCTCTCGTTTACCCATCCCATATGTATGACCTGTAAAAGAAAATAACTGAAAATTAAAGCTCTATTTTTCATTGGAGCATAAGGTATATCTGAATAGGTCAATTCTTTAGACAAAGAAGAGTGGCCATATTACAAAGGGATGCATCATTCACCTCTTCACATTTGCCTTCCCACCACTTCTATAGTCTTGAAGTACATGGCAACACACCAGTTTGTCAGAATTCCTTGAAGAGAACTTACAAGTACAGATTATCTGAATCTTGTCTGAAATAATTACCATTGTAAAAGCTACCTGTGTATGCCTCAGCAAGACTCCCACTTCAGCCAGCAAAACAGGTGTACTGAAATATTTCAGTCAGCAGTTTATAAAAAACACGTTCCTACATTATCTATAGCACAGTCAAAACTTGGATACATTGAAATTTCTTTTATATGTGCCTCTAAAGAAGTACATCTGAAGAAATAAACAGCTGTCTGTAGGCTTATGTTTGCCACTATGTGTTCTCATAGAATTAGATGTCAAATTCAACTGTTACATAGTTTTTCTCTAACAGTATTACAATGCATGCCTTTATATTTCAGGTAAATTAAAGAAAAATAAAATAAAGAAATAAAACTGCATTCTTCCCCTCTGAGGTAAATCCGAAAAATAAAAAAATAATAATTAAAAAAAAGAATATAATTGATGTAGTTACCCACATAAAATAGGCTTCATTTTGTAAATATTAATACAAACATATTGCCCTTGAAACTTGATACTTGAATCTATACTGATACACCAATCTGAATATATAGCTATTGCTGTATATTTTTAAGCTTGCTTGTTTTCAACTAAGGCTACACTTATGGAAAATACTGACTTACACAAGAGAAGAAATGTCATAGCACTTATGAATATACTGAGCCCAGAGAGTTTTGGTAGAAGTCAGTGGAAACAGCCTGAAGAAGGCATTCATTAAAATGCATGAAAATATCAGCATTTGTTCTGTAGATAAAGTTGGGGAAAATGTGATAATCTCAGGAATGTTTTTCTGTTGAAAGCCCAGTGTGTATACCTGTTGTTATTTCAGCAACAGACCACAGAGATGGCAAGTATGGACAGGGGGCAGCTAATAGTATAGATGCATATAGATAAATAAGCATGACATACTCTTGTGTCATGAAAATCTTGCACGTTGTTTTCTAATTTTGTTATTTAATGTATCTATTCTGTCTCCCACTAAGCAGTTTATCAAGAAATAAATAATTAATAATTAGCTAGACAGTCATCCTCTATAGTCTTCTACTGCGGTCTAGCATTAACATTTTAACCAGATCTAAGAAACAGCACAATAAATACAGCAGCCCTTCCAGTTTCCAAATTGCTATTCTGTAAATTTAATAACTCTCATTAAAACATTGTTTCTACAGTAAAGGTTTAGAAACAGGATGTTTAGATATTTCATGACTTTAACAAATATACTATAGTATTGATAATCTACTACAAACTGTACTCCATATTATCAGTGTGGTAATATAATACCAAATAATGCAGACAAAAAGAATAATGTCCAAATCACAGGGCACAAACACTACAATATTCTCCTCTACATTCATAAAATCATGATTGCTGACTTGCAAATGGGCACCATTCATTAACCTGTAACAGCATTAAGATCTTTGCTAAAATCCTAGTTTACCAAATAAATTGATAAATCAATAAGCAAAGGATATGGATCTATTACGCTCTTCATTCATGAACATTATCATCACCATTTATTCTTACAGCAGCACCCCACAAATGATTTTGGAATTATTCACCATGTCAAGTGGCAAAACTATGTCACAGATAAATTCTGCAGCTTGCCTAGGTTGTTTATCAAATATCATATATTAAAGCAAACATGACACATTCTGAGAAACAGAGCTATATATATTGTTGCAAATGAAAGATGTTCATTTAACATACTGAAAGAAGGAAAACATGAAGTTCCTAATTGATCCTCAGAGGAGGATGGTACTAGAAAATTGGAATTTCAAAACGTGATTTCCTATGATTCACAGGAAAAACTTGATTAATCTAGTTGACAGAATCCATAGGTTTGAATTCATGTGAAGGCCCTGTTATTGTTGTATTCTTATCTATGGCTGCAAGATGTGATAGGAATGCCAAATTTATAACATCAATTTAATGTAGCACTTAATCTTTTGGGTAATTTTCTTGAGTATGTATTTAGCTACAAACACAAGACTGCATTTTCTAATTAGCTGCAGACTTTGTTTTTGGCACCTGTTCTAAGTGTTTTACTGAAATGGAGCTGTATTATTACTGGTTTTATTGCAGCCATATCATACTGTGACCAGTCTATCCGTGTTAGATCAGAATCAAGAGACTTGGTTTGAAGTATGCCCTTCTCCACACAAAGAAACAGGTTTTTATAGTTATTAACAGCTATAAACTCAACGTTAAGCTGTTCTGTATGCTGAAATCTCTTTCAACGTCAGACAAAAAAAAAACAAGGAATGACACAAAACTGTTGTCACTGAACTAGATTTTGGGGGAATGGCTTTTCTACTCACTGAATTATTAGAATATTTTTAAATCTGATTATAACTCCCAAGATATATCTGAAACTGAGTAAAAGTCTTCCAATTTTTATTTTCTTTAAAACTATTACTTAGATTTGTATTGTCAATATAATTTGTGGAACACGGAAACAATTACATACCTAACAGTAGAAATAAGAAAAAATTGATCTGCTGATTTATATCTTACAAAAGAAAACAAAAACTTACAGGGAAAAATTACCTAGTACATTACAGCTCAATGTCATTAAAATCAAACAAAAACCCCAATGAAACAAAACAAAACCCACCTCAAAACAGTAAAAACCCCTTCAAAAGTCCCAAGATTATGGTTTCTGTTAGCACCATGAAACACCTAAGAAATGACTATGCTAGTAAACAAAATGTTGCAGCATTTTATGTACTTCCTAAGGCACCTATAAAATGAATGTCTGCATCAACTTGTTCAATTTTTTATTTTTTTAATGAAGATGTGAAAAAATTCAGCAAGTAGCACATTTGTTGAGCACCTTGAGATTTGGAGAGTATCTCTGCAGAGTAATGATTGAACTCTCAGTACTTACATACCTTTAGAGAAATATAGTACAACCAGAAGACAGACAAGGTTTCTGTTTGTTCATTCGTTTTAGAATTTTTGTATATTGAGGAGAAAAGGAAGGGAAAGAATATGGAATATGGTTGTTCCATCAGATATAAAAGAGTAAATCAGATACTTTCTTGGGAAAGAAGCAATAGTCAGGCTAGGTAGCTGAAGAGGGATAGCTATAGGAAGATAAGTGGTGAGCTCATTGGATATAGAGCTGCAGTACTGTCATTTGCATGGCTTGGTGATAACAGGATGGCAAGCTAAAAGGTAAATTACTAATGAATATGAAAGAGGAGGAGGAACAGACATTGCAAAACATTTAGGAGGAGAAAGAAATCAATCCAGTAAGATAAGAAATAAACAGGAGAAAATATGAAACTAAAAGGAAAGCAACAAAAGGAAGAACAGTTTACAAGTATAAAGAGGGCAGAATCAATAAAAAATATTTGGGAGGGAAAAAAAAAAAACAAAGAAAAGAGGATTCCCAATGTATACTTGCCTATAAAGATATAAAGTCCTTAAAAAAGTAAAGAAGGAAAATGAAAGTGATTCCCTTATTAGAATCAGTGATTAACTTATGCAAATATTGTAAAAAGTAACAAAAATATTCATCTTTTTATAGAGATATTAGAAAAATCTAATTTTTTTTTCACTTTCTTTCTACACATCTTTCTTATTGACTGGTTTATTTAATGGCCATTTAGACCACAGAAATGGAGAAAGAATAATTATTCAGTTCAATAAAAGTCTATATACAATGAAAGCAACTGAGTTTTGGCACTTAATAACAAGCTGCTTGTGGTTCATAAGTAGGCTACTGAGATTTTAATTGTGTTTCAGTACATGAGTGTGAACATTAGTGCCGGGATAAAACCTGTTCTGTTATTTGGATTGAAACCTGCCATTTGAAATTTAAGGAGTGCTCATAAGGTGTAACACTACAGACTGTCCCATTCTTAGCACTGCCTTCACCACTTTATTCCTATAATGCATAATCAATTTGAGATTGCTATTTGAAACTCTGTGGAAAACTACACATGCATCTGGAAAATTACCCATACATTATAGGTATGTTATTTTCTCATATGTTTTAATACACTTCCCAAAAGTTCCCGTAGGAACAAAATGAGCTATGGAGCTCATCATGGAGAGATTAAACAAGTTACTAACAAAATGTAATCCAATCTTAGCAGATAAATGAAAGTTCTTATTTGTACTTATTGTTTTGCTACAGCAATAAAGCATCTAGATGCTACGATGACTGCAAACTTAATGTGTTACACTAAATAAAGCAATCAGTACATTTTGTATATAGTACTTTTAGTTAAATAGTCATGAAAAGTAAATGATGCAAAACACTCCAGAATGAAATGAAGAAAGAAAATCAAGTAGATGTCTGATGTATGACATAGAACAGATGGGTACATTTAAGTAACTGAAGTGGGATAAGAATCTACAACAGATGCCAGATTGGCCTGCAAGTTAAAGCGTCATACTACGAAGCACAATGGAACAATACAAAATTAAGAAAGCAAAGAGAAGTACATCTTGAGGTAGCTTTTTCGTTGTTTCCAACACAAGTGTTAGATTGCATGTTTTGAAAAGTACACATACTGAAATGAAAAAAGAGCAGTCCTTTCACGTACAGAATGGTTTACTAAAAAAACCCCCAAACAATAAAATCAAACAAAACAGACCTCCCAAAATTTGCAATACTAGAAGTTTTGATGCATTACATTAATGGTTTCCATTGTACACCAACTGCATTCAGCTATGTCCAAATTACTACTATCCAAGACACAATGGTTTAGAGATGAAAATACAGAAGAACATAGAAATCGTGACACTCAAGTGTTTTATGTTCTTTGGCTCAAGAATGAAATCTGTAAGTCCAAGCTGGGCACAGTTTGAACACCACAAAGAGCACAACTAACCAGAGGGGAATTATAAAGCCAGGTATATATTGAATTTGTGTATCATCACAGGAACTGGCTGCCTGTGCAAGATTTGGATTATGAGTCTTTTTGGTTGGGTATAATTGTTTCTCATCTTTCTTTGTTTGTTTTAACAAGGAGGCTGGGAAAAATATCACTTGCTTTTTCCCATTATAGCCTTCTTGTTCAAGTTAGGATTGAAAACACAAAACTCACTTTGGAAGACAGGTACCAGTAAGATGTCTTACTGGCTATGCAATCTTATATTGTAGTAAATCAGCAGTACTCTTCGTGCAGTAGGAACTAAACAAACTAAATAAAAGTGGAAAACTCAGGTCCTTCACTATTTTTTTTTTTTTTGTCTTACATGTCTACTTTTTTTCTTTCAGCAATATTACAACAATAAAATATACCTAACAACCCATTCTCTTCATCACCAAATAAAGACTAGAATTGTTTCTTCTGCAGTTTAGGAAACTAAAAAAAGAAAACCTTTCAAACTACAGCTGTTTGCTACAGCTGTGGCAAAAGAGTTCTCAAAGGAGAAAACTCAGTGTGAAACTTCAATATCAGTTTCCATGTACATGTTAATCAATAAAATGATAATTCTGCTTAAAAATGTATTAACATAATTTTAGTTGGAGTGTAATCCTAAAGAAGGACTGATCTCGTAGTAATCCAGTGAAATCACAGTTTGGCAATGATGAATGGAAAAGCAACGGGTTTTAAAAGCTGTGAAAAATAGATACCTGTGCAGAAAATTATATACTCTAAAATATTTTTTACAATCCACAACACAGAAATATACATAGAAAAGGAGAATAAAGAAGAATTGTTGTTTTGTTTTGTTTTGGTTTTTTTTTTTTTTTTTTTTTTTAAATATTCTAAGAGCTAAGGGAAGCTCAGGAAAAAAGTTTAACTAGAGACCATGATTTTCCACCAAAGATAGAATTGCCTTGTGCCACTCACTGCCAGAGGCACTACAGACCTAGCTGACTACCACTGGCAAACATATTAGGGTATGAAACCCCTCTTAAATGCACTATTTCAACATTTTTACTTTAAATAGGAGTAGGTTTCCTTTATCTGACACATTTTGTAAAGTTTATAGAATCTAGTGTTTTGAAGTGTTTAAACTTCAAGTAGAAATCTGATAGGAACATTTCATTAACACAGAAACAGTGGGAATATCATGAACAAACATACTGTCAATGTATCTATCTTATAAGCATTGTGAGACTTCAAGAGAGATGTTCAGAAATGCAACCATAGTTTTCAGAATACTATTATTTATAGATTTATTTTATTGAGTTTGGCAAATCTCTTGACTCGGGGTTTTTTTCAGTTTGCTTGTCTTTAAAATCAACTTAGTAGTACTAGGTATTTACGTCACAGAGGCACTACATATTAGCTAACTGAGCAGAGGTTAAAAAGTTAAGTGCTTTAAAGTGGTACTTCTGTTAAAGTAAGCTTTCTCAGTAGAAGTGGAAGTGGAAGACCAGATAAAAATCTCTGAAGCAGACCAAGAGAATTTCACTAGGAATTGCATAACTGACCTCCTGTATAAATAAAGTTAAAACAATTACCAAGGAAGGTCTCAGTTCTATCTTTACACTGCATTTGGGCCACAACAATCCCATACAGTGCTACAGGCTTGAGGAAGAATTACTGGAAAGCTGCTTGGTGGAAAAAGACCTGGGGGTGTTGATGGGTGGCCAAACACGAGCCAGCTTGCGCCCAGGCGGCCAAGAAGGCCAACAGCATCCTGGCCTATATCAGCAACAGTGCAGCCAGCAGGGCCAGAGAAGCGATCATCCCCCTGTACTGGGCACTGGTGACGCCGTACCTTGAATAGGCCTCATGCTGCGCCAGAGGAGGTTTAGATTGGATATCAGGAAAAATTTCTTCACAGAGAGGGTGATCAGGCGTTGGAACAGGCTGCCCAGGGAAGTGGTGGAATCATTGTCCCTGGAAGTGTTCAAAAACTGTGTAGATGAGGCCCTCAGTGATATGGTTTAGTGGTGGCCTTGGCAGTCCTGGGTTAATGGCTGGACTTGATGACGTTAAAGGTCTTTTCCAACCTAGCTGATTCTATGATTCTATGTTTTCTTCAAGTTTAATCGAATTTAGTCATGCTCCCTATCTGCAGGTGTAAGTTGTAAAATTATAGTCTGCAAGAATCTAACTTTTCCAGACTAATAACTAGGAGAAATTACCTTTATTGCTATATGTTATATAGTTTCAAAACATTTCAATCTTTTTTTGAAAAAATAAAAAACACAAAAAAATGATCTTACAAGAGCATGTCCATGATTTGTTTAATTCTGCAGGATGAAGGCAAGCAAACATGTTCATGGCATAGCTGCAGCATCAGTTCTGCTATGAAGAACAATGGGGAAACCCTCCATATTAGAAAAGCTCCTTAATTAGAATTAGGATCACAAAATAAACAAAAAACAGAGGGGAAAATAGGCTTCTGTGAAATTTAGTATATTACCCCCTCCAAAATGCAGTACCCATGATAATTATTTTCTTTCTAAAAAATCTCTAGTAATGGGGACCTCATAATCTCTCCCAACAATCTATTCTAGCACTTTAGTCCTCATGTCAAACATGAATTGCTCTTGCTTTAGCCAAAATTTAGGACTGTTTTTGCCCAGTCCATTGAAGATTTTAGCCTTAGACCGGAAGAGCAAAAAAAGCTTATACAGTTCATAGCTGGAGCAAAAATCCATGAACAAAATATGTAGCTTGTGTGGCATCATTCCTTGCTTCTTTTCATGTTTTACTCTGAGCACAAAGTTATCATTTCAGAATACTTCTTTCATATGTTTCCCTCTTTCAACCTGTCCACAGAGGCCGTGGAAAACCTCTGGTCAGTATTTGGAAACATAGTGCACAAAATCAAATGCAGTACTCCTGCCAAGGCCTTACAGCAAAAGGAACACTTCAGATGTCTTGCAGCAACTCATGTATAGCTTGTGATGCTTGCCTCTTTCTCAACGGCCACAGAAGAGGCATAGTTGTTATGGCATGCAGGTAAATAGCCAGCTTTGGCCTGACATTTAACTGACAAGGTAACTATGTGAGAGACTGCTGGACATTGCATACAAAGCAAAGGGAGAAGTTAGCTGGCTATCTCAAGTCTGCAGCTATACCAGTAAAACAGTAAGGGGATAAGCTAGCAGATGAAATATATGAAAAGGAATTGAAAATGGGTGAAAAATGTCAAAAGACAATGAAACAGGCGTGCTGACTTACAGAAAGTGGTGGCAATATCACAGATTAAAGCTGAAATAATCAAAGCAGCGTGTAAAAATCAGAAAACACACTGGCCAATGGTGAAGGAATAAAATGTGTGTGGGTTCCTTATTTGGGAGGGGGAAAAAAGGAGAAAAAAGGAATATAAGGTAAACCATATGAACGGGTTTTTTTGGGGGACTCTGTTGATCAGCTCTGTACCTGATTATCACAGACTGATGCAATAATAAACCATAATAATAAATTGTAACAATGACTATTGGTTTTCAATCTGTACCTGACGGGTTTCTGTAGACAGTGCCATCTGGGATGGCTTCTATAAGTGCTAGCAAGGCAATGGAGGATGGACCAAACCTTCCTAAAAGAACTTACATTCCAGATACTTTTCAAGTATTTTCCAGTGACAACTTCTCCAGTTGTTTCTCATAGACTCTCACATACTCCTGATTATTCTTACACATGTACTGTACTCAAATTGGCTTCCACCCTGTTTTTCAGACTCATTCTTCAACATGTAAAGATCATTCTTATTTGTAATGCTGTATTTTAAACCATTTTCAGATAATATTTGCAAAGTTAGTAGATTTACTTTTGCTAATGCACCAGAAAGGAAGTATTCAAGTGAACTGGATCCAGGAGAGACCTTTTCAGGAGCTCTAGTCAATATGTCAGTTTCGAAAATGAATCATTTATACCTATTATTGGTTTATCCAACAAAGTCTGCACAACTAAATCTATATAATACTTGTTTAAAATATTGTAATGTCAAGAAATGTCATAAATCTTACTGGAATCAAGATACACTGCAGCAACCGCCTGTCATGCATCCACAAGATGTGTTGTACTATCACAGGAGGAAATTAGATTGGTTGTCACTATTTATTCTTCACAAATCCTTCACGGCAGTCATTCATTTGTTATCTTGCAGCTGCATACAAACATTTTGTTTATGTATTTGAAATTTCCTCCTTGCCCTGGTTTAGCAGTAGCAGCCATTTTTTCTGCTTCTTAGTAGCTGGTGCGGCACTGTGTTTTTGACTTTCAGCCTGGGGATAGTACTGATATAACCGATGTTTTCAGTTGTTGGTCAGAATGTTTACTCTGATCAAGGACTTTGTGAGTCTCATGCTCTGGCAGGGAGGGGAGAAGCCGGGACAAAGCAGGGACAGGACACCTGATCCAAACTAGCCAAAGAGGTATTCCATACCACAGCATGTCATGCCCAGGAGGTAACAGAGAGTTGCCCAGAAGGGCTGGTTCACTGCTGGGTGGGGGCGAGGTATCGGTTGGTGAGGTGGTGTATTCTCTTCCCTTGTTATTTCCTTTATCATTATTATTATTGGTGATAGCAGTAGTGATTTGTGTTATACCTTAGTTATTAAACTGTTCTTATCTCAACCCGTGGGAGTTGCATTCTTTCGATTCTCCTCCCCATCCCTCCAGCAGTGGGGGGAAGAAAGGGTTGGGGGGGGAAGTAGACTGTGTGGTTCTAATTTACGGCCTGAGCTTAAACCACTACACTCCTAGAGGTAGAAGTCAAATTGACTTACTCTAATTCTCCAATTTCTCTTTCTTTTTTCATTAACAGCCATGATATGTCACCTGGCAGACACAAATTCCCTGAACTGTCTTAATAATAGTTATGAGATTACTTTCACCAGTTTTTCAAATATCACCAGGTATTAAAAGCATACATACCACTAAAACTTCCCTTTGTAAGGCAATCTGAGATTTTGAGATTTTATTTGGTTTTACTAGTATTATTTGCAAAAACTATGTTCTTTTTAGTGAAGCCTGACCTCTGATATGCTGAGTAGAAGACAAACCTTTTTCTTTGTCTTTTTGTTGTTAATGCACTAAATTTTTTGTTCCCCACCTATCCCATGCTGGTTGCATTTTAATCTGTGCCCTGGCCTTCCTGGTATTATGACATGCTATGCTTTTACAACCCTTGTCTCTAGATTTCACTTTCTGTATGATTTCCTCTGGAGGTCAATGAAGAGGTCATTACAAATAATTAAAACAAACAAGTAAAGAGATTCTAGGAAGTAGTGAAAAACTGGTTTACAGCATCACAAGAAAAAATATACATAGTCTTAATTAAAATCTAGTCTATATTTTCCATTTCTACTGAGAAGAAACTTTTTTTTTTTTTTTTTTAAGCAGAAGACAGGAAATGATCATATTAGTTACAAAAAACCACCCAGGAAACAAAATAAAAACCCTTGCAAGTAGTTTTTCTGTACAGACAATTGCCTAATTTACTGCTTTATAAAATATACTGAGCAATCCTGCAGTGTGTCTTTTTTTGAAAATTGAGTCCCCAGTCTGGCTGCCTACTGATAGCATGGAATCAAGTGCCTTCAAGTCTCTAGAGAACTACAATAAATTATATCAAGCAGAATTAGAAGTTATAATATTTGGAGAATGGTGGCTGTAAACATCTTCTACACTCAATAAAATAATGTAGAAACTGGCTGAACCCTCTCCTGTCCTTATGGAGCAAGAATCATAGAATCATAGAATAGTTAGGGTTGGAAAGAATCTGAAGATCATCTAGTTCCAACCCCCCTGCCATGGGAAGGGACACCTCACACTAAACCATGTCAACCAAGGCCTCATCCAACCTGGCCTTGAACACCGCCAAGGATGGAGCATTCACAACCTCCCTGGGCAACCCATTCCAGTGCCTCACCACCCTCTCAGTAAAGAACTTCTTCCTTAGATCCAATTTAAACTTCCCCTGTTCAAGTTTGAACCCGTTACCCCTTGTCCTGTCACTACAGTCCCTGATGAAGAGTCCCTCTCCGGCATCCTTGTAGGCCCCCTTCAGATACTGAAAGGCTGCTATGAGGTCTCCACGCAGCCTTCTCTTCTCCAGGCTGAACAGCCTCAACTTTCTCAGCCTGTCTCCATATGGGAGGTGCTCCAGTCCCCTGATCATCCTCGTGGCCCTCCTCTGGACTTGTTCCAACAGTTCCATGTCCTTTTTATGTTGAGGACACCAGAACTGCACACAATACTCCAAGTGAGGTCTCACGAGAGCAGAGTAGAGGGGCAGGATCACCTCCTTCGACCTGCTGGTCACGCTTCTCTTGATGCAGCCCAGGATAGGGTTGGCTTTCTGGGCTGCGAGCGCACACTGAAGCCGGCTCATGTTCATTTTTTCATCGACCAACACCCCCAAGTCCTTCTCTGCAGGGCTGCTCTGAATCTCTTCTCTGCCCAATCTATAGCTGTGCCTGGGATTGCTCTGACCCAGGTGTCGGACCTTGCACTTGGCATGGTTAAACTTCATAAGGCTGGCATCAGCCCACCTCACAAGTGTGTCGAGGTCCCTCTGGATGGCATCCCTTCCCTCCGGTGTATCAACCGAACCACACAGAAATGCCCTAAAAAGTATGAATAAAAGAATATGCCCTAAAAGTATTCAGTGCATAGATGCTGTGTGCTTTGTCATCTACACAGGTTATATACGCACTTGAAGCCAGAGCTTCAGCAGTGGTACTTATTTAAATACCTTCAAAATATGTGTAATCCCTTCACAGTCGTAGTCCTTGACATGGACTAACTAGCATGGCATGCCCTGGGATAGCTAGAACTCCCCAAACAATTCTCAAGGACAGTCTGGGATTTAAGCATTACTGGGAATCATTTCTCTTTAGGACTCAAAGGTAATGGAGAAAACTCACCACAGGCAACACAATAATGAAATTCTAAGGACCAGTTTAATTCTTCAGGAAAGCTCATACTCAAAAGCAACGATAAATGTGCGTCTATTACCAAGTTTACTTCAAGGCAGCTCTTCAAGTAACCTTCAATCTCTTAAGTTTATCCTTCCTCTAAATTTTAAATCAATTGCATCAACAAGAGCTGTTCAGGTTTGTACAAACATTATGTAAGTGACTTTAGAAGGCTCCATTAATCTAGGGCAGATCACGGCCTCTTCTATTTTCAGTTATCATTGCCAAGTTTTATTTTATTCCGTTGTGATAAATGTATATGATTCACATTTTATTTGCTTTTAAAGTAAATTTTCAGAGGACATTTTAAAGTCTGATTTTTTCACATTTGCTCCTTTAACGCTTTTATGTTTGCTGGTTTTATTTACTTATCTGCCCAAATTAATCATAAATTTTTTTTTTTTTTCACTTTTTGGCAGAGAACAATGTTTTGTGTTGTCAGTCCCACCTTAAATTTTCAACTCCTGCAATTAAGGTCCTAATTGTATCTTCCTTTCTTTCCATATTTCAAATGGAAAAAGTGGGGTAGATTTGTACTGCCTAACCTTAGGCACCTACTTTAGATGATACCTTACTCTTCTTTGGACCTCAGTATAGTCAAGACAGAAAAAGTTCCCATAAAGGATCTTTAAAGTGTTGATATGAACTCTCTGAAATAGAATAATTGTCTCCACTGACTATCCAGGCAGTTTATGGAGACTAGCCTGTTTATTTAGGAAATCAAATTAGGTAGTTAGTGACAGATTGTATGACTGTCCCCAACATTTTTTAAAAATGAGTAAAAATATGTCATCCTTTTTTAAATTAAACCCATTATGTGTGCCCAAACTGATATGAATAAACTCTGAACAGTTACTGAAGTAGTTGTAGTAGAGAGTTGCAAAATATCCAGATTCAATACCTTTCCTCCTGGCATTCATAATCACACATTTTCCATATCACTTTAATTAATAATTAAAAGTCATGGCAAAAAGAGTAAATAAATGCTCACTTCTCATATAGAACAGGCATTTATTTTGATTTTGTGTGTAACTTGATTATTTAGTATACACAAAACTAAAGTCTGTAGAGGATTTTGAGGTCTATTTTTTTTAAAAAAAAGTACTGACCCAAATATAAGAAAACAGTTTCATGTGTTATGAAAATGCCAATGGTTAAATATTTTTAATAACTTCTATAAGAGTTTATAAATGTCCAAGTACATTCTACAAATAAGATGATGAAATTGTGACATACAAAAAAATATACAAGCTGTGAAACTAATAAGTATTTATTTGATCGATCCCAATAGGAGAATTTTTTTACTCAGTTTGACCTGTATAATAAAATTCCCTAATAAATTTCTGCAGTAAAACACTGTAAAAGACACTTTGCTTGATTTTCACTTTATTAATCTACAAACCCAGCATTTTTGAAAGCAGAAGGGATGAGGTTCTTTGTTTCTGAGTAAGGATTCAATGCCAGATTGATGCAATGAAAGAACATGTAAGTGAAACTCAGTTTTATAATACAAGCTTCAAAGTACTTCCCACAATTACAGAATTAGCCTGGAAAATGCTACTACGGTATTTTACAAAAGTAAATTAAAAAATCACTTTGCAATGCTATAAGAAGTAAGAACATCCTCCAGCACAGTAAATTCATCTGGGTCTTCACAATATTTGGCTAGTTGGAGCAGAAGAAATATCTTGTTACGCTGCTGAGCTTCAAAAGTCCCAGACAGTCATGACAAATGCAATCTGCACAGTATGACACATGTACAAGGCTGGATTTTTAACACACTCCTTGGGTATGTGTGCACTATATGTGCTATAAATACAGAGTTAAATTGTCAGACTCACTGCTGCAAAATTGAATGCAAACATACACTACGCTTTCCAAGACCTGGTTGTGAGTTCCATTGTCCCCCTCTCATTTATTTCATGGCCCCACCTAATCCATTTTTATAGGTCTAAAGAGGAAAATTCTACTCATTACTGTGGATTACTAAGAATCTAATGAATTATAGAATCATAGGATAGTTAGGGTTGGAAAGGACCTTAAGATCATCTAGTTCCAACCCCCCTGCCATGGGCAGGGACACCCCACACTAAACCATGCCATCCAAGGCTTCGTCCAACCTGGCCTTGAACACCACCAGGGATGGAGCATTCACAACTTCCCTGGGCAACCCATTCCAGTGCCTCACCACCCTCACGGTAAAGAATTTCTTCCTTATATCCAATCTAAACTTCCCCTGTTTAAGTTTTACCCGTTACCCCTTGTTCTGTCACTACAGTCCCTGAGGAATAGTCCATCCCCAGCATCCTTGTAGGCCCCAAAATTAAGCAGGTCATTTCAGAACCTCAAACCATAGAAAATTTGGGTTTAGAATTTTAAAACTGTCCTGGGTTCAGCAGCAGCAGTCAGTTTTTCTCCTTCTTAGTAGCTGGTGCAGTGCTGTGGTTTTGACTTTTGGCCTGGGAATAATACTGATAAAGCCGATGTTTTCAGTTGCTGGTCAGAATGTTTACCCTGACCAAGGACTTTGTGAGTCTCATGCTCTGCCAAGGAGGAGGAGAAGCCGGGAGGAAGCAGGGACAGGACACCTGACCCAAACTAGCCAAAGAGGTATTCCATACCACAGCACGTCATGCCGGGGGATGCAACTGGGAGCTACCTGGAAGGGCACATCCTCTTTTCTGTCGGGCTCTTTTCCAGCGGGCGGTATCGTATTCTCTTCCCTTGTTATTTCTCTTATCATTATTATTATTGGTGGCAGTAGTAGTGATTTGTGTTATACCTTAGTTACTGGACTGTTTTTATCTCAACCCGTGGGAGTTACATTCTTTCAATTCTCCTCCCCATCCCTCTGGGGGGGTGGGGGGGGAAGTAGACTGTGTGGTTCTAATTTACGGCCTGGGCTTAAACCACGACAAAAACTTATTAAATGTACATATGTAAGCGCTACAAATTTTGCAACTTAATGCAATGTCAAGAATGCAAAAAAACCCCCAAAGAATAACATAATGAAAGTCTTACCTGGTCTGAGGGAGAACAGCATTTATTTGCCATTTTCATCTATGAAAGAGAGATGAAAGAATACACAGAGATTTTAATATGCTGGAGAATTTCTATGATGCAATTAGCATTGACTTAGATACTGAATACTGTATTAATATTGTAAGTGATACTTATAAGAAATTAAATCATTCAGTGCTTATATACTAGATTTTTACTATTACACTAAATTTACAAAACCAAGGACACAAAAGATACTAAGCCTTTTATCAGTTTTCATTAAATCCTTCACAAAGATTTGCATTTATAAATTCAACTTTGTCATTCTGAGTGAAACTATTATACTGAACTGTAGACACCTCACTTATTTAGGTCTTATAAAAGATATGGTATCAGCAAATTACAGTTGTATGATGCTATTATATATATAAAATATATATATAAATCTTATAGGTGTATATATATGAAGTATATAAAATATAGACACACGTACACACTTGTAGCTAATAGATGGCAACAACAAGTCATTATTCAATACAGAGTGAATTATCTATGACCATAAACAAAATGACCATAGGACAAAATGCAAGTGGAGGATTACAGGACAAGAGTAGGAGCCTTGATTGTATAAACACAGGATGATACACAGTTTCATGGCTGTAGCACTCATTCCTAACCTATTATGGGCCATTAGGGCTTCTCCTCGCCCGTACTCCCTTTTGCAGCCTGCTGGAAACGAATTGTGCGTCAAACAGTGCAGGGTGCTGGTGGGTCACACAACTGGGAGCGACTCAGGCTCTGGGGATGACGTGGCCAGACCTGCTGTGAGCCTGGGCATCTGCCAGGCCTGGCTGTCACTTTGAGTATAGTGCTGGGGAAGATTGCCAGCCCCTTGAAGGGGCCCTGCCAGGGGAATAACAGGGACTACAACAGCAGAACAAAAAACTGCAGGCACTGACACCTGCACCATAATAGGAATGATGATGAGGATGGAGCTGACATGCAGCTGCTAAGCAGAGCAGAGGGGAACCTAGCAAGGTTCCTTGCAGCTTTTGCACACGGCTCTGCCTACAGCAGCCTGACCCCAGCCTGCATGGCTGCAGCCTGCCAGAGGTGGCCTGGAGCACTCTGGGAGGATGAAGAGGTGGCACAGCTTGGGGCCCCGACAGTAACAAACTAGCGGGAACTCAAGAACCCCATTCTGTAACCTGGATAAACCAAATTGGTGATCAGACCTTAGGCTTCATCCTGAGCAGTTGTGCACGACATGATGAAAAGGCACCCAGCATACTTTGAGATTAGTAGGAATGCTGTCACACCCTGCCCATATTCAGCTCCAACCTTTATCCATGGTTCAGACACAAATACACACACAAAGTATACAGAACCCATGTTAAACATACAGAAAATATTATTTCCTTGCAGGAGCCAAAGACATGCTGAATAAGAAGATTACTATAGCATAAACCAGTGCAAATAAACAGGACTAGCTGGGATCCTGTCTCTTTTTACCCTTCTTTTTGGTTCAGTCAAAATACTTAAGCTCCCTGTACGACAGGAAGAATTTTTGTCATGCTACTTTTTATTTTATTGTGTTCAGATGTGCCTGGAAAAATGTGTGTGAGACTGGCTATGCAGGTTTTCTGCAGAATGAGGGTCGAGTATTGTGAAGAGCATCCTCACAGCCAGTACCACTTCCCAATAGTAAGGGCAATAGGGAAGAATGCTCTGGACTCTACAGCTATTCACTCAGCTCATCCCCTATCCAAAGCAGGGACAGCTGCAGCCCTGATGTAACTGTGGGGAGAGGAAAGATCTCCTGCATCACATTACATCCCTACGTCACGTAAGACAGAGAAGTATGCACTCTCCACTTCACCTGGCACCACATGCTCTCTACATGCCTCCACAGCTGGTGCAGAGAGACAGGAATACAAATGGGATACACTACACCTTGCTGGCAGCGCATGAGCTTTCAGCACTGCAGTACAGCAATGGGAGTTGGAGACAGCATGGGAACTACTAAAACCAAAAACCTGGATCTGAAAAAAGACTGCAGGAAACTTGGAAAAGGAACTATTAAGCACCTGTAATTCTTATAATCTGTTCTAAATGCATACATATGGGTCAAGAGCAGGATGGGTATTAAATGATGCAGAACCATATATTATTTTCCTGGCTATAAGAATATCCTATGCAACTGCTTTTTTCTTGGCTGAATTTAAGTAATGTGATTCCTACCCTTATTGACTTCCCTTTGCAACCTCAGCGGTTTGAACTGTGGTACTTTCAAATGGAAATTTTTGTGTTTAAAAACAACAAAAAAAGCAGCAGCAAAGAAACATTATCATGTGTTTTCACCCTGGGAATAGAATTGTTTTCATAATCACAGAAGCAGTTAAATTTGTATACTGCTTCCTACACGCAAGGATTTTGTTTCCATCTGCATGTACCCCAAATTCTGCTGTGTAAAGAAAGCAAGTTCTTCTCAATCCTTTCTTTCTTTATACGCATGTTCAAAACTCATATTTCATAGGTTTCTCCCTATTCATACAGAAATGTCACTGCACTGCTATACGGAGTATCACTTAAATACACGTAAATATAAATGAAGGCATAAAACAAAAGGTTTATAAATTGTGATGTATAAAATTAAAAAAAGATGTCAAAGGCATAAATATGATCTGGATTAATAATCCAGTTTTGAAGCAAAATTTTAAGTTTCTAGCATGCTCCAATGAAACTGCTGGAAAAACTCATAAAAATCATAAATAATGTTCAAAGTGGAAAACCTGCATCTTAACTTGATCTCCTACCTGCTTATGAGCTACTCATCTATGTATTTATTTATTTTTATTTTAAATTTTATTTTAAATAGCACCATTAAAAGATACTGGGAAAAAAACCAAACAACTTTGAGAAATATAAGAAATGTCTTTATAATGTAAATGAACTGGCAGCATTACTTTTAGGTGCTTCTACTGATTATGACTGCATTAATGTTCAGTGTTATGTTTCAAAGAAAACAATTATGATCCATGAGAAAAGCTGCATATACTTAATAGCTGACTATCTGAATGGTGTGAAACAGAGAGAGAAATATAAATTATTCTAAAGAACTTTCCCCTAAAGAAACATCTCCAGCACAGCATTGCTACTTCAGCCTACAAACAAACTTCTAGTTGAACAAATTAAGAACAGGAGCAGTGAGAAATGCATACAGATCAATTTGTTTCCTGTCTTTCTTGTTTTATCTTGGCAGCTTCATTGCCAGTTTCTCTTCCCCCTCTCCCCTCAGTTTCTTCAGCTCTACCTCCTTCCGCGAGAAGAGAGGTGTATGAAGAAATAAATGTGAGTGCTGATTCATCTCTATTTATTTCTGCCAAAGGTAAATGTGAAGAGCTTTGAGTGCATTGAGAAGTTTGGGGATTGAATCACAAAGGAAGATGGTAGGGAAGTTTCACGCCGGTAGAAAAGCATGTGAAAAACAAGAATACGAATAGAGGAACAAATATTTTGTGGTAAGGGTCCTTAGGAAAAAAAAGTGATCCATACTGCTTTTAAAGCTGATTATTACTTGGAGATTTTCCAAACTAAATGTACAATGCATATATCAGTAAGCAGATACCCTTACATCTTTCTCTATGTTACAGTACTCCCTGTGCTCCTCTGTGTTCTAAGAACTAACTCTCTCCAGGTGAGTTCCAGTATTTTCATTTCTCATCTACCAAGTAACACTTTCTAGATATGCTAACATCCTAGGGTAGCTTCCTTATGCAGGGATGCCTTCTCACATCTTCACTATTGAAAGATGACTCCTCCTTTACACTTGGTCCCCAGAGAGCTTGTCTTTACGTAGAAGTTAGATGTTTCAGTACTTCAAAAGAGTAGTCTGACATTAGCAGAAGTGTCACATTGCGCCAGAGCTATTTTTGCACTGTCTACATTAGGACTGTCTTGGCATCAGCAGGAAGTCTGACAAAGAGCTGCCACTTGCTAAACAAGACTGTAGCATGGTAAAATAAAATATATTAGGGTAAAGTGATACATGAAAGACAGGGTGCACTGTAAGAAAACAATCTGTATCAGGAGCTCTTTAAGAATTAAAATTCTAAAAGAAATTATTCAAAATAGTATGCAAACCATGCAAAAAAAAAAAAAAAGCATGTGTGTAAGAGTAGCATGAGTAGGCACAGATGAAATACGAATGGACAAGATGCAGGAAGAATTGCTAAAGTCAAGAAACAAATATCAGCACAAACAAAATCTAAAAACGTGGATGTTTAAAGTGAACAATTGCAAGTATTGCTTACACAGTAATAGGTCAGGTAAAAATGATGACATTTTTTCTGCCAGCAGTATCAGCAAGAAGTTCCATTGTGACCACATATCTAGTAATTCATTTATACATAGAGATGATGGCATAGGACAAGATAGGAAATTAACAGTTTAAATATTTGGAGAAGCTATCAAACTTAGAGTCAGCAAGGACTCATGAAAATAACCCTGAAGTAGATAAGGGATTATCTGAAATCATCTCTAAACCAGTAGTGATTATCTTCAGTTGCTCCTGGAAAATGAGGGAGATACACTACAGAAGTGGAGAAGTGCAGAAAAACGAAAAAACTCTGAGGATTACAGATCCATTTCCTAACGTCAATTTCAGAAGTATGATAAGAAAAGAATCATTTTGTGAAATGGTAGTATTAAGGTAATAAAAGTAATTCAAAATGGATTTTCAAGAAACCTTAACCAGAGGCCCTGCTCAAAGCACTGTGGATTTCAAACTGTACGTGTCCTCTAACTGCCAAGAGGCAGGAAGCACTCTCCAGCACCTTTTGCTGTACACTTCAGTTGCACTCCAGCCTCAAGCTCCTGGTCTTAAAAAATGGTATGCAATGAAATGGATTCTCACTGACTACTGCATCTCCTGTTCTGATGATCAGTAATTAAAATACACAGGCTGCACACCTGACAAAACCTGTAAAGCTCTAAGTACAAGCAAAACATTCACTTGCTTCTATCAGAAGACTCTATCAGAACATATCATGTTCTGTATAGTTTACTTTCTTCATCACCAAGAACACAAAGCATGTGAATTTATTACCCTAGCTGTTGTTTCTTAGACACTTTCCCAGAACACCAGGTGGACTACTTTATTTATAGAGTTCACTATTGCAATAGATAATGGAGAAGACCAATGCAAGTACTCAGTATGTAATAAAATATTGCTGCAGACTGGGCACAACACAGTCACTATGTCAGACACTATGTCAGAACATATGCTACTGCATATAGTGAATTTGAAAAAAACAGATTAGAACTCTGAGTAATAAAAACTGCTTGCATTTATAGCCACTTTTTATTGACTTATTCACCTATATCTTTGGAGTGGCTTTTTTTGAGTAGATTTCTTTAAAAAGCAAAAGAATTTGGCTTAGTAACTATGAACTGGAATCACTCTAAAAATATTACCATACACTTCTTTTTGCTGTTCACATGTAAGGAATTATGAAATTCCATGAATAATTTATATTCCTTTCTTAGTAACGTAAATGAAGTAATGTAAAATCAAATAGTAATAACCTGGAAATTATAAAAATCACTAAAGACAGAATACAGAATATCTATAAAGAAGGCGTCATAAGCAAAAATGATCAGTTTTGTCAAAGACATTGCTTAATCAATTGAATACTTACAAAGGATTAACCTAATAAATGAACTATTACAATTCTATGAAATGTGATTCCAAATAACTTTTGAAGACCAGAAAAATAAATTCAATTTATAATCTGTTTCTACCAAAGATTTATGTTGAAATCCAGTACAAATTCTACACAATAGAATTTGAAGATCTAAGGAAAAATTAACCTGAGTTCAAAGTATAAATTAAAGATAAGTTACTAAACCATAATTTATAAAAGAATTTACAGCCTGAACACATTGAAAGAAAAAATGATTAAGAACCTGCACAGGCAATTCTTCCAGGAACAGCTGTGCTCATATTTTTACCGTCAATTTCTACCATTCAAATAGATGGAAATATATTTTCAATATTTTACATTCTCAAGAATCAGTTTAACTTCATGTTTCATTTCAGAATCTTCAATAGTTTTCATTTGTTTTTTCTTGGAATAGTAATGTGCTGGCCAACTAATAATTTTATGTTTCTCCAGGGTTTGTTTAATACTTCCGCTTGCATTAGCAAACACTACTTATGAATTTACAGGAATAACTTAAGCAGTTAAGCAGTGTAAGCACCTTTGTACTTCTACGAAGAAAGATGGAATAAGACAGCCTTAAGTAAATCAACTCCTAGTCAACTTATAGAGGTAAAAGTATTGTCTCCCAATAAACCTCTGTAAGTCTTGGTTCACTAGCTACAGGATTTCCACGTGCCTACTTCAAAATCAACAAAATTAATTTCAAGCACATTTTAATTAAAAAAATGTAAAAATTAAGTATTTGGTCACATCTAAAGATCTGTGAAATGACGAGAAAAGATAAATATTTTGCATTAAAAAAACCCTTAAAATAATAAATGAAATCTGATTTTCTACCACTCTCTTTTCTATAATAACACTGCAAGTCTTGAAAATGTCATGATACTTTTGCTTGACCAGACAATCTCTCCCTGCTCTTTCCTTTTCCTTTTCCTCCACATACACGTGTTTTATATATTGCAACTTAAATGTGAATTATTTTCTACCTTTGGAAAATTAGAAATATCTTACAATAGCACAGACAAGAAAATATGCAGGAAGTAACATACATTTTGAAGTGTCAAATCACTGATGTTAGTTGACATTGCTCTCAGCCAGTCAGCACTCTCCTGGGCTGTATAAAACTGAAGTATCCCAGTACTAACTCCATCGAGTGCCAGGACTTCAAATGCATTAGATCTGCAGTAAGAAGAAATATATCTGTAAAGGAAGATACGTCTGTTTTCTGAAACTGCCCAATATTTCTCAGTGTTCAAGTGATTTTTATACCTTTTGACAAGTTTTGAGTCTTAGCTTTACAAATCAAAAGAAAGGCAACAAAAAGAAGAATAATAATAGGCAGTACCAGGAGCAACACATACAGTAAGTACTTTCTATGAATCAGCATATATGTGCTGATCATGTACTCCCCTTGAGTGTACATATTATGCTCATAATTACTGAACTTATGATAGTGTATTCAGGAAGTATGCATTAGATCTTTTTGAACAAACAGAATTTTTTTTTAAATCAAAACGATTATTATCTTCATTGCATTTTAGTTTCACTTACTAATAATGTATTAAGTTGCAAAGACTGACTTCCCTAGCTTTAATTTCTTGAATTCCTACACTTTTCTACATAACATTTTAAGCAATGCTTCTTTTAAGCTCTTTTATGACACAGAAATTTGAAAAATGTACTTAGAAGTTTCTTTAAATAACTTTTGAATGTAGGGCCTTTTCTCAAAACAGCACTGACATGCTAATGTGCAATTGCCATTTAACGTGGTGTCCTGGGTTCAGCAGCAGCAGTCAGTTTTTCTTCTTCTTAGTAGCTGGTGCAGCACTGTGGTTTTGACTTTCGGCATGGTAAAAATATTGATAAAGCTGATGTTTTCAGTTACTGGTCAGAATGTTTACCCTGACCAAGGACTTTGTGAGTCTCATGCTCTGCCAGGGAGGAGGAGAAGCCGGGAGGAAGCAGGGACAGGACACCTGACCCAAAACTAACCAAAGAGGTATTCCATATCACAGCACGTCATGCCGAGGATGTAGAACTGAGAGTTCCCGGAAGGGCTGGATCACGGCGGGGTGGGGGCGAGGTACCGGTTGGTGAGCAGTTGTATTCTCTTCCTTGTTATTTCCTTTATCATTATTACTATTAGTGGTAGCAGTAGTGATTTGTGTTATACCTTAGTTATTAAACTGTTCTTATCTCAACCCGTGGGAGTTGCATTCTTTTGATTCTCCTCCCTGTCCCTCCAGAAGTGGGGGGAAGAAAGGGTTGGGAGGGGAAGCAGACTGTGTGGTTCTAATTTATGGCCTGGGCTTAAACCACGACATGTGGTTTTTATTCATCTTTTAAGTGTTTATAGCAACTTTATTCTGCAAATGCCAATGCTTTCCTTATTATCTGCAGTAAGCCAGGCACAATGTATCTAACTCTGAAATCCCATATTTAGATGTTGATGTGATATGCATGATGATTTTTTTTTTAACAGGAACAACAAAAGTTGAAGTAGCTGTATGGAAGCCTAAATTTAAAATGTGATATACAATAGTTTCAGCAACTAAACTTTGGCAACCTACATAGGTTATTTAAGTGCTCATGAATGCCATGAGAATTGAATTTTAGTCATACACTTTTGTGAAAGACAATTATAATTTTCTGAATGATTGTACAAATATTTGTTTTGTATATAAATATGGAGAATATCACTGCTACCTTCTACATTCAAAATTTAGGTATTTATACCTAAATGCTATATTGCTTTCTTTTTCGTACTAGAAGGAAGCATAATACTGAATGAAGAAAACTGCTCTATGAAGCTGCTGGGTTTTTCTGGGATTCTCTGATCTAAGGTAAAGTCTTCTACTGCTTAATTTATGATACGTCAATATAAACATTCAAAATGACGCATAGAGGTTAACAGGCAGTTGTTCATTCACGTATTACTGAAAAAGTTAGTAATCTAACATTTGTCGCTTGTAGGGAATTTGATGGTGAACCTGAATACTGAACCCTATATACTTGATAAAAAGGTCATGTAAAATACTTATCACACACAATATTAACAAGACAAAGTATTCTAATAGATATGCTTAAGTATTAAAAGAATCATAAAGAGGTACACTTGCTGTTCCCAAATCAACATTCTTGGCCTGAACTTTTTAAATGTATACCACAGATTCCTTTGTTTTCTTTTCACAACTGAATTATCAGGGTAACTACTAAAACCTGACGGCAATGGCACAATTCTGTGTCACTTTCATTTCAGTAAATCTGTTTCACCTCTTCAGAAAGAAAGAAAAGGTCAAAACAAATCCTTTTATTGTCTGCAAGTAAACCGAGTTAAATAATCACCTCTCAAGCACACGGTTCCTTTTACCTAAGGCTCTGACAAAGATCTTGACAGTGCTGTAATGGATTGACTTACAGTATGATCTTTTCAGCATCTCACTGAGACAGTGAAGATCTGTCATCCCCTATGCATTGACACACAGTGGAGAATGGAAACAGACTTAATTTGGTGTTGTGAAGAGAAGCCATTCAAAATACCTAACTTGGACATCAAATTCAAGTATCAAAGCTAAAATGTAGAGCCCTTACATGGACAGAGAAGACAATCCAGAGCACTTAACAGAGCCAAGAAATGTTCTCCACTGAATCTGCAGGGTGCCTAGATACTAACTCAGCTTCACTTCATAAAGGCATGCAGTGTGAATGCTTTATCCAAGTGGCACAAAGTTACACAAAAGGCTGATGAGAGATCACAGAAGGGAACTCACCAGCTAGCAACTAATGCAACCAACACAGGAAACCACGATTAAAAAGTAAGTTTCATTATAAAAATTGACCAATCTTTTATCATTTGAAGCATGCTTCTGGCAATGGTGAATATTGCACTAAAACCCCTGTTGTCCTTTACCTTAAAATATAGTGATCAGTTGTAAAAAACAATTAAGAAGTTTCAAACAAACACATCTAGGATCTGAACTCTTCGCTGACAGGATATTTGCATAGAATCTAATCAGGTGTGAGGGATCCTGCAAGTCCTCTAGACCAGCCTCCTCACTAACTGGTTTAAAATACACATCTCTTTTCCACTGGAGATGAAACTGGACACACTATTTTATATGCAGGTATTTCAGATGTGGCCTCAGGAATACAAAGTAGAGGAGAATAATCACTTCCCTTGCCCTGCTGACTACAGTGTAGCTAATGCATCCCCACGTGTAGGTCTTCACCACTGAAAGTGCATACAGCGGACTCATGCTCAACATGGTGTCCTCCAAGATCCCCAAGCTTTTCCTGCAGTTATTTTAACTTTGGTTTATTTTGAATTAAACTTGGAGTAATGATGTAAGATAACTGAAGCAACATAGACGTTATGCTTCTACAGGTATTTTCTTAACTGACGTCGCAGTAGAAGCAGCTGTATTCCATTAGGTTTGTAAGAACTTGTGCAGAAGTGATAGTGGGAGGCAGAGCAGTTTTAGCGTTCATGAGACCTCTTACACTGTTCCCTTTGAAGCTACAAATAGCTACACTGGCACACTGAGGAAAAAGAAAAGGTTAATATCACCAGTTGAAAGAGAAGAGAGTAGAATGCAGGTGTGAGGTATTTCACTTTGCTGCAGACAGAAAACATCTGAGGAATTCCAGTCTTAGCATGCGTTATTTGTATGGAACAGGCAGAAGAGTTTTGCAGGGAAACAGGAACAACCTGAATGACTGAAAGCTATATGCAGTATCAGTGTATCACTGCTGTCTCTTGAGTGCAGAATGTGCAGTAGGACCAGTGATGAGCTGGAGAATGAAGTGTATATATATTATTAATTTTCTTTTTATAATTCCAGCACAATTATGAGTTGACAATAATTCAAGTGAGATGGATTTCACTCCACTCGAGCATATAAAGTGCTGTTGCCTAAGTATATGGATGACAGGCAGCAGACACACGTTGGAATATGGCAAATTTATATTCAACATCAGATTTTCATTTTGTTTTTTCCCCAGGAGGTGACCAAATGACTGGCATAGCTTGCCCAGCACACTTGTAGAATCTCCATCCTGGGAAGTGTTCAGAAATTGACAAGAGATGGCCCTGAGCAATTTGCTTTCATGAGACATGCTTTGAGCAAGAAGCTGGACTAGCTGACTTCCAGGATCCCTTCCAGCCTGAATTATTTGATTATTTTATAGTGAGTCATGCTAAACTCAGGAACTATTTTGTTTTATCATAAGCAAGAGCATAAGACTGCTGAACTGGATAATTCTCTGGAGATGCTTATTTCCTTCCATTTACTCCAAAGTGAGTCCAGGGGTTTAGCACATTGAGAGGTTAATGACTATTAGATGTCTACAGTCAGGGGAGATGAATCTCATCCATTAAACTCCAATCCCACAAGAATTTTGTGAATGGTCCCAAGCATTTAGGTAGAATGTAATTTTGCCTTCAGTTATTGACATGCAGATGTCTTTTTAGATTCAGAGTATAAAAGTCACCTGTTAATTCTACTCAGGAACTGTAATAAAATACTAGTAAATATAAATTAGCAAATTAAATAAGATTAGTTTTACCATCTTATTGAATGAATTGGCAAATAATTATTATCAAGGTTAAAAACTCTTCAGCTATATTTTTAAAAAGTCTTAATGCAAGCATTTAAAATTTATTTTAATCACTAGGATACTAAACACGCATGTTCTTTTCTATTTGCTCCTTAAGCACAATAGAAGTATGTGGAAGAGGTTACCATTTTAAAAAACAAATCACTCAACTGTATTTTACAGTAACCCTTGTAAAAACTTGATTTATTTCAATGATGTGTTCAGAGCTGATTTGATATGTCAATGGCTTCAGTCTCCAATATAATACATAAGTGTCTCATTAGGTTTTTATGTACTTGAAATGGCTAACAAGACCTATATCTGGATAATAATTATTTGACTGCCTGCCACTGTAATGCCAGTTTAGATTCAGGTTCAATTTCAAGATTTATAAGTCTTTTGGCATGAAGAATGTCTATAGCTCATGACAATAGATCTCTGTCGGTACTACAGAGAGATCATCAGTGTCATTATGTTCTATGCAAAAGATTACTTCTTCAAGATGTTCAGTTCTCCACACGATCTAAATATTGAATTTATACTGCCTACGAAATTCAGATACGTTTGTTAGGGAAAAAGAGATGGCCATGTGTTTAGCTTACACTTAGTAATGTAGAGGGTTTCTCTGAAATCTAATCTTTAATTTTTGACACACTTTCAGGCTGCAAGTACACTGTATGCAAAAGTATGTCCAATTTCTGGCCAAAACATTTTACACCACTTCTTAAGTAAGGAACAGGAACTAACGCAGTCCCAGTCTCTAAGAATCAATATTTGATTCTAATCTTTTATTATGTGCGACATAGCTCCTCTTTAGCTTGTTTTTCCTGCTTACACCTTGATTTATCTCTAATTTAGTAGTTTATTCTAGCTAAGGGTAAGTGGCTAGAATTGAGTAGAGATCTGCACAATGCCTTGTCACTCTTGGGGTAACTTTCTACTTACAGTCTGTTGAGCAGATCATACTCTGTAGCCTGCATTCACCTGATCCCTTGCAATTGATTTCCAGAATGTCTTGCTGCTTGAGCAGCATTGTGACAAACACACTGGAAACATCTATTTTCATTATGCTGTTAAAGAAAAACACACATAGCAGTCTTCAGGCAGTCCTTAAAACCTGTACATAGCAAAACTACTTTAAAAAATCCGCTGCCTTCATGGCTTATTCTTTTCACATATCACCCGAACAATGTAGTAAGAAATTAAATTGTTCTGTGCATTAGATTCCTGAAGACATAATAAAATGCTTGCTGATCCAAAGATCAACAAATTCAGAACAAACATTACAGAATAGGCTCTCATACAGGCAGATGCCAAGCTAGTCTTAGTACTTTGTAACTATAGTCAAAAAATCAATAGGCATGGTAGAAATCTCAAAATATACCAAATATATCAATACTATTACATGAAATATATAAATTTTGTTCCATGGCTATCAGGTCTAAAAGCTATTGAAAATGAGTGTCACTTTCCAACTCCATGCAAAATGAAAAAAAAAAAGTTAGAATTCCTTAAGTGTCAAAGGAAACCCCAGTTGCTGAATCCTAAAATACTATAGCTAAAAATAAGAATGGCAAGAGACAGTACAAAACCTTTTGAGAAAAAAGACAATTTCCAATATAAAATTTTGTTTTAATTTGAATAATCAGAATTACACATAGATCCTATATGGGGCTTTAGTAGAGTTTGTATAATGGTTTTAATGCTTCTTACTTCTGAAAACACTTCTGCTACTTCCAAACTATTTATTTCTCCTTTATAAGTTTGCAAAGCAGTGTTTTTTTCAAAGTTATTCTCTGCCTAACTAAGTACCCAGTCTTTGCCTTCCATTGCTGCCATCTACCAATGGGCTTCACTAGCTTGCATAAAAACCTATTTCATAGGTTTGTTATTTTTTTTTTTTTGTAGTAACAATCGTTAATGTCATCCCCCACACTTTGTACTATTATGTTGCATCCCATTTCCAACAGTACCACTCTTTCATGACATATTGTGCTTCTCTCCTGCACTGATGTTGCTGATTCTGTCACCAGTAATTCTAATTAGTGTATGTTTTCTGCATCATCAGTCAAATAGCCCTTAAGGCACACTATTAATAATATCCCTCCAAATCTATACTTTCCTTTTCATCTTACCTTTCATCAGGCATTAATCTTTGCCACTGTTGCCACCATAATAGTTTGATTGCAAGAGCTTTCAGGTACATACTTGTCCTTATCCTCATGTTCAACATAATTGTTATTGAAAACTGTGAGCAAATACTCATTCAGGTTTTGAAAACTCAGAGAGATTTTGTTTAATTCCTATACCTTTCTCAATATGCTTTATTCCATTTCTTACTTTCCAATTTATTTATTTAATTAAAGGCATTTTGTTAACTTATTGAAATGTTAAAATGGAAAACAGAATCTTTCAGAAAGATTTTCTTAATAAACCAGTGTAACAATTAACCCTCCCCTCCCCCACCAAAAAATAAATAAATTAACAAATCACACAATATTCTGTAGTAATTGAAATGGCCAGAATACCATGAGATAGACAATAACACCTACATCTAATTAAGCTGTTTTGTAATTGGGATCATAGCTACGCAGGCTAATAGCTACTGGGCCTGAATTACTTTCACTCCAGTCACTTCTTCAATTTAATTTCCATCTTCTAAATAAGCATTTCTTTTTTTCAGTCTCTAAACTACAAATGTTTAAGAGGTTATAGCTATTGTACCTTCACTTGAAGCTCTAGTCAATACAGAAAATAAAGTTATTATGTAGTACTGTCAAGGACAAAAAATACTTACCTACACATTTTTCCAAATAAGGATTTAGACATTCCATAAGAAAAATGAAAGCTTATAAATGAGTGAAATATGTTCTCCACCTTCTGTAAGACTACCTATCTTTACTTTTCTATCTTAAAAATAAAAACACCCCAAACTATATCATGAACTATAAATTCCTTTGGGTGAGAAAGACTTACTGATCTCATTATTTCTGTTAAACTTCTATCATATTAATGATGAACTCTATTCTCAACAGTTAAAAAATGTTTCTATTAACACCTAGCAATTTAGAGTATCCACAGAATAGTCCTCCCTGTGTATATCTTACTCTTACACAGAAAAATGAAATTGATAGTTTGGTGAGAAGTGTAGAATGATAGAAGAGTGATGCATTATTATAAAGGCAAATGAATATAAAAGTTGATGAATTAATAATGAAAAAGTCTAATCATTATATATATTCAGATAGACTCCAGTGGTGTCAACAACATGAAATACACTAATTAAAGTTGATTTCAGTAGTTAATACAATATTTCTCTTCCATTAAGGAGACAAATGACACATACTACATTTTTTATCTTTCCTTTAAAATATTCTGGGGATTATTTTTCCTCTTTTTGTGATACAGACAAATGTATTTCACAGTCTGACTCTGCCGTATTTTCATTCATTCCTCTAGGTATAAGGAAGGAAAAAAATCTATCCAATTCTCTCTTTTTTCTGTCAATATGTGCTGACAGAATCTAAAATATATGAAAAATATAGTCTGCTCTCATTAAGTCACCAGTCATAAAACTTCCTGGGAAAAATAAATGAAAAGTCAAGTGAAATGAAAAGCAAATGGTACTCCTTTCTCTCATAATGAAAAAAAGCATAACAATCCAACAGATTCAAGTTGCCCTGGCCATCTCATGACAGAAGAGCTAGAAATATGCCCTTTTTTTGCCAAAGCTACTGGAATATTCAAATGAAAAACACAGGAATTTAACATGCAGACTTTATCCACCAAGGAAATAACATAGCCTAATCTGATTAAATTAGGCTAGAGCTGCTGAGGTGAGTAGCTTCAACACCTGAGCGGAGAGAAGCTCAGCGTCCAA
The DNA here is from genome assembly GCF_963264785.1 of Psittacula echo. Classification (NCBI taxonomy): domain Eukaryota; kingdom Metazoa; phylum Chordata; class Aves; order Psittaciformes; family Psittacidae; genus Psittacula; species Psittacula echo. The sequence continues at coordinate 88,771,858 of NC_137738.1, read as the reverse complement.
GGACCTCAACTCAGAGCGGCCAGAACCACCGCAGAAACCTGAAAACCTCGACAGGACTTGCCCAGGAGCCGGCAGCTCAGCTGACGCGAGCAGCTGACTCACAGGGGGCGGAGCCACGAGGAGCGGCACCAGCCCTGACTGGTTAAAAACCTGCCCCTGGGAGCGCGAGTGATTAGGAGTGTGGTGAGGCAGTTTGTGTGGGCGGGCCAGCAAGCGAGCGCGCGGGATGGTGAGGATTCGCCGTATGGCCAGGGCCCGGTCTGGGAGCTCTGCTCTTGCTGCCCCGGCGGTGGCCAGCATAGGCACCCAGACAGAGCCGATGAGAGGGGAGGCTGCAGCGCAGAACTTGGAGTGTAGAGAGTGCCTGCACTGGTCTTGTGAGGGGGAGGGTGCCCAATGGGCAGGGCTGCACTCGGTGCTCCCTGGTGGAGGTCCTCCTGCAGCAGGTGGCTGAGCTGCGGGATGCTGTCAATAGGCTGCAAGATATCAGGGAAGCTGAGAGGAAGCAGGACTGCCTCCTCCAGGCCCAAACTGGGCAGGGGCCTCAAGCATCCCCTGTAGCTCATGGAGGAAAGAAGGAGGCCGCTAACCCAGGAAGCTGGGAAAAAGCAACAACAACCAAAAAAAAAAAAAAAACCAACCAAAAAACAAAACAAAACAAAACAAAAAAAAAAAACAACAAAAAAACAAAAACAGGAAGAAGAGGACAATTAAAAGCAATGGGCTTCCTCCTAAATCTGTTGTTCCCACCCAGAACCACTTTGCAGTTCTGCAGGGGACTAATGAGGAAACACCCTCACAAAATTAATAACCGGCTTATGCACTGCTAGAGAGGATCACTACTGGTGCTGCCAGGAAAAAGTGGTGGGTAATAGTGGTAGGGGACTCTTACATTGAAAGGAACAGAGGTACCCACCTGTCTGCCTGACCCAGCCTCAAGGGAGGTGTGTTGCCTACCAGGGGCATGGATCAGGGGTGTTACAGAGGCTGCCTGCTCTAGTAAGTCCCATTGACTATTACCCACTTCTTGTGGTCCTTGTGGGTGCTAGTGATATAGATAGCAGTAGGCTGGAGAACATAAAGAAGGACTACAGAGCCCTGGGAGAGGTGGTTAGGGGCTCTGGAGCTCAGACTGCCTTTTCATCAATTCTCCAGGATACAGGGGAGGACCCTAAAAATGCTAGGAGGATTGGCCAGGTTAATAAATGGTTAGAAAGGTGGTGCCATAGTCAGGGGTTTGGGTATTTAGACCATGGGACGCAGTTTAGGAGGTCAGGTCTACTGGGGGCTGGTGGAGCTGGTCTGACAGTGAAGGGGAAGAGCAATTTTGGTAGGAGGCTTGCCAGGCCGGTCAAAAAAGCTTTAACTAGATGTGTTGGGGGAGGGGGGGCATCAGTCCATCCCAACACACCCAGTCAGTTGCCAGCACCTATAATAAATGCTTGAAGCAATGCAGAGATATTCCAGCTGCTCCAGCCAATGAGCTGGCTTCATTTGGAGCTCGGCTCAGATGCCTCTATACAAACGTCCATAGCATGGAGAACAAACAAGAGGAATTAGAGATGTGTGCATGTGTACGGGGGTATGATATAATAGGCATCACAGAAACATGGTGGGATGGCTCCTATGACTGGAGTGTTGGAATGGAAGGTTACAGGCTCTTTAGAAAAGACAGGCCTGGCAGACGGGGAGGGGGAGTTGCTATTTATGTTAGGGATAGGCTGGAGAGTATGGAACTCTGTCTGGGGACAGGTGAGCAGTCAACAGGGAGTTTATGGGTCAGGGTTAAAGGGAGAACAGCTATGGGGACATTACTGTGGGGATCTGTTACACACCGCCTGATCAAGAAGACTCTGCGGATGAAGCAGTCTATAGACAGATAGGAAAAGCCTCACGCTCACAGGGCCTTGTCCTCATGGGAGACTTCAACCACCCTGATATCTGCTGGAGGGACGGTACGGCCTGGCACAAGCAATCCAGGACGGCCTGGCACAAGCAATCCAGGAGGTTGCTCGATTGTGTGGAAGACAAGAAGAGTGTGCAGCAAGCTCACTGCCCTGGACTTCAAGAGAACAGACATTGGCCTCTTTGCGAACCTGCTTAGTTCTCTTCGGGAACCTGCTTATATTCTATGCGATATAGCCCTAGAGGGCAGGGGTGCCCAGGACTGTTGGTTGATATTCAAGGACCACCTGCTAGAAGCTCAGGAGTGTTGCGTCCCAGCTAGAAGAAACTGCAGCAGGAGGGCCAGGAGACCTCCTTGGATGGATAAGTCACTGCTGAGGAAACTTTGAGGGGGAAAAACGAGGCTTATAAAAGGTGGAAACAAGGACAGGCAGCCTGGGAAGACTACAGGGATGTTGTCCGGGAAGCTAGGGACCAGCTGAGGAAGGCTAAGGCCCAGTTAGAATTAAACTTAGCTAGGGATGTGAAAGGTAACAGGAAGGGATTCTGTAGTTACACTGCAAATAAAAGACAGACTAGGGACAATGTGCACCCTCTCCAGAAGCTATCAGGAGAACTGGCTACCCTGGATTTCGTGAAGGCTGAGGTGCTTAATGACTTCTGTGTCTCAGTCTCCACTGGCAGATGCTCTGACCGTACTACCCAAGTCTTGGAAGGCAGATGCAGGGACTGTAAGAATGAAGACCCTAGGCCCACTGTAGGAGAGGATCTGGTTCAAGACCATCTTAAGAACCTGAATGTACACAAGTCCATGGGACCTAATGAAATCCGTCCACGGGTTCTGAAGGAGCTGGTGAATGAAGTTGCTAAGCCGCTGGTCATCATATTTGAAAAATCATGGCAGTCAGGTGAAGTTACTGACCACTGGAAAAAGGGAAATATAACCTCCATTTTCAAGAAAGGGAAAATGGATGACCCAGGGAACTACAGAGCAGTCAGTCTCACCTCTGTGCCTGGCAAAATCTTGGAGCAGATTCTCCTGGAAGGCATGCTAAGGCACATGGAAAACAGCAAGGTGATTGGTGACAGCCAGCATGGCTTCATTAGAGGGAAATCCTGCCTGACCAATTTGGTGGCCTTCTATGATGGGGTACAGAACTGATGGACAGGGGTAGAGCAGTTGACGTCATCTACCTGGATTTGTGCAAAGTGTTCGACACTGTCCCACACGATATCCTTGTCTCTAAATTGGAGAGACATCAATTTGATGGGTGGACCACTCGGTGCATAAAGAGCTGGCTGGATAGCTGCACGCAAAGAGTTGTGGTCAATGGCTCAATGTCCGGCTGAAGATCAGTAACGAGTGGTATCCCTCAGGGATCAGTGTTGGGACCGGTCTTGTTCAACATCTTTGTTGGTGACATGGACAGTGGGATTGAGTGCGCCCTCAGCAAGTTTGCCGATGACACCAAGCTGTGTGGTTCGGTTGATATGCCGGAGGGAAGGGATGCCATCCAGAGGGACCTCGACATGCTTGTGAGGTGGGCTGATGCCAACCTTATGAAGTTTAACCATGCCAGTGCAAGGTCTTACACCTGGATTGGAGCAATCCCAGGCACAGCTACAGGTTGGGCAGAGAAGAGATGCAGAGCAGCCCTGTGGAGAAGAACTTGGGAGTGTTGGTCGATGAGAAACTGAACATGAGCCGGCAGTGTGCGCTCACGGCCCACAAAGCCAGCCGTATCCTGGGCTGCATCAAGAGAAGCGTGACCAGCAGGTCGAAGGAGGTGATCCTGCCCCTCTCCTTTGCTCTCGTGAGACCTCACTTGGAGTATTGTGTACAGTCCTGGTGTCCTCAACAGAAAAAAGACATGGAACTGTTGGAACAAGTTCAGAGGAGGGCCACGAGGATGATCAGGGGACTGGAGCACCTCCTGTATGAAGATAGGCTGAGAAAATTGGGGCTGTTCAGCCTGGAGAAGAGAAGGCTGCGTGGAGACCTCATAGCAGCCTTCCAGTATCTGAAGGGGGCCTACAAGGATGCTGGGGAGGGACTATTCATCAGGGACTGTAGTGATAGGACAAGGGGTAATGGGTTAAAACCTAAACAGAGGAAGTTTAGATTGGATATAAGGAAGAAATTCTTTACTGAGAGGGTGGTGAGGCACTGGAATGGGTTGCCCAGGGAGGTTGTGAATGCTCCATCCCTGGTGGTGTTCAAGGCCAGGTTGGACAGAGCCTTGGGTGACATATTTTTACTGTGAGGTGTCCCTGCCCATGGCAGGGAGGTTGGAACTAGATGATCTTAATGTCCTTTCCAACCCTATTCTATGATTCTATAAACTAAACTAGATTCGATGTAAACTGTACTAAGTATACTGCAGTCTAACAGGCAACTCTAGATGTATAATATGTTTCTAACTGAAAAATGGTCAAAAATATTCAGCGAATGATGATGATTCTAAAATGCCACATTTTAATACTCTCTATATTTTTGAAATAGAGCCAGCAAAAAGATGTCCTTCGATAACATATCAGACTGTTCAACCTTAAGATAGACAATCGTGAAATTCTGAGCTTATTTACACCACCAGAAAATTAATGCTGAAAATATGAAATAATCTTGAATATGACAGAGAAAAAAAGTAAATGAGGTCAGAGAGGCCATCCAGACTGGCTGACAGCAGTTTACCATGTCAGAACAGCAAGAGTAGTTGATCTTACAGATGCTCTACACAGAATATACAATACTATGTATTAAAATAATATTGTTTTGTGATTGATTTTATTAATGAATGTATGCTAAGTCTGCTGTAGTCAACTACAAGAATCTCACAGGTGAAAAAGCTGTCTTTCTATCAAGGAAAAGAAGGATTGAGGAAAACCAAGTGTGCATTACCTGTGAGTGGACAGACAGCAAAATATTCATACAGGCTTCAACTTCCTTTCACAAGCCATAACATTTTGCATAGATACAAGCCAATGTCAAAAGCCAGAGGGATGTAGATATTTTTTGTAGAAAGAAGAACTCTCTGACTTTAATTCAGGTAGGGAATAGGGGAAAAGATCTTTCATACAGTTCATCTAGCTGAAGAAAAGGCACACAACTGTGTACGTGACACTACAGAAGATAGTTCCAGTACTTCAACAACATTAAAAAGTAACCTGACTGTTCTAGTGCCAGTGCATCTTCTTGTGACCAACTGAGGTAACTCAGAGGATAAGATATAATGAAGCATTGCAACAAAACAAAGTTTTGACAAAGAACATGAGTGAGATAAATAGCTACAAGGATGACATATAGATTAATGGACTCATTTAATACTTAAAAAGCAGCCATGCTGTCTACCAATGTATGCAAATAGGCTCTAAGTGAATGTTCAGAGAATAGCAACATTAGCATATTGGTCAGCAGGATCCATGATACATTCAGGGGAATTGTCATGGACTCATTAAATTTACTTTAGACTGATGGCTGAAATGTGAAAGGGAACAGAGACGTGGAGATATGGTTGAAAGGAAGATTGTTATCTAGACTGATGTAATCATTTATACTTGTAATAGCTTGTAGGTTTTATTTTGTGGAAAGCAGACACTTGATTTTAGAGAGCAATTACTGTATACAAATGTTGGAATTTATGTTTATATGAACATTGGGAAATGTAAAAGAAAGGACACAAGTGGGATAATAGTAAAAATATGTACATGCATTTCAGAAAAGGAGAGAATAGGGTAAGAGCAGTCTGGTATCCCTTAGGCAAAATAAACAGCTTTAGTAAGAACATGGGAAACACCTCATCCAGTTAGTCTCAAGGCAGTATTCCTTTAATGCTCATAAAGATGTGCTTGTTGGTTTACCAAAATAAGTAAGAAGTATTTAGTAGCACTAAAGTATCATGGGATAGTGATAGGCTTTATGGAACAATTTCATCTTCCTTTAGACTGTTTATGACAAAAACAAAAAAAACCCACCAGTAATAAAGGAGTGCTGTGTATATTAAACATACATGGGAAAGCAGGACACATCACAAAAGAGCACGTCTCTCCAAGACTGAAACTGAAAGCATTAAAATCCCCAGTCCTCACACGAAAAATCTATCTATGATGGGTTGACCCTGGGCCAGCAGCTAACCATCCACACTGCCCCTCACATCCCTACACCTCTCCAGTGGGACAGCAGAGACAATAGGAAGAACAAGTAAATTTGAGGGTTGAAATAAAAGTATTTCAATAAGCAAAGGGAAGAGCAGAAAAAAGCCCAAACCAAACAAACCCACAACAAGTGATGCAAAGGCAACCAATCACTGTCTCTCACAAGCAGAATGGTGCCCAGTCAGTCTCCAAGCAATGGCTAGCTCACCCATAGCCCTTCTTCTCAGTTTTTATTGCTGAGCACAGTGTTACAAGGCATAGAATATCCATTTGCTCAGTTCGGGCCAGTGGCTTAGGTTCTGCCCGCTCCCAACTTCTTGCTCACCCCAGCCTACTCCTTGAGTGGAAGCAGAGCAGGAAAAGGAGAAAGTCTTGATATTTCAAAAGCACTGTTCAGCAACAACGGAAATACTGGTGTGATATTAACATTGTTTAGTCAGAACCCAAAATACAGCACCATATGGGCTGCTATGAAGAAAACTAAATCCATCTCAGCCAGACACAGTGCGATACCAGGTGTTTTACTTCCAAGAATTCTCAAAAAGCACATGCTAGTTTTGGAAACTGTAATCCCTTGGGATTGCTCCATCTAATGCTTACAGTGCACAGAATAGGAGTGAAACTGCTTCAAACTATCAAGGTGATAACTGAACTCAGAGACTTAAATTTCTGTCTTCCTCCTAGTATCCTTCATATTTAAGAGCAGTGATAAGCTGATGATGAGTTGATGTCTAAATGTGCATGCAGAGATTTGTTCACTTAATTCCAGGAGAAATTCTGAGCCTTGGATGATTGGAGGCCTGTGATAGACTGTAAAGGGTCAGACCACATGAATTAGTCAGTTGAAGTAGGAAGGAAGAAAGTAGTGGAGGAACTGATGAGAGACTAAATAAAATGGAATTAAGAGTTCAGACTGCAGAAGACCCTAAAACTTTTCTGGACAATTAATTATTATTCACCTGTGATGCTTTAACACAAAGTTCAGGAGAGGAGCTGCGAAATGATTTGGGAGACTAATTTCTCCAAGTTAAAGCAGTGTAACTGTCCTACTACAAATTTTTTTTTTTCAGGTCATTTTCAGGAAACATGTAACAAATCTGACATAGATCAAGAAAGGTATACACATGAATTTCTGCTACCTCCTGGTAGAATATATCCTATAAGCAAATAAACATAGAGCAACCCATAAAGAAAATGGACCATATTAACAGTGAATAAACTTTGATCCTCATATATATGGAGAACTATGGACTACTTGGATGACAACTACTGGTAGATTTGAAGTAGTCCTACCATACAGAATATTTTGTAGAAAAAAGCTGATGCATGCTGCAATGTGTTAAACCTTTCTCAAGCACATTATTGAAGCTTTATTAAACTTCACTTTTGCTTTCATGTTTCCTGAAGTTCAGAAAAATCACCTCTGCCATCCTATTCCAAGGCTACTTTATGAACCATTACATAGGTCTCTGAGAAGCAAAAAGATTCTACAAGTAAAATTACAATATTTTGTACCATGCAGTTTGACAAAAACTCTTGTCAATGAGTTTCTATATGACAATGATATGCAGCATAGTCATGATGATTGTGTAGAAATTATAATTTATAAAGAAAAAGAAGAATTAATTGACAATATTAGAATTTGGGAATAGAAGTATTCTATTAAAAGCTGTGGAATGAAATGTAGTACCTTAAAAATTAATTCAGTTAACACGAAGCTTAATCTCTGTCCTAGCTCCTGATGCTAGCTGAATTCCCAAAATAAAACATATTATAGAAACATACTTGTACAGCTAAATATTTTGTCCTTTTTTACTGTATCTTTGGTAGCTGCCATGCATGCCATTAATCTCAAGAGAAGATGGACTGTGTACTTTTTAATAAGATGAGTTTCATATCTCCACACAAAGAATTCTTACAGATCCAACACTCTCCAGCAAAATATTAGATACAGTTAGCTAACCCAGTGTTTCCCTTTTTGGATTACAAACCTTAATTTATCTGTTCCAGATTTGTACCTCGAGATTCGAGCCATTGACAGAGGAACTGATAGGGTGTCTAGCCAGCGCTTCTCATATTTTGGTTCATTAGCTATAGGTGAAGAAGGTGATGATGGAGCCTGCACAAAATAAATGAGAATCAGTAAGTGTAATTTATCAGACGACATAGTGAAAAAAACACTAATATGCATCTCTGGCTCTGCTTGTCTCTGAAGTGAGTAATCATGGAAATAAAATTATTCAAGAATCTCAGGATTTAGTAGAGAGTTCAAAGGAAGCATTCATGCAGAAAGGAATGCTACCTATATTGATATTATACTTGTGACTTAATTTCATTATTACCTTAATATTAAATATATACATATTTTTAATATTTGTAACTGAAAATAAAAAGGAAATAGTTTTTAGTCATAAGCGTCCTTAATTTTGTCTAAATGTAACATAAAATCATTTTGGGTTTAAATTAATTTGGTCTTTGCAACTCTTCTACGTCATCAGAGAAAAAGACACAAATGATATCCTAATGTAAAGACTACATTAGAGAATATTGGTTTCTTATTTGTGCATTGTGACTTTTATCCATAATGTTATTTAATAGTAGATTTCTGTGTTATTGCTATACATATACAGACTGATGAATTTTGAAATATCATCTATCTTTGAAGTTTTCCTTCAAATGCTTCTATTAGAAAGATTGTAGATACTGTCTAAGCAGTAAAGGCTGTCCAGGTCTCAGAATAGTGAAAATATATAATTTTACAATCATCTACTCATTTCATGTAACTATGGCATAGAAAAGAAAACTTTAAAGTAGATGTCTGCAAATGCAAATGAAGTTAGGGGAATTAGCCTGGATATGTAGCTATTGATGAATAGCCTAAACCAGAGCTTATCTACGAAATGTTCAGCCTGCTCATAATGTAGCACTCTTTTGTATTGCAACTAAATAGTGCATAAAAGCACAAAGAATGAAACATTATAAAAGGAAATATTTATGAAATATTAAAAGTTGCCATAAAGTTGCACTAAAACATTCAGGAAACTGCAGAGAGATAGGTATCTTAATCGATATAAACTTGCAGATCATGTAGTTTGTTCCTTGTGAAATAATATCCAGAGGTTTCCATCACTGTATCCATGACTGGAAATGAAGAACTATGCCCAATTTGTCAAAAAAGATTGTAACCATTTGTTTTCACAGGCAAAAATTAGCAAATGCTGGAAACCACTGCTCAGTGTAACACCTGAGATTTATGAGCATGATTATGAGCTTAAAAAAATGCTCATTAAAAACAGAATAAACTGGGAGTTTCTTATAGAAAGCATAAAAATCATAAATTGAAAAATATTTATTGGTATTTATATCTCCACACTAATATGACAGCTGAGCATTTCACTTTTATAGAGCTAGTAATACTATTTACAGAGAGGCAGCTGAGAAGGATTCACAGACATAGGTATTTAGGTCAAAGTTTGGCATTTGTGCTGTCTCTGAATCAAAATTATTTGTCCCATATTGTACAGAGCACTTTCTGTTAGAGAAGGGAGATGAAAGTTGGTTATTTTATACAAGCTGTAAATAGGCACTGAGTAGTACTTACAAAAGCAGATAAACAGTGGAATGACCCAACTTCAGCTGTGTTATGCCCAGGTGTTTAAAAAGCCATTAAACTTATTTAAAATAAAGAACATTCTGGGAATGGTTCTATTTCTATTTCTTTTTCTTGTTCATAAGGATTTGGGGTTCATTTCACCCTCCCACTCCGCCTAAAGCTCCTTACAGTCAGCAAGGGCTGAACTTTCTTTCTTTAAATAAATCACAATAGTGAGTTTCACATTCTAACAGGACGACTGAGAGTTGGTGATTGAGGAACACTTTCCAGCTAAATGAAAAATTTGTAATGAAATTGGCAGTGTTGGCAACACTAAAGAATCTTTTAGTCTGCAATCTGTTTGGGGAAAGGAATTTAATTTAGAGTATTTGCAATCCCTAGAACAATCCCGCTTTCATTTCACCGAGATCTTCTGGTGTTGTTGCAGTTTGAATATTTCATAATCAAGTCCATAGACTAATTCTATTACATACAATTAGCCACAAAAGGCTAAGTTGACATAAAAAGCTGATACTAAGCTCCAAAGCTTAGTATAAATTTAATAATAATATCATGCTGAAAAATCCAATACATATCTGAGAATGCTGTACAAATTAAAATAATTGACAGAACCACATGCAATCTGAAGTTTAAAATTATCACCATAATCTAATATGCCTGTCTGGAAACTGAAATGTCTAAGAATAAAGTAGAAGGTAGCTTATTACAGTCAAACATAAATGCTTGAATATGATCACTGAATTTGAAACCAAAGATCAGAAAATAAAGGAACATAAAAATTTCTGCAGCACCTTTGTTTACCTGTTAATTTCTTTACCTCTTGTTCCCATTCTTTAAATTCTTAAGATATAGAAAGCATCTAGACAATTTAAACATTTAAAAAATCTGTCTTTTTCGTGTGAACTATTAGCTGTACTTCTTTTAGCAAGCTGTTGAACAATATACTGTAATTATCTAGGTGATTTAAGAGGACTTGGCAGCAAAAAAATTATGAGTGGGTCACTAGCAATTTCATGTTTCTATTTGGTCCCGTACACTCCATTCAAATGCTTTAGTAAGATACCAGTGCAAAACAAAACATATCTCAATATAAGTAATGATGATAAGATCTCCTCTCAGTCATCTTTTCTCCAGGCTAAACAGGCCCAGATCTCAGCCTTTCCTCATAAGAGAAGAGAGATGCTCCAGTCCCCTAATCATCTTCATAACCCTCTGCTGGACCCTATCCAGCAGTTCCTTGTCATTCTTGAACTGGGGAACCCAGAACTCGACCCGGTATCCCAGATGCGGCCTCACCAGAGCAGAGTAGAGGGGGACAACCACCTCTCTCAACCTGCTGACCATACTCTTCCTAATGCACCCCAGGATACCATCAGCCTTCTTGGTCACAAGGGTGCATTGTTGGCTTATAGGCAATTTGTTGTCCACCAGGACCCTCAGGTACTCCTCTGCAGAGCTGCTTTTCAGCATTTCAACCCCTAACTTGTCCTGGTGAATGGAGTTATTCCTCCCTCAGTGCAGGACCCTACACTCAGCTTTGTTGAACTTCATTGGTTCCTCTCCACCCAGCTCTCTAGACTGTCCATGTCTCACTGAATGACAGCACAGCCTTTTGGTTTATCAGCTACTCCTCCAAATTTTGTATCACCATTAGACTTGCTGAGGGTACACTCTGTCCCTTCATCCAGGTCACTGAGAACTTAATTGAACAAGACAGGATTCCATAGTGATCTTGGGGGAACACCCCTAGCCAAGGTGTCCTACTAGACTGTGCCACTGATCACAGCCCTCTGACCTTGGCTGTTCAGCCAGTTCTCAATCCACCCCACTGTGCACTCATCTAACTGAAATTTCCTGAACTTACCTATGAGGATGGTATGGGAGACAGTGTCAAAAGCCATCTGGATAAGATGGTGAACACCAGACTGAGCAAGTTTAATAGACACAATAAGTAACAAAAAACGATAAAAAGAAAAACAAACTGCAAACATCTGCAGAAGCAGCTCATGATACTGAATAACTGAGAGATAAAAGGACTGCTACAAATACAGTAGATAAATGTATAGTAATGCACACGAAGAAAGACAATATTAACTTCCCCTATACTGTAATAGGATATGAACAGATGATTAACACTCAAAAATAAGATCCTGCTGTTGTAGGAAAAGCAGATGTTGAAAGGAATGGAATCGTTTTCACACAAATAATTAAGTAAACAGAGATTCATTAATCTGGAAAAGAAGCATCTAAGGGAATTGTGTCAAAGGTATGTAACAAATAACAAAGAAAGGGATTAGAGAACAGTGGTTCACTTGCCTTTTTCATATAAGCAGAAGGGGTATTGATTAGAAGTAAAAACAGTAGGATAAAACCAATGAAAGATTGTTTTTTCTCTATATAACAAAATGGCTCAGGAAGTCCCTATGGCAGAAGTAACTGGAGAAGCAGGAAATAAACCCTATAAATAATTGTACATATTTCCTCTGGTTTTGTATTCTCTGGAGGGCATCAGCTGGGAACAAGCTATTTGGCTAGTTGGTCCTTTGGTCTGACCCAGTGTACTGAGTTGGCTGACCTTCAAGCCTTCTGTCTACTAAGCAGCTGCTGCTGCTCATGTTGAAAACTCTCAACAGTGTTTCTCCAAAGTGCTAAAAAAAATTGACTGTTTAGAGATCATCTCTGCAATCACAGCTTTTATCCTCTGGTTCATTTCACACCTTTGGCATTCTGCTGAGACCGCCAACAATGTTGCCAATTAATGCCAATTTATTTGTAACACCTGTCCGTTAAGAAATGGATTGAACACAAAAATCTCATTTTTGACAGAACACTGAAGAAGAATCAGGTTGTAATGACACATAATCACTACCCACCTGTGTACTACCCCCACTGTGTACACCACAGCTGTGTACTGTTGACCTAGAGCAGGGTCTGATTCTCTATCCCATTAGCAATTGTTGACCTATGAAGGACAATGTAGGCAAGTGCTTTGATGCTTTTTAAAACTACTGTATAACAACTCATTATGGGGCAACCAAGAAGTCTTCACAGAAGTAGAATGCGACCAGAAAGTCCTCCCCTAAGTGAGACATAATGAGACACATCTCTATAATTAAGTTTTCACTAAGAACATAAGAAGGAAGGTGAAAGAACATAGCTAACTGGGACTGTCAATTTTTGCAACTTTTTGTGACATACAATTTGCAGAGTTTGGGAACAGTTATTTCACCTTATTTGATTTTTTTTTTTAACTGCCATTGATTCTAGATTTCAGCAAGAAAAATATCATTTCCTCAGAAAGAAGGGTTTCTGAATCCTCCCTGGTAATGTGATTCACAATTTCTGCTAGGCTGCACCTTGAAAGCTTCCAAAGTGATATTTTAGGCTGACACATTGCTCTTTTCTTAAACATGGGCTTCAGGCATGTTGAAACTGGGTTGATTCACTTTTGGAGTCACAAATGCACAGGGTGATATTGCTTAGTATGATTAAGCTTGCTTTTAAATACACTTTTCTGCTTTGCAGAAAGGCAAGTTTTGCATAATCTTCATAGCGGATGCAGATGAAGGACTATACCTGGAGCAGCAATATACATTTGCAAGCATTCTCATACCACAGTTAAAGTGAAGAGGCAACAATAATCAGCACAGTTTATTCTTAGGAGACTAAGCTAATTAACATTAATGCTTTCTTCCCTCAAAACATGCTACTTTTTCTCTTTACCATGATGCCTTGCTGCTGTCACCAGCATTGAGAAATAGAGCACAGGAAAAATTCTTATAAATATCTGAGCTTTCACCTGTAGATGTAGCCAGTGCAAATTATTTCACAAAAGACTTGTGTGCTATAAGAATTTGATCTTCTATCAAAACTCCTTAATTTTTGCAGTTATTTTCTAAACTTTTTGCAGGGTTTCAAGAAACAGGTAAGATACGCACTTGCAAACTTAATTTCCAATAAATATATTTTAATTTATGTGAAATAATATATTTAATTAATTGTTATTTTGGTGAAAACTGAACGATGAAACAATCTAAAAGGATCTAAAAGGCTAGTAAATAATACAAACATACAATCACAGAACAGTTTAGGTTGGAAAGGACCTTAGAAATCATCATCGGGGGTGGGAGGGGGGAGTGAGCAAGCTGCTGTGTGGTTCTGAGTTACTGGCTAGGTTTAAACCATGACAAGTCTGTTTTTCAAAGAAGGCAGATTTGTCTTGCACTTATTCTGGAGGAAGAGAATTAGAGTCTTATAATTTCTTGCAACAGCACCAGCAATCCTCAACTCACTGTGAATTGGATGAGCTCTCCCTATAGTTTCCAGTCTGTGACTGAAATACATGTATATATTATATATACATATATATATTTATGTATATGAACAGGGTTACTTATACAAGTATATAAGTGAATGGATCAGACCAATGTATGGCTGAGCATTTGCTAATACTTATTCCAGGGACAGAGAAGAAACAGAGGCTGTAATCTAGTTGGAGAAGAACACAAGACCGCTCCATTTCACACTAAAAGACTCCTACATTAGCTTACTTTAATCCTTGAAAACCACCATTAACAAGTGTTCAGCTGGTAGTAGAGACATGAGAGAAAATCTTGTGATGCCCAGCTAAAGAAACCCATTGTTGTGATACCTACTGTAAACAGAAGTCAGTTAGAGCACTCAGCTTGTCTGCGAATTCAGAGGGATTATCAAGATTGTCAAGATACCTGTGTGTTCCTTTGATGCAGCATCAATTCAGGAGAGAGTCTGTGTTTATTTATTTTTAATGGAATTCTTCCATGCAGGTGCACAATTCTGTGACAGCTTTAAGAAGACAGTAATTACTTGGCAAAGTATGCATCACCAAATCATTTAATAGATAAAGGCTTCTATACAGGAAACAAGCTCTTCCAGATGAAGTAACAATTTGGACAAGTAATTTGATGCCTTTAAAATTCAGTGAAAGCAGCAAATTTTAATTATACAGCTCTATTCTACATTATTCTAATTGACAGACAGTGCTTAATTAAATGGGAGGAAGGTGAAACAGCATGTGAAACAAGCATATTACTCCCTTTCTATCACAGAAGAAGAAACATTTTAAATTCTAATGCTGCATCAGATGCATGCTTTTGAAATTTAATGACTGCTCTTGAAGACGTTTAATGCTTTTTAATTAACAAATAGTTTTGCAGACACTGAGCGCCTATATTTGGTGTTTACATGGACAGTCTGTATAGAAGTACATTTTAGGAACTTAAACTGCCCTATTCAGTGCAATAGCTATGCATTTAAATCAATGGGATTGCTATTCCACCAGTAAGGAACAAATTAAAAA
Source organism: Psittacula echo (assembly GCF_963264785.1). Taxonomy (NCBI): domain Eukaryota; kingdom Metazoa; phylum Chordata; class Aves; order Psittaciformes; family Psittacidae; genus Psittacula; species Psittacula echo. The sequence continues at coordinate 88,756,850 of NC_137738.1, read as the reverse complement.
GCTTTAAATTATGTAAGTTTCCCTAGAAGTGATTTACAATGGAAATATTAATGAATATTTCATTACAGCTGTGCTGCTAGGTCCTACTACATTATTATTTTTTTAATGAACCAATGAGGTACAAGCCTGACTAAGATATTTTTAGAGAATACAAATGGACTGTTTGACAGAATCTTGCACCTTTTCCTTTAATTTGTTTCCCTCAGGCTAGCCTGTAATTGGATCCTGAGTAACCTCAACAACCTTGCCTGGAACATTGTTCCAGATATATTCCTCCTTTGGGGAAAAGGGGACAGGGGCCAGAGGCCAGAGTAATTTATATTAAATCTCAGCATAAAAAGCAGGAAGTAATTATGACTCTTCTCAAACTATAACAGCAGTCAGAAATCAAAACCCAACATTAAAGGTAATGTAAGGAAAAGAACAGAAGAAAACATAATGTTGAGATTATTATGGTATTACACTATTAATGCAAGTGTACCCAAACTTCAAGTGTTACAGACAGCTTTTGGTAGCCTTTCATATCCCCAAATGGGCATGCCATCCTTGCTTAGAAAAATTAGCTCAGGGTGGAAAATTCCTTGAACTCCACAAAGTCTGCACACCCCTCAGTATAAATTTGAGGCTTAACTGTTGTTTGTATCCTTAACTAGAAACTCAGTAAGTGTCAATTTGTCACAGGAATGGCACTTGATGAAACTGGGGGAGAACTTGTTGCCTAAATTTTACTATCAGTTTTCACAGTAAGCCATTTCTATTATGTACCTGAACTGCTGGACTTCATCTGCGCTAACATCAAATCCAGAAATATGCCATCACTATATGCCTCTCTGTTTCCATGCTGATCATTACCAAAGCCTAGCATTTGTAACAGTAATTGAACATACCTTGGCAACAGTAGATGGATCTTGCTGGTTTAAAAATAAAAAAAAGGGAAAATAAAAAAATAGAAAAAGCTTGTATTCATTTCTTCTAACACTTCAGCTTCCTCGTTTAGTCATCGATCTCATGAATGGTACCACATTTATTTCCCTTTAACCAAGGACTTCTAATAATCCCTGCTAAAATATGTGAAAGAAGTCTGCTCTTTTTGTTCACCATGTTTGCAACAGATGAGAAATGGTCATAATTTTGCTTACCCATAGAGTGGAGTTTCAAATTCTACCTTTATAATCTAGCTCTCACCTGAAGTTGTCCATTTTGTACCTTTATAGTCATAGGCAGGAAAACAGATAAGAGAAAAAAACAGATGAGTTTGTCCAAGAATCAAATGCAAATTAATTAACTAAATTTCTCCACAGCTCTTATTCTGCACACTTGAATATCATAGGCCAAACAGGAAAGCATCATTAATAAGTAAATAATTTGTTTGCCTATCCGTGCAAATGAAAGGTACTCAATGCACTTAGTGAAACTTATGCAAATGCATAAGGATAAAGAAAATATTACCCAATTTCTACCAGCAGTCATTAAAAAGGGTAATAAATTGGGTTTTATCTCCTAAGTCATTTTCTTTTTGCTGCTGTTGCAAACTACAATGACCAAATTCTTAAGACCTATAAGTCACAATGCATTCTTATGAAATGGCAATGTATGGCAAAATTATGTATAAATAAAAAATAAAACCAGATACCTAACAAATGCAAGTTACTGTTTTCTACTGAGCATACTTCTATTCTGATCCTGCTGCACCTTTCTCTGAAAGATAAATAATAAAGCTCATTTTATCTGAGCTTTCTTGGTCTTTTGCTTCTTTTCTAGTGGAAACAGATTTGGATTGAAGCTGCCTTCTTTGAAGGTGTGTGACTATCAGGTTAATTTTCAGCATTCTAAGTGAATACTTTTAAAACTAGTATTAGGTGTCATAAAGCAGCAAATATTGTTCCATGTTCATTTATTTAGCAGCTAGTAAGACTTTCTTTGTATTTTCAATGCCACATTAACTTTCACCAGCTTTGTTAAGGCTTTAAGTTAAGAAAATCCTAAATACATATTAATTTCTGTGCAGAAGAAATGACCAACGTGATCCATCATATGTTAAATACTAGAAGAAATAAGTCTGCTGAAAGGATTAACAGTGACAGTGGGGATCAATACAACTAAAAGATAAGACTTTTAAAGATACATTTTATTCACTTCATTAATCTCATAGTGAAAGTCCCAATCAACTCTAAGCAGAATTAAAAAAACACAGCACTGTTGAATAGCTAAATCTAAATCAAACAATTTCAATACTCAATATCAAATGCATTTCCTTAACAATTCTACAGTCGAGGAGTAGGAAGGTGTTATTTGATAGGCTTTTCCCAACTTCTACTGCTATGCTTTCTGAAAGGTGTAATCAGAAACAGAAAATTTGGAATATTTTTCCCTATAGGTGGAAAGGGAACAGACACTTCGTATTTTATTAACTGAGAAAAAGAAGCACAATTATTTCCAGTGTGTTTATCTCATTTCATAAATGTCTTCAGCACAGCAGGAGTCCAAAATATTTAAGTGTAGCTAGCTGTGTTCATCTATTTTAAGTTTCTCTTCAGCGAATAAATGGAAGAGATGGTGATGATTACTTTCATGAGAGTAACCAGCGCTGTACCTCTAAGTGAGCTATTTATTGTATTTATTACATTAACTATATTTTATGCACGTACATTACCAAATGATACACTGTGAATTGGAAGTCAATTTAAAGCTACATTGCTTTCATATTAGGTGAGAAAAGCATAGATTTTCAGATCAAGAGTTGGCAGAGTCTATTGGTATCACACGCTAAACCATTCTAAGAGAAATGGTATTGATCTGAAATCCTGAAACCTCTTTAAAACGAGCTACAGGATAATAAAAATGAAGAATAAAATAAAACTTAAGAATTATCAATAGTGTGTTTACACTGAACTGGAAGATACTACAGGAATATTCAAAAAATAAAAGTATTGAAACTCTTTCAGATGTAGGGCATCAGTTCAATCTCAATGCAATGATCTGGTCACACACTCCACTAAAGTATCCATCAGAATAGCTTTTACTTTCTGTCAGAGAGGGTCCACCCCCTTTCCTGGGTCCTCTTCCCTTTTTGCTTTTACATGCTTAGAGATTGAGTCACACCATTCTCTCACTTTGGAACCAGGACTATAATAGACATTAAAGATTTACCATCCTACTGGTCCCACCAAGAGCTGAGTATCTGTATTTTTTCTTCTTAAAAACCTGAACTTTGTGATAAAGTAGGCAATGTCTTTTTTAAAGCAAAACTTTTTAATTTAACAGATGCAAGATAGCCCCCAAGGAAAAAATACTTTAAGGCTACTTAGATAATTTTAAGTGCCTGTTTAGTTTCATTTAACCAACTAAACTAAATGTGCACTATCAAAATTAAATTAGAGTTCTTAAATTACATGAACACACGTAAAATAATGATTTACAATGGTCTCACTTCACTTATTAGAACATCCCTTTTAGACAATTCAGGGAAGTTGGATTTTCAAAGAAATGAAAACCTACTTCATTCTCACTTTGCACTGTAGCTATCATATAACTGGATGTCTTAAACAGGAATTTGTTTTATTTCTCTTATTTTTATACCCCCTAATTACACCAGGGAGCTGACCTATACATTTAGGATATATGGACATCTAGGAGAATCTCTCTACAGTATTTTCTTTGTTGTTTTGTAGTTAGAATCCTTCGGGTAAACAACCTGTAATGACTAGCGTAGAGACCACCCCTTTTGAATGTTTTAATGTTCCCTTCTGAAATTTCACTTTGTGTTTAATAAACCACTTATAAAATACAGATGAATGTATCTGCCACTACTAATCTCCACAGCATTTGTCACAGTGGCCAAGCACAAAATAATTAGGTGTGAAGAGAGCGCTTCAGCTCATTTCTCTGTGTTCCAGAGAACCCTGTTAAAGTGCTATAATGCAAACTGCTCTGATATTATAGGGAGGATGTACATATATCCGGAAGATGATACTGCATCACATATAACAGATGTTTCCTGGCCAAGGTAGTAAAGGTACGTGCAACAGAGGCAAGCTAGCACCAGAACTGAAAATGGTATAATCATATTAGGCAGAAGCAGCTTGCTGTTAAGATGGCTGAATTACTGTCTATATTGATATATATCATAATATATCATATATATCTATATGATACAAGCTAGCTGAAGTGTCTGTATACTACTGTTTTTCAGAACAGACATGCTGGATGACAGCTTGGTAAAATCGGTGTATGAGTAATTCCTTGCCTCTCATTCCCCCTGTTCCTTTACATTTGATGCTTTCCTGAGCAGTATTTCCAGTCAGTATTTCTGAATCTGACTGTGGCCAGGAAAATACATACAACTGCTACAAAAAACTTACAAGACACAATACTCAAAGTGAGTCAGATCATCCCTAACAAGATGACATTTAAATGGATATTTAAGGATTTAAATATCCTTATCCCTACTGGGCAATACAATTATAGGAAATGTCAGTTCTGCTCTTCCTTTACCGTAAAAAAGGAAAACACATAATTAAAAAAAGTAGAATCACTTACTAGCTAGAAGTTGAAATACATTTATAACCACTATGAAAGGTCTGACCAGAGCTCAGCTAGTTACACTCATAGTTTACTCTGATAAAAGTTTGACCACACATCTCCAGCAGATCATCTCAAAAGCCAGTCATTCCTACTCAGAATACTTAGAACCTTGCTTTTGTATTTCACAATAAGAGTCCATCAATTTTTCATCTTTTTTCCTATGAAGAGAGACCATGACTTTTTTATTAGGCTAGATATAAGGTAGATTGTTCTGCTTCACAGTGTCTGGTACATACCCAGCTCCTTATGTGACTTTATGTCAAGCTTCAGAAAAAATAAGTGCTGTGTAAAAGCAAGCTAGTACCTTAGTATTCTCCCTTTTTGCTTTCTGTTTTTCCACTTATATTTCAAGCTTATGCACATTCTTTTGTGTGCTACCTTGGCAACTAACTCTAAATTACTCTGTTACCAGTCTACAAAACTCCAGCCACTTATTTATGTTTTTATATGTGTAGAATTCAAAGTGTGCAATTCTCACAATATAGTCATAATGATTATTAAAAGTTCTCATGGCACAATCACTCTAGCACTTAATAGGCATTGGTTTACTAGAATATGATAATGCAGTCACAGGCAATCATCTGACCATAGCTCTGTTCTCATAATACAAGGTCTTTGCAGAAAAGACTTTGTCTGCAGAGTACCTAGTAGACAGGTGTTGCAGAATTGTGTTGGATTCTGAGGACAGGTTTGGGTTCTTTAGTAAGGCTACAGTACAAGGTAATTAAAAGTAATAATTATCTGCATAACTAAAACCAAATAAACATCAAACCTTCTGTATCTATGCTCAGTTTGGACCCCTAGCACTAAGGTATAGGTATCAGCACAGAAAAGCTTATTTCTATTTATTCATTTATCGTATGTATATATTTATATTGTATCATATATATATGTATAATCAAATGAAAACAAGCCTTAAGTTTAGAAATACAGTGTTCAAAGGAGTGCAAAGGTTGGGATAAGTGGAGCAATAAGCAGACCTGATGTCTCTTGCTGAGCAGGAAAGAAGAGGAAAATCAGGAGAGGAGAAGCTTTCACTCCATTCACTGGGTATTCCTACTGTAAAATTTAATATCCAACTGAAAGACTACAGCTGCAATTTGTTAGGAGATGAAGAAGTTTTGAACATGAAGGTCCACATCCTTGTACAGCTAGTTTCTACATCTTCAGTCTTCATTTTTAAAAGAAAATGTTGCTTACTAAGACATGCTATATTCTTTGGCTTTGGTGACCAGTATTTTTCCCAGAGTAATATCTCCCCTCCCTACCCCCCTGCCCCAATACTGCAATTAGTTCAATCACAGCTGGTTACTGCAGAAAAAAAGATTGAATATCCTCTGTATTAAAAAAACAGACCCTTTTTTCTCCCCTATGTCTGCTTTCCCATTTGATTTCTTTCTCATTTTCTCACCCTTTTTCCCATCACAAGAGTTTGCCTCAGTAATTCACCTTTACACTGTTTTCTGAATTCCTTGTACATTTCAGAAACTCTAGCTGGACTAAATTCAATAGTACTATACCACAATTCAGCAAAATATGACAAAAGCTCACAGGAATTCATGTCTAAACAATGATTAAATCTTACTGTGCTCATTCCTACAAGGTTCCCAGTTGCCTCAGATTAAGAAACGAGCAGTCCAGGGCCCCATGTTGACTGTTTTGTATGTACAGAATTTTACAATATGTGCACTTGAAAATCAATCAACTCAAATAAGTAAACAACAAGCCCAATAAAATTAGGGTAGTCTTACAGCCCTACACTAGCATTCTGAAGCTCAGAATGGGAAGAAAACTCACATAGCTTACACCAAGTATCTATTAAACATCTGCTTACAGTGTTAGTTGAGTTTCCATTTAAATGTAAGCCACTGTCAAAAAGAGGTGATGAAGCTCCACTGCTGTGATCACTGGATGGTCCAGGGGAACCTAGAAATCAGATAACAAAAAATTATTGCTTATGTTAAAAATGTGTGTATATGTAAGTTGGTATCTATTCCAGCTGTAAAACACAAGAAAAATTTTAAATATAGATCACCAAACCAAGCCAGAAATACTACTTCCATTTTAAAATGACAATCAATAAAATTTCCATATGCTATACTTTATGTCTAGAAAGAAAAAAGTTAGCTAGATGTCATTTTATAGAGACTGTGCTCACGGGAACTACTTTTACGCTTAGCTGTTTGCAGGATTTAGCCTTTTTTCACTGAGAATGAGATATTCAAAACCGAGTAAATTCAGTTACACAAATCCTATTAATTTAATTAAAAATAAATCCTATTGAGTCTTGAAAGTCTCATCTGAGAGTATAACTGTGGACTGTATTTATAAACAAAGCTAATAAGACGTTCCCAGGCAAGTACTAACTGTACACATAAATACACTTTATTAATGGATATATCTTTTTCTTAAAATGCTGATTACTTTAATGACTGATGCATTTTCTCAAACTGTGAAATTAAAAGCAGTCATCTTGAAATGTTGATTCTATGTTAATATCTTCAGATTACGCATATATATCGATATATATCTTCTTTTAGTAGTTACGCATCATGATCCTACTTTACTAGTTCAGGTGACTCCAAGAAAGCTTAATACTTTTGTAACATACAATAATGGAAACAGCACAAAGTCACATCATTGTGTAATTTCTGCTTAAATGTAAAATGTTAACATACAGCACCAATAATACACAATTACTATCAGACAGCACTTGGTCTTATCAATAAAGCACATAAAATCAATTTCACAGCATTATATTCGTCATCACTGAAAACTCATTTTTCCATCTGAAGAAGTCACCTGAAATTGCCTGTAAATCATTTTACATTAATAGGCCTGTCAAGTCTAACATCATGAAAGTCAAAGTCATTCTTGGTCACATATTTTTGTATGTATCTGTTCCACATATCTAGAAGATTTAGCAAAATTCAACAAAAGCTCATTTTCTGCATAACAAATCTCTGCCAATTCAGTGCTGAGGTCTCAGAATTATATCCTGAATTCTGAAGTTTCAGCATGCTTTCATTTGGAGCCTTTTCAGTACAACGCTAGATGATGGCAGCAGAAGGAAGAATTATGCTTTGCTTGTACAGTTCTTACCCAAGCACTGACTTCAGTAGCTAGCTACAACATTTTGTACCTACTGTATAAGTATAGTAGACCACAAAAATCTATGTTTATACTCATAGATGACCACAGTGACTTGCTAGAACATAAGATAACTTGTAATTTTTTGTAATAAATGTACTAAAATAAAAAAGTTGGCATTAAATTCTCCACTGAAGAGTCTGCTTGTTGGGGAATCCCACTATCTCTGTCAGTGGGTAACTGTGAGATCCAAGAATCAATCAAATTCCTAAAGTGGAATTATCTCACCTCTTCAGCAATTTGAGCATATCAAAAGACATTAATTTAGATATTTTCAAACCTCTAAATCCAGATTTTAGCGTAATTAAAAATGCTACATTAGATATTTTTTTTTTTTTTTGGTCAGTACAAAAAAATTGACATCTGTTACATGGAAAACTGAGAATAAGAATAGAAAAAGAAAAAAAAACTAAGAATAAAAGGTTAAGCAACAAATTTCCCTCCTCCCACACCATCACTGCAGATTTCCTTTTAGTTCAGCAGCTTTCTTCGGTTTTCTGAGTCATGAGAAACTACAAGCCTTTCTCAAACTATGTCACTTCCACCACCTGATTGCAAACAAGTTCACAGATCCTTTAGTCTGCTCGCTGCCTAATCTGCCTCACTCACTCATGGACTACTCCTTCCGGATCTTGTTCAGCATTTTAGAAGATCCCAGGGAAGGTGCAGTGCTTTCATCTCTTTGAGGAGCTTGGTTTGACTCCCTACATGGCAGCCCTAGAGCAATCAGGTAGTCTTTCCTCCCTGTTCTTACAACAAAACATACATGATACAAAATATTCTAACACAAAGTAAATCTTGTACTGTCTGCTGCTGTAGCTCTTGCCCAAGCAGCTGAGACTTCAAGTCAAGTGTTAGGTACCAGTCCAAACTCTGGAACAATAGCTTGAGAATAGTTTGCTACACTCCATGACCACAATCCTGATGGGTAGTGATGCCAGATGTTTTGTATATTGTGAGATTTTCAGCAATTGTTATTGCCTAGCTGCCCTCTTATCCCACCCACATCACAGTCAGATAGCCAGCCTATGAGAAATGCAAACCTACACTATGACAGGCTTTATCTCTTTAATTTGCTTATTCTCAGCTTATTCTGGATTTTTTTTTTTTTTTTTTTTTTTTTTTTCTTTTGAGAAGGCTGTGTCAGGAAGCATCCTGTGGGAAAGGAGATGTTCTTTGCCTGATCTTTACCTGGGCAATAGCTGAGTATGCTCATAATAAAAATCACAACACCTTACCCTGTAAGGTGAGAAGGGCTCAGAGAGAGAGAGAGATAGCAAGGGTATAGGAGACTGCAGTTTGCAAAAGAGACTGATACAGTCCTGGGGACAGCAGGAAAAAGACAGAGAGAACTCTGAGGTGAGGCAAAAAAAATCTGTAAGGATCACAGGGGATTTTGCAGAGCTAGCAGTACCTCAGCAAATCACCAAGCTAGCTGGCACCACACCTAAAGCAAGAACTCATTTGCAGTGGTACAGGTAGAAGCTGTTTTTAAATCTTTTTATATTAACAAAATCACTGAGATTTTACAATTTTAAAAGTTAGGGATGTTACTACTTATTTTAATAAAACCTGGATTTTATTTTTAACTTTAAAAGCCTTAAGGTCTAGAAAGGTGTCTGTTCAACTAAGAGTCCCATCAACATGTGGTTGTTTATTTCAGTCAATGAATTACACTAAATTTCTAAATAACAAATAAAACTCTCTGCAAATAAAAATGCAGGTCAGCAGATTGATGTCCAGCAAGTAGCCAGCAAGACTTTATCCTTTACATTAATTTGTCTTATGATCAGCATTGTTGAATGATATTGGAGACCTCCTGTATGTAAATAAAACCTCATTTATCTAACTTGATAATTATGTCATAAACACCTCCAATAGACACAAAGCTCATTCCAGAACAACCACAAAATTAAAATCAAAGGAAACACTCCTGGTGATTTTTAATTATACTGCAGGCTTTGAAACTTCAGAATATTCTTATAGTTTGGTATAACTATCAAAAAAAGAAAAACTCTGAAGAGTCTGTTTTACCACAAAATGTCCTGAAGAGTCTTCCCAGCAGCAGTGAGTCTTATCTTAAAGGGTCCTACAAGCCATCCTCAGCTCTAGGATGGGTAATAGACTTAGCTCCAGAGAATTCTTAATGACAATACCCAAGAGCTGAAGCTGTATCTATTCTGTAACATACACTAATACAATAACCCTTATGGCCACTAATAACTGCCTGACCCAGCTCCAAAAAGCCCCAGGATTTCTTCCTTTGGTTTCCAGAATCACAAATCTATCCTCTCTCTAGCTGACAGTGACCTTAGAGTAAACCACAGGCCATAGGATAAGGAATTACCCTAGCCATGGAGCCAGACAACCCAGTGAATCAGACAGTTAATGACCCTACCGGCTCATGCTACTTTCCAATCTAGGCCTGAGAGTTCTTTGAGGAAGTATTTGCTCTATGTAAAATTATGCCAAGAATTCTGCAATATTTTATAAAATTGCTGATCAAATTCCTGTGGAAAACGATATTTCCTGGCATAATTTAATTTACTGTTATGGACAATCTCATAATAGTCTAGTAAGGGCCAAGAGTCCCAGGCAACTGTGAAAGAGACAAGAATCAATGCTGGCATACTACCCTGAGTTAGGGCCTCTTCCAAACAGAAACAAGTAATCTTTGTCTCATTCCTAAGTGCCAGTTCATCAGTATTCATGCCAAATCCTGTATTTGTTGCTCACAATAATGAAAGAACGAAATAATCAGAAAAATTGGTGAGACCTGTAGGCAGGTATTTTCCTGTTGTGACATCTTCTGCTTTTGCTAGCCATGGCATGAGATAGTGTAGGGAAGGGAGAAGTATGACGAGGAAGCAGGGGAGACAGATGCTACCCCTGTCAATGTTCTTACAGAAACACTAGTAATATGGGTTAATAGGAAGAGACGGTTTGTTTGTATTTGAAGTGAACACACCACAGTACTAAAACTGCCAGTATAGCCACTGGTCCGACTGAATGCTTGAAGGTAGAGGACTATACGCCTGAGTCTTCTGGGATGCTAGGAAAAGCCAAAATATTTCAGAATTATGCATGTATGCACTTAAATCTTACCTGCAGTGTGACTTGAGAAGTACTTTATTGCAGAGTAGAATTGCTACTTAGCTTGTTATATGTCACTGGTGCTTCATGACTAGAATTCCCTTTTGTGCATGGACTTATGAAAAGCTCTTTCTGAAATAGAGTGGTTTTCCAACAACTATTCTCTGTAATTTCAGTGTACAACCCAAAACCAAACCTATTTTCCATTCTCCATCTTATTTGCTTATTTCCTCAACACCAAAATGAGTATTTATGTCAAGTCACCATAGGTATCTGAATCATTGAGCTTGGTTTTAGCCCGCATTGGATGGCTGCACAGAACATCTTAGAGAGGAGCAGCTGAGTTCTGTGCTGAAGTCCAGGTTCAGTTGACAAGGGTCATTTAAGTTCTTCACAAGCCTAACAACCTGCCAAAAATTAGCAATTTGTATCCAAGATGTATCTTTAAGAAGCATTGCTTCTCTGCTGTGCTTTTTGATTCTCTGTGATAGCTTGCCTAAAACGTCACTATCTTCCCTATTCCAAACAGGTCTTCTTTGAACAACAGTAATCAGGGGCAGACTCCAAATGGTGCTAGTTGGCCACAGGCCATGAAAGAGGCCTTTTGAATGAGAGTTATGGGTCTTCTAAGGTGAAAGTTCCTGGTTCAAGTGTTCATGGAATCTATTAATCTACAGAAGTTTTGCACACACCTCTGGTCACATGGAGATAGAAGGTGATCTAGTCTCCCTGCTAATCACTGTTTTCTCTTACCAGAAGTAGCACTTTAAGGAAGCAGTGCCATAATCTCAGCCACCCAGACAGGAATGGCTGCAATGCCTCCTGGTGGGAAAGGCAACGCAGCCATGATGTACCAAGAGGGCATCAATATTTCCGGACCTGTGTGAACTATTTCTGACAGTAATTAGTAAGAGGTCTCCCTGTTTCTGTCTTGACTCAAGAGCTTTTTCATTGTATCTTCTCCCCATGTTCTGTTTGAGGGGAGGGAGTGAGAGAGTGGCTGCGTGGGAGCTTGGTTCTTACCTACCATTAACCAACCACAAGTGATGGAATCCAAGTGTGTATGTGATGTCAATCAACAAGATGAGATAAAATTACTTGTAGGACTGTCATAACCACAAATGAATGTGGCCACACAAAATTTACTGGTTAAGACCCTACTACCTTGCCAGAGTCATATTTAAGCTTGGACACTGTTATCCAAGACATTATAGATATTGAACTGTAGTCATCCAATTAGGAAAACTTAAAGTTTCATTAAAAGGAACACTGACCAGAAAATATCTCAAAATTTAAACATAAGATTTCTTTGAATTTAGGTTACATATTCAGCTGGAAATTATACGTAGTAAGATCTGAAATAAAAGTTTTAGCATGAAATGTATAGTTCAACTTAATAGAGGCCTGTCAGGTTTGCTTTTAATAGGTCTAAGAATCTAGATTAAATAACAGACGCTCATCTAATGACAAGAGCTAGACCTATGAGAACTATGATTCTGTTAGAATCAAGAAAAAAACCCATGCACATAGATGAGCACAACTTACATAAATCCCCAGAACCAGACATAGTTTAAATTTGTTTTGCTTAATTTGGGAAGAGAATCATATGTAAGATAAACTAGTACAAAATTATTCAGTCTGACTAAGTTAGCTGATATATTATGTGCACTTTTCTACTTGCAACACTGATTAAAAGTGAGTGTCTTGGATATTTTTATTTGCTAACCAGAACAACCAACAACTTCCCTCATTTGCATTTTTCATAAACAATTGACTATTGCCCCGTTAAATTACTCAGTCATCACATTATAATTCTACTCTCTGACAAAAATGATCAAAATGTATGAAATACGCACAATTAACATTATCCATTTGTTTGGAAAATGTCCTGAAAATACCCTTCAGTGTGAACGTATGATTCAAATGTTTGCAAATACTATTTTATTGCATTCAGGCAAAGCTTCTTAGAAAAACTTTCAGATATCACCCATGATTGTACTGCATTTTAATGAGTTGTTCTGTTTTATTTTGAATAAACTATACAGAAGCAGTCATGCAGGATGCATTAGATCCTTACATGTTAAGCAACAAAGTACATGCAGTTTTCTGTTTCTTCCTGTAAACCACTCAAGGATTTAATTCCTATTTCTGTCACTGTCATCTTATTATAAGAATACTGCAAAGAGGAAAACAAATTACTTTTATTCATTAATTTGCTCTTACCTAATGGGAGCTTTAAAAATGATGGAGCTTCCCTGAGGTACTGAACAGTGATGGTAACTTCATCGCCAGCATTTCGCAATAGATGTACCTGTCAGTGTGACAAATAACAGCTACTTTAAACCAAAGAACCACCAGTCATGAAAAGCACATTACTTACAATCAAATGAAGATCTCTGTTGATCTAGAATAAACTCAGTATGAACATTTCTGTCTGGGAATGAAAAATATATCGTGAGAGTTAAGTCACACCAACAACAGATAAGAGTAGGCAAGACCAATAGAACAATCTGAATAAACAATTTGGTGGGCAATTTGATTTTATGTAGCAGCTGAGCACAGCTTCTAAAAACCAAATTGTTGTAATAAAACTGGCATAAAGTAGTAGGGAAACATGTTTATGAAGATGTAATACATTAATTGTGTGTGTATACACATAAAAAGACACAAAAAGAAAGCCAACTGTGTCCTGGGCTGCATCAAGAGAAGCGTGACCAGCAGGTCAAAGGAGGTGATCCTGCCCCTCTACTCTGCTCTCGTGAGACCTCACTTGGAGTATTGTGTGCAGTTCTGGTGTCCTCAACATAAAAAGGACATGGAAGTGTTGGAACAAGTCCAGAGGAGGGCCACGAGGATGATCAGGGGACTGGAGCACCTCTCGTATGAAGATAGGCTGAGAAAATTGGGGCTGTTCAGCCTGGAGAAGAGAAGGCTGCGTGAAGACCTCATAGCAGCCTTCCAGTATCTGAAGGGGGCCTACAAGGATGCTGGGTAGGGGCTATTCATCAGGGACTGTAGTGACAGGACAAGGGGTAATGGGTTAAAACTTAAACAGGGGAAGTTTAGATTGGATATAAGGAAGGAGTTCTTTACTGTGAGGGTGGTGAGGCAGTGGAATGGGTTGCCCAGGGAGGTTGTGAATGCTCCATCCTTGACGGTGTTCAAGGCCAGGTTGGATGAGGCCTTGGATGGCATGGTTTAGTGTGAGGTGTCCCTGCCCATGGCAGGGGGGTTGGAACTAGATGATCTTAAGGTCCTTTCCAACCCTAACTATTCTAAGTTTTGATTTGATTAATTTAGGTAATGCATGACACACATTTCTCTGTTTCAAATACAGTCTTGACTTTTGTGACTGCCTTCATTATCTGGAAGTATTTGCTAACCAGAAGGGAACACACACACACACACACACACAAACACATATGTGTATAGACAAATGTATTAACACATCAGAATTAACTTAAAGGCATAGCTTGATACTGCGTAAGGAGCTTTTTTAAACACAGAACTTCAAATAAAATCTTTAACAGAACTTGATTTCCATTAAAGGGCAGAGCTATTCCCTAGTTTCATATTCATGATGCTCAGGAATCAGGTACTGTGTTTGCTTTGCAAGTGGCCTGTACTCAGGATCTGCAGCCCTGATCCCGTTTGTTTGAACTGGATGCTAAGGCTTGTGGCCTCTAATCCGAACACAATCAAAGCATGCATGTATCAAGCAGAAAAGTAATTGCATCAGACTAACCAGAAACTACTTGTTTACTGGTCTAAATGTTGTATTTGGAAAAAGCTGGTGGTTGTGTTGTTTCCACAATTTTAGCAAGACATTACACTGGCCAACATTATGAGATGCAGAATTACCTCCAACTTTGTAACTCTTTCTCTTGTGCACCTGAAGTAATGCTTGTACCAGTTTACTGTGAGGGTAACGAGACACTGGAAGAGGTTGACCAGAGAAGTTGTGGATGCCCCATCCCTGGCAGCATTCAAGGCCAGTTTGGATGTGGCTTTGAGCAACCTGATCTAGTGGAAGGTGTCCCTGCCCAAGGCAAGGGGGTTGGCACTAGATGATCTTTAAAGTTCCTTTCAATGCTAACCATCCTATGATTCTATGACCTACATGAAAACATCAATCTTATGCCTGATGGATATGAAAACCCAGGACAAGTGAAGAAATAAGTAAGCAGTCACACAAGCTAAGAATTTTAGGATATAAAAATATTCTGGAAAAGTGTGAGCAAGAGAAATAATAAAATGCCCAACACTAACACTAAAGAAAACATTGTCTGGACATGTTCTGGTTTGACTGATTGAGTGACATATGAATCACTCATATAAAGTACTGTTGCTAAAACCTTACTGTTTACTGTACCTGCAAAATCCATATCTTTTAACAAAGACTTACAGTGTCTGCCTCCATCCTCCCCACCCATCTTTCAGTCCATCAAACAGTGACCTCCACTGGTAACAACTTGCAGTAGCACTAATAACCACAGATCAGTCCCTGGGAGGAAACAATAACATTTTGCACTCATTAAGTTAGGAAATCCAGCTGTGCAGTGGAGAAGAAAGAGCTCAATAAGGTCAGAGAAAGCACCTAACAAGGAGTCCAATCAGATTAGTGAGCTTGAGGAATGAGGGTCTAGAGGCAAATGGGTAGAGGATGCATAAGAGAAATATTAAAAAAAAAAAGAAGAAAAAGAAGAAAAGGTAAGTGCCATCAGCTTCAACAGGTTTCCCACAAAGAACCTGCATTTCCTTTCAAGTTCCTCCTTCCTGATAGACCGATCTCTCTCCCCAAAAGCCCCATTTCTTTACTTTTCTTGTTCTCTGTTCAAGAATTTTTACCTCCCCCCTCCAGGCTTAATCCACATTTAAATGATTTACTACCCAAAAATACAACAACTAGTGCTACCATGCTACCTACTCACTCCCAGTATTCCTATATGAGATGTTCCAACGATTTTGTTAATAATTGACTATAAGAGTACCTGATGTCTCATTATGGAAAAAAAATCCCATTAAAATCATTATTTCTCACTAAACCACCTCAGGATGTTCACAATAGGAAAAACCAGGAACTGAAGCACAGCAAAATTAGAATCCTTCTTTAAGGTAATACAAAGTGTGTCAGGACTGCCAAGCTAACAAATGTGTTTTGAGTTCTAATGTATAAGAACACTATGTCTCCTGAAATCCTCTGCCCCTTATTCCCTGCAATAGCATAGACTGTTACTTACTAAGGGCTGAAAATTATTGGTACCTCTGCTACTTTTCTCTAACAAAGATAGTTCCTCCCTTTATCTGCAAAATATTATACATATAAATATATGATACACATAAAAGTCTTTGGTATATCTACAAAGGGCATTTTTATATATAAGACCTATATATATACACATATGCAAAACTTTTAATCAAATTTCAGCTACCACATCATTCTAAAATTCTTCTGAAATTGTGTTGTACCTGGATGCTTTGTTTTAAATTTGCCTGAAGATTTTTCATTTCTACATTATCTCTAATCATAAATTCTAGATTATTTTTAAGTGAGGTAAGCTCAATAGTTTAATTAAATTGAATTAAACTAGAATAGATTTAGAATATTGAAATAGAATCTTGTTTTGTGGATTTATATCAGCTACTTTGCACAAAATGCTCAGAAACTCATGAAAGTTATGCCAACTTACATAAATGTTTCCTTGAAAGTAATACTTTAATTATTAGGGTATTCATACTGTTCTATAACCACTTAATATTTTCAGCAGCAAGATTCAAAATTAGTATTACTCAATATAGTTCTGTTTTGCAATACACTACTGATGAGCTGAATGTGAACTAAAAAACTTTATGTCTTATAGAGCTTCACTATCATTATGGCATATATAGCTAAGCTACGCATGTATATGTACACACACATATAAAGATTATGCTTGCTATGTTAAAAAGGTGAAACAGACTTTTGCAATAGTAACATTGGATCATATGTGAAAATACAGTTCAGACACGTAAAAAAATTTATATGCTTTTCATATGTATATATAAACTGATCTAGAAATGAAAAATGTGAAAGAAAAATTGAAGAAACTGTAAGTATATCCTTGTATACATTTAAATTTGACTGCAGCAACTTTTCAGTCTCCAGTTGATTAATTTGTCTTCTCAAACTTCATTAATATCAGCATTAGGCCTTGAAATGAACTGATGTTCTTCTTCTAGCCCTGCCACACCACCTAATGACTTTGCACTATTTATGCTAAACTAAATTGCAATGGAGCCTTCACAAATACATCATACTCTTTTAAATGTTATTAAAATGGTTATAAAAGACAGTAAATCAATCTTTTTTTGCCACACTGTACTGATACAACCACTGAACTTTGGAGTCATTGACCAACAAAGTTAATTTGAAAAGTCTTCTACGAGTATATGTATAAAGTTAGTGAATAATGAATTACTATATTTTCTTAAAGCCACTCACGTAATTGATGTAAAATCTAAGCTCAGGCCGAGTATGTATGGCTGAAATAAATTCAACAAGTAGCACAGAGGGGGTAACTAATGACTATGGAATAGTCATTAGAAAATGAACATGAGCCGGCAGTGTGCATTTGCAGCCCAGAAAGCCAGCCGTATCCTGGGCTGCATCAAAAGAAGCGTGACCAGCAGGTCAAAGGAGGTGATCCTGCCCCTCTACTCTGCTCTCGTGAGACCTCGGTTGGAGTATTGTGTGCAGTTCTGGTGTCCTCAACATAAAAAGGACATGGAACTGTTGGAACAAGTTCAGAGGAGGGCCATGATGATGATCAGGGGACTGGAGCACCTCCCATACGAAGATAGGCTGAGAAAGTTGGGGCTGTTCAGCCTGGAGAAGAGAAGGCTGTGAGGAGACCTCATAGCAGCCTTCCAGTATCTGAAGGGGGGCTATAAGGATGCTGGGGATGGACTTTCATTAGGGACTGTAATGATAGGATAAGGGGTAATGGATTAAAACCTAAACAGGGGAAGTTTAGATTGGATATAAGGAAGAAATTCTTTACTGTGAGGGTGGTGAGGCACTGGAATGGGTTGCCCAGGGAGGTTGTGAATGCTCCATCCCTGGTGGTGTTCAAGGCCAGGTTGGACAGAGCCTTGGTTGACATGGTTTAGTGTGAGGTGTCCCTGCCCATGGCAGGGGGGTTGGAACTAGATGATCTTAAGGTCCTTTCCAACCCTAACTATTCTATAAGTCTATGATTCTGTAATAACAATAAAGAATTTTAACTTCCTAATAGGTATAAACATTATATACTAATGCACTGCTTTGTGGTGCTTAAGCTTTTGCACAAGTCCAGTAAGTCCAAAACGACAAATCCTGTAGCTTTTGAGTAACATTTACTGTTGCACTTTTTCCTTATATTAACATAAAAGGAGAATTGTAAAAGTGTTACAAACAAACAAATAAACCACAGTTGATTTCTGGGCACCTCACTACAAGAAAGACATTAAGGTGCTGCAGCAGGTCGAGAAAATCAGGTAACAAAGCTGGTAAAAAATCTGGAGAATAAGTCTTATGAAGAACAGCTGAGAGAACTGGGGTTGTTTATTCTGGAGAAGAGAAGGCTCAGGGGGAACCTTATTGCTGTCTATAACTACCTGAAAGGAGGTTGTAGTGAGGTGGAGGTCAGTTTCTTGTCCCAGGTAGGGGTCAGGGGAAGTTTAGGTTGGATATTAGGAAAAATTTCTTTACAGAAAGGGTGATCAGGTATTGGAACACGCTGCCCAGGGAAATGATGGAATCACTGTCCCTAGAAGTGTTGAAAAACTGTGCAGATGAGGCCCTCAGTGATATGGTTTAGTGGTGGTCTTGGCAAAACTGGGGTAATTGTTGGACTTGATGATCTTAAAGGACTTTTCCAACTTAGTTGATTCTATGATTCTATGAAATACATCTACTGCAGCTGTGTGTGTCTGCACTTACTTGTGTATTCGTATGTGTGAAGGAGAAAAGGACATTAAGGAAAGTCCTTGCTTTTCATGCTAGATGTCCTGTACAGATTTTGCATATCTCTTATATGCGTTCATTGAAACAGGGTTTATTATGCTTCTGTTTTTCATATGCATTTCTCAGGAATAGAACAGAGAGAACGTTAAAAATATAAATGGGAGTTTCTAGGTCTCACTTAGCTAACTACAGTCTAAAGTCTCCAGGGAAAAATATGACTCTCATTTTACGAAAACCAAATAGCCTTTGCTGCTTCACTCTTACTGCCAACACACATTTTAGGGACAGTCTATATAGCTATAGGCAAGCAAGTCAATGTCACCATTCATAGCTGATGTGCATTCTTTTAAAATTCTGGTGCCTTGTGTTTACTGTGGCTTGCTCTAACCCTTCAGACATACCTGATGGCTAATATTCACACTGCTTAGGGGTTTAGACAGGGGTTTGGCCATTTCAATCAGATTCTGCCTTATTATAGATCAGAACTCTAACAGAAATTAAAACTGAAAAGGAGCACGCCTTTTTTGAATTAATTCACCTATATGGCCCTGGTTTGAGTGCAGAAATCACATAATTTAACTTTGGCCATTTAAAAGACTCAACTTTAAAGTAGTGTCGTGGTTTAAGCCCCGGCTGTAAATTAGAACCATGCAGTCTACTTCCCCCCCCACCCCCCCAGAGGGATGGGGAGGAGAATCGAAAGAATGTAACTCCCACAGGTTGAGATAAAAACAGTCCAGTAACTAAGGTATAACACAAATCACTACTACTGCCACTAATAATAATAATGATAAAGAGAAATAACAAGGGAAGAGAATACGATACCGCCCGCCGGAAAAGAGCCTGACAGAAAGAGGACGTGCCCTTCTGGGTAGCTCCCAGTTACATCTCCCGGCATGACGTGCTGTGGTATGGAATACCTCTTTGGCTAGTTTGGGTCAGGTGTCCTGTCCCTGCTTCTCCTCCTCCCTGGCAGAGCATGAGACTCACAAAGTCCTTGGTCAGTCTAAACATCGGTGTTATCAGCTCTGTTCCCAGGCCGAAATTCAAAAACACAGTGCTGCAGCAGCTACTAAGAAGGAGAAAAACTGACTGCTACTGCTGAACCCAGGACAAGTAGTTGTTAATATTTTTTCTAGAAATCGGTAAAAATCTTTGGATAAAGAGGAATCATCACCCACAGGTCTCAAACTATGGAGAGTCTGGAATTTTATATTTTAAACATCTAAAGTTAGATGAAACAAACCGTATTTCTCACTCTACAGATGAAAATTTAAAATCAAATACCTATGTCAGATTAAAAGTCTGAAGCAAAACTTCTGACATAAAAGAAAATGAATCTCCAGATAAACGTCTGATCATGAGGTATATGCATTTCACAAATAAAACACTTGAAATTCAACAAAGTGCAAGTCTTGACCTTGACAAATACCTGGGTGCAAGATTATGTACAGGCTTGTAATGCAACAAGCAAACAACCAAAATGTTGTAGTAAAACATATGAATCAGAGTATATCATATAATAGTTAAAAAAATAATGAAATCTAGAGAACTAAAAGTTTTTAAAAATTCCTAAACCTTTAGAATGAAAATGGAAAAGTAGTACTTAACACTTAAAATGCCTCCTAGAATAAAGCATGTTTGGAAGTATTTTTGGAGACTTGGCAGTTTCAGCTCAACTCATAAGTAGAACTGAAAAAAAAACCCATTGTGCTTTTATGTGTATGAGTAGACAAGGAAAATGCACGTAAAATGGAAATCTCTTAGTACAAGTAGTCTTCAAAATGTCAGTGAAAGCAAAATGGCTTTAAAAAAAGTTTAGAAAATTAAAATTGGATTGGAAACAGTTCTGGAAAGGCTTGAAGCAGAATTAAGTTAATTCAAGATATGATTTCTTGGCACTTGTCTTTTTTCCATTGGCCAGTTATGAAATGGTTTCTAATAAATACTTCTGATTATTTTCCCTAACTTTGCAGCATTCAGTGAGCAATACTCTCTTCCTTAATGCTTAATTGGCTACTCCAAAACAAACATTTGTGTGACCAATCTATACAAATATGTTAGGAAAATAACAGTCACCACAGCTTATGGAAATTTTCACAAATTTAAACTAAACTGCAGTTGCTCCTAGTTCACTCAATTAGAACTTTTATTTCTGCCTACAAATACAGTAAAAGATGTTTTTAACCACAAAGCTTTAGTATTAATTTAAACCAATAACCCTGCTCATGTATGATATAATTACCAGGAATTACAGGGAAAAAAAACCTGAAATGTTTTTTCATTATTTTGTACATTATTTTTTTCTATTTAATTACACACTTCAGTCTGTGTTTCACTTCAAAACAATGCTTACACAAGTATCCAGTACATGAAAGATGCTGATACATACTGTGTGTGGAAAATACATTTTGAGCCAAGTCAGCTGTCTCCTAAAGCAATGGAAGTTTAAAAAAAGAGTCACTTACGGCTAACTAGTACCTGAAGCATGAAGATCCATCCCTGAGAAAGTAACACTGCTATCCTTCAAAAAATTCTAAGAATATCAGAGCATTACAGGGACTTCTCCCTGGAAATTGAAGTCAGTCTCAACTGTTATCAGTGTACTATAATTGAAAAGAGTTGAAAGCCACAGAACTCATGATTTTAGATTAAGCAGTATGTTTTATTACTCATCTAGTGTTACATTTACAAAAAGAAAGAATTGTCTCAGGTATCAAAAAATCACAACAGACAGAAATGGCCAAATTACCAGAAAGCAAACATAACATTCTTAGTTTAAACTTTATTAAATCATTACTGTATGTACACTTGTATGTCTTGTATGTCAGCAACACACACTATAGTATCAAACTGCCACTTCCAGTTCCAATGCACAACACGTATCTGATTGAGTGTGATTGGAAACACATATGTTTAGAGTGAAATCAGAATCTGTAGAAACGCGAACACTTCTATCCCAAATGTAGGCCTTTTCAAGCAAACAAATTCGAGCAGTCTAACCCTGCAGGTTCATATTCTTCAAATATATTTGAAAATCTTTCTAGATAATAGTTAAGTGGTTGTGTTTATATAGGCTCCAATTGGCACAGATTGAACTAAAAAGACTAAATACAGGTTTTTATGTAGCTGTTACTGCTCCAATTTTCTTTGTCGTTTTTTCTTGTATTCACAACATACCTCCAGCATTCTCAGAAAAGGATTTTATCTGACTAAAAGTGTCTCTGAGGAGAGAAGTATTAGTCAGAAAATTTCTACCGTCTTTTAGTGGCAATGGTATGAAATGAAGGCAATTTCACTTGAATGATGGACAGTATTTATTCAAGGCTGTCTTGTGCTACCGAGAACAAAAGTTAAACTAGAAGCTTTTGAAGTTATCGCACTCAGCAGGTCATATGCTGCATTTGCAATTTAGAAATTGTTGACAATTTGAGCACTGTTTCTTTTTCTTACAACAAACTTTTCCATAATGACCCTTTTGTACTAAGTCTTCTTAATCTAACAGAAATTTCACAGACATCTAGTGTTAATACAGGGCTAAATGTAAGAAGCACCAAGAACTACTTTTATTGTCTACACATTCACTGCTTAAGTACAAGACAGAAGTCCTAGACCTATGGGCTGATCAGTTCAACAGACCACACTTTACTCTGGCCCAAGCGTAGAATTTATTTGTAATCATCCATATGTTCACTGTTTCAGGCTTAAAGAACTGGGGCACCTAGAAAATAAAAACCATTCTTCTTTTACATTTACAGCATGCAGAACATAATAGGATAATAAGAATACCTAGAGACAAAATTTAGCTCTGTTTCATATTAATAGTAACCTTGTACGTCAGTATGCAATGCTTTTGTTTCCACAGCTCTCCAGGCATGAAACTGCTACTATCACCATAAAACAGCAGATCACCTGCAATATTCAGCACACATCAAGAAAAAAATAGTGATTGGTGAAGTCCCATACCTGACCCTTCTGCACACTACCTCAGGACCGCAGACCTTCATTCCTTGCAATTGCATTACTGTACAGGCCAATATTTATTCAGCACAGGTCACCATAAAGTATGTTCCTTTATCCAGTACTGAATATTTCCTGTACTGGAAAAAAATCATTCTAATTGATGCAGGGAACATTACACAAATCTCACTGACATGTTAGTCTTCTGAAGAATTAATTTCTCTTCCTCCACACTGATATGGTTGGATATGGCTAAAGCTGTATTTGTTTAAATACAGGGCTACACTTTTTTCTATCAGACTTGCTGCTGTCTAATACCATATTAGACAAAAAACAACAGCAAAAACCTTTTGAATTCCTGATCCAGTTAATAGTTTTGATGCAATGTGCTAGCTTTCTTGCTACCTGAAGTGTATCAATACACTCCCTACTCTGTGAGTGTTTTGTCTGCTGTCTACAATAAGGAACAAGAGCAGGTGCAATTATCCAGCCTCAATTCAGTGGCTAAACAAATGCTCCTGAAATATTAGTGACAGCTGTTAAGAGTTTGACTGTTAAGATTAGTGAGTGCTAGGACATTCACTCTTTAGATAACACTCCTGTTAAGTCAATGATGGCTTGAAGAGAAACAATACTTACATGCAGCTCATACAGTGATCTCAAAGGAGTTAATCTCCATTGTGATCAGAAATACAATTTTGGTAATGAGTTAATTTTATGTGGGTGTAAATCCTCTATATAACTTACATTTCCCTTTTCAACTCAGGAAATCTGCAAAAATGCAAAAAAAACCCCGTTTCCCTTCTGTAAACAGCATAAGTCTAACCTTTTACAAACACAATCTATTCAATATCACAAGGGTGTACACCAACTCGGTTTTAGCTTGCAGCTTGGTCCTCTTATTAACACTGAGCTAGTGTATACAGCCATATATATCTCTTTATACCCTGATGAAATACTGAGAGTCACCCCATATAAGGCAGTGAATTAGTAAAAAGCACAAAACATTGCTTAGATAGGAAAAGGAAGGTTGGGAGGGAGAAATGAGAAGGAAAGGATACTGCTTCAGAGAAGATAGCATAATCAGAGTGGAAACCCAGCAGAGTGATGAAAAATTAAAACATAGACTAGTTTGTGCACAGGATGGAAGGATCAAAGTAAGCAAGAGTGGACAGGTCTTCCTAGTGATCCTCAGGAATAAAACAAGGAACATCCTACAGCATGTTTCCTAAATCTATCAAGTTCTGTTTCAAAATCAGGAAATTTCTCTTCCTAACAACCCTCTCAAAGACCCTCCAGACTTATCCACAGGTAGTTTACATACTTTTATTCATACTGGAACATTCTCCTTTAGCTTAAGTATTTGGTCTCTCTCCACAGTGCTCAGTTTTATAAAGGTGGGAGAAGATGGAAGAGAGAACCCTTTCATTTATGACTAAAAAAGATAGTATAATTTGTTAGAAATCCTTTGTAGGTCTTTCAACATTTATAAATACAATAAATACTAAGTAAAAAGGGTTAAGAGACAGAATTTTTATTTTATTTTTTAAAAATCTTAACTCCTTTTATCCCTAGAAAGTACTGATTAAAAGTGCAGCTGCCCAGCTGCACTCTCTGTTGTGCTTTACCTAAAAAATGCCACATTTTGCGTCCATAGCTTAACAAAGACTTCAGTTCTTCCCATAGCTCCTTTGTGCAAGGTAACTGAATTCTTCCATCAGTTTTAGTTATAGTAATTCTGCTTTTGTGCGCAAAGATTACACACATCATAAATGCTCATAATGCGAGACTACTTGCTGCTTCTCTGACCCAGGGAATTAAGTAATTGTGAAATAGATTGAGGTAAAATAGTAGTACTGAAATCTGAACTACTTAATTGTAGATGTTTTCTTAACATGATTAAAGCTTGAAAGAAGTAGATTTCCACAAGTACCTTATGGAAATTTTGGGATATTTTAGGTATACATTTAACATGCGTACCATAATATGTTACTGCATGTTTTTAAAGCTTTCTCTGAAATTTTGCTATCCTTTACAGAAGCACAATAAAGGTGCAACAGGGTGCAAATTTAAATGGCAAAAATGTATTTCAAAGCATGTAAGTTTTATCATTTACATGTAAAAGACACTGGAGACAAAAAATATACTATAACTTGCTTCTTAATGAGGAATGCTGCCAGATACATTCCTTGATGAAACAATCACATTTCTTACAGCACCTGGAAACAGTGAAGTTGAACTGTACATCCCACAAAATTTTAAAGTTATACTATAATTTGCCGATTTTACATAGCTTTATTTTTATGCAGTGCTGGGGTACAGAATACTTATGGCAAATAAGCACCCAGAGAAATGAAATTGAACCCTGATCTTTTTCATGTAAGCAAGGTGAAAACCACTTTTAATTATCTGTCTCACTGTCTAACAGGGCTGCTGGTCTACTATGACCAAAGGTCCAAAAAAATAGCTCAGAAAAATTTTATAGAGGAGCTGAAAGAACAACATAACTATGCACATCAGAACTTCCCTCCGCACGCTAATATCACAAATTAGCATTCTTGCTATTAATTTTTTTTTTCTCTTTCTGCTACTGCCCACTTACATAGCAGTAGCAAATTTTCTAAAACATGTGGTAAGTCGTAACTAGTGAAAGCAACTATGTTAAACCATTAATGAATGATCCCCAACAAAACAGTTCATTCACTTCTTTCAGTTCCTGCTTCGGCTCTTTGATGCATGCAGCTGTTTTGCAACTACGTACTCACTGTGACAGGTATTTGCTGTCCACATAATAAATGACTAATGAATTATTTTAGGACTGAAACAATTACAAAGGAACTCCATGAGAACTACGAGATGAAGTTAACAAAGTAAAATCTTCAGAAGCTTGATATATTTAATTTTTGGTATCTCTAGTCCAAAAAAATACATTAAAATACTTTAATTAAACAGAAACTTAGTGAATGTTTCATGGTTAAAGTTTCTTCATGAAAAGTTATTTATAGAAATGTTGCAGTTTCTCCTACAGCTGTCTCAAAACTGCATTGTGTTTGAGTAACTTACAAATGCTTTCAAACCTACATGCCTGCTTTGGCTGATCCCAAAAGTAAATATCCCAATAATGGGGAAAGCAAGCGGTCAGAGATAATTTCAGCAAGCTCCCTGTCAGTAATATTTAGGGCTGATGGATTCTAGCAATGTTGTTTCTGTTAATATGCCTGTGTGTAACTGGGGATAGCCTCTTAGCCTGGAGCACATAGAAACCTTATGCCAGTCAAAATATACCTTACTCCATGCCCCAAATTGCCCACTTAAAGAAATTAAAGTTTACAGCAACATCTTGGGAAGACAACAAACTTAATAAAACAGATTTCATACACAGAAACTAGATATAGAAATTTTGAAATGTAAAAACCTCTACATTTCTAATACCCAATGACAGTCAGTGTTCAAAATCAGCTAGGGTAAAAAAGCACAATATGCCAAAGGTTTTGGCTTTGTTCTTGTCAAACAATTTTTTTTTTCTTAGGAAACAATTGTAAAACTATCAAAGAAGAATATTCAGAAAACGTTCAAACAATCTTCCAAAGATTAAAAGCATTTCATGTAAAAATACTTTGGAAAAAATAAAGGGAGACACAGTGGGTACCCGTAAGGATGGATTCCCTAAGTTACTTTACAGCATAGCCCTCCCACATTGTTCTAGTGAAATCTCCATCATATCCTCTTCCTCTCTCCTGAGCTGTCATGAACAGAGAGAAGTGAAGTGGCAATGTTAAGGCTGTGGAAGTCTCTTGTTTTTCTTTTTTTCTACAAGTTTTGCTTAATGAAGCTCTCTAAAATCATATGTATGAGAAGGAAAAACATTTTATCTCTAAGTTGGTCACTACATATTTTAAATTTTTATTAAAAAAAAAAAAAAAAGATACTTGAGTGAGATCAGGAAAAGCACCAGCAACAGCCTTTTCAAAAAGTCACTTGAACAGATTTCTTGTGCTTTCCTACTGCTACTCCTTTTATTTCCTCTCTGGTATTTTCCTGAGACTTGTTTGTCATCTCTCTGCAACCACAAAGCTTGTTTTGTTTCATTATTCTATTTCATTTCTTTAGGGATCTGATGACAAAACATATACCCCCACAAAAATGAACACGCTTTTCTCTATGCGTTCAATATAATTTTTACAGAGATTGATTTCTAATTTCCACTCTACTGCATCTGCATTACTTGAACACATTGCAGTTCCTGGAAATAGTGTGATGTTGAGGTGATTTAAGACACTGGTAAATTTCTGTGCAATTCCACACATTTTTTTTTTAACTTGCATTCATACAGCAAGATGCAATTCCAGCTAAACTTTGCAGTAATGGATATAGACTATTTCAGAAAGTGTGTACAATTTTTTTGTCTCTTTTTTTTCTTTTTGGTAACTGTTCATTTTTTAAATGCTCTGTACGTAGCATCCACCTGTTCCTACTACAGTGTGTCTAAAAGAACTAGAACAGATTGTTTTTGTTAGGAGGTGTGTGAGGGTTTGAGGAACACAACTCTCAACAGAAATAATTTATTAAAATCGAGAAATCTAAAAGCTAATTTTGTAAAGTACCAATAAAATGGGAAAGCCACACAGCTCTCCCATCAGTTTAATGACATTCAAAGGAATCAGACAATTGTCACTTAATATGAGAAAATCTCAGTAACTGGTTCTTCTGGATCTGGTAGAATTAGCATTCCAATATTAGCAGAGTATTTCTTTTATGTTAACAGAATGACAGAAATGCAGTACAAAGGACTAACTGTTCAGGTGAATATGCAGAGCACTGCCCAAAGTACAGTGAATATTAATCTTAGCAGTGTTAAGATAGATCTCCAAGAAATGAAACATGCACAATCTTTGTAGAAAACTACTTGCTTTTTCCTTCATTTAACTGGTCAAACTCTCATTTTATACTTGTCGTATTTCAATTACACTGTTCTTTTTGACTTCAAAACATTTTCTGTGTTGGGAGAAAGAGCATCTGTAAACTGAAAAGATTCCTGCATGGAAAACTGTAAACGGTCAAGGGATAACCTGAAGTTACATGTCAGTCTTGGGTCAGAAAAGTGTGTATGTCTGTAAGGATATCTATACATACTAATGTGGCAACTACCTGGGCAATCTAGCAAAACAATGAGCATTTTTCTTGAACTATGATCTGTACTGCTGATTATTTTTGGCAGTAATCGAAAGGTATTAAGCCCTCTATGGATAATAAATGAAAACTTTATTTTTACTTTTTCCAAGTGTCACAAGGTTGTTGCCTCAAGTATTACTGAATAACATACTCAAGTATTAACATGTAGTTAAACCTAGAGAACATAACACTGCAGTTTTCATATGGTAAATAGGTATCTTAATTTGATATAAGTTTAATGATTTTAGACACAGCATAAATTAACAAAATCTACTCAATATCTTTGAAATATTACTACTCAGTAAAATTAGTAACTCACAAGCATATATTTCTGCTACTTTAGAATCATCTATTGAGTTGAAAAGTTATAACTCTTTTTATGATTTTATTGATTTTACTAATTTATAACTATAATTCTATGGGGTTTATTACCCTATGAAATTTTATATATTTGTTGAACAGTTAAGAATTATGTACCTTTTTAGGCATGCATTTTCAAATTTTTTTTCTATTTAATCCTTTCAGGTTGTTTAGCCTAGAGAAGAGAATGCTCTGGGGAGACCTTAAAGCAGCCTTCCAGTACCTAAAGGGGGCTGTCATGGTTTAAGCCCAGGCCGTAAATCAGAACCACGCAGTCCACTTCCCCCCCTACCTTTCTTCCCTCCGCTTCTGGAGGGACGGGGAGGAGAATCAAAAGAATGCAGCTCCCACGGGTTGAGATAAGAACAGTTTAATAACTAAGGTATAACACAAATCACTACTGCTACCACTAATAGTAATAATGATAAAGGAAATAACAAGCAAGAGAATACAACCGCTCACCAACCGGTACCTCACCCCCACCCTGCCATGATCCAGCCCTTCCGGGAACTCTCCATTCTACATCCTGGGCATGACGTGCTATGGTATGGAATACCTCTTTGGCTAGTTTGGGTCAGGTGTCCTGTCCCTGCTTCCTCCTGGCTTCTCCTCCTCCCTGGCAGAGCATGAGACTCACAAAGTCCTTGGTCAGGGTAAACATTCTGACCCACAACTGAAAACATCGGCTTTATCAGTATTATTCCCAGGTCGAAAGTCAAAACACAGCACTGCACCAGTAGAAAAAATGACTGCTACTGCTAAACCAGGACAGGGGCCTACACAAAGCTGGAGAGGGACTTTTTACAGGGGTGGGCAGGGATAAGACAAGGTGGAATGGCATTAAACTGACAGAGGATAGATTTAGATTAGACATTAGGAAGAAATTCTTCACTATTAGGGTGGTGAGACCCTGGAACAGGTTCCTCAGAGAAGCTGTGCATGCCACATCTCTGGAAGTGTTCACGTTGGACAGGGCTTTGAGCAACCTGGTCTAGTGGCCAATGACAGGGGTTTTGGGACTGTGTGATTTTTACACTCACTTTCCAGTCTATTCTATGATTCCATGATGCTTACCAACCTGGAAAATTATGTTGGATCAGCAAATAATCACCTTGTGTTTCATTTGCTTTCACAGTTTATTTTGAACATCTTGAAAACCAAAGTCCCAACCAAGTGGATATCAGGTGGTATTCCTTCATTGTGAAGCTCAACTGAATTAATCTTCCCCTTGCTTCCCCCTCTCTCCCCTCAGGAGATCTGATTGTTCCTTTTGTGTCATAGAAGGTGATAACCTGATTAGCCACCAGGAAAACAAAATTAATTTTCCCCTCAGATGAGCAATGCCAACCCAATATTAATCTCTAAATTAACAGTTTTTGTATTCACAGTCTCTCCACACCAATACACTATTTCTAAAAATACTCTTGTTTTTCAAGGAGAAGAAATTATTTTCAATTCTCCACAGTTTATTCTATTACCTACTGTAAAAGCAGGATTTTCCTCAGTCTTTATTTAGAGTTATTTGTGCTTCTACTCATATTGTTAGCCAGAACTAAGGTCTGATAGTAGCAGCTTGCAGAATTGTGGAGGAAAGCAAATTCTAGTAATTATAAGTGAAAAATAGGAAAGCCATTCTGTTGTGAAATCACTGCTGACAGACCAGTTGGTTGTTTTGGTTGCAGAGAACTAATCACCTTTTAACCTTGCTGGTAGTTCAAGGGTCAAGAAAGAAAACTGCATACTGGGTAGAACTGGGGTGAGCTATATACATAAGCATCTCCAGAGTGCCAGTTGTGAAGATGGTAGGTAGCAGTCTGAACAAATTTTTCCTACAATTCCCACATCTTGTAGCCTTCTTTTTTAAGCTGGTGAATGATTATATGTAATCTTTAATTTAGTAAAAAGTCTTAACACCAAGGAATCCAGATATGCCATTGTGAAATAAAACAAAATAAAAGACCCAATGAAAATTCTTGAAAACATTTGTTAGAGAAACAATAAAAAAAAATAAAATAAAATAATCAAAGCACCAAAAGACAAAACAGGAAAAAAACCAACAGTCCAACACCAAAAAGCCTAAGAATCACATACCTACTTCTGCCCCTTAATAGCTTATCGCTGTGGCTGGGACTAGTGTAGTAATTCAGTATCTTTACCTTTTCCACCAGCATCCCTTTTAGTAGTCTGTGGTGGGTTGACCCTAGGCAGTGGCTAAGCATCCACACAGCAGCCTGCTCACTCCTCTGCCCCCCAGGCAGAATAGGGGAGAGAATAGGAAGAACAAAAGCAACAAACACGTCAAGATAAAGACAGTTTAGTAAGTGAAGCAAAGACAAACAAGAAAAGTGATGCAAAGACAATCACTCACCACGTCCTACAAATAGACTGATCCCCAGCCAGCCTCCATGCATTGATTGCTTCCCCCAGAAAAACCTCCTCACATTTTTTACGGCTGAGCATAATGTTATATGGTATGGAATACCCCTTTGGTCACTTGGGATCAGCTGTCCTGACTGTGCCCTCTTCCAACTTCTTGCCCGCTCCCAGCCTATTCATTGAAAGGGGGAAGAATGGGAAAAAGGGAAAGCCTTGACGGCATGCAAGCACTGCTCAACAGCAATGAAAAAACTGGTGTGTTATTAACAAACCAAAACACAGCACCATCCTGGCTGCTATGAAGAAAATTAACTCCATCGCAGACAGACCCAGTAAGTAGTCCTCTGGATCACATTGTACAATTCGTAATCTTGAGTTAGGTACTTAAAAGAGTCTTCACTACCCAGAATACCAGATGCAAGGTTCAAAATATATGGGAGGATGACATTTCAAAAGTCACATCTTGAAGTAGATAACTGAATAGATCATGGTGCCAGATGAAAATAAAGTAACCCAAAAGAATTATTCAATAACCTTTGATGGGCTTCCATTAATTCAATACTTAGTATGATGATAACAATAGTAAGTGTAAAATGTAACCGAGTGTGAACTTAGGCTATGCAGGCTTCATTGTTGAGTTTTTTGAACAGAATTATTTGAATGCCTCTCACCTAACCTGACTGACATACTTAGAAAATAGGGCACTCTTTCACTGATAGTATGACTTCCCTACGTTAGATGAGTCCTCCATCCTTAAAGTCCTGCTTTCTGGACAAGTACTTTTAATCACTAAGCTACTATATTAATAGTTTAATACACTGAAACACTTCAGTGTTTTTCCTAGGTGCCCAAACCCAAAGCTATCAGCTGACAGGTAGCAGACAAGTGCACCACTACTGACATGATCCATCTACAAATCCTACGGACATTAAATGAACCCTTCTTTCTGAAGCATTTCTTTTCAATTACAAAACCACCATATTCAAATAAAGAGGTTTTTATTTTGGATGACAAATTTCAACCATTATTTCATAAAAATGCAATGACATAATTTTGATAAAAATAAGAAATCAGACAACTTCCATTCTCTCAGGAACTTTGGCAGTAGCCCACCTCATTTCAAATCACACAGAATCAGCCCCTCCTCTAACCATTTATCTAACTGCACTCTGATTATGATAGTGGTTTGCAGTAGTAGAAATGTCTCCTTGCAGACCTATCTGCTGGACCATAGAGATCTCTCTTCCTTCTGGAGCTTCTTTCAGCCATGCAGCCTACAGTTGTTCCAGGCAGTTTTGTTTAATGCTTCTACAGGATTCCCATGTACAGGGCAAAAAGCATTGTTATGCATTTCTCTGTCATTCCTCACCACTTCAGCATAGCTCAGGAGCACTTCTTGGTACTTAAAAACAATCTCTAAAAGATACAACTTTGAATTTTGTGGGGAGTGACTTTCGGGAAGTTTAGAGTTTTGTATGTGCAATAACAATACAAGCAGCAGGAGGGCAGTTCACCAATACAGAATAGACTCGACTCTGTGCTTTACTGAGACTGTCTGTAATTATTCTAGAGATTCAGCCTGATGTTATTAATCAACACAAAAAATGGACCAAAAGATCATGCAGCTGTACTTTATCTTGACCTAGAGAGATCACCTCCAAGTAATAAAAGCAAGTTTAGCTCTCCTCTGCCCATGTAATTTCTACCTCATTGATAAGACTGTCAAAGCCCATGTCATTTATGGTTGCTACAGATACTATTCTGAGACACAGCTGTTAATGAATAGACTGATAACTCCCAATAAATAGGCAACAGGGAGTAACAATTTTTATCTATTCTGTCTTGCACTGCAGACAGAAAAAACATTGCACATAGAGTGAGTATGAACTGGCTTTATCCCCATACAGTCAATCTGATAAATGAAATAAACCAGCTAAAAATTTACCACTATTATTTATTTATTTATTTATTTATTTTCAGGTTAGACCAAACATCAGGGTAAACTCTGTTTCAAAACTGCAAGAAATAACTGGAAGAGTCAATGAGAGGAAAAAAGTGAGAATGGGAAGCACCCACTAAATATTCAAATGAAATCCAATAAAATTTTAATAATCATAAGGCTAGGTATGAATCCCTAGAAAAAGCCTTGAAGCTCATCAACCTTATTTAAGCCATCCATTACCAAGTCAGCATTCATCACTACGCAGAGGTAGTGGTCTATCAAGGCTATGTGGTAAAGAATTGTTGGAAGTGATGTATAGGAGAAGGATGGAAATTCAGCCAGCAACTTCTGGCTTACCTCTTGTCTGCTCTGATAGGTGATATAGAGTAACTATTGATACGTGGGTTTTTGTTTTTTTTTTTTCATTTCAGGTTTGACTGCCAGTATCTAAGCACTGAAAATGTTACAGAAGCAGTATTTAGAAGAAAGTAGTTCCCTATTTTATTTTTTCCCAAAAGAAGTCCTGCCATCTTAATTCTATAAAGCAATGTAAAAAACATTTTAGTAATTTTCCTTTTAAGCAAATAAAACTCACTGGAAGACCTCAGTGCATTTCTTGAACATTACCATGAAAATGAAAGCACTAGCAATAGTCAGCATATTGTGCTAGAATTGGTGACCATAATTCCATTCTTCACTGTTAAGATTCCTCTAAACTGAATATCACCAGGTTCAAAAGCTATGCAGAAACTGTGACTGCATTCTACAGCATGCTGTGGCAAGGGGCCTTTTCAGTGTGTCACAGCAATCCACACACAGTTTTTCCCATGAAAACCAAGACACAGGTGTGTGCCTTAATCTCCGCCCAGATTGAAGCTGAGATCTTTGTTTTCTGTTAATTCTCTTGCAAGTGGGCATGGTCTTATTAGCTACAAGATTTCTTTACTATGGCTATTTGTTATCTATAGCCTTATAAACTCTGGGAGTACTAACTAGGGATTTGGATATGTCCAACATGTGCACTCTGTCTTGAAGAAAGGAAGCGCAGCTTAGTCCTATGGATACCATCAAAAACAGCCATTGCTTAAATGCATTTCTTGCTTCCTAGTAAACTTAGACGAAGTCTGATAAATAGCATCTTAAAATCACTTACAAAATGAGATGAGATTTCATGTAACAACTCTACTTTCTTGATTCCTCCCATTCTTGTCAAAGCATTTAGACAGTTTGACATTGTATGCAATTGTTATTGCTGTGTATACTTCTGTAACTTGAGAATTCTTAACATGAAACAGAAGCCTTTTGCAGTGCACTACAGAATCACAGAATAACAGAATCCCAAGGGTTGGAAGGGACCTCAAAAGATCATCTTGTCCAACCCCCCTGCAGGAGCAGAGTAACCTAGAGTACATCACACAGGAACTTGTCCAGCCGGGCCTTGAATATCTCCAACATAGGAGACTCCACAACCCCCCTGGGCAACCTGTTCCAGTGCTCTGTCACTCTCACAGTAAAGAAGTTTTTTCTGATGTTCACATGGAACCTCTTATGCTCCAGTTTACACCCATTACCCCTTGTCCTATCACTGGACATCACTGAGAAAAACCTAGCTCCATCATCCTGACACTCACCCTTTACATATTTGTAAACATTGATGAAGTCACCCCTCAGTCTCGTCTTCTCCAAGCTAAAGAGAAAGAGACCCAGCTCCCTCAGCCTCTCCTCATAAGGGAGATGTTCCACTCCCTTAATCACCTCTGTGGCTCTGCGCTGGACTCTTTCAAGCAATGCCCTGTCCTTGAACTGAGGGGCCCAGAACTGGACACAATATTCCAGATGCGGCCTCACCAAGGCAGAGTAGAGGGGGAGGAGAACCTCTCTTGACCTACTAACCACACCCTTTCTAATGCACCCTAGGATGCCATTGGCCTTCTTGGCCACAAGGGCACATTGCTGGCTCATGGTCATCCTCCCATCCACCAGGACCCCCAGGTCCCTTTCCCCTTCACTACTTTCCAGCAGGTCAACCCCCAACCTGTACTGGAACCTGGGGTTCTTCCTCCCCAGATGCAAGACTCTACACTTGCCCTTGTTGAATTTCATCAAGTTTCTCCCCACCCAACTCTCCAGCTTGTCCAGGTCTCACTGAATGGCAACACAGCCTTCTGGTGTGTCAGACACCCCTCCCAGTTTAGTGTTATCAGCGAACTTGCTGAGGGTACATTCAGTTCCCTCATCCAGGTTGTTGATGGAAATATTAAACAGCACTGGTCCCAGCACCGACCCCTGAGGGACTCCACTAAGTCACAGACCTCCAGCTAGATTCTGCCCCATTGACCACAACTCTCTGCCTTCTTCCTTTCAACCAGTTCTTGATCCACCTCACTACCTGATCATCAAGCCCACACTTCCTTAGCTTATCTATGAGGATGCTGTGGGAGACAGTATCAAATGCCTTACTGAAATCAAGGAAAACCACATCTACCGCTCTACCATCATCCATCCACCTAGTTACTTCCTCATAGAAGGCTATAAGGTTGGTCAAACATGACTTCCCCTTGGTAAAACCATGTTGGCTACTCTCAATGACCTCCTCATCCTTGATATGTCTAGAGATGGTGTCAAGAATAAGTTGTTCCATCACCTTTCCAGGGATGGAGGTAAGGCTGACCGGTCTATAATTACCCGGGTCCTCCTTCTTGCCCTTCTTATAAACTGGCGTAACCTTTGCCATCCTCCAATCCTCAGGCACCTCTCCTGTTTCCCACGACTTACCAAAGATGATGGAGAGTGGCCTAGCAATGACCTCCACCAGCTCCCTCAGCACCTGTGGGTGTATTCCATCCGGATCCATAGATTTATAGATGTCCAGATTGCTTAACTGATCCCTAACCCAATCCTCATCTACCAAAGCAAACTCCTCTTTTATCCTGACTCCTTCTGGGGCTATAGGAATCTGGGGCCCCCGGAGAGAGTCTGCAGGAGTAAAGACAGAGGCAAAGAAGGCATTCAGCACCTCTGCCTTCTTTATATCCTCTGTCTCCAGGGCACCCACCTCCTTCAGCAGTGGGCCTATATTGCCTCTTGTGTTAGTTTTATCTGCTATGTATTTGAAGAAGCCCTTTCTACTGTCCTTAACCCGACTTGCGAGATTAAGTTCCAAGGAGGCCTTAGCTGTCTTAATTGCCCCCCTACATCCTCTAACAACTGTCCTATATTCCTCCCAAGTGGCCAGCCCCTCCTTCCATAATCCATAGATTCTCTTTTTCCACATCAGTTTGTCCAGCAGTTCCTTGTTTAACCATGCTGGTCTCCTGGGTCCCTTATTTGATTTCCTACCCATTGGGACACTCTGATCCTGAGCTTGGAAGAAGTGGTCCTTGAATGCTGATCAGCTATCTTGAGCCCCTTTACCACCTAGTACCCTTTCCCATGAGACTTCCCTTAGCAATTGATTGAAGAGGCCAAAGTTGGCCCTTCGGAAATCCAGAATTGTGGCCTTGCTAGGTATTCTATTCCACCCACACAGGATCCTAAACTCCACCATCTCATGGTCACTGCAGCCAAGGCTGCCATTGACCATCACCACTTCAACCAGACCCTCCTTGTTGGTGAGTACTAGATCCAGCAGCACTCCTCTCCTAGTTGGTTTGTCCACCAGTTGCATTAAGAAGTTATCATCAATGCACTGGAGGAACCTCCTAGACTGTGAATGATTGGCTGTGTGAGTCTTCCAGCAAATATTGGGGTAGTTAAAATCCCCCATGAGGACCAAGGCATGTAGTTGCGAGGCTGCTTTCAGTTGCCTGTAGAAAGCCTCATCAACTCCTTCGTCCTGATCAGGAGGTCTATAATAGACCCCCACAACTGCGTCACCCATACCAGCCTGTCCCTTAATTCATACCCACAGACTTTCCACTTGCCCCTCATCTGCCCCTGGACAGAACTCAATACATTCTAGTCGCTCTCTTACATAAAGGGCAACTCCACCACGTCGGTTTGCTGACTTATCTTTCCTAAAAAGGACATAGCCATCCATGACCACATTCCAGTCATGTGAGCTGTCCCACTACATCTCTGTAATTGCCACCAGATCATAACCTTTAGACCGCACACAGACTTCTAACTCCTCCTGTTTATTCCCCATGCTGCGTGCATTGGTGTACAGGCATTTCAGGGAGCGAGCAGAGCACGTGAATGGCACCCTTGGGAGGCGGGAGGCCTTCTGGTCTTCATTAATACTAGAACAATGCCCCACTAGTTCAAACCCAGCTACGACCCCCTCGCACTTTGAATCTAACCTAAAGCTCTGTGAGTGAGCTCTGCTAGCTCTTGCCCTAGTATCCTTTTTCCCCTGTGGGACAGGGTCTAAACAACTATCCTTTCCCTCAAATGAAACAATAGATTGAGAGTCCTCCCTAGTCCGCCATCCTTCAAGCCCTAGCATGTTTCTCTTAGGCTTGTCCCTAACAGGCCCAGTTATCTCCCCTTCCCCCTTCATATCTAGTTTAAAGCCCTGTCAATGAGCCCTGCTAACTCCTGCCCCAAAAACCTTTTCCCCCTCTGGGACTGGTGTATCCCACCTGCCACCAGCAAACCAGGTGTCTCATATAGCAGCCCATGATTGAAAAACCCAAACCCCTGCCTTTGGCACCAGTCACGTAGACATACATTAATCTGCAGACTCTTCCTACTTATCTCTTTACCCTTGCTTGTAACAGGAATGGAGGCAAACACCACTTGCGCTCCACACCCTCTAACCAGCTGTCCCAGGGCCCTGAAGTCTCTCTTCATTGCCCTTGCCCTCCTTGTAATAATTTCATCACTGACAACCTGAAAAACCAGCAACGGATAGTAGTCAGAGGGCTGCACCAGATCAGAGAGTTTCCTTTTAACATCTCTAATCTGAGCCGCAGGTAGGCAGCAGACTTCCCTGTGAGATGGATCTGGTCAACAAATGGGCCCTTCTGTTCCCCTCAGAAGGGAGTCACTCACCACAATTACTCTTCTTTTCTTCTTGGTTGAGGAAGTTCTAAGGCATGGGGGTGAGTGACAAGCCCTAGGTGACTCACTAGATAGATCTACCCCTCCATCTCCATTTACCTGGCCCTGTAGTTCCAAGACCTCATACCTGTTATTCAAGGGCAACTGGGAGGGAGGAAGGGATTGCGAGGGTTTTCGCTTAGCTCTCCGAGGAGAGACCTCCCTCCATACCTCCTTGTCCCTTAAATTCACTCCTTCTATCTGATGGTTGGAGGGAAGGGGCTCCATCAGTTGTTCAGCCACTTCCGTCTGCCCTTGCCTTAGGGTGTGGCTCCACCAATCTATTTCACTTTCACATTCTCTGATGGCTCTCAACCTTTCTACCTCCTCCCTCAGTTCAACCACCTGCCTGAGCAGATAATTTATTCGCTCACACCGCACACAAGCGGTGTCGGTGGCTCCCTCCAATACAAGTGCCAGGCTCAGGCATTCGCTGCAGCCAGAGACCTGCACGGCCGCATGTCTGCGGGAAGGCTCAGTCTGGGTACCCACATTATTCCTCACTACAGCTTTTGATCGTGTTGTGACCATGATCTACCTGGTCGATCGGACCGTCTACGTCTCTCCGCACAAGCAAGCAGTCCTTCCTCTTCCTATGCTCCAGGCGAGTCCTCCTGATCAGGCGGTTATCCCGCTCTCCTGCCCGAGCCAGCTGCTGCGTGAACTGCCTCGACCTGCTCTGTTTGCCTGCTCTGTTCGCCAGTCCACAATAACAATGTATATTGTACATAAATATAAATAGGGCAAAAGCTAAATTGTTACACCATTTCATAAAATAAAATAAAATAGCTGTGCTCCTTTATACATTTCCCTTAAGGAATCTCTACGTTCTCACACAAGTGCACATTTAGAAATAGATAGCAAAACATTAATTAGATTTTCTATTTCTCAGTACGTGAAAGGATAAGACTTACAAAAATTGAGTCCCTTTCAATTGTACAGAAGGCAATGGGAATCAAAGTTTTTAAATACCTGAGCAGGATCATGACACCGACCTCACATATTCTAATTTTTAAGTGCTGTCTTTACTAAACTAATTCAATCCCTGTTCTTGCAGTGCTTAGAAAGTGAGAATTTTATTACCATTTAAATGTACTACCACAGCAGGTACCTCCTTTAGGAGCACTTGCAATCCCAGTAGATCAGATGCTATACCGAAGGCATAATCCATAAAGACTGTATCTGTGCACAAACACATATCTATATACACATATATATAATATATAAATATATATAAAAAGACTATTCAATTTATTTTCAACCACTGAAAGACTGATTGTGATCACCCGAAGGACAGTAGCATCATAAAAAAGGTAGTGCACTTTCTTCATATTTTCACCATTCATTCTTAAATCGGAAAGGCCTTTTAATTTTTAATTTGCATTCTATTGAATTTTTGTGGCAAGCAGCCCAGTATACAGGAAAAGAAAAGACAATATGAAAAAACTGATAAAGCTTCTATTCTGGGAAAA
Source organism: Psittacula echo (assembly GCF_963264785.1). Classification (NCBI taxonomy): domain Eukaryota; kingdom Metazoa; phylum Chordata; class Aves; order Psittaciformes; family Psittacidae; genus Psittacula; species Psittacula echo. Next base: position 88,717,714 of record NC_137738.1, on the reverse strand, counting down.
GCAGTTGCACTCCACTGAACAGAACAGAAATAACCAACCAGCATTTTTCATTTTTGCTTTACTTTGTGTTTTGAAATACTTATTTTATCTAAGGAATGTAAAAACTATAATGATGAATACTCAACTTTGGAATAGTACATCTGTGTCAAGTGCACATCTTACAGTCACAGTAAGAGTGCAGAAATTATAACAAATTCTAAGAGCCAAAATCAAGCTTCTAATAACCACACATATGAGAAACCTGACTATAGCACTTTATCTTCACAGTAAAAAGAGCAAATCCATATGAAACAAGGCTAGAAACAGAACAATATGGACACAGGACACTGTACACTATTAAAAAAGATCAAAGTTGAATGACTTACCACTTCTTCATGGGTAGCACTTTCTACATTTATACCATTAACCTAAAACCAGATATGATAGGGAGAAAATTATTTGTAATGTGTAAGTTACTTAACAAAATAAACATAAACGCAAGTATGAAACAAATGTCTGTGGAAAAAGTTAATGTTTACTGACCTGTATTATTGCATCTCCTATAAATAACATTCCTGTTTGGTCAGCTGTGGGATTACAGAAGGAATACATTTTAATTAAAAGTAGTACTGAAAAATAATGCTATATTGTCTTCCAGCAATTGGTTTAGCATGCTGTTTGTAACCTTCATTTGCAAATTATTTGGTTGTGAAGATACCAACAGCACAGCAATCAGTATTCATCCTACAAAGGTAACAGATTCTTAGCAATTTTAAACAAATTAACAGAGTTACTTTCCAAGCACAAATAACTTATTTAAAATGGAATACAAATGTCATTTCTCACTAATGAAGGATTTCATTAAATTATGTGGAAAGTGTGCTTCATACTTTTCATTATTCTTTCACAAAAAGGAAATAACAGTTCCTGAAACTACTTAGAAGTTCCTTTCCCACTGAACAAATTTACAGGGACCGGTGTAATTAAAGAGGTTGTGCCTAGAATTTAATATGACTCTTTAACGTGAAGTTGGAGTTAGCTTTGCTCCTGAGAATAACAAAATACATTATTTCAGTCTGTAACTGGTATGTTTCCTGCCTTACAGACTGGTTGGAAATAAAGTTATGAAACTGCAAACGATTCTGTGCAGGTATAAGCGATGACATTTTTGAGGTGATTTTTATAACTTGTCAATTGTTTACTTTGTAGGGGAATTTGAGGATGTTTATCCCTTAGAATGCACTCCTTAATTGAAAGTAAGGCTCTGCCCCTGCTAAGACTGATATAATTAAATAAGGCATGCTGGTCTTATGTATGATCTTACACGGTCACAGCTTGAGGCTTTGAAGAATGCAATAAATGTTAACAGTATTGAGAGATGGAAATTGAGTTAAAAATAAAGAAAAAACTTCATAGACTATTTTTACCATTTCTGCAATATAGCTTTAGCCACTACAACTGTACCTTTGGTACAAAATACCTTTTTCACATAAAATTTACCTTTCTAATAGATTTAGTGCCACTCTTTTGACAGAAAAGATAACAGTTCATTAGCCATACTTTTATCAGTACTTAGGAAATATTCCACTATTTATTTTAAATACCACACTAGAAGTTGCATTGAAGGTCTTTACCCACTTCTTATGCTGCTTTGTACTCAAAAATATGCGCACAATTTATAATGGCTGGTAGAGAAAAGAGATCTATGTACAGAAATGCAACTGAATTAAAGCAGTTGAAAAGCATCACTAAGCAATGGGAAGTAGCCTATATTGGGTACATGCATAGCTAGAGGTGCTGAACATTAGCTTGGGCATCTCAATGCTAAACTTCTGTTTAAGATGTTAGTAATACATATACCATTAGTGAAAAATACAGTAATTTTTCATTTAATGCTTATGTTGGAGCCATTGGGCTGTTTTAGGAAAGTGGGAGCATAGTTTAATTTGGGATAGAACAAAGAGCGTGCGTTTGAAATTCCAGTTGCGGGAAAACACAAAAGGATAAAGTCAAAGGGTGCATGACTTGCTTACTGTGAGTGATTGAGTCAGAACTGAGTGGAGAAGTTTTGAGTATGTCTGCTTACAAGTATATGCAACAAAACCCTGCAACTTGAATCAGTGCAGAGCCTGGAGATCAACTGAACGAGGTCTAACACAGGGAGAGTGGGTTCTCAAACTACTTCAGGAGGACACCCCTAATATGCCAGTCCTGGGCTGTTATTCTGTGTGTGGGTTGCAGTAGGACTCACAATCCAACTTCTCTTACTCCAACAATCTGTAGCAAGGCAGATGTGCTTATTTATACTTCAAGTATTTACAGATCAAGTACCAGACAGCTGATCCACAGATGTGATGAGGATGGCACACACAAACTGCAGGTAGCACTGTTTTCCTGAGGCCCTGTCTTACTGACTTTTCTGGGAGACCAAAGCAGCTGTTGCCATTGGAAAGATCAGTTGGAAAGAGCAATATTGCAAAAAGAAGCACTGTAAAAGAAAAAGGGGTGGGGATGCAAGAGATGTTTGGAAAGGATTTCTGTAAGAGGTGAAAACAGAAAAATGTAGGATTGGTGATAAAGGAAAGTGTACTGAGTCAGAAAGTGTTTGAGTGAAAGGTGAGATCCTGATGGAAGAGAGCATCATGAAGATTTGTAGGCAAGTAGGTAGGTACCGCCATGCTCCTGGATGTTCAGCTATCCATGACCCGCTGCATAATGACACAATTGCACAGCTGCACAATCTTGTTTAAATCTGCTGAGAAAACTGCTTGGTTTAACAAAAGTTATAATAAAATACATAGAATGGTATCAATGCAAAGCAGGAAAGGAACAATTCCAGACACAGCTAAAATTCTTGAGATGGGTCTAGTTAGCAGCTCAACACTTGAAAAGCACTGACATGACAAGGTATAAAATTCAAGGAAGAAAATCATGAAGCTGGAGGATGGTAACTCAGCAGCACTGAAGACAAATCTCTTCCAGGGAGCAGTAGAGGCTGAACCTTTCCCACCTGACTATTGACTGCCAGGTTAATAAGGACTCATTGGTAATTCCACAGGGATGATGAGTACTGCAATATCCCCAGCTACCTACTGTGTGTGTTAGCCAATAAATTTTATAGCTTAAGAGCACAAAGCAATTATATCCTGCTTGCAAAGTCTCTACACACAATCAGAGCTGTCCAGATAAGTAAACGAGAGAAGCAGCATTATGTGGTTGGTGCCAAATGTTCTGTGAACTGAAACAAAGCACGAAAATGAGGACAAACATGGCATTTGCTCCAAAAGTACATTATACTGCAAACTAACCAAATAATGTAGACATCTACATAGCTGCTGCCATCACAGCCAGTGATGTTTGCATGTCTGCGATGAAACACTTTGGGTTTAGCCAATTGTCTAATGACGATTTTAAAGAAAAATATTTTGCACAAAACAAATTTATAGAGGACATGTCACTATGATACAAAAGTTACATTAGAGTTTACTATATTGCATATTAGAAACAAATTGATTGGAAAAACTCCTTCAAAAGAGACACGTTGGGCATTTCTCTAAGGCACATTTTAAATCTGAAGACATCTACTAATGTTTTCATTAAATTATATATTTTTTACATGACAAAAATATTAAGTAAAAGGTTCCAGGCTATGTGGGACATTTTTCTTCCAGTTGTAACATCCTCATATACAAAGGTGTCTATGAAAGGCTGCTCCATAATTATCAGTCACTATGTGTAAAATGAATCAGTACTAAAAACAAAACACTCAAGAAAGAGTTTCAGAGAAACAGCATATACAGCTTCCTTAGAATCCAGTATGCATCTTGAAGTTTTACTTGAAGTAGTATTTTAGTAGCAGTGAATTGAACAGTCCCCAAAAAAACGCTTGAAAGGAAAATAAGCACAAAGTAGTAATAAGCAGAAATGTACCAGGCTGTGAAAGAAGATGAAGTGCATGCTACACCACTTAGTGCTACAGCACTTTTTCTCTGTATCTTAATTATCTTTAAAAAGGTTTAATGCTGCACATTCACAAATGATACTGAAGTAGGATGAAAGCATGAGGGAAACCCAAAGGTGCTTATGTTGAAGAAATGCGTCTGTAAGTAATATGGCATCCTTATATTTTTCAAGATTAATCACAATACATATTTTCACTCAATTTTTGTTGAATTCCTGAAGCACACAAGAAACATACCAGGTACTATGTCCTCTGACACTATTAGTGATTCACAAAATGTTGCTTAGATCACACAATGAGCTGCACTGACTTCAGAGATCTCTCAATTCATAAACTTAACTTTAAATACACGCATTTCAGTGCATAAAGAAAATCTAGAAGGCTGTTTAAGAAACTAGATTGACTCAATAGAGAATGCAAGAGTCTTCTCAAAGTCATCCAGATGTATTTTTCCTTCTTCGCACATTAACTGGACATAACTATAGTCATGACTGTAAAGATGGACTGGCTCCAACTTGCTCTATTTATCTAAGACAGACAGTTTGGCATTTTAAATCTATGTTTTAAACACAACTATATTAACCCAAACATTGAAAACTACCTCCCACAGGGGAGGACTCCTCACACTCTTCCCCTGTTCCAGCATGGGGTCCCTCCCACAGCAGACAGGTCTCCATGGACTTCTCCAACATGAGTCCTGCCCATGGGCTGCAGTTCTTCATGAACTACTCCAGCGTGCACCCTGCACTTCCACAGGGTGCAGACCATCAGGAACAGACTGCTCCACCATGGGTCTTTTGCAGGGTCACAGGTCCTGCAGCAAATCTGCTCCAGTGTGGACTCCTCTCTCCATGGGGCCACAGCTCCTGCCAGGAGCCTGCTCCAGTGTGGGCTTCTCACAGGTTCACAGACTCCTTCAGGAATCCCCCTGCTCCGCAATGGACCTACACGGGCTGCAGGGGCACAGGCTGCCTCACCATGGTCTGCACCATGGGCTGCAGGGGAATCTCTGCTCCAGTGCCTGAAGCACCTACTCCTGTCCACCTTTACTGACCTGGGTGTCTGCAGGGCTGTTTCTTTCACATACTCTCTGGCTGCAATTGCTGTTGCACAGTAACTTTTTCCCCTTCTTAAATTATCCCAAGCACCCTACTACTGTCACTGATGGGCTTGGCCTTGATCACCAGTGGGTCTGTCTTGGAGCTGGCTGGCATTGGCTCTGTTGGATATAGGGGAAGCTTCTAGCAGCTTCTCACAGAAGCCAAACCTAGCTTCCTTGCTACCAAAAGCTTGCTACACAAACACTATATAGGCAGGGAGCACAGGTTTGGAGAGATAATAATGAGCATTATGTGAATTAATAAGAAGGATATCCAGCGGTGCTACAGAAATTGCCACTGATCCTCCTGATTATGAATGCCTTAATGGCAGAATGAATCTCCTGCTGAGTCACAGAAGATCAGTGAATAAAAATGCTACTCTGAGAATAGGCTATGGGACTGTTGAAAAGCTGAGGCCATCCTGCAGAAAAGTATTTTAGCTGGCACTTTGTATAGCTGCATAATATACAGCATTGTATCTGCAAAGTTAAAACAAGATAAATATGGGTTGGCCTGGGAAGTCAGAACTGTTTTCTCTTCAGCTTGGACTGTACAAAGAATAACATGAACTATAATAGTGCACAGGCACCAGAAGCATCACCAGGAAAGACTCTGTCTTTCACCCAAGCATCTGAGTGAGAACTGGACATAGCAGTCTTTACGATTTGGCATATTGCAACACATGCCTGGAATTGATACCAAGAATTACCTAGGACAATGTACAAGCTAGCAATGTGTTCCATCTACTGTACCAGATAGGATCCTGTAGACAAAATAATGCTGTGTTTTTCTTGTAACACTGGAATGATTAGTAAATTCATGGGCAGGGATCCTATCCGAAAAATCTGATGTGTGCAAGAGGTGGGGATAAAGACCAAACAGGTGTGTTGGTCAAAAAGCAACTCCTTTTGCCACTTAGAAGTGATAATAGGAGAGAATTTGGGAAACCATGATTTATAGCAACATATTGGCACTCCTGTGTTCAAAAGTGAAAATTATTTATTTTGTTCCATATAAAAAGCATGTTGTTTTGGATGGGAAAACTGGCGGAAGGGAGAATACAAAAAAATCCTAATCCTTTACGAAATAAACACAATTAACTAAATGTGATTTCTTGCTGCTCTGTGACACAGGAACTCTATTCGCAGAAAGGACTAAGCATCATGAGAGGGAAAGAACCATAGATTGGGAGCAGACAAATTTTCCTTGAAGTTTTGAGTAAAAATTGTCAGGGAAATTAAGAAGAATCATCATCCAAAATTACACGTGAATAGCAGAATCCCAGCTGGAAAAAGGTAATCAAGTCAGATTCCACTATGGAAAAACCCTGAAGTGATGGACATTTCTAACCATATATATATACTTCCCATTTTTAGTGTCACATCTAGTATTGTGCTACAATGAAACAGGATTTTTGCTGTTCCATTACTGTTTTTTTCTTCTCCTACACTTTATCTATCTGTATCTGTTTGTGATTTCCTCTCTCTCTCTCTCTCTCTCCATTAATTTTCATTCAGTATGAGTTTCCCTTAAGGGCAGTTCTCTCACCCCATTCTGAACTTTATTCTCAGATGATCATCAAGTGTATAATTATATCTGGAATTATGACCATTTATAGAGATTTTACAGTTAGTAGTAAAGCACACTTAAAACATGAGACATGAATTGCTATAACTTCAACCTTTCTTCAGATGAAATGTTTTAATTCTAAAAGAGTTGGAAAATATTGAACAGGAAAATTGTAGCTCAGATTAGCTTGTAGATAGTGCAGCAGAGAGAGCCCACAGGAATGGTTATCAAGATAAATTTGTACTAGAGAAAAATACTTCCAGTTTTACATTCAGTTCTTCATCATTTGATTTTACCTTTATAGAAAAATACTCAAAGTAAGGAAGAAAAATTGGAACATTAATAGTGTTAAGTACTTTAAAGTTTTGCCTTTTTAAGAAAAATCATGACAACTAAGATGTGACTATAACAAAAGCAAAGACTTTTTTTTTAATGTATTTTCTGAAAATTTGAAAGTGAAACATTATTACTGTCATTTATTACTTGGGATACTTGCCTAACCACAGCTGTAAGTCCCTCGAGTTTGAAAATAAAAGTAAAAATACTCAAGCATCTCACATGGACAGAATTTAGAAATAGGTAACAATGAATGAGAAGCAAAAGCAACAGTTATGACCATGAGTAAGTTATATTTTATAAAAAATAAAAATAAAAATTCTACTAGCCATGCACAACTAACACTTCCTTAAGAGTCAGTGAAAAGCAATTTAAAAATTGCAAAAGTATGTTTTTTTCTGGGAATATGGTCAGTAGTGTTAGAAACTCTATGTGTAAAATCAATCTAAACTTGAAAACATGATAATGACCATGAGGATGATAAAGGGGCTGGAGCACTTCCCATATGAAGACAGGCTGAGAAAGTTGGGGCTGTTCAGCCTGGAGAAGATAAGGCTGCGCATAGACTTCATTGCAGCCTGCCAGTATCTGTAGAGGGGCTACAAAGATGCTGGAGAGGGACTTTTCATCAGGGACTGTGGGGACAGGCAGCAACAGGTTCAATCTTAAATGAGGGAAGTTCAGGTTAGATATAATTAAGAAGTTCTTTACTGTGAGGTACTGGAACAGGTTGCCCAGGGAAGTTGTGAATGCTCCATCCCTGGCGGTGTTCAAGGCCAGGCTGGACAGAGCCTTGGGTGACATGTTTTAGTGTGAGGTGTCCCTGCCCATGGCAGAGGGGTTGGAACTAGATGATCTTAAGGTCCTTTCCAACCCTAGCCATTCTATAATTATATATTTTCAGAATTATTGCAATATTTTTTCAGGTAAAGATAGTCATATGCATTTTAAAATTAATTCATCACTAGGTGAATAAATTGACAAAGGAATGCAGCACAATGTAAAAGGAAGATGAATCTGATCACACAATTGCAATATTCTAAGGCATAATGTTAGCTCTAAGACATATGATGTCTTCTGAGATGGCGTTCTGAGCCGAATAACATCATATTAAGTTAGAAAATTTATGAATAAGTAACTTTATCTGAGGAAACAAATTATAATCTGGCATCTTCAATCTTTTTTTTTTTTCCTAAATTATGAAACGAAGTTTCCATTAAATTATATTCTAGTATGCCAAAAAGTTTTAAATGTTGTAGAGATGATAGCTGAAAAACAAACTTGGAGACTAAGGTTGGATGCCAAATGTAGCAGAAACACATGCTTTAAACGGATTACAAGAAAAAAAGAGATGTAGTTCCTAAAATAGCCTTAAAAGTCTCTGGTTCAGAAACCAGTAAGGGAAAGATAAGAACAGTGGAAAGATCAAAAATAGACCTTTTCTGAAATTGCCAAAGGATGTTATTAAACTTCTCATATTATTCCATGTGACATTATCTCCAAGCATAAGGGCTGTTAACATTTCTCTTTCCATCAAATACTCTACACTGTTCTTGACTGCTTCAGTCTTAAAATCAGCTGGATGAGTTTTACTCTTTTTACTAGTATCTTTCAATGCAATGGGAATCTCTGTCACAGTTAAAAGATGTTTTCTGTCTAGCTGCTTGCTTCTCCAGTTTCTATACCAGTTTCTGCGGTAAAAGCAAGCTCCAAATCCAAAGTCCAAAACACCATCCATCTTCAAAGGGACTTCAGGCAGTTCTCTCCTGAACATACTATCTGAATCAAAAAATATTATACAGTTCTTTAATTTCTCTTCATGGAATAATTACCATTGACCTTTTTTTTTCAAGCTGGACTGTAGTGCTAACAAATACAAATAGCAAATTTTGGTAATATTTCATTAGATTTCTGCAGTTCATAAGTGAACAACATTGTCAATCAGAGGGAGGTGAGCGGAAGGAAGAACAGAAACTACACATCAATGACATCCTATGGCCACAGCTGATTCACTCAACTGCTACCTCAACAGATGACAACTCTGGAACAGATGACAACTGGAAAAAAAAGAATGTATTTTTCATACCTTTCTCTATTTAGTCTGGAGTATAAGAATGATAACCATAATATTAGAGGCCCACTGAAATTACAAATAATGATTTTCAGATTTTATATCTACCTTTTTGTTTAATAAACTGCAAAATGCACCCTCTGAAGTATTCATCATAAAACCCTTTAGAGCTGACATTTTATATTTTCACTTAGCTGTTGTGCAAAACTAATTATTGAAAGTTGATCAACTTCACATGCATGGAGAAGAATTTGACCATTAATACACTCTCTGAACACAATTTTTTTTCAGTATCAGGAACTCAATGCACACATTTCTAGACAGAAACATGTATCTATGTATACATATATAAAGCCTCATTTTGGGAAAGTACCTAAGCAACTGCCTAATTCTAGAGCTGTTTCTGATTTTTAGCCAAACCAAAGGAAAGAAATAAAATTTCAAACTGACCTAAAATGGGAATGCTTTGGTTTTCTCTGTAAAGATGAGTCTGGATTCATCAAGCTCTTAAATCCTATTCAAAAAATTAATATAAATTCTACAGCAAAACAAAACTGCTAAGCAAAACTTAAAAATATTTCATCCCAAATTGTCTTCTGTCCAGGAATTATTTATGAACAATTTATTTCATTGTAACAATGAAAATATTACCATCTAATAAAACATTTGGTACCTCATTTTAAGCATATGCCTGTTCAGTTAAATAATCACCTAAAAATTAACCCTTTGCATCCTTCTACCCAAAGAATTAATTTGATTTAGGTCAATAATTTAAGTGTCTTGCTTTAGCATTTAACCCTCAAAACATATTCCAGTAGTATAAATCATCCTAGAACCTCACCTCAAGAATTCATCTACCTATATGCTTCTCACTAAATATACAATGAATGCTACCGGACCTCAAGTATGTTCTCAACTATCAGGTTGAATAAAAACTCCTTCCTGAATCAGGGATCAAAATACTTTCTTTTTACTTGCTGACTGATCTTTAGCAATTCATTAAGGCGTCATTTCTGTTTAGAAGTACTGACTTTTATGGCCTGCCTATTCTTGAGGAGGCAACAATAATAAAAGAAATCCAATATGCTAAGAATATTCTTCTATGACTTCTGAAAATAAATTCAGAACTGGAGGCACTAGTCCAAGGGAGAGAACAATGAGTAGATTCTATCTTCGTTAGCTTTCCAGTAATAATATTGGCAAATACAATTTAAAAAAATATACAAAGTATGAATAATACTAAAAAAACACTGAAGAAATTTGTAAGTGACATTAGGAAACAAGTGTACAGATATTAAATACCATTCAGCTTTAAATGTCTATGTTGAAATAAGACCTTTCTTATGTTCAAAGATGGCCTTGTGTTCAGCCTTCACCTTCATTAGCATAAAGCTTAATGCAAATTTGTGATCTATTCTGACTCCCTTTTAAATGCAAATGCCTCCATTTGGGTTTAAATCATCCTTAATCTCAACCTTGCTGGCTCAGTGGAATGAATCTCCTAGGCTGATGAAGCCAAGGCAGCTGTAGGGATGGAGAACATCAGCTATAAACTAGACCATGCTGTGCAGATTGACTGTAATCTCACATCATGTCCACTAACTTGTTATGACTAGGCTTGGTTACCCCAGTTCTACCACTCTTGCGGATAACTGTAGTCAGCACATTAAAAATACCTATAGGAGAAGTATCACATATGCTTCCATACTAAACAATCTTTGCTTGGCATCTAAGTGTAAATGAAACTGTTAAAAGCCCTCATCAGACTGACACCATGTCCTCCAAACAGATGTTCCTGAATTCAGGCAGCCAGGATATGATATTTGGACACAGTCTGTGTTTGCAGAGCACATGGGTTTAAGCCAAGAATGTTTCAGTGGCTGAATGTCCCAGGTTCATTCCAGTTCTGCCAGGGTATATAGCATCCCCCATCAGAAAGGACTAAACATAAAATAGAGGATTGTTCAATACAGTAGAATGTGAGATATAAGTCAACTTTTATCACAAAGGGCGGAAAAATGCTTTCAAGTTGAGGTCTTAATGAATTTCAGCTCTTAAGAGAAGACCTTTTTTGAAACTGGCAAAATGCAAACTATACCTATTCCACCCAGTTTTATTTAATTTTACTTAAGTATTTTCAGCATGCCTAAGTGAGCTGAACCCACTGTACTGTTTCATTACTGCTGCTTGTATGACTCCACATGTTATATGAGATGAGCAGAGCTCACAGCAATAGCCAGATTACTGCAGCATGTCTCATGAAAATGGAAAGTTGCATCAGAGTGACAAAATGTGACTGCTAACTTGGTAATTCTGCAGATCAGAAATGTGATTGCTTGATGGTTATACAACTAAAATTTCCAATACCATATGCAGAAAGTCATTTGAATGTATGACAAGGATAGATTTTAATGTTCATTTGTTTTTACAGTCCCCACCCTTTAGGTTCCACTAAAGATGCTTTAGTAATTACAAATGGGAGTAACAGACCTGAGAAAGATGTAAACACATGAAAGCTCATTTACCCATATATTGTATCTAAGGATTCTTTTTATGTAGTGGATCTGACAAAATTTCTTACAAATTCAGTGTACAAGTAAACCTGACCTGATGCCTTTCAAAGTTTCAAATATTCAGTTACACATCTCTGAGGATAAGACTACATCTATTTGACTGTAAGCCTTCTACAGTTTTTACCAAAAATAAATTTTTAATGCTAATTCTAACACATACATAAAAATAACACACACCTAGAAGCTCTTAGCAAATCACCAACTCTTGTACAATGTTTGTACAACTATTGTACAATGATAGAGCACAATGTACTCTTAAGCCAGTTTCAAAGGAAAATACAGGAAAAGCAGTACAGTATTAAATAATATTAAAAAACACTAAAGAAAGCATAAATCAGTTTTAGAAAGTCTTACTGAAATGCTTCAATATCAATACTGTCTTTTCATCATCTGGGAGATTATAAATCATGCTGCTAATATGCTTCATTAACTGGATGATTTTATATATGGGTAGCAGAAAAAAATCCTTGTTTTGAAGTGAAGTAATAACCAATAGGATTAAAATTATTCTGTAGCTAATTTTTGACATTACTTTTGATTTTGTAAATGTGTTTGCATTTACTTGTTCTTATTCTGCCTGGCACAGTCACTCAGAAACTAACTTTGCAAAAGATTTGGTGGTATGAAAAAATTTAACCTTTGTTAGAATGAAAGAATCCACAGAAAAATGTAAAAGGCTTAAACTCAGTGATGAGTCATTGGCACTAGCAAAACGTGTTCTTACTTAATACTGCTCAGGAAAATCTCAAGACATTCTTCCTGTGATTTGTAATACATTGCACATTAGTCTCCAACACTGAATGATCACTTAATCTTGTCTTTCGGAAATGCAAAGTTATGCTCTTGAATTGAGTTTCTACATATGTTTCAGTGAACTCATTCAAGAAAAGTCTTATTGAATAGGGTGAACTAGGATAACTTAAACTGGAAGCTATAAACACAGCGATCACAGCCAAGAGGTCTCTAAGCCAGTCAAAAACTGTAAGAATAATATTTATTACCGTTGTGCTACAGAAGTGCTCATGTTGAATAATGAAATAAAATCCAATTGAAATATTCATCCTGTCTCAACAACTGAAGTGCAAATGCCTTCAGCTGCTGCTTAAGGTCAATACCAACAAAATCACTTCTCCTATATCTGAAAAATTTAAGGAACACAAAGTTAGCTGACTACATTCTTTAGGATAGCACAAAGGTTATACAGCTATAAAAAACAAGCAACTCCTTTTTATACTTCTAGCTTTAATACTATAAAATAGTACCGTATCCCAACAAAGTAAGGGTGCAAAAATGATCTTGAAGATTTTCATGTAACACACACTACATTTCACAAAACTATGAGGAGTTGTCAGACTTTTAGAAAATCAGTACTTTAGTCAGTAAGGAGAATTTTAAAATCCTCATAGTAAAATTCCTGATAAGAAATCACTTCTTATCAGGTAACTGATGTATTTTCAAATGTTACATGATACATGAAAGAAAAGTTGCATGATACAACTTTTTTTTATTTTTTAAAATTCAGTATATTTGCTTGAAGCAGCAACTTATTTCATTGCTTGAGTCAAAGCCACCTTTGAAGCTAGCCAATCAGTTTCACTATTATAAGTACCTTGTATAGTGAAAGTCGAATGAAATCACCAATGAAAATTGGTGATTTATTCACACTAGGAAAATACAGAAGTTCAGTCCAATATTTGGTTTGAGATAACTCTGTATGAGTCTCATCTCTCCCTCATGCTTAACATCTCATTTTATACAACATAAATATTTTCCCAGATGTATAAAATATATATATAAGTAGGGAGAAAGAATGCATATATTTTTAAAACGCTTATTTTCCCTTTAATAGTATTGCCAGATTGTTTCTTCTAACATGAAAGCACTAGAATCTTAAAACAGAAATAGTCCCTCAAGTTCATATTTGAGATAAATTTGAACATACCCTCTTCATTACTATTATTTACTAATTAATATGATAATATTGAAGTAATTACTTTTCAAGCAAAATAAGGACTCCCTGAAGAAAACACAGAGGAGAAAACCAAGCACAGCCTGTGAGCTAGTGAAGCACGAGGCTTGCCAAGCAAATGTGCTTAATCTCCACTGCAGCAAATCAGCTGATGATTTCAAAAGATTGTGTCAGTGGCTCTGAGTTGTTTAAGGAGCAGGACATGCACTGAGGGTCACAGTGCAGTGCTCTGTCTTTTCTTGCAGGAAAGGTTAGATGAAATGCGTAGATTTGCTCTAGAGAAGAGAGGAAACACATAGAAGCTTATAACACAAACACATCGAATCTTCAAATATGTCAAAGAATGCCTCAGCAAAGAAAATAACAAACTAGCCCCCACATCCACGTCTAACAGAGAAGAAAACATGACTTTGTTTTTCATCAGCTAAGACCCTTAGTTCACGTTTCAAGGCACTGCCCACCCATGTAAAACTTACTGAAGAGCCCCTTTGTTTTCCAGTGCAGCTCTTCAACTTACCAAAATCTGTCCAAACTCTGACACAGTCCCCCAAAGGTTCCTCTTGCTAGATAAATGTTAGCTTAATACTTAACTGGGGTAGACTACACTGATTTAAATCTTGTGATATCATAACCATAATAAACATTACAAATCACTCTCTGCTTGCAACTAGGCACAGTTAGTCATACCACATAGCAGTGAATTATTGCGTGGGGAAAAAAATATGTCTGGTTTGTATTTTTTTTATATGCTGTGTTATTAAAATTAAGTACATCAGTAGATTTCCTACGTCACAGTTTTGTTTCCAGAAGTAACATTCAATACTTTGTTTACAACTGTCTTACTGCAGTAAAAAATATGTTTTCAGAAACCATTACTTACCAGTAAAATTGCAAGTATAGATCCTAAAGACTTGAAAAGATTTTGAATTCAGCACAAAAGCACATAGACCTTTTGGACATTACAGAATATCTTAAAGATAGTGTAAAGCTGAAAGAGTGAGCCACATGTGTTTTAATTCTCAGTTTAAAGAGAATTTAATTTTTCAAAACAATCCATATATACTACAGTACTGTATAAGTAAATAACATAAATATAAGTTACCTGCTTGGTCTTTAAATATTTTTGATATGACGACAGGCACTTTGTGCTCAGCACCACCCTGTAAAAGACATGTATTAACCATAAGATCTCAATTAAGACTGGAGTGAATTAGCTGTACTGAAAAATTAAAAGAAGAAATGAGAAGGGATCCATACCTTTATGCTTAAGCCCAAGCCACCAACTGGTTGTCTATGAAGTGTAACAGTTCTGTGCTTTAAAAAATTGTAGAAAAAATAAATTTAGGTGAAAACACAATATCTGAATAAGCATATAAGATGGTTTTAAACTTTTTTTTTTTACTTCTAAAAAATTCTTTCTCAGAGATAGCCTAGAATCTAAGTGATCCAGTTCTGAAGTATCATTCAACACCAATTTATAGGCACTTATTTAATTCCTTACCATAGAGAGCAGAATTTGTGTGTGAATTCTGCATGCAGACTTTCAGCATGTTTTTTTTTTTTTTTGTACCGTTTAAGTGATATTCTTCCTAAACAGAAACTTTTTACATGTTTTGCTTTGGGATACGCATTTGCGTAGTTATCATGTATGCACGATACTTAGTCTCATTTTTCAGTCACAAATACCAACATTTTCTAATCCATATCTTCAGACCTTTACCATTTTTTGCAGCATATGCCAAAAGACTTTTAGTGAAAGTCTGCTTCAAATGGCTTTTTTCTTGTGTTTCATATTTAAATGCATACAGAAGAAAACATTTATCAATATTTTTCTACAGCAACCTATCATATGTTTAACAGTATGCTGAATTTGACATTTCATTAGTATGTAAACTCTTGGTGCCTGACAACATAATAATAGCACTTCATCGGCTGACAGTAATTACAGAGTTGTGAGGAACTTTTTTTGTAACATGCTGAACAGCACAGCAGAGAATGCCATCTTTACAGAACTTCCTCAACATATAGGAGGGTATATTTAGATCAGATATTAGGAAAAGGTTAATTCCTGTGAATTAACCTTTGTGAGACACTGGCGCAGGTTGCCCAGAGAAGCTGTGGCTGCCCCATCCCTGGCAGTGTTCAAGGCCAGGTTGGACGAGGCTATGAGCAACATGGTCTAGTGGAAGGTGTCTCTGCCTGGGAAAGGGAGGTTGGAAACAGATGATCTTTAGGGTTCCCTTCCTACCCAAACCATACTGTGATTCTATGATTATTTATTTTTTCCTTTTCAGTAGATAAGAAAATATATATGAGATTACTCCTATATTTATATTTCCTGTTGGGTATTTTACAATTTCACTAATTCAGCACAATATAAATTATTATTTCAGTAGTCAAGCCCACAAATTTCAGATTATATAATTCAGCTTTACTGAAAACTGTGCTAATTCAGATTGTTTCATAGGTTTTCTTCATTTTGAATTGCATCAAAACTTTTTATCTAAATTATTATATGCACTGACAAAGCTCTGATTCAATCTGAATTAGAATATGGGGCTGTTCAGCCTGGAGAAGAGAAGGCTGCAAGGAAACCTCATAGCAGCCTTCCAGTATCTGAAGGGGGCCTATAAGGATGAGGGGGAGGGACTCTTCATTAGGGACTGTAGTGGTAGGACAAGGTTGAATGGGTTAAAACTTAAACAGGGGAATTTAGATTGGATATAAGGAAGAAGTTCTTTACTGCAAAGGTTGAGAGGCACTGGAATGGGTTGCCCAGGGAAGTTGTGAATGCCCCATTCCTGGCGGTGCTCAAGGCCAGGTTGGACAGAGCCTTGGGTGACATAGTTTAGTGTGAGGTATCCCTTGTCCATGGCAGGGGGTTTGGAACTAGATGATTTTAAGGTCCTTTCCAACCCTAACTATTCTATGATTCTATGATTCTATGACTCTACCTTTAAATTCAGTGACTCACTTCCAAGAAAAAATTTCTCTGACATAAATCCTGTCTGCTTGTTTAATTTATGTTTCTTTTCACCTGTGCTTATACCTTGTAAACAAATTATCCCAATATATCCCATAACATAGGGATGATGGAATAAATATTTTGATAGCTTATATTGCTTTAGCATTATCAAACAACAAATACAAAACCATTACGTGGATAGCTTTAGCCATTTTATGAAAGACAAGCAAGGCATTATTAATTGGTTTCTTACATATTCAACTGCCACTAACATGTATTTTCATATGGTTGATAGATACATTTCAAATTATAATACTGACGATATAATTGAGATTGTAGCCCTATGAAGCAATTTCTTTATATAACATTGTAATAATAATTTTTATGATTTCATAGTTCATAGCATCACTTATTTCAGAGCTTCAATATTTCTATGAAAGACACTTTGAAATAAGGTATTTATCATGTACCTCAACATTTCCTTTGTAACAGATATTTTTATTTAGAGCTACATTTGAAAAATGCAAAAAACTCCCTTCCTTTAAAGATACGTAAAAGTAAAATGCCAAAAGCTGAGGATCATCAAGTGTCACAACCAAGATCATCTACACAAGCTGACACAGATAGATTTTTTTTTTGGTTATTCATTTTTAATTTCAACAAGTTGAACAGTATACAATTCCAGGATATTAGAAGAAAACTAATACTGAGTCAATATTGAAAATATATAAATAGAGCCATAGATTTTCATTATATTACAATACTTTAAGGTCAGATAATAATAAATCTGGCAATGAATTATACATTCTATTATGGATTAATGGTAAAACCAATTCACAAGGATTTATGGAGAAATAATTTTAAAGAGGAAAAGTTTCATGGAAAAATCCTTTTCAAATTACGTGAATTTTTGCTACAAGATTTAAAATCTTGATGACAGAGTACTAGCCTTGTAACAACCCTAGCAAGGCATTGATCTGACGCCCTAAAAACACTCGATCAAAAATGTAAAAGAATTTAAAATAATATTGTGTAGTTTAAGCACATGTAAATTGGCTAACTAAAAAAAAAAAAAACAAATAAAAATGTAATTGAGATAAATCAAATATTTAGTGGCTATGCTTCTTGTGGGATAATGACAGTACACAGATTACCTTTAAAAAAAAAAAATCAGTGATCTGAAAAAAAACCTACATTAATTGCAATAAAGTTTTTAGGGACTACACTTCTAATAAGGGTAATGATGGACAGGCTCCAAGCATACAGAACTTTAAGATCATTTAAAATCATCCTTGTAATAAAGAAAACAGCTGAAACAAATAGAGAAAAGCACTCTATCTGCAGAATTTGATCTTACAAGAAAAACTAAACATGAGTCATGAAGACTATGAGAAAAACCTACATTCCTTCAGAAAGCCACGGCCAAAATCACTAGTATAATCCTGCATCATTGGGAGACTGTTAAGAAGGAGCAGAAAGACTAGAAATTATTTCTGCACCTGGCAGTGATTCCCACTTTAAATAATACAGGTAGGTCTGATACGCTCATTTTGAAAATAATGCAAAGAAATTGGAGGGGTAGCAGGCAAGAGCCACAGGAACACCAAATACCTTGAGAGATTTGTGTAGTAGTGAAACAGATGCCAGGAGTTAAATATATTTACCTTTTTCAAAGCACTTTTCAGAGATGATTAAGCACAGTTTTAAAGCATCTTCCTTGGCAGAAGACAAGTAACTCGTACAGACAGATACAGCAAAAATTTCAGTGACTTGAAGTGGAAAACAGACACATCCAGACAAGATTTTAAACTCTGATAGTATGACACACCACAACTAGACTTTTTAAGAAACATTATTCTAGTAGTAACATGGCTTTGAGACCTTACAGTGTACAGCTATTTCTTTCTTCATCCTTATTTAAAGCATAATCTGTCATATTATTTCATGAATACAACTTTAATTTAGTTCTAAACATAGTATTACTAAAATACTTAGGGCTTGTTTTGTCCTAGTAAGAAGTACAATATTTAGGTACATCCACATAAATTAAATTAGTTTCCCAGCCTGCATATATATCCTCATTCTACAGAGCAAGAATGGAGGCACATAAAGACCCAGGGACAACTATTCTGTTCTAGTGAAATGCCTTAATATTTTTTTCTAAGTATTTGTATGAACTTTATCTGTTCAAAGCATCATGTTGACCAGCTGCAGCCTTAGCTTTGAATGTTCAGCATTTTAATCGATTATAATTTCAGATTAGAAGAGATGCACCTAATGCCTGATCCAACAGTGTTAATTTGGCATAATTCTAACTTTCTAATATTTGACTTTGCAACTTCATTTTAAAGGAGGAAATTACTTTTTTTTTGGGGGGTGGGTAAAACCTACAAATTCACATGGCTCACTAGAGGCTAGTTTCCTTTTGGTCCTTCATTTGGACCCTTAAATTCATAAAATAGATGCTCACTACTAAAAAAAAAACAAACAAAAACGTAATTTAGAGAAGAAAATCAAGAAAATCTGTGGGTAATTGAGAGATTTAAAGGAGATTCAACATTAGATATCTGCTGAATTAAATTTCAGGTTTTGTAGGAAAGCATGCTAAACAGTAATTCTCTTTTATCTGACCTCTGCACTCTGTCCCCTCTAACTTATCCTGTTGTCCTATTTCCTTTTCAGGACATTTATTTAATTTTGTTCTTTTTGATCTTGTAACTAAAAATTCAGGAAGATATTTTTCACTTCTTCAAACCAAAGAAGAGACTGTTTGTCTTACAATTCCTGTCTCACAAGCCATGCCTATGCTAAAATAAAGCAGACTGGAGGATTTTCCCCAGCAAAGCAACACAGTAAAACTCCCAACCAGCACTACCAAATTTTCTTTCCTTGAAAACATTATGACTAATACTGCCTAACTGGAACACTACATGACACATGTCATCTCCTGATTTGGTCTGAGGCATTGTTTAAGACAGCTGCAACTGACATTGGCCAAAACCGAGACACAGGGTACACCAACACCCATTATAGACAATTTAGCACAAGTCAAAATGCAGCCAGAGACTGCTCTCACATAGACAACTGTGGGCCAATGTTGAACTTGTGCTACAGCATGTGTTTTATTTTCTCGAAGTCACATAGACCTGTGTATGATAGATCTTGGAGTACATAAACAGAAAGGAAAAGGACACTGATATAAATTAACTACAAACACAGATGTAAATTAAAGATTTCTAATTATCCCTAAAAGTACTGGTGGCATTGGCAGTCATGTACAATAAAAACATACATGTAAAATAATATACATCTTAGTAGTAGATTTTATTTAAATTCAGATAGAAAAGCATGTAACATTCTGACAGCTGTTCCATAGTGAGACAAAGTCCAAAGAACATTTAAAAAATAAATCTCTTAATATACTCTAAATGATGATGCTTCTATACCTGGCACTACAGGTACAAGTCTAATAGCATCACACTAATAAATCATTTAATAAACTATGTAATAAATATACTAATACTGGTACAAACGAAGATTAGCCAAACTCAGGTTTCACGAAATCAAGTTCAACTGGCACCACTATCTGCCAAAACAGAATTTTCTGGTTGTACACTTGAGCAGGTACTGGTAACATAATTCCTGAATGTGGACTACTTTACTAAAGGTAATGCTGTCTGCCTGCCTCTGCTTTTTCCTTCAGGCTGTCAGCTGTGCAAAGTTGGAAGAGCAAGACTAACCGATTGTTATCAAGATAACTCTGTTATCAAGAATTGATTGCATTAGAATCTAACCTTCTATACAACTGTGGATTAAATACCCAACCAACAGGTTTCAACATAGTTAAGATGACCTCTGTGAGAACAGAACTGTGTGCACATACAGTATGTTGCAGTATAAAATAGAAACCTGTTTTTAATTTATAGAGGTGACAGAAAAAGTTTCCGTCAAATATTTGATTCCAGGCATGTACACTGCAATTAACATGAAATTAAAGTGATCTGTAGGGAACAGAAATCTGTAATAATGCCAATGCCCAGACACAGGCATGAAGCAAGGAGGCAAAAGCCATGACAGAAGCAGATGTCTGTGTTAGTGGAAAAGTAATTCCATTAGGAGTTCTCATAACAGACCATGTCAGTGTACTCTCTCGAAATGTGAATGCCCTCCTTAAAGTGGAGATCCCAGACAGTTGTAATGGTGGTAGATGGCCATTAAGCAAATAGACAGATACATTTATGACTCAAGGGAGATGACTCCAAAATGGATACCTGAACATGTACAAGGTGGCACATCCATAGAATCATAGAATCATAGATTAGTTATGGTTGGAAAGAATCTGAAGATCATCTAGTTCCAACCCCCCTGCCATGGGCAGGGACACCCCACACTAAACCATGCCATCCAAGGCCTCATCCAACCTGGCCTTGAACACCGCCAAGGATGGAGCATTCACAACCTCCCTGGGCAACCCATTCCAGTGCCTCACCACCCTCTCAGTAAAGAATTTCTTCCTTATATCCAATTTAAACTTCCCCTGTTTAAGTTTTAACCCGTTACCCCTTGTCCTGTCACTACAGTCCCTGATGAATAGTCCCTCCCCAGCATCCTTGTAGGCCCCCTTCAGATACTGGAAGGCAGCTGTGAGGTCTCCATGCAGCCTTCTCTTCTCCAGGCTGAACAGACCCAACTTTCTCAGCCTCTCTTCATACGGGAGGTGCTCCAGTCCCCTGATCATCCTCGTGGCCCTCCTCTGGACTTGTTCCAACAGTTCCATGTCCTTTTTATGTTGAGGACACCAGAACTGCACACAATACTCCAAGTGAGGTCTCATGAGAGCAGAGTAGAGGGGCAGGATCACCTCCTTCGACCTGCTGGTCACGCTCCTTTTGATGCAGCCCAGCATAGTTGGCTTTCTGGGCTGTGAGCACACACTGCTGGCTCATGTTCATTTTTTCATCAACCAACACCCCCAAGTCCTTCTCTGCAGGGCTGCTCTGAATCTCTTATCTGTCCAACCTGTAGCTGTGCCTGGGATTGCTCCGACCCAGGTGTAGGACCTTGCACTTGGCATGGTTAAACTTCATCAGGTTGGCATCAGCCCACCTCACAAGCGTGTCGAGGTCCCTCTGGATGGCATCCCTTCCCTCCGGCGTATCAACTGAACCACACAGCTTGGTGTCATCGGCAAACTTGCTGAGGGCGCACTCAATCCCACTGTCCATGTCACCAACAAAGATGTTGAACAAGACCGGTCCCAACACTGATCCCTGAGGGACACCACTCGTTACCGATCTCCAGCCGGACATTGAGCCATTGACCACAACTCTTTGCGTGCGGCCAGCCAGCCAGTTCTTTATCCACCGAGTGGTCCACCCATCAAATTGATGTCTCTCCAATTTAGAGACAAGGATGTCATGTGGGACAGTGTCGAACGCTTTGCACAAGTCCAGGTAGATGACGTCAACTGCTCTGCCCCTGTCCATCAGTTTTGTAGCCCCATCATAGAAGGCCACCAAATTGATCAGGCAGGATTTCCCCTTAGTGAAGCCATGCTGGCTGTCACCAACCACCTCCTTGTTTTTCATGTGCCTTAGCATGCCTTCCAGGAGAATCTGCTCCAAGAGTTTGCCAGGCACAGAGGTGAGACTGACTGCTCTGTAATTCCCCGGGTCATCCATTTTCCTCTTCTTGAAAATGGGGGTTATATTTCCCTTTTTCCAGTCGTCGGGAGCTTCACCTGACTGCCATGATTTTTCAAATATGATGGCCAGTGGCTTAGCAACTTCATTCGCCAGCTCCTTCAGGACCCGCGGATGGATGTCGTGAGGTCCCATGGACTTGTGTACGTTTAGGTTTTTAAGATGGTCTTGAACCAGATTGTGTCCTATAGTGGGCCTAGGGTCTTCATTCTCAATCCAACATGAACCCTTGCTTAGCCCAAGAAACACTAGGCAGGTTTGGGCTGCATTTGTACCAAAAATGTAGGGAAATACAGGAACTAAGCCCTAAATACAAAAATTGGGTAAGAAGAAAGGAAATGAGAGAGCTGGACTTCTGCAGTGAGGTTCTCCAAAACTGTTCCAATAGTCCCTGTAGGGCTGAGGAGATAGGGAAGATCTTAATGCATTCCTACAGAGAAGGCTTAAGGAAGATGGATTCAGGTTTATCAGAAACTGAAGTCATTTTTTAAACACACAGAACCTGTGCAGGAGGCACAGTCTTATTTGAACTGTAAAGAAACCAAGTTGCTGGTACTTAAAATTCAAGAAAGCCACACCTAAAGTTTTAAACTGTAGTATTGGAAACATTGACAGGTACAGAAAACAGTAAAATTATGGATGATGTTTCTACTATGGATAAAACAGATTTTCTGTATCTTGAAGTGAAATACAGGTTGGAAAGGGAAAAATGCAAACAGGAAATATAAGCCAGAGTTCCAGGAACAAAACCAAAATTGTACTAAATCTGAAGTAAATAAAGGTATAAGCACTCCGGAGACATACAAAAATCTCTATCTACGGGATGTATATAAGAAAGGTAAAATAGGCTACATAAACAGCGGAGTAAATGCTTTATGCTACAAAGGACTTAAGACTCAAATAAAACTAATACTGCAACAACTTCAACAAGTAAATCAACAGAATCCAGGCTAAAGACAAGCAAGAATCTTTACTAGTGACCACTCAACTAGGATGATAACAATGAGATATGCAAAAAAACAACAGGAATGGGAAATGCAATGGTGGTAAGTCTTAACTTCTAGTAGTTCAGACAGAGATACACAAAACCATATAATGCAGTCAACAAACACCATGTCTCTCTATCAGTCACTGCTTCATGGAGCTCACAAGATAAGACTAAGTACTTGCCCTGGTCCTGAGTATAGCATGCAGGATCTAGTAATTTTTTTTATAGATGAAAAGCTACTGTGCAATAGCAACTGCTATGTACTTTACATTCAACAGTCACCTGCAAAACCAGGAAGGGAACTATGAAAAAGTGAGGAAGCTTGTTGAAAGGGAAAATGAATAGGTCAGCTAAGAAAATGAAAACGTTATAGACAGTGTGAAAAGTAGTTAAGGGTACCACACAGGAAACACAGAGCCAATGAATGCCACTTATTAAAAGGACTTAATAAAGAGGGAAAGGAAAACTGCATGGCTAAAAAGGAGGTTGAGAGGTTATTACATGTAGAGTGATGGACATTTTATTAATACAAAAACAACAAAAAGGAATATAAGCAAATAAAATTGAAAAACAAAATAAGGCAGCAACAGAAAAGAGAGTTCCAAAACCTGCCAAAAATAATATAAGTTTATAATACACCTTCAAATTTACCAAGAGCAGGAGGTCTGCCAAAAAAACTACAGGGTTGATTCATGATCAAGATATAAAAGGCATACTCAGTTAATAAGGCTACTAGAGGGAAGATAAATTAACACTTTTCATTAGCGTGAAAAAACTAGAGATGTTCTTCCAACATGCTTTGTAGCACAAAGGATGTATGGGTCTGTATGAATTTGAAGCATCTTTAGAAGCAAATTCAGTAAATAACAGGAGTCACCAGAGTCACATAGCATTCACCCTAGTATTAAAGGAATGCATAGATGAAGCAAAGCAGAGACACTGGAGTGATACTTCTCAATAAACCCTTGATACATGAAGACTACAACACTGAAATTAAATCCCATTTTTTTAATAAAAGGTTCCAATTAAGGCTTAAGAAACTTAAGGCCTGCACTAAATAAATTAGAACTGGGGGAGGAAAGGGGAGGGAATAAAATCTGCAGACAGTGAGAGAAACTATAATAAAGCGTTCCATAAGACAAAAAAAAAAAAAAAAAAACCCAGATGATTCTTTGTGCAATGTATAGCAGATTCTGGAGTCTGGTAAGAAATAAAAAATCTGGATGTTGAAAGTCTACATGTGTTCAAGGGGATACTGGAGAGCTGTAGCAAAAAGATATCTGTTAAGAGCCAATATAAAACTGCATTTTGCCCAGGAAGGCACTGAAAAACTTGGGGCAGGGAATGTATTAAAAGAAGCATCACATATTCTTGCCCTGCTTGGCTCTTTTAGGGAAATGTTAGCAGCTGCTGTTGGAAGAAGTGGGCTCAGTAGATTTTAGGTCTGACTCAGTTCTGAACTTCTTATGCAATTACAAAATTTCAGGACTACAAAATTTGGATAGAAACCCACACTAGTTTTGCAAGCAACTACAGAAGAAAATTCTACTCCAGCACGTGTTGCCAAAACTGTACTGCAATACTTGTGGAAAAACCCTTTTTTTTGACATTAATGATAATGTCATGCTCATATGCAGCTGAAAACCCAGTCAAACATACAAACAACTTCACTTTATAGTTGCTTGCAGGCTAGATACAATTTTTCTTTTCAAACTAATTTATTTATGGTTTGAGGCTAAAGTGAGGCAGACATCTGTAACTGTCTTAAAAAACAAAAACAAATTAACAAACAATACAGAGCTAAAGTTGACTGTATGATGGCTATATTATAGGCAAGCAAAACTCTTTAGAAAGTGTACTGATTATCAATCTGAACAGGAAATTTGAAATACTTTTTTTTCTTTTTAACTAACATTTTGTTTTTCTAATGATATCTTTTAATAATATCTACAGTTTATTAAAACTCTTCATTCTGAAGGCTATGTGTATACTGTAATCATTCATTCCAGTTGTGCTACAAAGCGGAAGTAATTATGTATCCCCCATAGCATACCACGTAGTAGACCTGTTTTGTTTATTCTTTCTAGGAGATTAGAGGAAGAATAAGTGCCCTGCATGAAACTTCAGGGTACATTTGAATGGAAATAATGTAATTATTAAAACTGAAATTGGCCAGGATAGCAGCATGAAATATTCCTATCTTTCTAAGACCTTTTATTGTTTCAAGTTATCAAGGACTGTTTGTTTCTCAAAGCAATACTGGCTCTGTAATAGCTACTGCTTAAAAAGTGGAGTAACAATTAGGCCATAATATTACCTAGCATATAAGTTCTAAGAAACAAATGCATTGACTAGTGTCAAACGTGCCAGCAATGGAAAGAGAAGCTATATTTACCTGCTGTTTGACAGGCAGTTTGATCTGCTTGCATGTCAAGCAGTCCTTTGAGCAAGCAAGCTGGCCATCACATCTGAACTTAATCTACAGTGGAAGAATATTTATTTTGGAAAAGTATTTTTAGCCTGAACAAGAAACCACAAAGCTCGGAAGGACATTTTTGTAATGCTCTAAGCATTAAAGGAAATTCATATTGTCCAATTGCACATCTGAGTAAAGCTTCTGTCTTGTGCTGATGCATGAAAACACTGGAGCATATAGCTATTGACTGAGAAAATTTTCATATGCTCAAAGAGAAGCAAACTGCATTCAAAAAAACAGCCTACTCTCTGTGAAAGACCAAGATTTATAGACGCTGAGCTGCTAGCCATGTACAAACTCAATTTTTAGGGATGAAATTCACATATTTGCAACAGTGGAAGCATAAAATGTAAATTTGGGGTTAGAAGCAATATTTGGGCATGATCAATCTGCCTTCCTTGCAGTCACTATCACCCCTGTGGAGTAACATTTACTCTGTAGGAGGACCAGAGCATGACCAGTGGGTCTGCAATCTCATCAAAGCATACAGACTATTCCTTAAGTAAAGTAGGTGGATAAACAGGAGATAAGAAACAGCACAAAGAAATCATTTATTGCTGCACCATTCAGAGTACTTCATATATATATATGTATATATCTCCACACATTTTATTCTACACTACTATAGTTGCATCTGTCATTTATTGGAAAGCAGCCTCAAAAGGCTTCCTTATTTGTTCAACGTAAAATGTCAGATTTAGAACAGGTACTACATGGCAGGTTGACAACAGAAAATAAAAGCCAGTCTTAGGCAATGACGGCAGTAAAAGCAGAATCTGCCACCCAGGCCCTTGGGGAACATGCAAGGGAAAGGAAAAGGCAAACCAAGAAAATATAATATGAAGAGTTAAAAGAGAAGCATGAAACCTGTCCTGCATTGACACAAGGGAAGAAACAGTCTGACACCAGAAGGGGTAATAAAATAAAGATAAGTACTTAACATACCAGCCATATCTAATCTTCATTTTCTTCAGCAACTCTTGAAGCTACCACAAGGAAGTTACAAGATAAAAAATAATTGAAGAACCAGATCTTGTAAGAATGTAAGACCCAGTAAACTATATCATAAAATGCAGGCATCCTGCTCTTTGTTACATATCCAAAAACAACAAAAGAGGATGTGGTGCACAAGCATACGTGAAATCCTTCAGGGAGGTTTTCTCCTCAAGATGAGTTCTCATGATGAGGATTTTCTCAGTTCTCACCCTCCATCTCTCCAGCCCTAGATCTTCCCCAGCAAATTGTTTTACATTTATTTAACATTATGCCACATACAGAGGTTTCCACTTCTGCTCACATAACCCTCAGTTCTCACTGATCAGCAGCAAACTTTCACCTGCCTGGTGGCTGCAGCCCACTTACTGTCTGACTCTCTTCATAGAAATATGGAATTCAAACTACAGGAGGGTTGTTCTTGAACAAACTATTTCCAGATGGAATTTAGAAGAAACACCATACTGAGGGAAGAGTGCATGCAGCACTCTAACAAGAGATGCCACTGGATTATGATTAATCACGAAGTATAATGATACAGGCATCTACATAGTAAAGCTTATTATAAATAACCTTATGCTGATATGCAAAGATATCATAGGATGTAATCACACAGCATGTCAGATGAACTGTAGTGCCATCACCTAGGCCAGGGACAGAGATACTCCTTCTTCAAGTACGTGGCAGACCAGGGTCAAAGAATACTTAATGAGAAGTCAGAAAGCACTGAGTTTTGATTGCTTCCTTACTCACCAGTGTTACTACTTCTATGTCCCCAGCCTTTATTAAAATTTCTGAGTATACAAAAATCTTCAGAAATCAGTGGAACATTAGAAAAATGTAAACTTCACAATTTGCCACTTTGATCAGACTGAATATGCCATGTCTGTGCATTTCCACAAGTCCTTAATACTGCCCTCTCAGGAACTGTAGCCCACTTGATGTTTCCAAAAAGAGAGAAAATGTTATTAGCTTTTTAAAAAATAATTTTAGACTAAAATACCATACCGGTAATGGTAGAACAGGCACTGGACAAACATTTATATTAGTAGTTATCTAGACAGAATTTTCCTTCAGTTATAAAGAAATTAAGGTTTAGACTTTAACGCAGATCCATTCCCTAGGGGTTTGCTAAAATAACATTCTTCTCTGTCCTTATTAGTATCTGAGTTATAAAAAAAAAAAAGCCACAGCAGTCTTATCAGGGATTTAAACAGTACTTTCAGGCACTGTTTCTGTTATTTTAATCAACACAACAGCTAATCTTGCTATTTTTCTTCCCTATTCACCCACCTTGTTTCATTCTGGTAAAGTCCAGCTAAGACACAGCTTGTGAAGCTGGACAATTGGGTACACAGGATGCAAAGGTTTTTGTTATTCTAATTCTATTAGACTCACATAAGTCTCTGAGGAGTCCTCTTCCAATCAAGATGCCAGGAACTTGCATTAGAAAACTGTTTGCCTGACCACTTACCAAGTCAGAGACAATTCAGCTCTGTGAGAAGGACTGATTTTGATAAAAAGCCATATGTATTTCTTTTATTTTTCTTACTTTGCAAGTAGAATTAGCAGGGGGGGAAAAAAAGATACAGAAATATAATACAAAGTAAAAGAAAAAAAATTCTCATGAAAAGAAGAGAGGCATAAAACGGGGCTGACAACAGGAGAAGGATGATAGCAATATACAGGAAAGAAAACCGAGGAATATTAAGGTGAGGCACTGTGTGTAAGAAATTAATTTTAGCATGCAGAATTGCAAAAAGCTAAAGGAAAACCATACCATAATGAAGCATAAAGTATAAAAATTAATTCCTTCCTGTTTTTCCTTTAACTGAAAATGGATCTCTCCCTGTCTGTCATACAATTAATATCTTTTTGATAGTAATGATAAATATGGGGGAAAAAAAATCCATATTTTTTAAAAAAGTCTATTTTCTGTACACCATTTCTGTCAATACCTTTGTTCCTGGCTCCTGTGAGTATGCACTAATTCTGGTGCATCCATTAATCCTCCTTTTTCTTACAAATCAGAACACCCAAAACACAATACTAAGTCATGAAGACTTGCTTAGAATGCTTAGATTTGCCAAGACTGAAGCTCTGAAATACAGTATGATGGAAAGATCACATATTTAATCACGTAAATATAAACTACACAAACATTCTATATAGTCATATAAAAATTACTTTTATAAATGTAACAGTATATAATAAAACACTGGAAAATATTATTTCCCACTTCCTTAAATATTTTTACAGATATTTAAAAGCCATCTTGTCTACTGTGAAATATTCGAATTCTAAGGAAAAGTTCCATTTACATTATTTTTTTATACATATCTTAGATTTCACAAAGCATGCTCTTTTCTCTCATTTCTCTACATCCACATCCAAGACAGCAAAAACCAGTGAAACAGGATGAATTTTCATTAAATTACAGAAATCCAGCTCTACAATTTCTAATAAAAGGTGAAGTTTTCTCAGTTCTTAAAACTAGCACCTAAATGAATGGCAGATAGCAAAATATGAAACAAAATAGATCTAGATGATGGTACTGAAAGGTATTTTATAGAGAGAGCCTTATATGCTTGGGAATAATCTCTACTGCTCAATGTCCAACCCATAACAGTAGCACTAGTGATCACTGATGACTTTGCCAGTCCTCACTGCAGCATTCAGAACTGGATGGGACAAGAAGGGCTAATTACGCAAGGCTGCAAAGCCTGTCTTCAGCATTCCTCAGGATCAATGAACCTGTCAGTGAAAGGAAGGCTGGAAACAAATGCATCCCACAAATTCTGTCCCACAAAACTGGTGGGACAACAAAATATTACTACAAGTAGATACAGAACTTTCTTTTTCAATATTTCCATTTACATATCCCACCTAAGAAGAAAAGTTACTCTAAAACAAAAACATTTTTCCCCCTCCTATGTGTTTGAGGTGACTACAGAAAGAAGGCAAATGAGTTATTTCTATTTTTGTTGCAAATGAACTAGCTTGACAAATGGTCATGTGTATCAAAGATTCACTAGGAATACCTGAGAAAGAAAAAGTATAGAAAGAAAGAATAAATCAGTAAGACAACGTGATAGTTTATGACTGCTTTAGAATTGACTTTCAGGTTATAATTTTCTATTAATATTTTGAATCATATAGCACAGGGATGAAAATTATTTTCTTGAACCAATTGAAAAGTAAAGCATTTATCTTTTTGGAATTTATCTTGTGTAGCTGTAAATGTAAAACTTTAGAATTACCAAAAAGAGTGCTAGAGAATTACTGGCTATTTCTGTCTGATTTCAAATTCCAGTTTTGAGCTTTATATACTAGGAATTTACATGCTGTAAAAAAGGCAGTTTTCATGTTACACTCAATTGGCCTTTATACAAAATGTCAGCATTTAAAAAGTTTTTATTTGGTTCTAAATATAATAGGAAAAATAAAATATTGACATGAAGCCATAGTTTAGCCCATTTTTGTCATTAGAGTTGGTGAACAGAAGCCCACAGGGACTGAAGATAACACTTTCAGAAAGGAATATCTGGGAGAGATCTTGCAAAGGACACAGAAAAATAGATCAGTGCCTTAAAATTTAGTTTTCAGAGTCTTTAGTGAGAAAACTTGAGGAAAATAAGGAGATAATGTCAACAATGTTTTCCAGGAAAGGCCAAATCTTTCAAATGTAGCTCCTCAACTATTATCAGAGCTTGTCTTCCTGTTCTGTCTTCCATCAGGAAATTCTATTTAGGGTACCTAAAATGTAGGAGTAAAACGTATCAACATCAAAATTAACCTAAACGTGATATTAAGAGTGGTGGTTTGCTGCTTGGGGTGGTCTTTTTTGTAATGCTTTCATTTTAGTGGGTGTTTGGGGTTTTGGGTGTGTGTTTGTTTAGTTTCTTGTCTCTCTCCCCACACAAACACACTTTTTTTCCCCCTAAGTGATCAAAGAGTGATGATCGATAGATATACAGATTTGATACAACATTTTCTGAGATGCAGTCAGCCCATAGTGATTCAATCCAGAAGTAATCTGGGACTAGGTAAAGCAGAATTTTGATTCTTTTTCTATGAAAGCTTATACACGAAGCATTTAATTTAAATACCATTGAGTCCCAAGCAAACATGTATGCTTATATGTACAGACACCATATATTGCAGCCACATGATATTTTACTGTGACTCTTGCAACCACAATTTGCATACAAATTATTAGAACTACCAGCAATGCCTGCAGTTAAAACCTGCTGTTTATCATGCTTACCACTGAAGTAGGAAGTATATGCAAGTTGGCGGGTTTTGACTGAGGCTTTTATTTATTTCAGTAAACCAACCAGAAATGAACACACCTTTCACTTCAGTGAGTGGCCTCCCACTATTTACCAAGTGATGCAAGCTTTTTGACCATTTTAAGAGCAAATCACGTTCCAGAGTTCCATGGACAAGTTTTGCAACCAGTACATAGTGTTTCTAACTACTAAAACCTATTTCAAATTAGGTTTTGTGTGATATTAAACAATTTAGATAAATATTTACTATGGCAGGAATAAAACATGGGCTTGTGCGACATAAACAGACCTCTCTCTCGCTGATATACTCATATGTATATATGTGATACGTATATATGGATACCGCTACATTTTTTTTTAACTTCTAATTCTTAACAGAGATTCACAAACTCACTTGGTGTCCCCTAGTGTTGGATTCTATGTTTACGTAGCATGTGAAACACAGCAAGCAGACAGAAAGGCTCCCCCGCCTTTGACCTCTCTGAGAAGGCTGCCATGAGTTGTCAATCTAGCAAATACCAGCGCAGTTCATTAAATATATTTTACTCTGTAAAATTTGGGATAACTACACTTAATTTTAAGAGGAATACTGTTTATATGAGGAACACCGTTTATATGAGGAACTAAAATACACTACTTAGGGATGTCCATAACCTAGACATCACTGCTCTACTGCTTATGCAACATGCCACCAGTCTCTCTAGTGACATTAATAAATGTTGATACAGAAGATTCCTCTATAGCTTAGGGGTAGCACATGTTTAGAAAAAGCAGCATAGCTGATTTTTTTTTTTGAAAAAGCATGACATACATGCTGATAGTGATTAAGCCCCATCTGTGCCTGAAAAAGAATTAAATAAGTGCCTATCAAGTGTTCTCAGTCAGCTCTATGCCCTTGAACAGACATCCTGTCAATACTTGATGTAAAAATGAAGAAAACTCTGGTGTATGAAAATGCTTTCAATTGAAAACACTTTTTTTCCCCTTCATTTAATGGCCTAACAGTATTTGGTGGAAGAATGCTGTAATGCCAGTATTTACAGATACTGCCTCTCCTGTTAAGGTTATGTGTGTCAGAATAAAGGACATTTGGCAATTGCCAAAAAAAGGTTTTGCATGCAAGTACGTACAAAAACCCCAACAGCTGATCATTATGTGTATTTCTATTACCCAACAAAATCTCCTGCACTACTATACCATAAAATGATCTCTGCAGAAGACATTAAAGTGTGCAGTCAAAAGCACAGAGATATAGAAGCACTTACATTTGTACTGTGATCACTTCCACTAACGCAGACGACATCTTGTTTTTGAATTGTTAATACCTCTTTCATAAGCTTCAGTCGGATGTCATAAGCATTTTCGGATACTTCATCATACAATAATGCAATACCAGTTTTAGTCTGTGAAAGCAAGGGACAGAAACAAAAATTTAAGAATATGAACTCTTCATAATGATAAATAACAACTTCTATCCCATGCAATACATAAAATGCATTTAAAAGAGCACTGCTTACACAAAGTAGAAAACTGGCCTGCTCTTCAGTCTTCAAATGGATTAGATGTAAGAAGCCTTTTTGTACAGTAAAATATGGTCTAAATGGTCTTTGAAGTAGACAATAACATATACGAAAAAAATAAATAATTATTCGTTGCACTGTTCCACAAAATAATGTTGCCATTCAATGATGTCCTGTTTGTTGTTAATTGTATAACTTATTATGACATTGTATTAGTAGCAGATAGGTACAAATAAATGTGAACACATTTTTCAGTTTCAGCAAGAAGTGGGGAAATGCAGTGTTGTTCCAGACTTAGAGACATTCCTTCCACTGTGTCAGAAAAAGACCTGTACCCTTCCTAAACACTGGCTTTAAGATACAGAGACCTATTACAGTAGAAAGCTGGTTTGACATTGTAAAAAATAGAAATAAGTACAGGTGTTACAGAATTTCTATTTGTTTATATCAAGATGGACATACATTTCTGAAGTTACATCATACTAATAACTAGTAAACTCTATAGGACAGTCAAGTATTAGGATAAACAACATTTTCTCCATGAGTAGTAAAAAAGAAATTTTAGTTTAATTTTTGGTTTATTTACTTACATGCAGATTTCCCACTAATATTCAGTCAGATATTTCCTTAAACAAAAAATGTGGATTTAGGACTGCTTAGAGGTATTTGTTAAAATAAGCAGACTAACACAATTCCAGAGCTTTACAACCATTACACGGAAGAGAAAAACACCTGTTCTGAAATGGATTATTATATATAAAAGTAATATCTGCTTATTAATTTATAATGTATATAACAGCATCATCACAAAATTGTACTTTCCTCTATGCAACTGAAAAATAACCAGGTGTAATTTAAGGTTTAGCTGCAGCATTTGTTACTTAATGGTGATTTAAAATCAAGTTGTTCACCTATGTTTTATTAAACAGTAATGGAATTCAAGAAGAAACATGTCTTGTGCACTAAATGAATGCTTGAAGGGATTTTAAAATTAAATTAACCATGGAACATTACCTTTATAACAGTATTTTCATTTCTACAAAATTAGGGAGAAAGATTTGTGGTGATTGTCAATAAAACCTTTTGATCTTTAAAGGCAGGATCTCTTTAAGTTGAAGACACTTAAATTTGGATGTGGTGTGGCTCTATCCAACAGCCAAATGTCAAAGTCTTCCTTACAGTAGAAATGGAAAGTGGAGCCTAGAGAGCAATTCAATTTAGCCTGATGTATATACACAGCAGTTGCTCGGCTGAATTGTTCATGTGGTGGTTCTATCCCTGGTTTCAAAGCAGCTGTCCCCATGCAGGCCACTGCTGCCACTTAAGACACTTTAGGATATCTAAGAACTCCACACATGTAAGGCTGACACAAGCTTTTTAGGATATCCAGGCCCTTCTCTACCTGGAGAGAAGACCAGATTTCCATGATTATAATGGGATACAGATATCAGCCATGCCAGCAGACGTCCACATGTAGGTATCTTCAGCTTGAAATGGATCTTGCAAAAGTTTACAGTGTAGAAATCCACACCTAGACATTGTCAAGCCAGTAGTGAGCAACAGATGCCTCTGAAATATGATTTATTTGATGTCTTTTATACATCCATCTAAAAGCGAACAAACTGCACCACAGCTCTCTACTTTGACTTAAAAATTAAATATGAATAACAACTCAGACACAAGTGCCTAACTCTGCGCAGATAAATCTTGTCCTTAGTGCTTGCTGGAAATGCCTAAAGCAAACAGATCAGTGAGGGTGTAAAGCTTTATTCATTCTCACTTATTTGGAAACCAACATTTCTCCCTTTTCCCAAGGTTTTGAAATTTTTTAGATTTCCAGAATGCATGGAAATACAATTTTGTGAATGATGACACATTAAAGCTGTGCTAAAATCATCTGTTTAAAAGCCATTCTGCATGACACCAAGCATTTTCAAACAGAATAACTGCCTTGAAAACCACCATTTCTGCATTTTGCTGCTGTTCAGAAATTGTGTATTGCTATACCACCCAGACTGGCAATTGCTGTTACTTTAGCTGACGTAGTATGCTTTACAGAAACATTGAGAGAACAGAGCTCTAGAGAGCTGTTCAGACAGCCTAAACCTGGAACTTTTCTTTGGCTGGTAATCACTACGTATGTTTAGAAGTAACACAATATAAAAATACCTGAATTTTCATTTGTAACAGATGATCAAGTAAGGAACGAAATATGTAGAACAACTGATTAAATAGCTTAGCATTTTCCATCACTCTACTTAAACTGAAAGTCTCACTGAATCTCATCTAGTCCTATGAAAATCCAATACCTACCTCATGCTCCATCTAACTCCTGACGTGATCCAAGATGACATACAGCAATACCTTATTTGCTTTCAGAATCAATAAGATTCATTTAGATTTCTCTCAGCCTTTCAAGTCAGCTCTTTTTCGACCATTATAAATGGCTTTGAATCAGAGTTCAGCACAGTCCCTTGTTTTCTCTTTGTGTTAAAGAGATGGCATATATAACTCCAGAGGGTAAATCTCAGTCCACACAAAATGCTTCTTCAAACAAGGAACTTTTAATAAGAATGTCACTCTCTGCATGTACATGCATATCCAGCATTTTAACTATGCTATGTTGGTCTCGATTTCTCATTTAAAATCTGTCTATATGGTAGCTGTTCTAATAATTGGTATCAGAATTTGAGGACTGAAAAGTGAAAATAACTCCCCAGAATGATGTAGTAATGTTGGAGATCATATACCAAATTTACATGTGTTTTGTAATTAAAAAAAATAAATAAATAAATATGCGGAAAGTGCATAAGAAATTACATCTCAAAAGGATTTAAGAGGAATATAGATTTAAACTTACTTGGGCAGATCAGGAAATTAAAAGTTGATTTTCATATCTCTGACAGTTTTATAGACACTGGCCTCAGAAAGAGGGGTGTGTGGTGTGCATATGCACGTCCACATACGTGGTGGGAGGAAGAAAGAAGGAGATCAATACCATAAGCATCACAGGAGCTGTGGCTTTTAAGAAAGCTTGGTCACTGCTGCTTTTGAAAGAAAAAGAAAAAAAACACTGAAACCTACTTTCCCAAGCAAGCTCAAAAACTGTCAATACCACAAAGAAAAAATCACTCTCAAGAGGGATCCAGAATTGCAGATGAATCCTTTTATCAGTTTTATTGTTGTCTACTTAAGGCAGGTCCCTAGCCAGTGTACTTGCTTTAAAATGGTCTCTGTTCAGCATAAAGTTTTGGGACCCTACTCAAAGTACTAGAGTTCTTTCAGTGCACTGTATCTGCAACCTAAAGCTCAAAGATGCAAATTCTGTTTCAAAGTAGGCATCCCTAAGCCAAACTTCCGTCTTACTGGCATAAAACACTTGCCATCACTGCTGTATGTTTTATTTTGAAAAAGCATGCAAAAAGATGAAGCAGACTTTAAAAGTACTGTTGAGGTGTGATAGGTTTCCTCTAGAAACTATTTAGCTGTTTATGTCCAAATGTATCAGAGCAATATTTGTTAGGCTATTCACGCTAGGAACTGTTTGAAGAGAGGCAGAAAATATTCAAGACTCTTAGATAGATGATCAGGAAATTCAGATGAGATTCATAATGAAATCACATAATATATTTGTATGCATTCAGAACAGATATCAGAGTCTGCACTGCAGTAGTACTATTTTGATTTAAACTACAAAGCTCTCAGCAACTCCAAACCTCTCTTATTCCCTCTGCCTAAGTGTATTTTAGCAGTGATCACAACTATCGTTGGCAACAAAATAGAGTATTACTGTCTTTGACCCTTAAAATGGATCAGCTGGTATTTCCCATATCTTATCTAAAAAATCCTCTGCATTGAGTTACATTGCTCTTCCAGCAGAAATCACCATTTGTTTATTTTCATAGTTAATAAATATATCCATAGCTTCAGTGGCATGGCAGTTCACTTTTTAACTGTTAAAATGCATTTATAAATGACATTTGTTAATTTGTAAATAAAATTCTTTCAGCACTATATTTGAACTTTTTTTCCCAACTGAAATTCTGCATTATACTTCCAGAAAAATATTTCAGCAGCTATTACACCTCATAGGTCTCAGAGTGTTAAGATTCTCTAATTCAACGTATTTTTTTTTTCTTCCATTAAAACAGCTTCGGTGAAATTCCATATCTGCGGTATACTGACAGTTGGAACACTGGTTGAAGACACATGAGAACTGGAGTCACTGATTTTCATCCTACATGACTTCATATTTGGCAGACAGAGAACTTAGGCAGTCTCTGTCCCACACAGCCAGTACTCTGATCTCTTCAATTACAGCAGGCTCAAATTTACTCTCTCTCATACCTGGTTTGATATGTTTTCTACATCACATTTCCTATTGTGATCAAAAGATCACAGAAGGACTGAATTCAACTTTAAAATAGCCTTCACTAACATATAAAAAAAAAAAGAAAAATCTAAAAAACAGGATGAAGTGTAACATAAAAAAATATGCAAGGAAGAACAATCACTTGCATAGAACAAGAAAAATTTTTCATCACCATTTGTTAAGGAAAGGAAACAGGTAGGTAGCAGTGAGGATTGACAGCAAAATATTGGCATCAATATCTTGTGGTTGCAATAAAGGCAAGCATATGTTTTGACTGTTCTCCTTTGGATTCTTCCCTACTGATTTGGTTTTTATGACTCTCACAAGACAGTGCCCAAAAGTAAACACAGTTCTTCAGCTGGTTAGTACAGGAGGTTCCTTAAATACTGATGAATATGAGGGAGGAATAATTTCATGCCTATGAAATAATCCATCACCAGCACAGCATTTAATACATCCCAGTATGTTGTTTCCTTTTATACAGTATTATGTCAGCTTGATTCATGGCCACACTACACAGAAGAGGTAATGAACTGAAACGGCTCATGAGAAATGCAAAAAAATATTAGAAGTGATCAGAGATCTGCAAAATAGGACCTATAACTAATTCTGCATGAATTTGGGTTGTTTAGTTTAAAAATAGAATACAAGAGGACATAATGACAGTTTTAAGTACTTGAAAACCTATTGCAAAGACAAATGGAAGTCAGATGAGAAAATATTTCAGAAATCTTCTTTTAACATATTCCAAATACAAGGAAACTGAAGTCCTTGAACAGATTGCTGGTACAGATTACAGACATCCATAGCTAAGGGATTAGAGAGAAAAATGAACAAACATCTGTCCAAATGGTGCAGGTACTAATCTTCTCACAGGGCAAAATCCCAGAAAAGTGAATTTCTATCAGATCTATTTGTCTTTGATGTCAATAATTCAGAATTCTGTCACATCTTGCATATGACTGAACCTCTGCATCCAGGAGAAAGCCTGACTGCCTTTAGGAGGAAACCTGCACTAAACAACTTACAACTGCCATAGGAGAAATGAAAAATTACTATTAAGACCTGAAGGAGTTTATCATTTAGGGGCCTTAACACAGGATGAGTAACATTTACAATAAAATTAATTAATAATCATAGTTCTTCTAGCACTTAATCTGAAATCCTAAGAAGAACTGTACCTTTGTCTTTCACAAGAAAGTAATACCAGGTTTAAGGGGCTTTGAGTGAGAACACAAATACCGACTCTTCAATGGCCCAATACAAATGGATGAGGACAGCAGATACATAGTGAGAGCAGTAACACAACTGTGGAACGCAGAAAATTAATGATTTCATTAGCACTGTGGGCACACAAAAATCCATTCAGTAAAACAAAAAAGCAGATACAAGACAGAGAGTAACTGTAACTTTCTGAAATCAGTTATATGGAGCTCCCTTACAGAGTATGTTTTTTCTTGCAAATATACATGGAGCTTTCTAAGCTTTTACACCTACTGACAGTTTCACAGTTGCTAAGAAAAAAATCCTTAACCTTAATACTCTTTCCCTTAAGAAGTTCTGACGATAATAAAGTCCTTAAACAAATTGTTTGGACAAGTTAGGGTTTTCCAGTATTAAAGGGGTGAGGTGTTGTACAAAGAAGTCAGAAGAACCATCTGTAAAAATGCTATGATGGACAAAATTGCATGGATTTGTCTCATAGTAGTTGAAGACTGTAGATCAGGAGACATACAGGAGTAGATAATTTTACCATCACAGGTAGGAAAGGATCTTGAGAGGTTTGATGGGAGTGTTGGAACTAGATGATTTTAAGGTCCTTTCCAACCCTAACTATTCTATGATTCTATGATGCCCAACATCAAAGCAAGGCAAATATGCAATCAGCCCAGGCTGAAAGCCTCTGAGGATGGAGGCTGCTCAACCCTGCTGAGCAACCAGTTCCACAGCTTGACTATCCTCACAAGAAAAAGCTTTTGTTTTTATCAAATTTCAAGTTCTGCTTGTTGTCTCCTATCCATCCATGCACCACTGTGAAAAGCTTGGCTTCATCTTTCTGGTATCCTCCTTGATGACATGGAAAGGCTGCCTTTAGGTCCTGCCAAAACCATCTCTGGGCTGAACAAGACCAGCTCCCTTCACAGGGCAAGTACTCCCAGCCCCAGTCTCAGCCAGCTTGGTGTCTCCGCAATGAACTTGCTGCAAGCCATCAATGTCTTTTTTGTACTGGGGGAACTAAAACTGCACAGTGTTCTAGGTGCAGTCTGGTGAGTGCTGAGTACAGAGGGATAATCCCTTCCCTTGATCTCTTGGTCACGCTCCCCCTAATACAGGCCTGGATGCTGTTGCCTTCTCTGTTGCCAGATCTCACTGCCGGCTCAAGTGCAACTCACCAGCACCAGGACTTCCAGGGCCTCTTCAGCACATCTTCTCCCCACACAGGCTGGCTCCAGCCCGTATCATTGCCAGGCTCTTCCTTCCCAGGTACAGGACTTGGCATTTGACTTTATTGAATTTAGTGAGTTTAGTTCATTAATTTCCTGAATTTCCTGGCAGCCCATTTTTCGCCTGCCTAGATTTCTGTCAGTGGTGTAGTGACTGCACCCTCCAATTTGGTGTCATCAGCAAATTTGACAATCAAGTTACCTGTGACCTCCTCCAGGTTTGCTGACAGAGATGTTAAAGAGGACAGGTCACAGGATAGTCCCTTGAAGAGCACCACTTGCTTCAGGAATCTATGTAGAGGATAACCCATAAACCACTAGCCTCATCCTGCAGTTGTCCACCCACCCATTTAAACTGAGGCTACAGCAATAAAGTAGCAGACAGGAACATTTATTTCCTTATGTCAAAATATTAATAAAACCAATAATAATGTTAATAACAAAACTGACTTTTTTGTTTCTTTATAAACAAACAAAATGTGTTATCTTCACGTAAATACATACTGCACATGGTAATCTAAAAAAAAATAGAAAAATCAGGAAAAAGTCATTATCACTGTTTATAGTCACTACATTCATTGCAGTAAACACGTCTGAAAATGACAGAAATGGTTTGGATGAGGTCAGTACTTTGCATCAGACACCCTTCTGCTCTAAAGTACTGCTAACCATCACCAGTACCATGACCACTGTCCAACTGCCATTTACAGAAGGATGCAGCAATGCCATTGCATTAGGCCTGGTCATGATACAAATACATCCACCAGGTCCAGCAGTGCTGCTTACCCCATCACAGAGACCAAGCGCCAGGACCATGATGGGTACACCTACAGTTATGGCAGGGGCCACAACCCACATTTCCCACCCTGCACATGCACACAGACATGTAGCCCACCACCAGCTGCTTCCATCTCCTTCCCCAACAAGGAGAACTGCAGTGGGAGCAGCAGCACCAGCACCTCACTGCACTGTTCCAGCTGATGAATCTTGTTGCTGCCCCAGTGGTCCAGTCCTTCAGCTTTCATCTGTGTCTGAAGGGAAATATTTTAAAATAGCTTGAAGAAAATTATTTAAAATTAAAGTAAAACCAAGGCAAGTTTGACTTTCATTCCAGTTGGAAAGCAACTGCCAACGTTAATTTTTAACAGTGGATTATTTTCAATATTGCAAAATCAACACCAGTACCCCTTTTAATCTAGAATAATATACAGCAAAATTGATTTAATAGCTGCCTAGCTTTTAAGATGTATTTGGAAAATGTGCATCATTTGGAACATATGCATCTTCTTTCAGCTCCTGTTTAAAACAAGCAAACCCTCAAGCCAAACTCACCAAAAATTAAGAAAAATAATCCCATCTGCATTGTAGCCTCAGTAAGCAGTTACTAGGAGTCCTTACCTTACTGGTTTTTACATACTCTTGAGCATTTAAAGACTGACCTTACATTGTGCATTTTTATTAGAGTTATAACCCTGTTTCATAGTGTTCACAATCACTGTTCTCAGTGAAGAAAATTAAAAATTCCTGATAACCCATATTAGGGAGGTGATTCACATTCACAACAAAGCCAGTGGAATGTATCTGATGGACATCACTGATTCCAGAGTAGATCAATTAAGACTAAAGACACTGGCTTTCAATATATTGTAGATTTTGAATGCAGTATATGGCAAGAATCAGCATCAGAAATAAACATAGTAACATATTTAAGATACATTTGAACACATTTTTCCCAAAAGCACAGATTATATCTGAAATATGCACCTTGGAAATTGTTTTCATAAAGATTGTTGCTACTTTTTTTACATCTGCATTTATTAATGCCAATATTTTGTATTGACATTTCACTATATATAGTTCTAAAAGGTATATTTTCATTACAAGATTTCAGAACATTTTAACTGCAGTGCAACAGCATAACTTTCTGTCAATTCAGAACAGAGTTCTTCCTAAATTTTTAAGTGGCATATAGAAATATACAAGCAAGAATATTAAGTCATGATAACAGAAGGTTGAAAAGATGCTCTCAAAATATAAAATTTGGAACTATTTTGTCAACTTACATCACAGCCTATCCATCAAAAGATCTGTTAAAAATAGCCTTAGGGGTAGATTGTTGGGATTTTCTATTAATGACATTAGCCTTGCAACAAGTGATTAACAGCTGGCTCTCAATCTGTGTGATCTCAATCATAAGAAAGTAAGCAGCAATGTCTTGTTTAATTACTGCGAGCTCAGTGTGTCATGAGCTAATTAGATATGATTGATTATTATCATCCT
The DNA here is from genome assembly GCF_963264785.1 of Psittacula echo. Taxonomy (NCBI): domain Eukaryota; kingdom Metazoa; phylum Chordata; class Aves; order Psittaciformes; family Psittacidae; genus Psittacula; species Psittacula echo. The sequence goes on along the minus strand of NC_137738.1, from coordinate 88,676,124 downwards.
CATGAACCTCTCAAAACACCAGACACAAATATTTGAATCCTGTAACATATGTCTGGAAATGAACTTTCAGGATATCACATTGAATAAAAATTGCTTCCTTAAAAACAGTCATATATGTTAGAATACAGATTCTATCCCAGAAAACAGCCAAGGCACTAACAGAACAATTGCCTAGTTTTATTTTGATTTAGGTAATATCTTTAAGTAAATGGCCTAAGAAAATAAAGCCTAAGAATATAAAGATGCTCCTGTGCTTACAGCAGGTTCAGAGCAGTTAAACAAGAAATCATAAATTCCACACTTCAAACTAAACCACAACAACAGACAAAAAAGACCATGAGAACATTCTCTCTGGAAGTCTAGGAAAAAAAAAAAAAAAAAAACCAAACCAAAAACCAACCAACCAAAAACAAAGAAAAAAACCCCAAAACCAATAAGACCACCAAAATCACTGCCCCCAGCTTCCCAACTTTTACTTACATCTGTAGTTATTGTTTTTACAGGCTGGTTGCTCAGATAAATCCAGAAGACTTGGTTATTCTCTGCTAATTCCACTACTTTTTCTAGAGGTCTAGAGGCATACAAGTTCAATCTGGTTTTATTTTTCATCTTATGGAATCAGAGATTGGTTTGGGTTGGAATGGAACGTAAAGATGAATGACCAAGTAAGACATAAACAGTCAGGATGATAGTAAATTTCTAAGAAGGTATACTTCAGATGTCAATCTCGTATTCAAAAGCAAAAATCAAAGCACCAGCTAGACAGACAGGTAGAAAAGAGCCTTCTTTATAGGCTGACTGCATGCCATGCCATGGAAAAAGATAAAACAGCCTGTTTACACCTCAATTTCAAAACCGAATTGTCCTTTAACAAGAATGCATTTCTGACAAACACCTACAGTTATATTCTGTTCTTAAGGGAGAGTCCTTAGGAATAATGTCAGTAGATAAATCCAGAAGGTATACAGGCATATGCAATTTGTATGTAGTTGATTAGTATGTTATAAACTTTATAAAGAGTGGACTCTTTCAAATGGATATACAAGTTTTCAATCAATGCTTCTGAGCTTTCTGGGACTTCTCCACTGTACTTACTGAATTTATTAAATGATGGTGTCAGTTAGTGGTAAGCATACAAAGATGGGTGAGAGTCTCAACTGAATCCTCTGCAACAAGCAAAAGTTTAAACAAGCAACTATATATTAAACAACTGTTCAATGTCACTTCTATAATCTTTTAGAATCAAGCCTGAACTAAAAAGTAGCATTGAGTATCAACTATGAATAGACAAATATTCACAAAATGCAGAAGCTGAAAAAAGGACTGCACATATCAGAAATGGAAAACAAAACTCAATTCCAACCAGGAATTAAAAAAAGAAGTACTAAATCTTACCACTGTGGACAAAAAAAAAAAAAAAAAAAAAATTAATTAACAGCCAGATTCTAGATCTTAAACAGTCATCCTTCATAAAAAGGAAGCTTATAAAGAACATATCAGAAAAGACACAGGAAGAACTGAAGGTTATCTGGAATACCCAGTAACTGAAGAAAAATTGCAGGTAATGTAAGTATTGAAACTCAAATGATTTCTCTAAATTAAGCTTCTTCAAAGATTCCTTAAGATGAATGAAATGTATTCTAAACCACTCTTCAAAGGCAATAAAAACATGTAATCAGAGGTGTCAAGTGGAGATGTATGTTCATATCTAATATTGAAAACAATAAATGCTCTGGGAAGAATAAATATCTGGAACTCAAAAGTCTATTTTCAAAGCATGCACCATCTAGTCTCGTGAGCATCAAGACAAACAAGATGATTAGTGCTAAAAAAACCAAAACAGAATTCTGGAACTGGTGCTAAGTTTGATTTTGCCAGTTACATCTAAAACTTACTTCATATCTTGCCCAGCCTCAAGATTTTGTTGATCGACAACCAGTGCAAGCAACTGACTGTGATACAGAACCACTGTAACCATTTGGCTTATGCCTACAGAGGTACATTTACGCATCTGGACCTACGTGCCAAAGATCACCAAATTAGCTTTGACTGGATACCTAAGTCAGCACAGCACATTAGGGACTGGGCAGTCATTCTGCTGGGCCTGCAAGCAAGACAGAACAAAGAAACACAACAAAGAGAGAGGTACATCAGCTTTACTAAAAACATATTAAAAGAGCAGTGAGTTAGGCAAAAAGAGAGGTCCCTCACAAAGTAAAGCAAGAATCAGTGCTTAGCAGGGAGGAGCATTAAACATAAGTCAGCTAGCCAAATGGCTCAAGAACTTTTAACTCCAGGATTTTAGAAAATATTAAGTTAACTTTGCTGTCAGAGAAAGGCATTCACCAAAACAATATGAGCAGGACAAGGGAGCAAAATTGTATTATTGAGAAACAGCAGGGAGAGAGAAAAGCGGAGAAAAGGACTGAAGGGATTTACTTTAAGTTCAAAAAATAGAAGCAAAGAACTAAAACAGTCAGAAACTGACAAAAACCTACAGTTAGATGGAGAGAAAGCAGATATTTTAACTGTTCCTTTCCTGACAACATCATGAAGTCATACCAATACTGTAGTGAAACCATTAGCAGATTATCCTAGTTATATTTCACAATGTAAATGTCAAAAGAGGCAATGGCCATGTGTGCACAAGTATTTCAGTGATGGGACAGTGTGAATACAAAATCCTGTGTTGTGCAATATTTGAAGCATATTTATGAAAAGCCCGTATTGGAAAATGTATATGATCTTGTCCTGGGTTCAGCAGTGGCAGTCAGTTTTTTTTTCTTTTCCTTCTTAGTAGCTGTTGCAGCACTGTGTTTTTGACTTTTGGCTTGGGAACAAAAAACTGATAACACTGATGTTTAGACTCACCAAGGACTTTGTGAGTCTCATGCTCTGCCAGGGAGGAGGAGGGGCCGGGAGGAAGCGGGGACAGGACACCTGACCCAGACTGGCCAAGGAGGTGTTCCATACCACAGCACGTCATGCCAGGGGATGGAACTGGGAGCTACCCGGAAGGGCACGTCCCCTGGTCGGTGGGGCTGTCTTTTCCGGCGAGCGGTATCGTATTCTCTTCCCTTGTTATTTCTCTTGTCGTTGTTATTGTTGGTGGCGGCAGTGGTGATTTGTGTTATACCTTAGTTATTAAACTGTTCTTATCTCAACCCGTGGGAGCTGCATTCTTTTGATTCTCCTCCCCGTCCCTCCAGAAGCGGAGGGAAGAAAGGTGGGGGGGGCAGTAGACTGCGTGGTTCTGATTTACAGCTTGGGCTTAAACCATGACAGTTCTATTTTGGCGCCCAACGTGGGGCTTGAAGGGTTGAGATAACGACAGATCTGACCGGAGTGTGTCTAATCGTATTTGTGATAAGCATTCAGTGTTTTGGATTGATAGTCACTTGTCACAATGCTGATTTATTGGCTCTCAAAGTTGTTGTTTTTGATCTCACAGTCTCAATATGCCGTAGGTTACTTAGAGCCGGTATTTGCTGTGTTAGTGTTTTTCAAGTGTGGGGCTTGGGCTAAGGTTATTGTCTCATTATATTTTATGGTAATGACTTGTAATACAATAGAAAAATTGATCATGAAACTGATCTGGCTTATGTTCCCAGTGTAGTCACCACCTTTATACTTTGGGAGGTATATAATACAAATGCTTAGCAACTATACATCTTTTTTCTCCTTCCTGGGTGGTCAACCTATGAAGGAGACATTCTTTTACCCTCCCAGTGCCCCTTCCAGACCGTTTACAGCATCGTTTGAGAGTTTTGAAGTTTTTGAGTGGCCTTTTAATATTGTTGAGACCTGTTTGCTGATTGTGATGGGGGTCACCATGTTGGCACGCATACAGAGTGTGTTTTGTCCACAACATTACGTCTGATCTCAAGAGTTAAGCAGAGTCGGGTTTGGGTCTTGTCTGGGGTTAGACGACAAAATAGGGGGACCGAGAGATTTTCCCCGAGGCTGGACAGCCATGAGTGGCAGGGTGTGTGGGATAGTATGGGCAAGTATCTAGGTCAGTGGGCCCCTCCAGTGTTTTGGAACTTCACCACCGAACAAGTGCAAAATCCAGAAGAATTAGTAAAACACTTAAATGAGGTGTGCTGTCATCCTGGTCATACCAGAGAGGGACAAATCATGTCAACGTGCTGGGGCTTGGCCTATGCTTACCGGGCCTTGTTCAACACTATCCAGCACCTTCAAAAGGAAAGAAATGTCCCTGGATCTGAGGGCGAAGCAACAGACAGCGCAGCTACTCCAGCTCCGAGCACAGCAGCTACACCACCCCTAGCGACAAGTACAGCCACTACTCAAACTTTGACTGCAACAGACAGTGCAGCTACCCCAGCGACAAGTACAGCCACTACTCAAACTTCAACTGCAACAGACAGCGAAGCTACCCCAGCTCCAACCACAGCAGCTACACCACTCCCAGCGACAAGTACAGCCACTACTCAAACTTCAACTGCAACAGATAGCGAAGCTACCCCAGCCCCAACCACAGCAGCTACACCACCCCCCGCGACAAGTACAGTTGCTACTCAAAGCACAGTGATAATGACTGCAGCTAAACCAGAGGACCAATTCGTACCAATATTGATTGCCCCCATACGCAAGAGAAAAAGCAAAAAAGAGGCAAGAAGGGTGAAGCAAGATGAAGAAACAATGTATTCACCACCCGGGCCACCACCTGATCAGGAGTCATCATCCCATGATGAAGAAGAAGAAGAAGAGGTGACTTCTCGACCTCGGACCTCAACCGAGCTACGGAATATGCGAAAAGATTTTACCCGTCAACCAGGGGAGCACATCATCACCTGGTTGCTACGATGCTGGGACAATGGGGCCGATGGTCACAAACTAGGAGGTACGGAAGCCAAGCAGCTGGGATCACTTGCTAGAGAAGGGGGAATTGACAAAGCAATTGCAAGAGAGAAAAAGTCCCTCAGTCTTTGGAGGCGGCTCTTGGCAGCTGTGAAAGAAAGGTTTCCATACAAGGATGATGTTACGAGTCGTTCGGCCAAGTGGACTACTTTAGACAAAGGCATCCAGTCTCTGAGGGAATCAGCCATCGTAGAGATGATCTATCACACCAAACCGAATAACGGAGATATACCCATAGACCCAGATGAAGTCGAATGTACACGACCCATGTGGCGAAAACTTATACGGAATGCACCGTCATCATATGCCCATTCATTGGCAACGGTAACCTGGGGTGACATAGTAACACCAACAGTGGATGAAATGATTCACAAACTCCGAGAGTTTGAAGACAATCTCACCCCTTCCATCATCTCAGCTGTGGAAAAACTGTCCCAGGATGTCAAACAATTGAGGGACGATCGATCTGATTTATCCAGCTCCTCACGTGTACCAACATACGTCTCAGCTGTTAACAAAAGACGTCCTATTGTTCAAGACAGAAGATATAGAAGGCAAACACCACGGGCCACCCTATGGTTTTACCTGCGGGATCATGGAGAAGACATGACGAAGTGGGATGGAAAACCTACTTCAGCTTTGGAGGAACGGGTGCATGAATTGAAAATAGGAACAAGGGTCAAGACTAATCATCCCATGAGAGCTGCGGCTTCAGTCTCTGGTGAGCAGGTTCCCAGATGGAGCGGAAGAGCTGATTTTACTCCAGCTCCTGTGATAACGAAGAATAATCCCTTTCAACATGACTTAGGTGTCCAACGTTGTGATGACTGTTAGAGGGACCCTGCCTCCAGCCAGGTGGAGGTAGGGGACAATCGGATTTACTGGACTGTGTGGGTCAGATGGCCTGGCACATCAGTCCCGCAGAAGTATAAAGCTCTCGTAGATACCGGTGCACAGTGTACCCTGATGCCGTCAAGCTGTCAAGGGGTGGAACCCATCTATATCTCTGGAGTGACAGGAGGATCCCAAGAGTTAACTGTACTGGAGGCTGAGATCAGCCTGACTGGAAGGAAATGGCAAAAGCACCCCATTGTGACTGGTCCAGAGGCTCCATGCATCCTCGGCATAGATTACCTCAGGAGAGGGTACTTCAAAGACCCAAAAGGGTACCGATGGGCTTTTGGTATTGCTGCTTTGGAGACTGAGGAAAATGAGCAGCTGTCCACCTTGCCTGGTCTCTCAGAGGATCCCTCTGTTGTGGGGTTGCTGAAGGTCGAAGAACAACAAGTGCCAATCGCAACCACAACAGTGCACCGGCGGCAGTATCGCACCAACCGAGACTCCCTGATTCCCATCCATAAACTGATTCGTAGTCTGGAGAGTCAGGGAGTGATCAGCAGGACCCGCTCACCCTTTAATAGCCCCATATGGCCAGTGCAAAAGTCTAATGGAGAGTGGAGACTAACAGTAGACTATCGTGGCCTGAATGAAGTCACACCACCATTGAGTGCTGCCGTACCGGACATGCTAGAACTTCAGTATGAACTGGAGTCAAAGGCAGCCAAGTGGTATGCCACGATTGATATTGCCAATGCATTCTTCTCAATTCCTTTGGCAGCAGAATTCAGGCCACAGTTTGCTTTTACTTGGAGGGGCGTCCAGTACACTTGGAACCGACTGCCCCAGGGGTGGAAACACAGCCCTACCATCTGCCATGGACTGATCCAGAATGCACTGGAACAGGGGCAAGCTCCAGAACACCTGCAATACATTGATGACATTATTGTGTGGGGTGATACAGCGGAAGAAGTCTTTGAGAAAGGGAGGAAAATAATCCAAATCCTGCTGAAAGCTGGTTTTGCCATAAAACGGAGTAAGGTCAAGGGACCTGCACAGGAGATTCAATTTTTGGGAATAAAATGGCAAGATGGACGTCGCCAGATCCCTACAGATGTGATCAACAAAATAACAGCAATGTCTCCACCAACTAATAAGAAAGAAACACAAGCTTTCTTGGGTGCTGTGGGGTTCTGGAGAATGCACATCCCAAATTACAGTTCAATTGTAAGCCCTCTCTATCATGTAACCCGGAAGAAGAACGATTTTAAATGGGGCCCTGAGCAACAACAAGCCTTTGAGCAAATTAAACGTGAGATAGTTCATGCAGTAGCTCTTGGACCAGTCCGGAATGGGCCAGATGTAAAAAATGTACTGTACACCGCAGCTGGGGAGAATGGTCCTACCTGGAGCCTCTGGCAGAAAGCTCCAGGGGAGACTCGAGGTCGACCCCTCGGCTTTTGGAGTCGGGGATACAAAGGATCTGAGGCCAGCTATACCCCAACTGAGAAAGAGATACTGGCAGCCTATGAAGGGGTTCGAGCTGCTTCGGAGGTGATTGGCACTGAAGCACAGCTCCTCCTGGCACCCCGGTTGCCCGTTCTGGGCTGGATGTTCAAAGGCAGGGTCTCCTCTACACATCATGCAACCGATGCGACATGGAGTAAATGGGCTGCACTAATTACACAACGAGCTCGAATAGGAAATCCCAGTCGTCCAGGCATTCTAGAAGTCATCATGGACTGGCCAGAGGGCAAAGATTTTGGAATGTCACCAGAGGAGGAGGTGATGCGTGCTGAAGAGGCCCCACCATATAATAAACTATCAGAAAGTGAAAAGCAGTATGCCTTGTTTACTGATGGGTCCTGCCGTATTGTGGGAAAACATCGGAGATGGAAGGCAGCTGTATGGAACCCTCAACGACAAGTTGCAGAAACTGCTGAAGGAGAGGGTGAATTGAGTCAGTTTGCCGAGGTGAAAGCCATCCAGCTGGCCCTGGACATTGCTGAACGAGAAAAGTGGCCAGTACTTTATCTCTATACTGACTCATGGATGGTGGCAAATGCCCTGTGGGGGTGGTTGCAGCAATGGAAGCAGAGCAACTGGCAACGCAGAGGTAAACCCATCTGGGCTGCTGCACTGTGGCAAGATATCGCTGCCCGGGTGCAGAACCTGGTGGTGAAGGTACGCCATGTAGACGCCCATGTACCCAAGAGTCGGGCCACTGAGGAACACCAGAACAACCAACAAGTGGACAAAGCTGCTAAGATTGAAGTGGCTCAGATGGACTTAGATTGGCAACATAAAGGTGAATTATTTTTGGCCCGGTGGGCCCATGACACTTCAGGTCATCAGGGCAGAGATGCAACATACAGATGGGCCCGTGATCGAGGGGTGGACTTAACAATGGACACTATTGCCCGGGTTATTCACGAGTGTGAAACATGTGCTGTAATTAAACAAGCCAAACGGTTAAAGCCTCTTTGGTATGGAGGACGATGGCTGAAGTATAAATATGGGGAGGCCTGGCAAATTGATTATATCACACTCCCACCAACCCGCCAAGGCAAGCGCCATGTGCTTACCATGGTGGAAGCAACCACCGGATGCCTGGAAACATACGCTGTGCCCCATGCCACTGCCCGGAACACTATCCTGGGCCTTGAGAACCAGATTTTGTGGCGACATGGCACCCCAGAAAGAATTGAATCAGACAATGGGACTCATTTCCGGAATAACCTTATAGACACTTGGGCCAAAGAGCATGGCATTGAGTGGGTATATCACATCCCCTACCATGCACCAGCCTCTGGGAAAATCGAACGGTACAATGGGCTGTTAAAAACTACATTGAGAGCAATGGGTGGGGGAACTTTCAAGCATTGGGATATACACTTACCAAAGGCCACCTGGTTGGTCAACACCAGAGGATCTGCCAACAGGCCTGGCCCAGCCCAGTCAGAACTTTTACATATTGTAGAGGGGGACAAAGTTCCTGTGGTGCACATGAAGAATTTGCTGGGGAAGACAGTCTGGGTTATTCCTGCTTCAGGTAAAGGCAAACCCACTCGTGGGATTGCTTTTGCTCAGGGACCTGGATATACTTGGTGGGTAATGCGGGAAGATGGGGGAGTCCGATGCGTACCTCAAGGGGATTTGATTTTAGGGGAAAACAGACAATGAACTCAATTGTACGCTGTTGCCTGCTATAGTCCATCAACTAGAAGTCTGCAGGGCACCAGCGACTGTCTCTGACTTCCCTCCGACCATCATCCCAACAGAGAATGAACTTTGATAGAACCGGACGAGTTCTACAGTAAAGGAATGATCAGCATCAGCAGGCAACGATCCAACACTGCATACAGCTTCTTCTGCCCTGAAAGACTGTTCCAAGAGATGGAGCCCAACATCATGAACCGAATGGACTCAGTAACTTTATAGGAATTGGTCCGTGCACTAAGATAACAGTGCACCGAGATGAGAGTGAGGGTATATGGAAAATGTGGGATCTGAGCATGACGTGAATGGTATGGAACAAGGGGTGGATACTGTCCTGGGTTCAGCAGTGGCAGTCAGTTTTTTTTTTTTTTCCTTCTTAGTAGCTGTTGCAGCACTGTGTTTTTGACTTTTGGCTTGGGAACAAAAAACTGATAACACTGATGTTTAGACTGACCAAGGATTTTGTGAGTCTCATGCTCTGCCAGGGAGGAGGAGGGGCCGGGAGGAAGCGGGGACAGGACACCTGACCCAGACTGGCCAAGGAGGTGTTCCATACCACAGCACGTCATGCCAGGGGATGGAACTGGGAGCTACCCGGAAGGGCACGTCCCCTGGTCGGTCGGGCTGTCTTTTCCGGCGGGCGGTATCGTATTCTCTTCCCTTGTTATTTCTCTTGTCGTTGTTATTGTTGGTGGCGGCAGTGGTGATTTGTGTTATACCTTAGTTATTAAACTGTTCTTATCTCAACCCGTGGGAGCTGCATTCTTTTGATTCTCCTCCCCGTCCCTCCAGAAGCGGAGGGAAGAAAGGTGGGGGGGGCAGTAGACTGCGTGGTTCTGATTTACAGCTTGGGCTTAAACCACGACAGATCTTAAGCACACTATCAACAGTTTCGTATTTTTATGCAAGTAATAAAAGTCAGATTTGCAGGTCAAGAGACACGATAGTTTGTGAAGAAAAGCAGGAAAGTAGAAGTATGGATGTGGAAAGACAAGGAAAGGGTTCTTATCATAACACAGTGTTAAAGTAGAAGAGAAGACAACAAAAATTAGAACAGAAAAACAGTAAGAGGAATTTAACAGTAATAATGGGAAAAGATAAAAAAAAAAAAAGGAATACTGAGGAGGAAATGAAAAAAGGCAGTGTTTAAGAATCACATGTTTAAGAGTAGCTGCCGATGGACAAACACATCAATCTGTTGCAAGTTACAATCACCACAGGTTACTAATCCATAGACAAATTTGACATATTAACTCTGATCAGAGTATTAAAATCTGTGTGATAAATGGAAACAGAATTTTAAAAAGATGTACTTAGCAAAAGTGCTATCCAAACCAATTGAAAGCACAGCTAAATAACAAGCCCAGAAAACACAGCTCGTGGTAACGAGGGTCTGTCTAAGTTTACCACTGCTTCTCTCACAGTCGGCAGGCTCACTGGGATGACCATTAATGTAAACTGTGCCATCACTTCTGCAACTTCCTTCTTGACACATGCCAGCAAACAGATGGACCAACCATCATAAGAATCACTGTTACAGCTGATCATCAGCTATCTAACCCCACTTACCCTTTGCAACTATACTATTTACATGCATGTTATATATCCCTTTTTCATGTACTGTCATACTTTCTATTACCCCTATTCTGTAGAGTAGAAAAACAATGTACTTTTCTATACTAATATTAACAAGTGAAACAGTGTGAATATTACGGCTTCAGTTTTTCTGTAAACATCTATTTTTGTTTTGACTCACTGGTTTCAGACCTAACTATTCCTACAACTGAAAACTTACTGTGTTGTGGGTTTGTTTTTTTTTTTTTTTGCCAATGTCTTTGCACATAAAGCAGTGCATGTAAAGATTTTCTGGCTTGCATATAAGGATTTTTTTATTAGAAGGGGCAGTACAGGGCACCTCCCCTGTTCCTGCTTAAGTTTTCTTCATTTCATAAACGACAAAGGCTTACTTTAGCCTTTGTTACCCTCCTTTGATTTCTGTGCTACAGGGATACACCTTTTTTGTATTCAGATGATTCACGCTGATGTTAATGGGCCATTAAAAATCCTAGGAGTAATCTTAAATAATCTCTCTCTTTCCCTTGTACCTGAAACTGAGCTATTTGTTTCCTCTTATAAGAGAAACAACATTGCAGCACAAATACTCAAAAAACATTTTAGGGATTTAACTTTAGTCCCAATGAAGTTGAAGTCTATTGAAAATTCTCAGTTAAGTCAGCCTTTCATTGTAAAAATAATTAGTTTAAATTTTGTCACAAATGTTGACAGCTTTTCAAGTTGTAATGTTCATACCGTAGTTATTACCATAACTATAAAAATTCATGGAGAAGGACATCTTTCAGGATTCTGCAAATTTTTTAGATAAAATCCATCTTAACCACTTTGACAGCTCATAGCAAGACACAACAAGCTGCTGGTTTTCATACCTCATTAACTATTCCTTCAAGTTCCTGAACAAGTAAAGGGTACAATATCAAATTATAAACATATGCATCTTCATTATTTAGAAATTAAAATTATATTTTAAAAAATAATCTTAAATTGTTAAGATTTAAGTAATAATTTTAAATTTGACTATTTTCAAGCTGGACTTCATGCCACTAATCACAACTCTGCATCTGGCGATTCAGCCAGTTTTCAATACACCTCTTCATTCAGGTAGTCCATACTTCATCAGTTTGTCCGAGGATATGAGAAAGTGTCAAAAGCCTTGCTATAGTCAAGATAAGCAACATCCACTCTCAACCCTCATTCAGAAAGCCAACGAATTCATTGTGGTAGTCAATGAAGTTAGCCAGGTAAAATTTCCTTTCTCCTCCTTCTACCTTTTCTATGCTTTCTTTTTGTATTTGAGTTCAGTGGGAACCTTGTTCGTCTATGCAGGCCCCCTGCTGCCTTTGCTTGTTGGGATAGACTATTCCTGAGCTTGGAGAAGGTGATCGCTTAAATCAATGAGAGGTCTTCTTTTCTGGACCCCTCTTCTCTCCAGGACTGTATGTATACTCTGTAATGTACCTGTGGTACAAACATCATGAAAATATATAGGCAGTAGAGTGCATAATAAAGTATAATGGTCTAAAGTCTGATGCCTTACTCAATGCATACTCCCAGATTGCCTTTGAAAATGGTGTTTTCCACTCCAGCCAAAATTTAAAGTTATTATGGGTATGGGTCTTCCTACATAGGAAAAAGTCATTCATATAAAGTCAAACTGTGAGAATGCTACAATTGCGGATGCAAATGCATGACTTCAGAGATCATCTTCCTATACCATTATGGAAGAAAAATTAGACATATTGAAGATCTGACTTCAAAAAGGAAAAGGAGGAAAAAAAAGGTATGTATAGGATTAATTAATTTCCCTGCTGAAGCCTCAAAGGAGTTCCTAATAAGTTTGGTTACACCATAATTTTGAGATACCAGTATCTACAAAGTCAAAATAAGCACCGACCCTTTCCATTCTTCATCAGGAAATAAGCAACATACTGAACATACTGAACATACTGATAGGAGTAGTCCAACTGTTTCAATAAAAGAGATTATAACATTTCTAATACATGCATATATATACACTGAGAGGTGTATATACTTTTTTCCCCAGACAAAAATACACATATATGGGATATATATAGGGCAAAGTATCTAAGCTTTATATGATCTTGTTATGATAGTGAAAAAAATTAGCTCTTTTAAGATGATGAGTTGCACCAGTTTACCTTGTTAAACATGTCATCCACTGAAAAAAACATATTGCTACAACTAAACTAGGTTAGTTACTTCAGCTTTTCATGCAAGGACCTTTGCGTATGTGACTTTGTATGTGAGGACAGGAACTCCCATGTTTGAAATCAGTCCTACAGGCTCCAATGGACATTTTTAAGCATTATGTTTCAGTTTCCATGTTCTTACATGAAGACAATGCATGCATCAGATGATTGTTTTAAATAATTTTGAAATTACTCAAAATATGAAAAATATGTTAAAATGGTTTAGATTTTATTTCTAAAAGCCACTTCGAAGTTCATATATGGCCTGCCAGTCTGTAAGCGAAAGAAGGCAGGTTTTCTTCCATGTTATACAACTGTATAATCGTACAGAATTTTTGCTTTCTTCCAAGTGTCATAAAATTGGCTCCCAGCATACAGAAGATAATGGATATGACAGGTAATTGGTGCTTGCTGAAATGGCTCAGTCTGTGGTCCTATGAGCTGAAGGATAAACGAACTGGCAAAACAGGAGCCTGAAGAGTCTTCTTTACACTAAGTAATAGTTCAGACTGTCAGGTAAACTGGAAGATACAGTAGTAAAGAATAAGCTATTTAAGAGTAGATTGGACCCAACAGTTAAATCCTAAAAAATCCTGCGAGAGTCCTCATTTGTGCTAAGCAGCCAACTCCTACTGACCAATTCCCTATTCACTGACAGCAAGAGAAGACTCCAGGCTAGACACAAGTTTTTCATAGAAAGTATGCAATTAAGCAAGTGAATTAATGAGGACTTTTGGGAGTCAAATAATAGAAACCTGCTCAAGTTACTTAGGGTAAAATTCTGAAATAAACCTGCAAGGAGATTCAGGTTGCCTAGTCGCTTTGTCACACTACCAAAAACTGGCAAGTCTATTCTCAGTTTTTCAACCAGGTGTCTCCATACAAAGCATAACACAGAACATATGGGAACAAGCCCTGTGGCATAAAGGTATTCCATCACCCATTAAAAATCAGGCTTTGGAACTTGCTTGAGGGAGAATTTAGAACAGCTCTTTAACTGTTAGGCAGCAGCTTTAAAACAGCTGACAAAATTGCAGGTTCCCAGACTACAAAGAGGTATCAAAATGGTATTCAAAGTGTCAGTGGCATCTACTTGATGAACTTTTGCCCTTCTGACAGACAATTATGTACATTTTTGAAAAAATGCTTTCAGTGTGAGTATTTATTAAAGGTGGGAATGTGATAAGAGTGAGAATTATTAAAAATATCTAGGAACAGATTTGTAAGTATATATCTCATAAAATGTAATTCTTAGGGAAGACATTATTGAATTGCAGTTACAAAATTAATTTTTCATTTTACATTATATGTGTGCAACATATCGTAGGACTGGAACAGTTAATGGTTTGTGAACAGCTTCAGTGCTCTTACAATTAAAAGCAAAAATGTTTTAAAGTTATGGATGTAGAAAAGGGATTACTAATCATCCTGCTAAGTGGATTTAATGATTGTACATTGTATGCTGTAACTGGAACCTTAATGATGGACTAAAAACCTTTGTTCTGTGTGTACAGAATTCATCACACCAAATTCTAGGTATTTTGGTGAAATGCCTAAGACAATAATGTATTTGTACTAACCCCCCTGAGATTCCAGTGAGCAAAGATAGGGATCTCCAAAGGACTCAGAGATTAACTACTCCGTGAAGGTGCCTCTCAGTCAGGTAAAGATAGATTCCAAACCAGTAATCCAACAGAGAACTGCTGTAATAAAAATTTTGGACAAATATTTCCCAAACATTAAAGATTTGAACTTCAGGGAAGCTTTTTATTTTTTTATTTTTTTTTTTTAATGAGCCCAGTCAAAAATAAAACTTCAGAAAATATAATTTGAAAATATACAGTCATTAGGAAAATAGAAGTTGGCACTATGCTCTGACAATAGGCAAAGGCCAGCCTCATTACCAAGCTAGAGAAAGCAGGTAAGGCAGCAACAGGCACCGAACAAAGAGAAAAGTGGTCTGTGCTTGAAATGGTACAAAAAGGCAGAAATAGCAAAGAATAGAAAAAGGAAGAAAAAAGCAGTGGCATCTCACAGCCTGTTCACAAATCACAGGCCTCCTTACCTCAACAACTATGTGTCCTTTTCACATAGCATTCATCTTACTTGGGTCTGTCACAGCTGAACATTCCTAACAGTGAAGGATCAGGTAGCAAAATCTTCCCAGGGTAGCTGCAAACCCTGTCATAACTCGTTAAACTGATATAACTATGCTAGTTCCACCAGCAGCACATTTTCTCCACGCATATGTGTTCAGTAGTAATTCCCTCAGCATTCAGACAAAAATCCCCAAAAAGCTTCAGCTGGGGGCATTGAAATGCCAATGAAAACTTGAAGGCTGAGTACTGTCCCAGATGTGACATCCATGCCATCACCAGCATCATAAACACACATCCTAATACATACAAAACCCCAATTTTAATGCTATGAAAATTAGTAAGTAGACATAAATCTTCTGAAACTTAGATACACATATGAATAGCCACAGGCTACTGGAAATGTAGCTTACATTTATAGCTGTAAAGGTACGTTACAGGTGCAGGTGTTCATAGAATTTCTCAGAAATTAGCTATGAGTTAAAACATTATATATTTCTGATTTGGTACTATATTTGCTTATACAACTTCCCAACTTAATGAAATATAAGATGCCAAAGGGATGGAGTCAGATGCCATAAGGTGTCATAAATAAAAATAAGCATTCCCCAGAAAGCAGCAAGTTTCCACCTTGACGAGCTCCAATAACATATTTTCTCCTGCTTTTCCTAACACCTCTCTACTAAAGCCTTTCTTTCATGTAAAGGAAGGAGTCTGCCTAGTTACCGACACCTGCCCCAATGTTAAATTGCCTGTTTTGGTTTTTTAACTTATCCCAAAATGCTACTTTGGGGTGAGGTGACACCCACACAGAGTGGGCTTCCTTTTTTGGCAGACTTCTTTCTACAGTTTGTAAAAGCAAGGTTGTTTAAGAAAGGATACATTTATTTGACTTTTAGCATGCTGATATTTATGACTCAAGCTTCTCTATGTTAAATTAGAGACAATTCATATTTCAGAAGCACAAAAAAAGCATGTGGTTTGTTGGGGTTTTTTTCAATCAGGATATTATTTTGGGTAACTGAGTCTTGTTTACACCTAAAAAGCATCCTAAATTATTATGTAGGCAGAAATAAAAGTATGAGCATTCTTCTGAATATTTATGTTTGTCATGCATGAATTCAGAAATACATCTTCTTTTTATAGTTTGTTATTCATATAATTAGCACTGAATTCCAAAACAGGAGTGCCAAATCAGAATATAAGCAGACATAATCCTACTTGCTTGTTTGATAGTTTGTTTGTTTGTTTGTTTGTTTTACCCCACTGTACCCAGACAGGGTCATCTGGCATCATTCTCTCTACAGTACTCATACTGCCTCAAGTTGGACATCTTACAGGTTTTGTTTGTTTCTTCCAGGGAAAATAATATTTTTTTATGTGCTTCTTTGATATCTTTCTATAGTCTTGTTTTCATACATCTTGAGATGGGAAGTACTTTGGCAAGAAAAAAGTAAGCAAAAAGAAACAGAGAAAAGAGACAACATCATCACTGCTGAAACAGTAACACAAGCTACAACCAGAGAATACTCCTTCATAGACAAAAACTGACAGAATCCTTTTTGGAAGATACTGATAACACAGCAACGCAGTCCCTACTTAAGAAAGAGTAACCCTCCTTAAGTTGGCAAATACACCCCTGCAACACAGCCAAAAGGAAGTACAAATCATATCTGCTTGTAATCAGTAAGTTTAAGGTGATTCTGTTAAAGATGTTTGTGTGAGGTAAAAAAAAAGATACTAATAAACAACATAAACATAGGCATGAATTGTGTTCTCTTAGGCTACACAATTTTGAATGTGAATTTCATTAGCACCAAAATATGCCCTACATCTGAGACTGGAAAGAATAGATTTAGAATACTGAAAAATATCCTGTGCTCTGCAGCCTGTTCCCAAATATTAAAAATGTTATGGAAGAGCAGCACTTGGATTTGGCGCTTTCCATCTGTGTTATTTTTCATGTTTTCTGTTCTGGGCTAACACTACTTTCCAAAGTGAGGCATACGAAACATCATTAGATAAAATGGGTAGATAAATTTCCTAAGTTTAATGATTTCTCAGACTTAATTAGTATCCATGACACCTCATTGCTACATGGCAGGATGGCCAACAGCTACTGAGAAACATGCAATACCTGCATCTGCAAGCACACAGCCAAAATTCCTGAAAATGAAGCTAACAACTCTCTTCTGCTTTCATTAATTACCTGTTCCATTTCTTTTTGTCTAGAACCACTTTGCAAGTTAAACTGCGGCAGTGTCTACAGCAGCATTCCATAGCACTAAGGAACTGATTATCACAGAATCATAGAATAGTCATGAATATTACTATAGAAGAACTACCTATTGTTTGCATAATAGAATTTAAGTATTTATTATTTAATATTAATTTCTAACCTATAAGAAAATTAATCATTACATGTACAGTGAACACTTTTTTCCCCTCCCTATTTGCTATAGTTGAAAGTCTCTATACGCAGCAAAACTCTCAGCAAGCCTATTTTGTCTAACATGTCTCCTAATCACCAACAGAGAATCTACTTGAAGTACTTATAGCTATTCTAAGAACTAATTATTAAGAAATTATTTTATTACTAAAAGGCATTACACATTACTCAGTTCTTAAAACATCAGTATCTTATGTTAAAATACAGTGGATGGCCAAATTACTTACTGGGCAAAAAGAAACAAGTTGTGAGCCATTCTTGTACACAATAGAAATGGTACATGAGTCTATTTAATTTCTCATGTCAAAATTCCTACACTGCAATACTAAAAAAAAAAAAATTATCATCATCATATAAACATGATCAAGCTCCCTTGCATCAGTGACCACTGTCTACCTATGTAAGAGGGATTTATCTACCTTGAATATTTCCTCTGTGCCTTCAGAATCATCAACTATAGATAATAAAGATTTGATGAGGCATAAAACAATAGCTAAAGGATGGAGGGAAATTATCTAAGATACTATAACCTATATAGAAAAGGGAATCAGTAGCACAGATAGAAATGTAGAAAATGCAATAAAAATTAAGGTTAGTTTCTAACTTTTCAATATAACTTTCATTTTGGTTTCCACTTTAAGCAACATGCAGAAAATCTGAATCACACTCCAACATGCAATTTCCACATTGAGCCCCAATGTCTGCCAACACCTCCATAGCTGCTTTTACACTAGTAGCACCAAGCTAAAAACCTAATTATTTTTGTTCACACACTACAACATGTTTTGGCAAAGCAGGGTAGGGAGGATACACTCTGCACATAAATTCACAAACTGAAACATATGGTTTTAGAATAGTGAGAAGAAAGCCACCTCACATCACCTACATGCCCCATCCTCAGTCTCTTTTTCATATACCGACTTCCACATAGTGTAAAGCACGTTGGTGTGATTGATACCCCTGTACCAAACATTCCTGTAAATTTCATTCCTGTGACAAAATTTCATAGCGTCTTCATCAGACACTGAGCCAAAGCTCAGATCTGATGTGCAAAAGGAACAGGAAGGCACAGCAGACATGCTGCCTGAATACCTGAATTCTGAAAAGCAGTCACATGGATTTGTTTCAACAGTTAAATTATGATGTAACGGTAACTTACTGCTGTGGGTCAGACTGGAGGTCAAATTGAATATGTGTTGACAAATGTATTTTAAATCATTTAAGAGGATTAATTTAAAAACAAAGTGGGCATTATGAATTTTATATAACACTAACCTTAGTAAGGTCAAGTTTTACAGTCAAGTAGAAATCTTTCCATATTCACAGACAGGCAAATTTGTAAAATCATGGTAGTTAATTCAGTTCTTATGGGGATACATAATGGCTAAAACTCAGAGCAGTCACTGACCTAAAAAGTACAACAATTTGAGTATATTTAGATTGAATGGGAAAATAAGGTGATCCAATAAACTAGGTGACCTGTCAGTGACTTAAAACTCATTCATTAACTCAGGAGATCTCTCAGGAGTCCTTATCAGTATGTACTCAGGATTTAAAAGGAGCATAGACTAGTCCTACTACCAAAATCAGCAGGTTACTGCAGAGCATCGCAGAATAGAGACCTCTACCTCATGGTGCCAGCAGGACCTCGATGGGACTTCTGCACTGGGACAAGCCCCAGCAGGCTGTGGAGAGTGGTGGTGGCACACAAAGAGCTGGAGCACCTACACCTCCAGCTGGAGATTTGAATGTGTGGTGTGTAAATAAGGGCTGTTCAGAAATTTGGGGGTCTCAGTATTTCGGTAAGTGTCCACCACTGTGGTTTATCTGCTGTATTGCTGGTACTGATCCTGAACAGGCAGTATACTAAGCATCAGTTAATAATGCATCAATCATTAATAAATAAATTGTTTCATTCTTGGTTTGATTTAAACAGTGGAAATGAAAGTTTTTCCAGCAACATCTCTCCAAACTCAATCTCTGACAGCTCTTTGTCAGGCAAAAGATAAGGACAGCCAAAAGAGAACAGCCTTCGTTGCTTTGCTTGAACACTCAAGAGCAAACTATGCTTATGAAAAAAAACAAGTCTTGTAAGACAGAACATACTGTCTAAAAATACAAGAGCAAATTAATTGACAGTAAAGTACTTCAGGGTGTTCAGAGCTCCTGTTCTGTAATTTTGCACTCCACTTGATGGATTGTTCATAACGCTAAAGCCTAAGACAGAGTAATAGCTGAATAGGAGAGATGAAGGATGCTGAAAGGAGCAATAATGAGAGAATACAAATAGCAGATCACCAGCTTAACAAGGGCAGATGTGACAGGTCAAGAGACCAAACGAATGAAAAAAGACCAACATAGGAAAGAAAGTAATATTAAAGTCTATCTTGTCAATCCATTAAAGATTTTTTTTTTAATATTCTAACAAATAGGAAAAACATAATAGAAATTAGCAAAAATCAGACTGCATAAATTGCCAAAAATCTGAGAAAGACACATAAAACCATAATAAAGATAGTCTTGTAAAATTATGACAGGAGCCATTTGATAGCAATACAGTACAACTCACATCATCTCAAGCCACTGACATGAATTATTAAGAAATCACAGAATAGAAGGAAAATTCCAAATGACTAAAGGAAGCACCGTGTCACCCTTAGATAAACAAGTAAATACCCCGGATAACTACAAACTGATTAGCAGATATTATATACAGGTAAAATAATCACTGTCCTCTGATATTAACATGCTGGAAACCAGAAACTGTCAGTCTCGAATTCACAAGTTACCTTGATAAAAAGTGAGTGCATAATGGAATTTACTTACCCTGTAAATGCTGGTACACTTGAATATCAGCAGTGACCTGGTCAAACAAGTGGTTCCATGAGCAGCAAAACTTACGGTTTTATAGATTTCCATCCAGTGTCATAGAATCATAGAACCAAATAGGGTGGAAAAGACCTTTAAGATCAAGTCTAACCGTTAGCCCAGGACCACCATAGTCATAAACAGCCTTTTTTTACGATACCAGTTCATGATGCTCTGCCCTCCCACTATCCCCCAGCATTCCTTGCGTCTCACTCCTTACTTTGGGCTGGGCAAACTGCTGGACATGCACCAGGGTGTCCACAAGAGCAAGTGCCACCCAGCCACATCATCAAGCATAACAGCCATGTGAAGGCAGTTATCCTAGTAAAATAACTCGTTTAGCTTTCTCTAATAAGTTAAATTTATTATGTATTCCTTATTTGTTTGTAATTAACTACCAAACAGTCATGAAGGGAAACCAAAGGAAAAGGCAAAGGTGGATTATGGGACAGTTAGATCAATGGACTGAAAACTGGCAAGTTCAAACACACCTAATATTTAGGTTAAAAATAAAGGCTACCAAGATAGCTTGGAAGACACAAAACATAATTTATTGATTATTAATAAATTAAAGAACTTAACTGGGAGATTATAGTTGAATGCTGTGATTTTTAGTGTTTTGAGGATATATGAAGTTATATAACCCAGAACATCTGTAGCACAATCAAGAAGGTACTTTGGGAAGAAGAATGGTTGCACAACTCAACATTAACATCCAATGCAACACACTTAAAAGAAATTATTGATATATTGACTGACAGCAGATAACTACACAGTTATCTGTGTATATTTCCACAGAGATAGGCTGTAAAGCCTAAAACACTCCATTAATTTATGGTGTTATATCTTTAAAAAAAAAGTAAAAGCAGACAAAACCAGGAAAAAGCTATAAAAATTGCATTCCTTAAAGAACTCAAGAATGAGAAAAACATGAGAAACTTTTGGCATTTAGTCTTAAGACTACTGATCAAAAGAAGTTTAGAGATCCTGACTGTTTTCCTAAGTATCTTCAAAGGTGAGAGGAACAGCAAGACCAATGGTTGACCTTTAAAAGTAAATTAAATAATGTTTGACAGTACATAACTGAAATGTGCTCACAGATTTTTCTTCCAGGGGTTGTCTTGTACCCAACCACAAAACAAGCACTGAGTTTAACAGAGGTAAGTAGGTAAAGTTAAATGCTGCAATATGTGTGATATCAGAATTAATTATTAATTGTCCTTTACAGCTAAATGCTATGAAATACCAAAACTAGTATCTCCTATGTTAATTTTCTACTAGCAGTTTTAATCCAGAAAATTACAGAAATTAAAATAATAAATCACTACACACTAGATTATAGTTATCAGTTTCCTTGTAATATATACTGTAGAAAAGAGCAAGGAAGATACTACTTTAAGTAAATTTTAATATCAAAATTACATTTATAACTGCAGTTCTAAAAAAGAGGATTAATATTTCTATGCTTAACAAAATGGTCAAATGAACTCGACTCAGTCTTTTAAATACTATTATTTATAAAATACTATTTTTAACACACTACTAAAGTTGCGATTCAGACAGACATGATGAAACAGTGCTTATGCAGATTATACATGGGAGTATGTGAACTACACCACTATGATGTACTGTAGTCCAGATTTATGGTCACTCTGTGTGAGCAGAATGTAATGAAAACCATTTCACTTTTTCACTTTGATACTTCAATGTTTTTCTAATAACATCCTTAAGTCACTATCATGACTTTTTTAAAAAGCCATACTCTCTCAAGTGTAACTTATTCTTTCATCTTTATTTCCTATGTATAAAGCATCTTACTGATTTCTTTATAGAGCTACCACATCAGCAATGTTGGCACGTTCCAGGACTCTAACCTCTGGCGACATGAAAACAGAAGTTCCTGGGCTGCCTTCATATTATCTCAATACACACTCCAATGCCATCCAAGACTCAATAATTTGTAACCACTAAAAATTTTAATTTAATAAACTTGAGAGATGGTATTTCAGAAAGCTATTCAGATATATTTTCACTTTATATTTTTTCTTTGACTTTATATACAAATGCACTCTCACAAAATTCTTGGAAGATCAGAGGTTTGGCAATTCAAGCTCCAAGTCCTAGTAAAAATGCTCCTGTCAAGAGGCTGAGATAAGAAGCTAGAGCTTGACTTCCAGAATGGATGTCTCCTATTTTTTTAGTGTTCATGTGAAAATTCTGTAGGTTCTTTCTTCATTCCTGACACCCAAAAAATGTCAAACATCTGATTTCATGACCAAAAAATTTTCCAGAATCTGCTAATTCTTTTTCTCCATTTGCATCTTCTACCTTGTGAAGCTCCACAAATTTTTCTCTTCATCTAGCTATCAAAAAAAGATGGTTTCTCAAAGAAAGAAACACTACACAAGTTCATAAATCTTTGAAAATGAATCTTCGAATGATGAAAGTGATTTCAGCATAAATGCAAAAGAACAAAAAAAAAAATAAACCAGAGAGTGACCACTGCGCAACTGAAAGTACCAGGCACTAACAGGTGCAATAAACAGCAGCAAAAACATATTAAAAAAGAGGCTTGATTACAATTGATAATAAACCTATGCATGTTTATATTGCATCAGAGGACAAGATTTTTGCAATTTTGTACACTTGTACACAAGATTAAAAATACTAGCTAGAGAAGACTGAATTTCATATGAAGCCCTCAAAACTGTTTTCATGTAACTTCTGCTTAATAAAGCATTACATTATTCATATTAAAAATATATTTTAATATATTATTTATATATTTATATTTATATATTATGTAAAAATACATATTCATATTAAAAAGCAACCTAAGCAGTATAAAAAAGTAAAAAAGGTAAATGCATGCTTTGGAATTACTTTGCTTTATTTCTAGATGTTTTGAAATTACAAATTATTTGATTGATTGGACATACCACCAAAATGTATATTTGGACAAGTTCCTAACCTTACTTATTCCATTAGCATTATTTTTTTCTTTATTACCTCAAGCCATCTTTTTCCAAAATAAGCTAGTCAGAGGAAAGGCTAGAATACATAAGGTACTCCTTAACTGTTCCATAGCACTTATTTGCCAGCACTATGCAAAGCTGTACAGCATTAGCTAGTAAGGTTTAATTTAATTTGATTTTATGAGTTCAGTTGTCTCTATATGTATTGCTGATAAAGAGGGATCATTATTTCCCCTCTTTGGAGCCCAGATTAATTTTACTTCAAAACGTTTGTTAGCTCACCCATTGGGGTTACACTGTGGTTATTTCATACACTAGCTCTGAACTTTCAGAAACACATTCTTTAATTGGATTAGAGATTAAAAATCTACATTCTTATGTACTATAGGCATGTCTTATTTAATAAACACAGAGAAAGTAAATTCCTTCTTTTAAGAGCTAAACACTGCTGAATGTGTAAAAGTTAAAACCACCTGAAGTGAGCTGGTACAGCAGTATCCTCCTTTAGGACATTTATCCTCTCCTCCTGTAACACAGGCAGTGGAACTGTTTGGGTTTGGGGATTTTTTAATAAAGATTTTATGTCAGCATTTTTTTAGCTGACTGCAGAGATGCAATGATACAATCCTGGGAAACCACACTGACTAACATTATATGAAAAGGATGCCAGAGGTTTTAAAAACAAACAAACAAACAAACAAACAACCCTCACATTCAAGAGCTCAGTAATATCCATGAATAAGAAAATTGAAAACAGATTTTTCATTGTTTTGGCAATACTTCAATAAATATCCCTATGAAGTGATTTACCATTGCTATATTTTACATTTTCTGAATTCCTTAGAAAAACAATTTTAATTTTTTGTAATATTTTCCTTATTTCATAATCTTAATTGTTTTCTTTTTTGTTTCAATTAATTTTTATTGTTCCTATGAAAAATAAAAAGTTGGTGTTTGAAACAGTTGAAATTGACTTGAAAAAGTCAATTAGATTTTATTTATTCCTAACTCAGAAATAAAGACTGTATTTTGTTAACAAATTTTCAAACTGAGTACCTCACCAATTTGAAGGATATTTCCAACCACCAGGTGTCAGTTCTAATATAAGCCATACCTTGACAAGGTTGACAAGTGTCATTTTCAGTAACAGGTATTTGAAATGTGTATTACTTGAACAAGGTGTTGAAAATGTGAGCTGCATTTTTAGAAACTAAATATGAAATAAAGATGGAATTTTTAAATTTTAAGTGATAGGTAAAGGGCAGTCCTGCAGTCAAAATACATATTCAGGGACTGAAGAATAGTAACAAGTGAATGGAACAGACACATACTTCTTAGAACACTTGCCTATTCATGATTATTATTAGCAAGACATATGAGAAACAAAATATGGCTGTATATTAGTATTTAACAATGTTGAGATTTCATGGAAAATTATTAATTTCCTTTAAATACAGATAATCTTTTACTGAAGATCTTGCCTTAGAAAGAAGAAAAAAGTAAGAACAATACTTTGCCAAAGAATCTAAGCGTTATTATGATTTATAGATGTATATTTTTTGCAAAGTATGAAAAAGAGCTGGAAAAGTTTAGATTGGATACAAGGAGGAAGTTTAGTTTTGATTGGATATAAGGAGAAATTTCTTAACTGTAAGGGTGGTGATGAACTGGAATGGGTTGCCCAGGGAAGTTGTGAATGCTCCATCCCTGGCGGTGTTCAAGGCCAGGTTGGACAGAGCCTTGGGTGAGCTGGTTTAGTGTGAGGTGTCCCTGGAACTAAATGATCTTAAGGTCCTTTCCAACCCTAACTATTCTATGATTCTATGATTCTAAGTATGCCTTCATGGATCCTAATTTGTTTACAGAACAACCGAAATAGGCCAAAAGTTTCTCAAAAAACACATTGAATAGCCAGTCATGCGCATTTCATTTATGTTCATCTCAAAAGGTGCATTGTAGTAAACATGGATGGATTAAGGGACCCTTGAACTAAGTGTCGTGGTTTAAGCCCCGGCTGTAAATTAGAACCACGCAGTCTACTTTCCCCCCCCACTCCCCAGAGGGATGGGGAGGAGAATCGAAAGAATGTAACTCCCACAGGTTGAGATAAAAACAGTCCAGTAACTAAGGTATAACACAAATCACTACTGCTGCCACCAACAACAACAATGATAAGAGAAATAACAAGGGAAGAGAACACGATACCGCTCGCCGGAAAAGAGAGCCCGACTGAAAAGAGGACGTGCCCTTCTGGGTAGCTCCCAGTTACATCCCCGGGCATGATGTGCTGTGGTATGGAATACCTCTTTGGCTAGTTTGGGTCAGGTGTCCTGTCCCTGCTTCCTCCCGGCCCCTCCTCCTCCCTGGCAGAGCATGAGACTCACAAAGTCCTTGGTCAGTCTAAACATCAGTGTTATCAGCTCCGTTCCCAGGCTGAAAGTCAAAAACACAGTGCTGCAGCAGCTACTAAGAAGAAGAAAAAATTACTGCTGCTGCTGAACCCAGGACACTAAGCAGGACAGTAAAATGAAAAAAAAAGCCCCAAACAGTGGAATAAAATAAAATTAGGCACTTGGATGGGTTGTTCACTGCCTTCTCTTAGCAGGGCAGACAAAATAGGTCAAAGTGAAAGGACGGCTAATGTTGATCTTTCCATTATTTTAATTAAATGAGGAGCATTATCCTATAACTGCAGAAAAAAAGGAAACTCCTTTAACTAATAATTTTCTACTCTGCATATAAAACACTGACATTCACTCCTCAAGATCTCCAGGATATCCTTGTGCAGACAGCAAGATTCCATACCCAAAGCCAAAATCAACAATCTGATGTAAAAGGACAAAAAACCAAGAAATGGTTATATCTTATACCTCAAATCCCCTGAAAACCTTTGTGCAGTTCTTACTTATCTGCAATACTCTGGTAAGTTCTCACTTCTTGAGATAATGGCCTTAATCTGCACCAGGGAAGGTTTAGATTGGATATTACGAAAAATTTCTTCACTGAGAGGGTGATCAGGTATTGGAACAGGATGCCAGGAAGTGGTGGAATCATCATCACTACAAGTGTTCAAAAACCATGTAGATGATGAGGGCCTCAATAACATAGTTTAGTGGAGGTCTTGGCAGTCCTAGGGCAACAGTTGGACTTGATGATCTTAAAGGTCTTTTCCAACTTAGTTGATTCTACAATTCCCTGAGCTGCAACTGGGTGCCAACTGATACTCCAATGACTAGCTTTAAAAAAAACACAGCTTTCTTTGGAGCTAAGAGATACTATAATTGCAGGAGGAGCAAAGGCAAGGTAAGCATTACCACCCTATTTACAACTATTAAGGTATTCACAAGGACAGAAGGCACAGCAACTAGAGTCTATCTGCAGATGCTCCCAGATCACACCCATTAGCTTTGCAGGGCATCAGTCTCTGACAAGTTTTAGTGAAAAAGTATTTTTTACTGATGAACATCATAATCAAGCATAATCTGAAATCTATTACTGGTCAAAAAAAAAAAAAAAAAAGAGCTAAGTGCTTCATTCTGTGATTTGTCTCCTTACATCTACCTGTGTTTTGTTATTCATGTGATATTTGCTGGGTTAGCCAAGTAGGTTATGACAAATACACTCAGAAGAGACAAGTCAGATAAATCTAGCTGTTAGCAAAAGGAAGTGGTTTGTTGCACTTAAGGCATTTATTCTGGAAGAATTTTCATTATAGCTTATCTTAACTTTTTCTTTTCAGTAATTAGTTTGCCGTATTTAAAATGAACCATTAAAAAAATGAAGAGAGCAATCCAGTGTGCAATGAGACAGTTTTCAGTTCTGCTTTACCTTTAAACACAGAAGATATACTAAGAATGTTAACACAGTATCCCCATAACATAGTCAAGAAAGAACTGTTGGTATGTAATGCTGGAATGTAACTGGATTTCATATTTCTGTCCCTTGATCAATTTGTAAAATATCACACTGAATCAAAAAGTCATCCACAAAATATAATGAAGACATTAGAGCAGGAAAAAAGGACATCAAATACTTCACTGACACTGTAGCAGCACTATAAGTATCAGCACTCCATTAATCTTCCTCTTTCCAAAATAAAACACTTGGATTCCCATTTCATATCCATACATGGTGACAGCTCCATAAAACCCTTGTGTCTGGCTGCCTGCACTTGCACAACTATTAGCACTTTGTTTAAAAAATATTAGAAATTTATAATGGATTTATTAAAAAAAAAAAAGAAGTTACTATAAGCTAGTTGTATTGTTTTGGCACGTGGCATTGCCACTCGTCGTGGTTTAACCCCAGCAGGCAGCTAACTATCACGCAGATGCTCACTCACTTTCCCCCTCAATCCCTGGTAGGATGAGGAGGCACATCAGAAAAAGGTAAAACCTTTGTTTCTAAAGAACAGTTTAATAATGGAAATAATGTATAATAATAATGATGATGATAAACAGGGAGATAATAAAAGGAGAGAGAGGAATAAAACCCAAGAATCATAGAATGGTTTGGGTTGGAAGAACCCAAAAAGACCATCTAGTTCCAACCCATTCTGCCATGGGCAGGGACACCTTCCACTAGACGAGGCTGCTCAAAGGCCTGTTCAACCTGGCCTTGCAAGGCCTCTCTATAATTGTCATAGTTTAGACCTAGCTGATAACACAGCACCACGCAGTCCCTCGATCACTTCCCCATACTCCCCTCCCCAGGTTGTATGGGGAGGAGAATGAATGTAAAACCCATGGGTTGAGGTAAGAACAGTTTAATAACTAAAAGTAAACTATAGTGATAATAGAACGAACACCAACAATAAGAATAATGAGATAAAAGGAAACAATAAGAGAAGAAATGAAAGCTCAGAAAATACAAGTGATACACAGTACAACTGCTTACCATGTGCTGACCAATATGCGTAACATCGGGCTTCGCCTCCCTTGCCAAAGCTGACCTCTACTGTGCCGCTGTACAAAACATCCAGCATGCTCCCCTAAAACAGGGCGAGGTGCGTCTGATAAAATTGTGCTACCATGACAGCCCAATTAGATGGTGTTATCTACCTGATTGTTTTAAAATTAAATTCTAGCACATAAAGTTCAAGATTTTACTTTGTTACAGGTCATACAAATACATACATAGCAGTTTCTCTTCTGGAAAACATACAACAGCATCATCATTAAAGATGGAAGAAAGAAAAATAACAAAAAATAACTAATTAAATACGTATCAAGAACATCTCCTAAATATATTACCCCTCCCAAACTAATCACCATTTTAATTATTGGAATGAGGACATGGAAAGTCTTTAATTTATTCATCCATATTACCAAATTAAAACCTACTGAATCAGGAAGCATAATTTAAATAAACTTACAGTCCTACTAAAGCAATAGTAGGGTGAAAACAAAAACAGAGAGTCTAAGAAGCAACAGAAAAAGTTCAGCCACAGTCTTTAAAAGTCTCATTCTTCAGGAACAAAGGATTAAACATTCCTACTCATTGCAAAGTCTCCCTCTGCTATGTCTGCATTAGGTATCTCCTTCAACTCTACTGCTTTTTATTTCAACAGAAAAAAGAAAATTACTTAAAATTTTGCTCTCCCAGCCACAACCTGAGAGCTCCTATTCTCAGCATACAAAACCACAAGGAAGCCTAGATAGGAGTCTCACAGTTTAGCAGCTCCTCCACAGAAGATTGCTCACTATGGTATGCCACTATCCTTAAGTAAACAGAGATATATTATAAAAAGAGAGAAGCCGTCATACATTCATCACAGTGCAGAATGATGATGAGGCAGAGTTACTGTGGAATAAATCATCTATTTTAAATTCACATACTGTTTGCACCTTCAAGATAGATAAAAAAATAGAGAAGTATGTTCAATGGTGAACAGCTGGTTGTGTAACAGTTAATACTGCAGTAGGAAACAACGCTGAAAACAGTATTTCTGATTTCACTTTTACATTGTTGAAACAATCAATGACGCTGGTCTCAAATATTAAGCCCTCTATCATTCCAGCTGTAACTACCCTTTGCAAAAGTAGCAATGCCGTAACAGGCACTATTTAAAAATAACTGATGAACAAAACAGCTCTTTGTTTATATCTGACATCTCCATAAACCATAATTAACATATTTTTTGCCATAGGCTTGAAGGCAGGTGTATACACCCTGTGAAGCCTGTCTCCTGCAACACATGTTCATACAGCCTCCAAAAGTCAGCCTCCAAAGCCTCCATAAGCCAGACAGAAATGCATTATTCAGCATTTGCTGGATTTGCCAGCAAGTTACCTAATTTAGACTTAATAATGTGATCCTCTATCATCCTAATTAGCATCAGTGAGAAGCTGATTGACAGAAGAGAACAAGAGCAGTCACAGAGCAGCCTGACAGACAGCGAAAATCATCACATTTCAAGATCAAGAGATGGGAGCATCTCTTATACACACTGAAGTTGTTAAGAGGTTCTGAACCACTAATTTATATAAAGCATGCCCAACTGTAAAGCTGTAAGAATTACATTTGGTTGTATAATACAGCATAAAACAGGCAGAGGTTTTTCTGCATAAGCATGATCTTTTCTCTACTCTCTCTATCCATACTCAAATGGACTAACAAGTAGTTTTAAGCCTATTTCTGGTACCTGACTCTTTGCAGAGCCTTATAAAGCAAAACACCATAATATACACATGAAGTTTCACTTCAAAGAACAGTCTTAAAATGCCTCGCGTTTCACTAGCCAACCCACATATCTTCACGATCCTTGAATGAAATAAAGTGAAAAATTTCATTGAGTGTACACTGAGGGCTAAGGTCCCTGTACATGGCAAGAAGTTTTGCTGTTTAAGTTACAGAAATATTTGACCCTTTGAAATTTTAACTTTCATTTTTGCTGTTAAATATTGGTACCACTATTGTCAATGGCAGCAGTCTCATGAGTCACGATCGTGCTTTTAGTACTTATTTTGCTAGAGTTCAGATTTTGCTAGGGGAGAGTTGGAGGGCCTGTTTGGTTTTAGGTTTTATTTGCTATAAACAGATTAGTTTGGTTTGCTGGTCATCTTATTGGAAAAAAAAATAAAAATACCTAAACCGGACCAATTAAATTTGTGTGTGTGTGTCCGTTCCACTCAGGCCTTGATTTTAAGTTTCAAACCCCTAACACATAACTATTCAATTTAATTTATGTATTTATGTGTATATAGGCATGCACACCCCCAACAGAATATATTTCATTAAGAAAAACTGAATTAATGAAGAACTTTGGACCAGAATGTGATCCTTCTACATGCTTACTTGCAGCAGATCTCTTCCCCTTTTGAGATTCAGAACATGTTTAACTCAATGACGCAGCAAAGAAGTTAAATAGAAACTCTAAGAGAAGGTATGTTTAAGCATGGTAAATCTTCTGGAAGTTGTGAGCAGGTGCTATGCCAAAAGCATCAATTCAAGAAAGCACTGGTCTTTTTGGGGTCTGTTTTTCTTCCCAACTACTCTGATTCAAGGTGGTGCAGTTTGGTTCTCATTTTAAGCTTTCATTTGCTTATTCTGTGTAATAGGGTCAAAGCAAACTTGACAAGGCGCTAGGGGTGAAGTGTACCCATGCCTGCTCATGGCTTCTCTTGGCTGCCTTGTCTCGTCTTCCTACTTCCCTTTATTTCTACTATTTCTCAGTTCCATACTCCTGTATTACAGAATTCTTTTTTTCTGAATTACATTGGTCAGATTTTCTACCTATTTTGCATCAGCCTATTATTTTTCCTGTCCTTTGCCTTGCTGTCTCTGGTTTGCCTCCCCTCTACTCCCACTGCTTACTTTTGCTGTTTCACAAGAGGGTACTTTCCATCAAAAGTATGAGCCATTAGCTTTATCTCCAAACTGCAATCAATAAAATCCTGACTTTTTATTTTTGCTAGGAAATGTGAAACAGAATTGGTATGGGTGACTTCCTGAAGAGATTTTAAGGCAACTCTGGTAGATCATATCTGAAAAATAAGCTTGCTAAAGTCCACATCACAAATTCCCCTTGTCCCCTATTTTTTAAGTGTGACTTAGTTTGTGCTGTACCATAATTTCTACACCAGCAATTAAACAAAAGGAAACTACACTGGTGTCAATATACCTTGATATCTGTATCCTAGCACACCTCCTATTACATCCACTATCTTTTACCATTCACAATCATGCAGGAGGAGAAACTTGCCAAGTAAAATAATTTCTCTCTGGTTGTCTTTGTCAAATGGAGAAAGTTTTTGGTGGGACTAGGGGAAAATTAACTAAAGTTCAAGGGAGAACCACTGGAACTGCAGTACAGAAGGCTGCTTAAAGTGACTGTATTAAGTCATCTATACCTGGAGTGCTTTCGGAATTATGGTTCATGACAGGCTGCGTTTGTATGTAGTGTAGCTGCTAGATGGCTTCTACCTAATAAATGTTTTCACCAATTTTGTAATTTTTCTTCCATCTTCATCTGACAAGAGGAGAAAATCAATGAGAAAACACAAAAATTACAAACTGTAAGTATGGGACTACCTAAAATGAAACCACTACAACAATAATGAAGCAAATAAGAATTAAAAGGTAGAACTTCACAGAAAGTTGCCACTCCTTTGAAACAGTGACGGTCTCTGCCTCTTCCAGTATACTATTGGATATGAACTGCCTGTATGATCTACTGTGAATAAATTCAAAATTTGGTTTTCTGCATTAAAGGAATTTTAGGTCCAGATCCTTCTTCTACTAGGGTGTTAAATTTTGGTGA
This sequence comes from Psittacula echo, assembly GCF_963264785.1. Lineage (NCBI taxonomy): Eukaryota > Metazoa > Chordata > Aves > Psittaciformes > Psittacidae > Psittacula > Psittacula echo. The sequence continues at coordinate 88,644,250 of NC_137738.1, read as the reverse complement.
GACTACTCAGATTGAGATGACAAGGCACTTAATTAATTTATTTCTGTAATTACAGGAGCTGCAAAGTTTTCATTAAAAGTTTATCTGTAGGCTTCTCAAAGAGTATGAGATACAAAGGATTATATTCCTATATTCCAATGATCTCAGTGGTGCTTCTTATTTAAAAAGAGACTAAAAAGGTAATAAAGTAGGACATAGGATTGAGAAAGTTTTGGGTTTTTTGGGGGGGAGGGTGCGGTTTGGTTGGTTTTCAAAGAATCATAGAATAGTTAGGATTGGAAAGGACCTTAAGATCATCTAGATCCAACCCCCTTGCCATGGGCAGGGAAACCTCACACTAAACCATGTCACCCAAGGCTCCGTCCAACCTGGCCTTGAACACCGCCAAGGATGGAGCATTCACAGCTTCCCTGGGCAACCCATTCCAGCACCTCACCACCCTCTCAGTAAAGAATTTCTTCCTTAGATCCAATCTAAACTTCCCCTGTTTAAGTTTTAACCCGTTACCCCTTGTCCTATCACTACAGTCCCTAAAGAAAGTCCATCCCCAGCATCCCTATAGCCCCCTTCAGATACTGGAAGGCTGCTATGAGGTCTCCATGCAGCCTTCTCTTCTCCAGGCTGAACAGACCCAACTTTCTCAGGCTGTCTTCATACGGGAGGTGCTCCAGTCCCCTGAGCATCCTCGTGGCCCTCCTCTGGACTTGTTCCAACAGTTCCATGTCTTTCCTATGCTGAGGACACCAGAACTGCACACAATACTTCAAGTGAAAACTCATGAGAGCAGAGTAGAGGGGCAGGATCACCTCCTTTGACCTGCTGGTCATGCTCCTCTTGATGCAGCCCACGATACAGTTGGCTTTGTGGGCTGTAAGCACACATTGCTGGCTCATGTTCATTTTTTCATCGACCAACACCCCCAAGTCCTTCTCCACAGGGCTGCTCTGAATTTCTTCTCTGCTCAACCTGTAGCTGTGCCTCGGATTGCTCCGACCCAGGTGTAGGACCTTGCACTTGGCATGGTTAAACTTCATCAGGTTGGCATCAGCCCACCTCACAAGCATGTCAAGGTCCCTCTGGATGGCATCCCTTCCCTCCGGCATATCAACCGAACCACACAGCTTGGTGTCATTGGGAAACTTGCTGAGGGCGCACTCAATCCCACTGTCCATGTCATCAACAAAGATGTTGAACAAGACCGGTCCCAACACTGATCCCTGAGGTACACCAGTCATTGCTGGTTTCCAGCTGGACATTGAGCCATTGACCACAACTCTTTGCATGCAGCCATCCAGCCAATTCTTTATCCACCGAGTGGTCCACCCATCAAATTGATGTCTCTCCAATTTAGAGACAAGGATGTCATGTGGGACAGTGTCGAACACTTTGCACAAATCCAGGTAGATGACGTCAACTGCTCTGCCCCTGTCCATCAGTTTCATAGCCCCATCATAGAAGGCCACCAAATTGGTCAGGCAGGATTTCTCCCTAATGAAGCCATGCTGGATTTCTCCCTAATGAAGCCATGCTGGCTGTCACCAACCACCTCCTTGTTTTTTCATGTGCCTTAGCATGCCTTCCAGGAGAATCTGCTCCAAGAGTTTGCCAGGCACAGAGGTGAGACTGGCTGGTCTGTAATTCCCCGGGTCACCTATTTTCCCCTTCTTGAAAATGGGGGTTATATTTCCCTATTTCCAGTCGTCGGGAGCTTCACCTGACTGCCACGATTTTTCAAATATGATGGCCAGTGGCTTAGCAACTTCATTTGCCAGCTTCTTCAGGACCCGCAGATGGATTTCATCAGGTCCCATGGACTTGTGCACGTTCAGATTCTTAAGATGCTCTTGAACCAGATCCTCTCCTACAGTGGGCCTAGGGTCTTCATTCTTACAGTCCCTGTGTCTGCCTTCCAAGACTTGGGTGGTGCAGTCAGAGCATTTGCCAGTGAAGACTGAGGCAAAGAAGTCATTAAGAACCTCAGCCTTCTCCAAATCCAGGGCAGCCAGTTCTCCCGATATCTTCCAGAGGGGGCCTACGTTGTCCCTCGTCTGTCTTTTATTCGCTACGTACCTATAGAATCTCTTCCTGTTATCTTTAACATCCCTAGCCAAGTTTAATTCTAACTGGGCCTTAGATTTCCTAACTTGGTCCCTAGCTTTCTGGACAAGATCCCTGTGTTCTTCTCAGGCCGCCTGTCCTTGCTTCCACCTTCTATAAGCCTCTTTTTTCCTTTGAATTTTCCTCAGCAGCTCCTTATCCATCCAAGGAGGTCTCCTGGCCCTCTTGCTGCACTTCCTTCTAGTTGGGATGCAACACTCCTGAGCTTGCAGTAGGTGATCCTTGAATATCAACCAACACTCTTGGGCCCCCCTGCCCTCTAGGGCTGTATCCCATGGAACCTTACTCAGCAGGCTCCTGAAGAGGCCAAAGTCTGCTCTCTTGAAGTCCAGGGCAGTGAGCTTGCTGCACGCTCTTCTCACTGTCCTGAGGATCTCGACTTCGACCATCTCGTGGTCACTGCAACCAAGGCTGTCCTGAAGCATCACATTTCCAACAAACCCTTCCCTGTCGGTGAGCACAAGGTCAAGCATGGCACCTCTCCTTGTTGGCTCCTCTATTACTTGCAGAAGGAAGTTGTCTTCCACACAATCGAGCAACCTCCTGGACTGCTTGTGCCGGGCCGTACCTTCACTCCAACAGATGTCAGGGTGGTTGAAATCTCCCATGAGAACAAGGGCCTGTGAGCGTGAGGCTGTTCCTATCTGTCTATAGAGCACTTCATCCACATATTTCTCTTGATCAGGCAGTCTGAAACAGATCCCCACAGTAATGTCTCCCATCGCTGCCCTCCCTTTAACCCTAACCCACAAACTCTCTGTTGACTGCTCACCTGTCCCCAGACAGAGTTCCATACTCTCCAGCCTATCCCTAACATAAATAGCAACTTCCCCTCCCTGCCTGCCGGGGCTGTCCTTTCTGAAGAGCCCGTAACCTTCCATTCCAACACTCCAGTCATAGGAGCCATCCCACCATGTTTCTGTGATGCCTATTATATCATATCCCCATAGACGTGAACACATCTCTAGTTCCTCTTGTTTGTTCCCCATGCTACGGGTGTTTGTATAGACGGATCTGAGCCGAGCTCCAAATGAGCTGGCTCATTGGCTGGAGCAGCTGAAATATCTCTGTATCGCTCCAAGCATTTACTATAGGTGCTGGCAACTGACTGGTTGTGTTGGGATGGAATTATGCCCCCCTCCCCCAACATATCTAGTTAAAAGCTTTCTTAACCAGTCTGGCAAGCCTCCTACCAAAACTGTTCTTCCCCTTCACTGTCAGACCAGCTCCACCAGCCCCCAGTAGACCTGACCTCCTAAATTGAGTCCCATGCTCTAGACACCCAAACCCCTGACTACGGCACCACTCTTTTAACCATTTATTAACCTGCCCCTAACCACCTCTTCCAGGGCTCTGTAGTCTTTCTTTATGTTCTCCAGGCTACTGCTATCTATATCACTAGCACCCACGTGGATCACTAGAAGTGGGTAATAGTCCATGCGACTTACTAGAGCAGGCAGTCTCCCTGCAACATCCCTGACCTGTGCTCCTGGTAGGCAACACACCTCCCTTGAGACTGGGTCTGGCCGACAGATGAGTGGTTCTGCTCATTTCAAAGCAGAGTCCCTTACTAGTATGACCCACCACTTTTTCATGGCAGCACCAGTAGTGATCCTCTCTAGCAGTGCATCAGCCAGTTGTTAATTTTGCGAGGGTGTTTCCTCATTAGTCCCCTGCAGAACTGCAAAGTGGTTCTGGGTGGGGACACCAGATTTAGGAGGAAGCCCCTTGCTTTTAATTGTCCTCTTCCTCCTTTTTTTGATGGTTTTTTTTTGTTACTGTTTCCCAGCTTCCTGGGTTAGCGGCCTCCTTCTTTCCTCCATGAACTACAGGGGATGCTTGAGGCCCCTGCACAGTTTGGGCCTGGAGGAGGCAGTCCTGCTTCCTCTCAGCTTCCCTGACATCTTTCAGCCTATTAACAGCATCCCGCAGCTCTGCCACCTGCTGCAGGAGGACCTCCACCAGGGAGCACCGAGTGCAGCCCTGCCCATTGAGCACCCTCCCCCTCACGAGACCAGTGCAGGCACTCTCTACACTCCAAGCTCTGCACTGCAGCCTCCCCTTTCATTGGCTCTGTCTGGGTGCCTACGCTGGCCACCGCCGGGGCAGCCAGAGCAGAGCTCCCAGACCGGGCCCTGGTCATATGGCGAGTCCTCACCATCCCGCACGAACTGCCGCACAAACTGCCTCGACCCGCCCTGGTCCCCATGCTCCCTGGGGCAGGTTTTTAGGCAATCAGGGCTGGTGCCGATCCTCCTGGCTCCACCCCCTGTGAGTCAGCTGCTCGCGTCAGCTGAGCTGCCGGCTCCTGTGCAAGTTCTGTCGAGGACTTGAAGCTCCCTCAATGGCTCTTTGCACTCTGAGTTGAGGCTCCTGAACGCTGAGCTTCTCCCTACTCAGGTGTTGAAGGCGTTGTCTCTCGAGCTACTCACCTCAGTAATTTTGGTTTTTTGTGGTTTTGGTTTTTTTTTATTAGAGGTACAAACCACTATTCAACAGCAAGTAGGTATCTGTGATTCATTTCTTTGTCAAAACCCAGACATTCATCACAGGATGTGCTCATTCTAATAGTGATATGAACAGCTCCCTCCAGTTACTACAGCTGCATTTAGTGTCTGAAGAGCCTCTCCAAAGAGCCATTTTTCATCCAAGCCCAGCAGCTAATGTACAGAGAACTACCACCTCCTGCCTCAGACCTTTTGCTGAACAGAAAAGCAACATGAGACTTACTCATCTCGTGAGATGGCTGCTCTTTACCTTAAGTGTAGGAGCTCATTTTGTACCTAATCTGGAATTAGTCTTTGCAAAACACACAATTAACACAGAACAGTATGTGATTTATACAAAACCCCTGCAATTGCTAATAGAAACCACTTTCTCCACCTGTTTTCAATTTCTCAGTTTCAAGCCCATAGCAATGTACATACATAGAGATATTTTCCCCCCTTAAAATTCATTAATGACCTTGAACTTTTTTAGCATTAAATTTTACCCAATTTCTTATGCGACTCTTGGTCATCAAGGACATGCATGTTATTCTTGTTCTCAAAAATACAGATTTAATACAATCTAATTTTAAACCATCAGTAACTTTATTGATTTCACTGACAGATTCCAAAGTTCTCCTTAGCTCACTAATGAAAACACTCATTTAAAGATACATACTGCAGATATTTCTCCCTTACAGAATACTTAACCTTTCAGCCCGCTGGTGCCTTCTGCACAGCTAGTGTCTTCGCATTTTTATAATTCTTCTGAATTACAAATTCAATTACAAACTTTTTAACCCAAAGTATTCCACCTAGCGTATTATCAAATGGATTCCTGTAGAGCTGGTACACAAGTTCCGTAACTCAAGCCATATAAGTTCTTTGTCAGGTTAACCTACATAATACCAATATCTTACAGTATTGTGAGACATTGGTGTCAGAAGCCTTGGCAAGGTTTCTGACACTACATTAGACACTATCAATCCATTTTATTTTTTTTTTAACACCTCTGAACTAGTTTTTCATAGGTAGATAACAAAAAGTTCCCTATCAATTTGAAACTATCTGCTTTCCTGCTGTTAACCATGACAGTTTTGGTAGCTTGACCTCACAATTTACACAGCCAAAGAAACAGGAGCCAAAGAAATTCTCTGGATAATCCTGGAAGTCCACTGACTCAGAATCAATTCGTAACCTGTTGACTTAATCCTTCTGGTATGACTGCATTCACTGTCCTTATCAGTCAGATGACCAATCTAGTAAATCTTTTAGAATAGAACAACACAAAAATTATACATTCAGTTATGGACTGAAATGTACCTAACCACGTTAACTTATGAACACAAGTCATAGACAAGCAAGGTCAGAATACTGCCCGAGGTAACGCCTCAAGGTTGACAGCCCTCATCTTGACTGGCAAATGAAACATGTTTTGGGTTAATGCCCTTTAAAACTTCAGCTTAAGTCAGTCATGTAGCATTTGATCCTGCTTTACATCACAGACCTGTAATTTACTAATGGTCTGGGGCATTAAATGATCTTTTATTAGAACAGATTTCCTTTGGGGCTTGTAACCTATCTAAGTCAATTTTGTGGGCCTCCATGATAGTGACTACTAATAGCATGCTCTACTCTGAAATCTTGTCTATGTGATATAAAGGACCGCTTGTGCAAATATACATGCACTTCTTCAGACACAAACCACTGCCTGTATCTGGGATAAGAGTTGATCCAGCCTCACCTAAACACCTCTTTGAGGAGTGTAGAAAGCATGGGTGTCCTTTCTGAACCTCACAATTCCATGGAAGGGTCTCCCTGACTGTTCTATCTAACCCTGTCATCTATGCCATCAGTAGTCAAGTGAACTTTGCCCCTGAATCATATTAAACCACTGTCACATTTACCATTGATTTTTGTTATCTCGATAAAATATATTGTTGCTTCTGTCTTATAAATGAAGTGCCTGGCTTCTCTGATGCAGTAAGATACAGTCAGTCTCATTTCACCATTATTTTGAACACTAATACTACAAATTGTTTCATTTTTGAAGTTTGACTGGAAGATGTCTCAGCTGTCATAAAACAAAGAAACTAATCTGTCATAAGCCAGAAACAGTGATGGTTTTGGTTTGTTTTTTCCTTTTTTTTTTACCTACTTCTAACCGGTTAATCATAAGTCAAAAAGATGTTCCATTACAAGCAATCCATCATTTGACTCAGCTTGTATTTATTCCTTCTGTTTTTACTCTTCATCCATTTTAAACAAGTGTTATCATCTAACTGTAGCAACTATACAGTTGTGAAAAAAATTATTTTCACTGTTCATGCAACAGAATCATAGAATGGTTTGGACTGAAAGGGGCCTTCAAAGACATACTCCAGGTAAGTGGACGCACTGTAAGAGCTGTGTAGAGGGAGAGAATCACCTCCCTTGACCTGCTGGCCACACTGCTCAAATTTTGCAACTAGCTTTCTGGGCCACAAGAGCACATTGTCAGCTTATGTCCAATCAGTTTACCCACCAGCATGAAACTGAACACGCCCAAAAGCTGGATTCTGCAGCTGCAACTGAATAACGCCAAGCAGTTATAAGCAAGTATAAACTAGGAGAGGAGTGACTGGAGACCAGCTCTGCAGAAAGGGATCTGGGGGTGCTGGTAAACAACAAGCTCAATAGGAGTCAGCAGTGTGCCCAGTAAGGCAAACTGCATCCTGAGGTACGTCAAACATAGTATAAACAGACAGTCAAAAGAGTTGAACCCACTGTGTTCAGTACTGGTGTAGCCTCACCTTGAGTACTGTGTGCAGTCCTGGGCCCCATGATTTATGAAAGATTATGAAGATATGAATGCGTCCAGAGGAATGCAACAGCTGGTGAAATGGCTGGAAAGATCTATGCATTTCAGAATCAGAATCAGAATCAGAATTACCAGGTTGGAAGGGACCTTCAAGATCATCGAGTCCAACCCATGCCTTATACCTCGACTAAACCATATCACCAAGTATCACATCCAATCTCTTTTTAAACACATCCAGGGATGGAGACTCCACCACCACCCTGGGCAGACCGTTCCAATATTTTATTATTCTTTCTGTGAAAAATTTCTTCCTAATATCCAACCTGTACCTTCCTTGGCGCAGTTTGAGACTGTGTCCTCTCGTTCTATCAGTTGTTGCCTGATAAAAGAGACCAACCCCCACCTGTCTACAACCTCCTTTCAGGAGGTTGTAGAGAGTGATAAGGTCACCTCTGAGTCTCCTTTTCTCCAGGCTAAACAACTCCAACTCTCTCAGTCGCTCCTCGTAGGGCTTGTGGTCCAAGCCCCTCACCAACCTCGTAGCCCTCCTTTGGACGCGCTCAATCATTTCTACGTCCTTCTTAAACTGAGGAGCCCAGAACTGGACACAGTACTCAAGATGCGGCCTCACCAGTGCTAAATACAGGGGAAGAATAACCTCCCTGTTTCTGCTGGCCACACCATTCCTAATGCAGGCTAGGATACCATTGGCCTTCTTGGCCACCAGGGCACACTGTTGGCTCATATTCAACTGGCCATCCACCAATACCTCCAGATCCCTTTCTACCTGGACACTATCCAGCCACACTGTCCCCAGCTTGTAACATTGCAAGGGGTTTTTACGGCCAAAATGTAGGACTCGGCACTTAGACTTATTAAATTTCATCTTATTGGATTCTGCCCATCTATCCAACTTATCCAGGTCTCTCTGCAGAGCCCTCCTTCCTTCCAAAAGATCGACACAAGCTCCCAGCTTAGTGTCGTCTGCAAACTTACTGATGAAAGACTCAATACCCTCATCCATGTCATCAATAAAAATATTGAACAACACCGGTCCCAGCACAGACCCCTGAGGGACACCACTGGTGACTGGTTGCCAGCTGGATGCAACACCGTTCACCATCACCCTCTGGGCCCGGCCATCCAGCCAGTTACTGACCCAGCAAAGAGTGCTCCTGTCCAAGCCATGAGCTACTAACTTCTCCAGAAGTATGTTATGGGGGACAGTGTCAAAAGCCTTGCTGAAATCCAAATAGACAACATCCACAGCCCTTCCCACATCCACCAGGCGGGTCACCTGATCATAAAAGGAAATCAAGTTAGTCAAGCATGACCTGCCCTTCATAAACCCATGCTGGCTGGGTCTAATACCCTGGCCATTTCTTAAGTGCTGCTTAATAACACTCAGTATGAACTTTTCCATTAACTTTCCCGGCACTGAGGTCAGACTAACTGGCCTGTAATTACCAGGATCCTCCCTCCTACCCTTTTTATAAATGGGCATCACATTGGCCAACATCCAATCATCTGGAACCTCACCAGTGAGCCACGACTGTTGGTAAATGATGGAGAGCGGCTTTGCAAGCTCATCCGCCATCTCCCTCATCACCCTGGGATGGATCCCATCTGGTCCCATTGATTTATAAATATTCAGATGCCTCAACAATTCTTTAACTTCCTCTTCTTGAATAACAAGAGGACCATTCTGCTCCCTAACACCACCTACCAACCCCAAAGTACAGTTATCTTGAGGGCAAGGTGTCTTCCTACTGAAAACTGAGGCAAAAAAGGCATTAAGCACTTCTGCTTTCTCCTCATCTTTAGTTACTAAGTTTCCTGCCTCATCCAATAAGTAGCAAAGATCAGTCCTACCCTTCCTTTTACCATTAATATATTTATAAAAACTTTTTTTATTATTCTTTACAGAAGTTGCCAATTTAAGTTCAAACTGAGCTTCGGCCTCCCTAATTTTCTTTCTACATGCCCCAGCAGCCTCCTTAAACACTCCCTGAGAAACCCTACCCTCCTTCCAAAGATAATACACCTTCTTTTTATTTCTAAGTTCCTTCATAACCTCAGTACCCATCCAGGCTGGACGCTTGCCTCGTCGGCTCATCTTACGGCACACAGGAACAGACTTTTCCTGTGCCCTCAAGATCTCTGTTTTGAGGCACACCCAGCTTTCCTGAACTCCTTTATTTTCAAGGGCAGTTTCCCAAGGAACTCTCTGAATGAGTCTCTTAAACAGGCCAAAGTCTGCCCTCCGGAAGTCCAAGGTATAGGTCTTATTGATGTTCTTCCTGATTTCCCTAAGTATTGAAAATTCTACAATTTCATGATCACTGTGCCCCAGGCAACCTCCAACCTTCACCTCACCCACCAGTCCATCTCTATTAGTGAACAACAGGTCTAACACAGACCCTCCCCTGGTAGTCTCGCTCACCAGCTGTGACAGAAAGTTATCCTCCACACACTCTAAAAAGTTTCTGGACTGCCTTTTTTGAGCTGTATGAAATTCCCAACATATATCCGGTAGGTTGAAGTCGCCTACAAGAACAAGGGCTGAAGATCCAGAAACATTCTCCAGTTGCTTATAAAACAAGTTGTCCACTTCTTCTTTCTGATTGGGTGGACGATAACAGACCCCCAATAGGATATCAGCCTTACCCGCCTTCCCCTTAATTCTTACCCATAAACATTCAACTTCATCATCATTAATTTCAATACCTATAACATCTAAGACCTCCCTAATATAAAGAGCCACCCCTCCACCCCTTCTCCCTTTTCTGTCTCTTCTGAAGAGCTTGTAGCCATCCAATACGATGTTCCAGCTATTTGACTCGTCCCACCACGTTTCTGTGATGGCAACTACATCATAGCTATCTCGTTGCACCATGGCTTCCAGCTCTTCTTGTTTATTCCTCATACTACATGCATTAGTATACATGCACCTCAGCTGATCCACCGATTTCACCACCGACCCAGGCTGATTACCCTTGGACCTGCTTCCAGTCAGCCCAGCTGCATCCCCTTCCCCCTTCAAACCTAGTTTAAAGCCCTTTCAATGAGTTCTGCCAATTCATGAGCAAGGATTCTTCTACCCTTAACAGAGAGATGCAACCCATCCGTGTCCAGTAAGCCAGGTGCTGTAAAAGTTGTCCCATGGTCAAAGAACCCAATGTTCTGCCGACGACACCAACCCTTGAGCCACTTGTTAATAATGTGGGCTCTCCTGTTCCATTCATTAAATTTTTCTGCCACCAAAGGGATCGAGGAAAAGATCACTTGGGCTCCTGCCCCATCAACCACCTGACTCAGTACCCTAAAGTCCCTTTTAATTGCCTTAACACTCCTCCTTTCAATCTCATCACTGCCAGCTTGGAGTATCAGCAGTGGATAATAATCAGAGGGCCTAATCAACCCAGAAAGTCTCTCGGTGATCTCCTGTATCTGGGCCCCAGGAAGGCAGCAAACCTCCCTGTGGATTGGGTCCTGCCGGCATACGGGACCCTCTGTTCCCCTTAGAAGCGAGTCTCCCACTACAACTACCCTTCTTTTCTTTTTGATGTTAGAAGTGGTAATTCATCCTACAGATAAAGCATAATTGAGAGGCTCACTGAGTAAATTATTGTTTCCTAAACCATCTAGCTGGCTCTCTAGATCCTCCTGATCCAGGATCTCATATCTGTTCTGAAGCGGTATCTGAGTTAGTAATGGGGGTTGGGAGGAAATGTTATTATTATCCCTCCAAACAGAGACCGATTTCCAATCCCCTTCATCAACCAGGTGCCCTTCTATTTCTTGGCAGTTGGAGGCATGGGAGTCTTCTGACTCCTGATGGGCCTCCCTCAAAGGTTCAAGGGTGGAACTCCACCAATCTATTTCCTTTTCACTTTCCCTAATACTTCTTAGCCTTTCAACTTCTTCCTTCAGCTCAGTCACCAATGATAAAAGATTACTAACTTGTTCGCACCTCAGGCAAATGTCATCTGCCCCTGGTACTACTGATAAGTTCAAACACTCTGCACAAGAAGGGGTCTGTACAGACACATCCTTTCTGGAGGGTTCCGTTAAGTCACTTACACCCTTGTTCACTACAGATTTTGATCGTGTAAGAACCATTACTTCCAAGCCCTGCTTGCCCAGCCTGCGCGAACTGCCGTGCAAACTGCCTCTTCTATAATCCAATTACTACCCTGTTCGCCGTGCTCCCTGGAAGCTCTTAACCTTAAATACTAGAGCCAAGCCCCGCCGAGTCTCCTCCTTCCGGCCTCTCCAAGGCAGGCTGGGAAATAAAGTCTCCGTACTCTGGTCCCGTTTAAAAGCCCCGCCGAGTCTCCTCCTTCCAGCCTCTCCAAAGGCAGGCTGGGAAATGAAGTCTCCGTGCTCTAGTTCCGTTTAAAAGCCCCGCCGAGTCTCCTCCTTCCGGCCTCTCCAAAGGCAGGCTGGGAAATGAAGTCTCCGTGCTCTGGGCCCGTTTAAAAGCCCCACCGAGTCTCCTCCTTCCGGCCTCTCCAAAGGCAGGCTGGGAAATGAAGTCTCCGTGCTCTGGGCCCGTTTAAAAGCCCCGCCGAGTCTCCTTCTTCCGACCTCTCCAAAGGCAGGCTTCCAGCTTCACGAGATGAACACTGGGGACTGGAGCAAGGTTGTTCCTGTGTTCTTGTGCTGCCGCACCCGCTCCGTAAAGCCGGGGCTGGAGCCGGGCCGCGGTGGGAAGAGCGGTTCCAGCAGCGGCGGCGGTGGTCCGAACAGCACCGGCTCCAAGTCTCCCAGAGCCGGTGGCTTCCTCGTCTTGAAGAGGTCTGCTCAAACCTTCTCACTTTCCAATTCCAATCTTATCCAGCTGTATACTTTCCTACTAGCTTTTTTTACAGCAGCCAAGCTCAGTGCTCAGGAACGTCCACCATCTTGGATCAGACAAATAAAATTTTCACAGTACCTTCTCATTTCGCTCATTTAACATCTTATTTTCTTTCCTGGCAAAAAATATTTTGGCCTGTCCTGGGTTCAGCAGTGGCAGTCAGTTTTTTTTTTCTCCTTCTTAGTAGCTGTTGCAGCACTGTGTTTTTGACTTTTGGCTTGGGAACAAAAAAAACTGATAACACTGATGTTTAGACTCACCAAGGACTTTGTGAGTCTCATGCTCTGCCAGGGAGGAGGAGGGGCCGGGAGGAAGCGGGGACAGGACACCTGACCCAGACTGGCCAAGGAGGTGTTCCATACCACAGCACGTCATGCCGGGGGATGGAACTGGGAGCTACCCGGAAGGGCACGTCTCCTGGTCGGGCGGGCTGTCTTTTCCGGCGGGCGGTATCGTATTCTCTTCCCTTGTTATTTCTCTTGTCGTTGTTATTGTTGGTGGCGGCAGTGGTGATTTGTGTTATACCTTAGTTATTAAACTGTTCTTATCTCAACCCGTGGGAGTTGCATTCTTTTGATTCTCCTCCCCGTCCCTCCAGGAGCGGAGGGAAGAAAGGTGTGTGTGGGGGGGGGAAGTGGACTTCGTGGTTCTGATTTACGGCCTGGGCTTAAACCACGACATGGCCTTAGACTCTTCTCAGAACAACTGAGCGCTCTCTAGTGAACATGAAGTGTTGACATAAAAACTAGGTCAGGACTTCCAAAGCACAGGGTGTTCTTCTAAACTCCCACCAAAATAACACATTCAGAAGTGTGCCATTGTTACTGAAGGAAAGCTAAGTAAAGGGAGAGAAATACAGTCTCAGAAGTATCAATCAGTGGTTCCATAAGTTTCATATTTTTCCTTAGTCAGCTTCATTTGAAGCCTTTTATAATAATTCCTCAACAGGGAAGTGAAAATAATTCTGGGTTTTGTCATACATGTACAGGGAACAAAGTCTGTGTGGCTAAAAAGGAAGGAGGAAATTTCCTAATATCATATATCTAACATGATTTTTACTAAACTTATGAAGATTCTTTCTTATTCCAGATGATTTCCAAAGGGGATAATGTTGTTATTCCCAAATATCAAAAACAGTAATTCCAGTATCATTATAAAAATTGCAATACAAAGGTTAATGATTTTTTAAATAATGTGATGAACAGAACTTGTTTTGCAACTGTAATGATAATGCTATTTCAGATAGCACCTGAAAAAATGAGAAAATGACCCAGAATCTGAAACTCTAAATGTGACACAGATTTTTAACTTACACTAACATGAAAATCAGAAAATAGGTACTGAAATACAATGGCAATCAGTTTTTTAAAAAGCCTACAGATGGTAGTCTAATGCTTATTTCACATTATGTACAAAAAGATAACGTAGTTGAACACAGAATAAAACTTGCCATTGAAAGACTTCCATGTGTGAATCTCAAATACCTATGAAAAAAAATTCCTCAGTGCTTTAAGTGAAATTATTAATTGTAAAAAGAAAAAAGCTATTCAATACATAGAACAAAATATTACTCTAGAAATAGGAATGTGCTTTTATAAGTCTACAATTCACAACTTCTCTAATCAAAATAATTTTTACTTCCCCAGCCCACTTGAATCTCATTTCTCAAAAAAAAAAAAAAAAAAAAAAAATCAGTCTTTTACTTCAGATTTTGTTTTTATATATAGATGTACACACACACACACACACACAATTGAAGGCAGTAACCACTAGTACAAACAAGTAGTTCAGAAACCTAAGATCATTTTTCCTACAGCAGCTCAATATGAATACAAAATTACAAAACTCAAATTACAAAGGAGAGGTTCAACACAAAGGCACATTTGTGTTTGACACAGTACTTCACCTATCGAAATGAAGCCTTATCAAAGAAGCTGAAAACATTTCTGTATTAAGACTCTTACTCTAATGGTCTCAGCAGTGTCATATCAAACCCCTCTTTATCTATTTAATTATTTCACTTTCATATGAAATAAACTGAGACAGTAATTATATTTTAATTAATAAAGTAAGCCTAAAGTAGTCAATTGTCAAGTACATCCTTAAGAGCACAAGTTTGGTTGTCTTAACTCCCAAGGGAGTTAAAAACTCCTCTAGTTTTATAGTAGTACTGCTCAATGGGGTACTTCTACTTCCATGTCCATCTTCATTTCCCATCATGGTAACAATCTGCTCAGTCCTATTTACACATCACCAGTGTTAAAGGTTTTATTGCCCTCTTTGGTCCTAGAACAAATGCAGGGAGAACAAGCCTTGCCAGCCTGGCTGGAGCAAGGCCAGGAGTATTCCCCTATCAGCTATTTCTCCAGCCCCTTGGCATTTCCTGGATTGTAGCAGCCATAGTCAATCTTCATAACTGCTTGTTTCAAACACAGACTCCAGCAGTCTGCTTTAAATCCTCACATAGAATCAGGCAGGCAAATATCAAGCATATGATACTAAGAAAGACCAGTACACTGCTCTTTTCTTTGTAACTTCTTTGAAATGCAAAACAAAGTCAATATACTAATTACTTTCTCTGAATAACACAGACCATATTATTTCATTCCAAAAAATACATTCAGGTGCATGCAGTTCTGTTTGAAAATAAGCCTTTTATGGCCAACTTCTGAGCAATGTTTGAAGTATACTATATGAAGACAACTAAGTTAAATTTAAAAACACTAAAAGTTATAAAAAATCTGAATTGGTTAGTCATCATTAACCCCTTTCATACAAAGTGGTATAAAGAAACTGCTTGAAACTTATTTCTCATTTAAATTTATTTACTTTCAGGATCTAACAGTGCTTCTGGCTAAGAAATCCAACACTTAGTAATATTTTCTAGTCAGACATGGACAGCTGACTAAATTGATTGGAGCCAGTAATTTCCCTTTGTAAGATAACTGCAGTGGAACAGAAAAATCATCACAATTAATGTGAAAGTAAATCACTAAAAATTAACTGCTATACTTGTCATTGAGAAACTATGTTGAAAGATTCTGCTCTTTGACCATGCGATCAATGTGTCTGTTGTCTTTAAAGTCACTTCCCAGTTCAAGTCACAGGCTGGTCCTGAGTTCACAGGAATATTGCACTTCCATTCATAGAATCACGGAATGCTTAGGGTTGGAAAGGACCTCAAGACCATCTAGTTACAAGCCCCCTGCCATGCGCAGGGACTCCTCGCACTAGACCATGTTGCTCAAGGCTCCGTCCAACCTGGCCTTGAATACTGCCAGGGTTGAAGCACTCACTACTTTGGGCAATCTGTTCCAGTGCCTCACCACCCTCACAGTAAAGAACTTCTTCCTTATATCTAACCTGAACTTTCCCTGTTCAAGTTTAAAACCATTACTCATTGCACTGTCACTACAGTCCCTGATGAAGAGTCCCTCTCTAACGTCTTCGTAGGCCCCCTTGAGATGTTAGAAGGCTGCTGTAAGGTCTCTCTGGAGCCTTCTCTTGTCCAGGCTGAACAGCCCCAATGTTCTCAGCCTGTCTTCATATGGGAGGTGCTCCAGCCCCTCATCATCCTCATGGCCATCCTCTGGACTTGCTCCAACAGTTTCGTGTCCTTCTTATGCTGAGGACACCAGAACTGCATACAATTAATTTCTCCATGAGAAGTGGACTGCGTACGTGGATGTCCACACATACTCACCATTTACGTAGGATGTAAATACACTAACAGGACATATAGATCTGCTCCCTTTCCAAGTTTTCAATCTTTTTCCTTTAAGCTTATATCTTGCAAATTGCCCCAGTCTTCCTATCCTTGAAAAAGAGAATTACATTAACACTTTTATCCCCATCCACATCGCTTTGGAAAGAACAGGCCCTGCACAATGAAGAATAAGTTGAAATATTATGCCTAGAGAGTATGCTGTCATCCACATTGAACTGAACCTCACTAGTTCTTTTTAATTAATTACTTCTTAATACACATCCTTTAAACATTCTTATTAAATAATTTGTTGCTGTTTATTGGTAAAACAGATTAATGTTATTTATTAATATTTGTAATTCTTCTAAACTCTGACCTCCAATTCCATGCTATTGATGGGAGGCCAGTGGAAAATGCAGATCAATTGAAGATGCAGCTGAGGGCACTAAAAACGTAGTACACTTCAGAAGCCCGGCTCCATTTAATGCCTGTTTATAAAGTTTGACTCCAAAGCAGACAGTATAATAGGAACCATGGCAACTACTCAACTATGGCAAAAGAGGCAAGAGCATAAACTATAAATATTCAAACTGCATGAAGCTTATAATTTTATTTTTAAATATATGAGGAATAAAGAACTATTTAACTTCATGCAATATATCTGCTGTAATTTCCACTAATGCTAGAGCCTCAAAATTTTCAAATGCTTCTAAAGTAGATATAAGAGCCACAGTGCAATGAACAAAGTAGCAGTGAATTCACAAAAGCCTTAAGCATAAGACATACTAAATACGTTTTATAAATTAGGTTCTTATTCTATGAAAGCCACACATAGCACAGCTTAGGACACCCCAGTCAATAGCTAGCTATAAAGCCAGAGTTTCTCACACCAGCAAACGGAAGCAGTTCAGCCTAAAGATGCCCTTCTCTGCCCTGGGCACTTGCTATAGAGGCTGAAATCTTCCTCTGAGCATGAACTAGATGTATTTACTGGCCTATTCTGGTTTCTTGATGTTCTAGAAATAAAGAACTTCTTTAAAACTAGCATTTTGTCTGTGCTATTTCGAAACTGCATCTCAAAATACCAAACTCTGGGTCTACAACTTAAATCTAAAGCAATTTAAGCTAGCTTAAAGCTAGCAAGACATATCATTAGTTCTTTTCCACTTCCATATTCCACCTCCTTCACACTAACACTACTGCTTTGGCATCAGACTGATGAAAGAACACTCATATGTTTTTCTAGGTTTAATTTTTTAACCAGATGAATTTGCACAAGAAGTTGTACAACTTGACTGCAAAAGTGATCTTAGACAATAGGGAGTAACTTAATTGAATGAGATATGGTATTCTCAGAATCTAGATTCAAGTTATTCAATTGTGATTTTGTCTTTTAAACAACTTCAGTTGCTTTAAGAAATAAAAATTAAGGAAAAAATACATGAGTTTATGCAGATCAGGAAAGCATCCCATATTTTAATATCTGCAGCTGCTAATACAATACAAAATGAGACTCATGTTGCTACTACAAGATGAGATGGCAGATAAGCTACACTTAAAGATGGCAGTTTATCTTCCAAAGATACAGATGATTTCTAGTTTAGCTTTAAAAAAGAACATTTATATTCCTAAATTAGGATTGCAAACAAATTTATTTGGAGCAAAATGAGATACTATTTTACCCCGTTTAATCCTACACAATTTTCCCAAAAGACACAGAATAGAAAACTGGTATCTCTATTTCATGCTTGGTCTGAAGGATTTTCAGTTCAAAAGGTAGCATCATGTTCAAATGAAAAGATAAGAAACTTCTTAAAACACTAAGAACTATTCTAATGGTGTATTTTCTTTTGTTGTTAGTAATTGGCTATTTAAAGGAATTGTGGCTTGAAACATTTGTTCTTTAAATCTTCTAGGACTTAAAAATACGTATTTTTTTTCCTGGCTTTGTTTCAAAGGAGTACTCACCAAAACATAGCAATGGTCTTTCCCTGGTTTTAAAATAAAAATACTGAGTATCAGTAAAAATTTCTCATTTTTATTACTGATCTCCAAGTTACGCTGTCTAAGTAAATAAATTGGTACAATTCCACAGAATGATTATGAAACTTACGGAAATAATTCTTCAACATAATGAAGGAATGGAAATAATTCTTCAACATAATGAAGGATTGCAAGCAATCCTCATTATTAGTTACTGTCAGACATGCAACATTTGTTCAGTAGATATACACTTTGAGCAGGAATGGCTTACTATAAATAACTTATTTTGAAGTTCAAACACTGTCCTGAGAAGCCTTCTTCTTATGTATATTTACACGGAGCCTGTAATAGACAAAAGAAACACCACAGTATATGCACAAAATTAACATCTAATTCCTGTCCAGTAACTACACATATGCATTAGTGTTTTATACAAACACTTGGGATAACTCAGTAAAAACACTGTCAAAAAAACATCCCTCTGAACATGCAAATTTTATTTAACAGAAGAGTATTTTTAAAGTCTCAAATTCTGTACAGAATCAGTCCTACACCCTTAAAATATCATACGCATTAGACCTGTACACAAATATGCACTGAGATAATACATCACTTAATTCTTCATCTAAGAAGCCTCAGATACGTCAACACACAAGTTCTGTGCAATACTTAGTCCAATTATAAATGACTAATAAAATTGAAGCAGATGACCACAGTTTATCTCTTCAATCTGCTTATAACCTTTACTTTGATATACAGTACATTTAATAAAAAATATCCTGAGTCATATTCTAAGTACTCTTACCTATTTCTTATTTTTCCCTTAATATTCCTACTCCATCTTACAGATTTCCACATGTGAATTATCAAACTCAGCTTTCACTTACATTATCATAATAATATTCAACACAGTTCTTGAACATTTTTATTATAAGGATATCCAACTACTATAATATGACCAGTAACAATCCCCATTATACATCAGCCATATTACATTCCTAGACAGGAGTTGTGCGGTAAATCAATACAAGATACACATCTAAATTACTTATCTACAGCACAGGAACTGTAAAGGCATGCAGTTAATTCATCAGTCAGGTACCTACTTGTGAAGGCAAATCAAACTTCTGTTCGAGAAAGCTAGCATTTCATGCTAAGTACTCATTACCAGCACTTCTGAAGCACTGTAACTGACTGTTCTATTGCTACAGAACTGATAAAAGAAACAGCCTTCATTACAAGAACATCATCATACTTGAGGAAGTACTTATTCTTCCAGACTTAGTGTCCCCTGTAATTATACTCATGACAATTAAGATCTTCATACATGCACAAAAGGTTATTTTATTGCTGGTTTGACAAGATGATGACTAGACAGCAGCCAGCCCTGGTTGAGTGGGGCATTTGGCTACTTAAGTGCTGTACTTAAAACCTTTCAGCAAACTGGAAACTGTTCTTTGCTAACAAAATTATACTGTTTGCACAATGAAGATAAATTTTCCCTTACTGGCACAGACTACAGCAACACACATTTATACCCATCCGCTAAATGTAACTTTATAAAATCATTGGCCTGTGCTCACAGAGTAAGTGGTTTGGAAAGCTTCATTTTAACTTGTGTCATGTTTCATTTAGATATTTTTCCTAACAGTGCACTCTAATGAAGCCCAGTATGCAAACTCTCCCCTGGCTCCATCTTTGAATTACACTGTTCTGAATGAGGAAGAACATTCAGAGATTGAGCAGACAGTAAACAAAACTCACAGCTTAGTTCAATACTGCAACTCGCTGAAGTTGCCAGAGTTAATTAGAAAAGGCATTAAGCAAAAAATATTTTTTTTCCAATATGTTTACTTTCACAGGACCTGGTCATCATCAAGGCAGACAAAGCCGGTAAGATCAAAGCATAAACCACAGTTTAGATACAAATCTGACTGCTTTTATTCCAATGATTCGATGTACTCATGTAGGTAAAAGCTTGTTTCCTATAGAGTTTATTAAATTCTCTGCCTACATGTGCTTTATCTTCTGGTTACATACTCCAATGACACTGAAAGCCTTAAGATGAGCTGGGCAGTGGATGGAACAGTCAGGCAACGCTTATGCACAAGGTTTCTGTTTCTACTGTGTATAACAGAACATTGCTTTCCAAGTCTTGCAATGGTCTTTACGCATCCCTTCAATTTCCTAAAAATACTCTGAAGACTGTTTTTCTTCAGAGCAATATGATCTTATTTTTTTCTCCTGGTTATGTTAAGAGCAGGTGAGGTAAAAATAAATACATAAAAAGCCAATTGCACTCAGATTATGTATATCCATGCTTCTGTGGAGCATCTATCCATACATGTACACATGCACACAAATACATAGTACATGTACATATATGGCAGTGTTAATAAGCAGAAAGGCTGAGGTTTTTCTAGTTATATTTGCTAAGTCAGTGTATTGTAATGTAAACTTCATACCATGTCAAGAAATTTGAAATTAATATCCAACTCTTAACCACCTGTACTGCACCCGCACTTTCACAAGGCCAGGTAACAGCTCTTTTGACACGCAAGCTTGCATTGTCAATGGATGTCATGGCGTAATTACAAGAAACACAAATTATGGTTCCCCTCGAATAATCTTTTATACTTTGCTTGTAAAGACAGACCTTAGTTGTTACAGAATCATGTATTTCCTCTATAAAGATCTGAATAGACTACTTTGTATGTAAAACTCCTATATGACCTTCGAGAGGAAGGTAATAGCAAGAATGATACCTTACTCTGACCTCACTGATCATGCAAGTAGACAGAATAATTTATAAAGGCAATAATTAAAGGACAAGGTAAACACAAATATTGATAAAACGCATTATAATTATAACAACTACCTGATACAAATTAATTTGCTATCTACCCAGTCATTATAGATGAAAAGTATTTGACAGATCTAACCTTTCCTAGATGTCAGTAAAACCAGAAAACAGAAAGCAGGAAACAAGTAAGGAAGGTAATGACATGCTGCACTGAAGGGAAAAGGTAGAGACACGGAATCTTAAGAACTCCCCAAAGGATACTTGTCTGTCCAAATATACCTGA
Organism: Psittacula echo; assembly: GCF_963264785.1. Lineage (NCBI taxonomy): Eukaryota > Metazoa > Chordata > Aves > Psittaciformes > Psittacidae > Psittacula > Psittacula echo. The sequence continues at coordinate 88,623,210 of NC_137738.1, read as the reverse complement.
TACCATACTTATAATTTATTTTAAGTGTCTGATAAAAGAAAATTTATTATGGCACAAGAGTAGGATACACTGTCAGTAAAAAAAAAAAAAAAAAAAAAAAAGGTTTAAAAAAGGAAGTATAGTTGTTGGTCTTCATATAAGGAAATAGTTAAGATTTGGTAGTATGGTTAAGGCTATGAATGTCAAGACTAGAGACATTAAGATCTCTGTGGCTAAAAGAGAAGGAATGCTGCACAGAGCTACTCTGAACCATTAACATAGCACAACCACAGCATAAATGAATGTCACAAATTTCATCTAGAAAGAGATTTCAACTAGGGCACAACAAAGATTCAAAATTACGTTCAATTCTAGTCCCTTTTGTTCAAGGAGGACTGAATTAAAGATAAGAACATTACAAGCAAATAATTTGTTTTGCATACCAAGAAGAGGGAAAGGAAAATAATAGGATTGCTGTCAAACATGGCTCCAGTTGAGGTAACATGTGGGAGTGAAGACCTAGACAAGCTGAAGGCAGCATTTTCATCAGAACGAGTAATACAAAAAAGCAAAATTAAGCAGCCAACTCTATTTCTAAATAGACCTATCAAAACTGTTTAACACTCAAGTAACAGCAATAGAAGAGGACCCCCTGACTAGGAAATTCCCTTCTGATAAATGTTCTTACCTATTCAAAAAGAAACATTTCTGTAATTCACAGAATCACAGAACAGTTTGGGTTGGAAGGGACATTCAAAGGGCATCTAGTCCAACCCCCTGCAATGAGCAGAGACATCTTCAACTAGACCAGGTGGCTCAGAACCAATATCCAGCCTGGCCTTGAATGTTTCCAGGGGTGGCACATCTACCATGTCTCTGGGCAACCTGTGCCAGTATTTTGCCACCCTCATTGCAAAAAATTTCTTCCTCATATCCAGCTTGAATCTCCCTTCTTTCAATTCTCAACTTCATTGCAGGGCTTCTAATCCCTGGCAGGGAATTGATCTGCCTCTAGTATACAGAAATATCTCACCACTTCCACTAGCCATCGGTGAGGTGGGCAGAGCAGTGTGTGCCACTGAGGACTTTGATGGATTTGTTTTAGCTTTTACTCTAACAAAATTTGTTTTCAGAGTTCTTCAGTTTCACCAGTATTTTCATCAGATGAGCAGCAAGAACTGATTTCAAGTGAACTAAAATGTGTATTACTTCTTTCACCATGTTCTCTGACTTAAATACAATCACAGTGCAACATTCTAAAGTTACAATTTAAATTGAAGATGCAACATCTGATAATAGAGAGAAATTGTAATTTTTGACAGTGGTTGATAGTGACATTTTAATGAAATAGGATAGAATTGAATGGATATAACAGTAGGCAACACCAAATATACCATTTTCTAATAAGAACAAAGCATTATACAGAATAGTTAGAAACTATTTACAAGGGTTTATAAATCAAATATAATTTTTAGTCTTTATTTTGAGCTTAAAAGAAGAAAAATAAAGAGAAAATTTAAATACATATTCATGAAGCCTAGAGTTGGCAAAATAAAACAGAAACTCCAAGTTTCACTCATGGATTCTTCAAGCGTTCTGTAATCATCAATATTTCAGGTTTAGTTAAAAAAATATCACCAGCTTGCTTTGAATATTCCTTCAATTTTCCACTTTCCATCCATTACAGTATTTTAAAACATCAGATATTACCCTACTATAAATGCTTCATATGCAAATATGCTCCTAATAAAAAGGTATTTCACCTCTACACTAAAACTACAGTAAAGTTACAAGAACTTATAAACTTACAGTAAAGTCCAAGAAATGAAATAAAAACCCCAACTGACCTCAAGAAAACTGGGATTTTACTCAAAAAACTAAGAAGTTTTTTAGAACAACGCAACATCATTAAAATTTCTGATTTTTTTCCTTTATAAAGGAAAAATACCTACTTCGATATATAAAAGTACACAGTCACACCATTAAACTTAGAAAGATGAAATTAGCATTTACTACTAGAAACTAGAAAGAATAAAGTGCATTTTTCTAAAAAAAACCCAAAAAAAACCCGAACAACAGTTTTACATTTCTCTTTTGCTTGGAGATATATAGTACTAAATTGATATGGAACAAGAAGAAAAACAAAAAAAACAACCAAACAAAAAAACTTCTTTCAGGAGGTTTATTTTATTCTTCATGTGGATTCCACACTGGAAATTATAGGACCATGTGTTTGAAACCATTTCAAAATGCTAAAAAAGAACTTAAGAGAAAACAATAAAGTAGCTGCGGTGCAAGCTGTGATGTAAAGGTTCAACACATCTTTTTAATAACTACTAAACTTGAAAAGACAACAGACATTTAAACTATTTCTTCCTCCAATAAAATCTATACTTTAATCTTTTCTTGAGAAAAAAAAGAATTTTTTTTTTTTTTCTGCAAGTTATTGCCAATCACAACAGTGCATTAAAGTGACATTAAAGTTAACACCCCTCAGGAATCTTTAGATGTTATTTTTGAAAATGAAAGCTTAACTGACAAGAACATAAAATAGAAACAGACTACAGGCTAAATCATAGAATCGTAGAATAAGCTAGGCTGGAAAAGACCTTTAAGATTATCAAGTCCAAACATTAACCAAGGATTGCCAAGACCATCACTAAACCATATCACTGAGGGCCTCATCCACACATTTTTTGAACACTTCCAGGGATGGTGATTCCACCACTGCTCTGGGCAGCTGTTCCAAAGCCTGATCACCCTCTCTGTGAAAAAATTTTTCCTAATATCCAATCTAAACCTCCCCTGGCACAGTTTGAGACCATTTCATCTTGTCCTATCACTTGCTACTTGGGAGAAGAGACCAACCTCCACCTCACTATAACCTCCTTTCAGATAGTTGTAGAGAGCAATAAGGTCTCCCCTGAGCCTACTCTTCTCCAGACTAAACCTTCCCAGGGCCCTCAGCTGTTCCTCATCACACTTGTGCTCCAAACCCTTCACCAGCTTCATTGCCCTTCTCTGGATCCACTCCAGCACCTTAACGTCTTTCTTGTAATGAGGGGTCCAGAACTGAACACAGTATTCGAGGTGTGGCCTCACCAGTGCTGCGTACAGGGGGATAATCACTGCCCTGGCGCTGCTGGCCACACTATTTCTGATGCAAGCCAGGATGCTGTCGGCCTTCTTGTCCACCTGGGCACGCTGCAGGCTCATGTTCAGTGGCCGTCAATCAACACCCTCAGGTCCTTTTCTGCCAAGCAGCTTTCCAGTCACTCTTCCCCAAGCCTGGAGCATTACATGGGGTTGTTGTGACCCAAGTGCAGGACCTGGCATTTTGGCTTGTTGAACCTCATACCATTGGCTACAGTCCATTGATCCAGCCTGTCCAGATCCCTCTGCAGAGGTTTCCTATCCTTCCAGATCAACACTCCCAGCCAACTTGGTGTTGTCTGCATATTTACTGAGGGTGCATTTGATCCCCTCATCCAGATCATCAATCAAGATATTAAACAACACTGGCCCTAACATCGAGCCCTGAGGAACACCACTAGTGATTAATTACCAACTAGATGGGATATCATTTACCACCACTCTTTGGGCTCAGCCATCCAGCCAGTTTCCAACCCAGTGAAGAATACTCCTATCCCAGCCATGAGTAGCCAGTTTCTCCAGGAGAACACTGTGGAAGACAGTGTCAAACACTTTACTGAAGTCCAAATAGACAATGTCCACAGCCTTTCCCCCATTAATGAGGAGGGTCACCTAGAAGGAGATCAGGTTGGTCAAGCAGGACCCCCTTCATGAGCCCTTGCTGACTGAGCCTGATTCCTCCATCTTCCCGCATGTGCTTTATGATGTCACTTCAGATCATCTGCTCCATGACCTTCCCCAGCACTAGGATCAGGCTGACAGGCCTGTAGTTTCCAGGGTCTTCCTTTCTCTCCTTTTTGTAGAGAGGCCTCACACTGGCCAACCTCCAGTCCTCTGGGACCTGCCCATTAGACCAAGACTGTTGATAAATTGCAGAGTGGCTTGGCAAGCCCTTCTGCCAGCTCCTTCTGCACTCTTGGGTGTAACACATCCAGCTCCGTAGTTCTATATGTCTAAGTGGAGCAGGCAGTTGCTAACCATTTCCTCCTGAATTACAGGGACTTCAATCAGCTCCCCATCTCTACTATCCAACTCAGGGAACTGAGTGCCCTGAGGATTAGTGTGACTATTAAAGACTGAGGCAAAGGCAGCATTAAGTACCTCAGTCTTTTCCTCATCCTCAGTCACTAGGTTTCCCTCAGTATCCAGTAGAGGATGGAGGTTCTCCTTGGCCCTCCTTTTATTGCTAATATATTTGAAAAAGTACTTTTTTTTTATTATCTCTTATGGCAGTGGCCAGATTTAGTACCATCTGTGCCTTCACCTTTCTAACTTTCTCTCTACATAACCTAACAACATCCTTGTACTTTTCATGTGGCAACAGTCCCTTCTTCCACAGGTGATAAATTCTTTTTTTCTCTTGAGTTCCAGCAATATCTCCCAGTTCAGCCAGGCTGGTCTTCCCTGCTGGTTTGATTTTTGGCACACAGGGACCACCTGCTCCTTCAGGATTTCATTCTTGAAGAGTGTCCAGCCTTGCTTTGTCCTTCAGTAATGTTTCCCAAGGAATTCTGCCAACCAGCATCCTAAACAAGCCAAAGTCAGCTCTCCAGAAGTCTAAGGTGGAGGTTTTGCTGATCTTCTTCCTGACTTCTCCAAGGATTGAAAATTCAATCATTTCATGATCCCTTTGCCCAAAACAGCCCCCAGTCACTGCATCACCTACCAGTTCTGTTTGTGAACAGCAAATTTAGCCAGGCATCTCCCCTAGCTGGCTCACTAACCAGCTGGGTTACGAAGTTATCTTCCACACCCTCCAAGAACCTCCTAGATTGTTTCTTCTCTGCTCTGTTGTACTTCCAGCAGACATCTGGTAGGTTTAAGTCCCCCACGAGAACAAGCGCAAGTGATTGTGAAACTTCTCCCAATTATTTGAACAACGCTTCATCTGTAACTTCGTCCTGGCTAAGTGGTCTATAACAGACTCCTACCAGGGTATCTGCTTGGTTGGCCTTCCAACGTACTACGAAAGTACATTTTTAACTGTATCAAACCATGTACTGCCATTTTTTAAGACAGACGAAAATCAGCACTAACTGCCTCCCACAGGGTGAAGAAATAATTCACTACTACTGAAGCTCTCCCAGACAGCTTCTGTCTTTTTTGTACTTCAGCAGCATTTCTTAAATCTTAAGCATCTGAAGGACTGTGGGAGTTAGTATCACGTGGCTCACAGACAGCAATTTTTGCCCTCTTTTCCATTCAGCAAAATGCTCTGACATATCTCAGACAGGGTATCACAAGTTAAAAGACGTGAAAAACAGCTGAGAAATTTGGCAAAAGAACAAGGCACTGTAAGACATGATCAGGAGAGGGTGCTGGGCTTAAGCAAGAATAACAGCTAGACAGAGCTCGAAGTGTGGCAATTTATGTAGACACATAATGTGTAACTCTACCCCACCATAGTGATCACAGTAGAGGTAAGGCTGGAAGGGACCACTGAAGACTGCCTAGGTTCAGCCAACTCACAGCAAGATAAAATAGAGCAAGCTGCACAGTATAATGTCCAGACAGCTTATATGTTTCAACAGAATTTCCTGTGTTCCTCTTTGTGCCCACAGCCTATCAGTGGGCACCAGCCAGCCACTGCCTGGCTCCATCTTCTTTATTCCCTGACCAGTGACAAGATACATGGAAATGGAATGAAGTGTCAGGGGAAGTTAAGACTGGACATTAGGCAAAGGTTCTTCACTGCGAGGGTGATTGGTGACTGGAACAGGTTCCCCAGAGAAGTGGACACAGCCCCAAGCCTGTCAGAGTTCAAGAAGCATCTGGACAATGCTCCCTTCTTGCTTTAAAAAAACCCCAGCAAAACAACAACAACAAAAATCCACAAAACTTGAACATAAAAATATTTTTTGTCTGCATAGAATACAATACTACAAGACACTAAATGCAAAAATTTTCGCTGAGTTGAAAGGTAAGAAATAAACTCAGATTATTCTTTCAACAAGATATAAAAGATTGGAGAAAATTTCTAAGTGCTTCCGTCAGACTTATTATCAAAAATCTATGTTTTATATCATGTTATTTTTATGATTGTAACAGGTACTTAACAGACTGATTTCAGTACAATGAAACGGTAAAATTTTCCTCCTCTGTTGAGCCATAAGTTGATATATTTGTAGGTACTCATGCATATATATATTTACACACACACATTTTAAACATTCACAGCATTTTTTTTATGACATATGAATATGCAGAATAAAATGAAAGGGATGCTGGCAGAGAGATGTGTAAATGAACTAGCTGCTCCAGAGATGGAAGGAGACAGTATGCAGAGGTATAAATACACTGAAATTGCTATGCTTCCATTGGCAACTGTTGTGTACTGAGCCGACATCACTTCTCTCTGCAAGACAAAATGCCTAAGATCTTTAAGCTAATAAACCTAGATACAAGCAACTATTAAAAGTTTCCCTTGAGATGATATTTTGAAGAGAAAAGGGGAAACAACCAAAACTATAACGAGTGGTTTAATGTAAATTCATCTTAACTTCCTTTAAGGTATTAAAACCCCTAAAAAGACAAAAGCCACAAATAACACAAAACATAATAGATCTTGCAATTCTAATAGAAAAGAGATATTTTGTATGGCAATTTAAAAAACCAGTTAGGTACATTTAATTAATGTAATTAGTTAGACAACCCCTATGCTTTGTCATTGCTTACATTGATATCTTTCTTGATAAATTTTCTTTGAAAAGTGCTTTCAAATGTACTTTGCACCAAAATAATTTAACTAAACATTACACATATACTGCCTCAAAATCTTAACATTTAAGTTGTCATTGAAATAAAGTTTAAATTTGTTCTCTAATTGAAGAGTATCACAATGAAATTGTATTTTTCTTTACACTGATTTTCTCTGCTAAAAATAGGGAAGTAACAGACATGAAACTACCATAAATGAATAACTGCCTTGTAAGAAGTCCCTTGATCAGTTCTGAACAGAAATTAATAAAATTAGGCTTGGCAAAAAACTTGCAAGGCTCTACACTTACTCCTTTATGAAGTCACAGCTATTAAGCTAGAAATGAACTGCTGTGCCACCTCCTCCATTTTTGGACTTGTTTCAAAATTAACGCATGTGAAAAAAATCTTCACTATGTAATCTGAAGTGCTGTATTGCTCAAATACAGAAACTGTACTTCTGTATACTAAATTTAAGATCATCCTCCAGCCCATATTCTCTAAGCATAATAAAGCACACAACAAACCACACCAGTCTTATTCAGGAATCTCTCTTCAACTTCTAATGACAAAATTCAGTGCATCCATATCGCAAGTCCTATGTATAGTTCCAGTCTCTGTATCTCAGGGCAGACAGCAGAGCTGAAAGTGTAGAGCCAAGTGTTCTACACTTGGGAGCAGCTACCCTTCAAACTAAATAAAGAATGTGGAACTCTAAAAGGTGAAAGTCTGGGGAGAATATGAGCAAGGTGTATAAGATCATGAAAACAATGGGTAAGATTAATACAAAAGTCCTTTCCATCAAGCCCTGTGCAATGATGCTGAGACTCAGCATCAACTAGATCAGTTTCAAAACAAACAAAAATACCTCATTTAGCCAGCAGGTAGTGATCCTGGGGAATCTGTCATTACAAGTGTTCTTTAGGTAGACAGCATTTATCTAGTTGAAAACAGAAATTCGGTAAGTTAAACACTTTCCAAAATTAGAGTACCATAGAAAGCTTTAGCTTGGAAGGGACCTTAAAGATCATCTAGCTCCAACCTCCTTGCCATGGGTAGGGACACCTTCCACTAGACCAGGTTGCTCAAAATCCAATCCAGCCTGGCCTGGAACCCTTCCAGGGATGATGCAAGCCACAGCTTCCCTGGGCAACCTATTCCAGTGCCTCACGATCCTCATAGTGAAGCACTTCTTCCTAATATCTAATCTAAATCTTCCCTTTCTTAGTTCAAAGCCATTTTAATTTGTCTTATCCCTATATGCCCTTGCAATAAGTCTCTCTCCAGATTTCTTATGAACCCATTTAGGTACCTAAAGGCTGCTCTAAGGTCCCCTGAGCCTTCTCTTCTCCAGGCTGAAGAACTCCAACACTCTCAGGCTGTCTTCACAGGAGAGGATATGGAACAGCATCCTGTATTTCCACTACCAGAAACAGATTGGTAGGGTAAGACAGACTGCTGTTCTGACCTCAGTAAGAAGCTGCTTTTGTTTAAATTCTTAATTTCTGTATTCTTATCTCGTGTTTGAAGCATACCTAGAGGTATGCTTCAGTTTTCATTCTTCACTTTTGACCTTCTTTGCAGGGAGAGTGCCAGAAGGGCCCTACAGGATTCATTTTATTATGATATTTAAGAAGTAAGCATCACTATATGAAAGACTTCATTCTACTCTGCAGTTCACAGTAAAGAGACAAACAGCTTATCTGCATCAATCTTTCCTGAGCATACCACCACAGTATTAGAGAGATGCTCTTCACAACTTCCAGACAAATTATTTTCAAACTTACATTTAGCTGCAACTAACTCCACTTGTCAAGTGCTGTTATGCCAACTAATAGGAATCTTCCTCATTCTCCTCCACATGATTTTCACAGGACTCATCCAACCAACTCTGTGGCAACTGTGCACCAGAGGCTGAAGCCTGTAGGAAACAGATCTGTTTGCATACAAATTCACATTATCTATTGTTCAAGTTACCTCACACAAAAATTTATGTATCAAATCTTGTTCCTCAATCTGCTCTCCAAGCTGTCTTTCCTGAGATTAAAAGGTTATCTGGTAAGTGTTCTCCCTAGGGTTCTATCTTGGGGCTCTATGGCAATAGAAGATAGGAAGAGGCTGATTCTTGTCCAAACCTCTGCACAGATAAAGGCTTGAGAAAGCTTATGTGGTCACTACATTCTTAATTCCTTCACAAATATAAGCTTATGGCATCCAAAAGCCTCCAGACAGTGCGAAATAACGAAAAGTGACACATTCTTTGATGTGGGTTTATCAGAATTAAACATTGATGGGATCAGCACAACACAGATAAAGTGAGAAAGTAAAATATTTGGAAGAAATTAGAAGAATCATTTCTTGTGCTCCAAAGTATTCAGTACGGAAAACTAAAAACATTTGATTTCATATTCATTATTACTGCGGAAAAGGCAAGTACAACTCTGTGAGAGCTGATTAAACTAAAAAGCAATACAAAGACACCTTTGGGGAAATAAAAAACAAAAGCAGAAAAACAAAAACAAACACACACACACACAAAAAACAAACAAGCAAAAAAAAAGACCACCATCCAACAAAACCCTACACCAACTCAAAAAACTCCTAAACCACAAAAAAACCCCAAAACAACACAGCAACCAAACAAGAAAACCACAAGCAACAGCAACAAAAAAAACCATCCTCAAACCAATAATGCAAGAGAATACAAATGTTCTACAGCATACTCAGCTGTGAATAATATTTTTCAAGCCATTATTAATATACTAGATTAAATCTTTGAGGTATACAATTTTCTGTCTGTGGTGAGGCATATCCTCCCACCCCAATCCTCTGGGCTGCTCTACTGTCTCAGGAGTTCCCATCAGGCCTTGGTTTTTGTGCAATGAGGTGGGTAGTGAAGCATCCCTTGACTGTACCAGGAACGTCTGCATGGCTAAGGAGGGAGTCACTGATCGTACCACGAACTCGGGTCATCTGGCTAAGGTAGTAAGTAAGAAAAGGGATATTCAGTCATTCCCTGACAGCCTCAGAACATTCCTTTCCTCGATCATGCACAAGTGGAATGGTACCATTATCACTGGAAGTTTTAAATTTCTAGTAACTACTGGCCCAGGTTGCAGCCAGGATGAAATTTTACTAATGACAATTGTCTTATGACCCTATAAACACAGGTTTTAGTGAGGCCCTTTGAACTCTTCTGGACCGCAGCAGACTGCAACCAGCATCTCCCTGTGAGTGGGATGTCTCTTAGAGCTTACAAACTCCCAAGTTCAGAGAAGGACCATTTTGACCATTGTCAAAAGCTGATGATGAGACCTGGGCTGAAGTGCCATCCCTTCTGTAAAATTCATTTTTAAGATTTCAATTTGTGCTTAAGGGACACAGTGTAACGCCAAATTCTTTCAGCTAGAGGTAATATGATTACATGGATTTTTGTTCTGATTTGTAGTCCACTTCAAAAAGTCTCCACAGTAACTCCAGCTTATGGCAATTAAGTCATTAAGAAGATGGATTATTTCTTCTTTTTCTCAGAAATCTGTATTTCTGAGAACGTTCAGAGCACAGATTACTTTCCTTCCTCAGCAAATATTCCAGCCCTGGAGGATACTGTTTACCACCCCACTTGTTTCACTGAAAAAATAAAGATCCTATACAGTCATTTAATTCTCCCCAAAGTTTGTGTTGACAAGTTGCATACTATGTGCCTCACATATTATGTGTATTATGTGTATTATTCTCCTAAAAGTATATTTATGGTATCATTAACTCAGAATAATATACAAAATCCATTATTCTTTTCTGATTACTGTAAAGCACACTATGTGCAACATGTGTAATAAATGTAGCTATAAAATACTTATGGGTACATGAAGTTTTTCACTTTCACTAGCATTCAATATGTATTACCAAGAGATGATATCATATTCCCCCACTGAAGCAACAGGTATGATAAAGGCCAGTATGAAGCAGAGATTAAACCTAAAGATGAACCAAAAAAGTAAGCAAAAAACTGACTTCCATGCTCCACTCAGTTCTTAAAGCAAGACTGCACAAGGTTACAGAGATGTTTCTGCAGATACCCATTCTGGCTCACTATTGTAATCTTATAATACGCAGAATACACAGAAGACCCTACTGGAGTCCCCACAAGGAGGAACCTTTATCACATCCCATAATAAACATTTTCCACGACATTTGACTTCATAAACAAAGCAAGAATTCCCATTCCTTTTCCAAGTGAGCTATTAACAAGCAAACCGCTGCCACAAATAATCTTCACCTGAAATTTATACAACTTAAAATGCTTAAAATGGGAATACTTCTATAACAAAGGGTCCATTCCTATGCCCTCTGTACCACCACTGTCTTCCAGATTGATTCACTGTTTAGCCAGATATCTATCTGACTAGGAGGAAACTAGCCACATCAAGTGTGATGAAATATATCTTTCCAAACAGATAAAACATCACATTTCCTTACTAATAGTACTAATTTATTCCCTATTCCTATTGGAAAGCACTGACAACAGAAAAGGCTTCTGGAAAAAAATATATCAGTTATGGGAGATGAACATCTCTATTATTTATTCAAAAGAAAGTAATATAAAAAATACTCTTTTTTGCCTTCAACAAATTACATGGGAAAAATAACATACATACTTTATATATTTTTTGCAACTATCAGTAGACAAGGAGAATGGTAAATTTCAAGTGAAGATAGACACAGGGAAGATTTGGGTTAGATATAAGGAAGAAATTATTTACTGTGAGAGTGGTGAGGCACTGAAACAGGTTGCTCAAAGAAGTTGTGGATGCCCCAACCCTGGCAGTATACAAGGCCAGTTTGGACGGGGCTTTGAGCAGCCTGATCTAGTGTGAGGCGTCCCTGCCAATGGCAGGGGGGTTGGAACTAGGTGATCTTAAGGTCCTTTCCAACCCTAACCATTCTATGAGTCTATATTCCAAAGTCAGAAATATCCAGAACTTAAATTTCTCCACACAGTCTCTGCTGAATTCCAACGATGTTTGCTGCATGGATTCTGGTTTCTCCCTCCTTTTTTTTTTTTTTTTTTTTGTGATCATTCAATTAAAGGAGCAATATACTTTAAAAAATAGAAGAGTACTCATTTGAACTAGAAATAGGGGATTAATCAGAAACCTGGTTCAACACATCGCAAATCTGCCAAAATCTTATCAATTCACTGACAGGTTGCTCTGCAAGGAATGTGAAATCATCTGTTTCAAAGAGATCATTGTTCTGAATATTTAAATATTCACAGTCCATTTTTAAAGCAGTTATGTCTTCAATGAAAAGCAAAGTAACAAAAACACTTAGTTCCATGTACCTGACTATTTTGCTAAGGTATTCAAAGAGCCAGATAATATACTTGTGAAACTAAAACATATACACGCTTATAAACTTACGGAGTAAGTGATCAATTACTAGGTCAGTAATCACACGCATGAGCAACTACTAAATGGATTGTATTCCCACATGAAAATACTGTTCAAGAAAGTAATTTTTAAAGGCTACTCTTAAAACAGCAGGTTTTCACAAGGCGAATAATGTTTAAGTAATTTAATTTTATCTTTTAGAAGCATGCAACTTGCCAAGGATTAAGTTCTTTTTCTTCAGCATAAAATGAAATGTATTTTACTGAATGCCTGAAGCCTTTCTATATTTATCTGTTATACAGAGGAGTTACTATTTAATAGTCAGTGGTATGCACCATTGCATATGTGAAACAAAAGTAGGTTCTGAGAAGGTGCACAGTCCATGAATTCGGATGAGACAAAGCAGAATGTCCGCAAAAAGTTACATCAGTTTGAGAAGCAAACGTTTTTGAGAAATGTTTTAGAAATCCATTCCTCCACATGACCAAATGAGCTCATAATCTTCTCTTTCAGTACAGAGGACAGCTTTCCTGCTCTCAGTTCTACAGGAAAGCAAAAGCACTTTTTGTCCCAGGTATCACCCTTCCCATACTTCAAATCACTGAAAAACTACATCCTCCCAAAACAAGCATCTTTCCAGTAGTGTTTTAAAAAAAACCTGTAAATGGGTGGCAGATGGCCTTAATTTTGTGCTGTCTGTATACAAGTACTGCATGCCAGCAGATACAGATTCCACAAAAGTAAATATGGATAGTTCCTCAGATTTCAAGATTAATTAAAACCTTCTCCCCATCAAAACCAATTTCCTATTAAAAGATTTATTTTTTTTTACCCAACTAGACTTAATTTTTCATCTCACTTCCTATTGCAATTCAGGGATTTTGCTGACGTAATCAGGAGCCATAATCTGACTGCCTATATACCATCCAACCATAAAATAAATATGAATCTCTCCCTGGTGTCTTCTCTTTACCTCTTTCCTTTAGGTCTGCATGCTACTGGTTACGTAAATGTATTCTTCAGTACCTGGAGTTTTTAAACAAGTGAAGGATATTTTGCTCAAAATATGAATTGTCAGTCACCATGAGACAGAGCTATATTTAAGAATGGTAGAATGGTATTTCTTTCCCTTCCCCCATCCCTGTTTAATTGCATCATGTTCCCATGGGTGGCCTTTCCCAATCTAAAAGCCCCATTTTGCCTTACCCATACATTCCTGTTACTGCTCACACATCAGCAACCAAGGGAATGTCAGACCAAACCACTAGTAAATTGAAAATAAATCATTAAAAAAATCCATTTTCTACTGGAAACTTTGTATGCCTTTAAAGGTCAGGCCTGATACTGGAGGGAATACATGGCTTAGTAGGAGAATGACCATGGTCAGCCAACTCCTTTCATGGGAGCACACTGAGCAAGAGGCTGAACTGAGTGACCACATGGTTGCGGTCTGACTAATCCACTTCAGAATCAAGATACAGGATAATGTCAACAATAAAAACCTTTGGAGGTCTCCTTTCCGGCCTTGAGCTCTATGTGGCAGTATGTCCAGTAAGAAGTTACCAGTTCAGTTGTTGCTTTGTCTAGCTAGGTCTTGAAAAACTTTCCCAGAAAGAGGCTCTATGGTCTTTACACAACCTGCTTTAGTTCTGCACTGTCCCATCCTCCAGAAGGAATTTTCTTCTCAACCCAAACAAACCAAGCTGCACTTTGTGCTCTTGTTATAATACTTAGCATACTAATGTGATTTTGGCTCCATTGACATTGCAATTGCTCCTCAAATACTTGTAGGCAGCTACTAGATAACCCTTTTCGTTCACCTTCACCAATGTTTAAAAGTAGAAAAGCAACACAACCAACACTTCCAGAAACCTGAACTTAGACCCTTCAGAACCTTAAATGTGTATCAGCCCACTACATAGCCTGGGAGCATACAAGTTGTTTATAAAGACTTGGAAACATTTACATTGAGCCTAGTAGCCTGAGACATCAAAAAAAAGGGAAGTAAGTACCTTTCACAGTAAGGCTGCACAGTCTTGGAAGATATCCGTGCCAGAGTCATTTGAAAACATGAAGACAAGCAGTAGCATAACTGGAGACTTTAAGTGAACCATGACAGCAGGTGGTTGTACATACACGACAGTTGAGATGATCAGACCTGGAGTAAATTACTAGAACAATTTTCTCCAGCCACCAAGGTTTTATCTATCTCCATTTGTGATCTCTCTCTGTACTGGAGAAGCTTTTGCTGATTTCCACTGCCTTGCAAAGTTTCTCCTGAGATCTTCTGCAAAGATGAGTCTCATCACTGCTGCTAGAGTAAGGTTGTACCTAACAAACTGTAAAGCCTTCAGGCAGTCTTTTCCACTGGAGTCCCTGGTAGTTTTCTAAAGTAAAAAGGGATAAATACATAATTGAGATAAACATACTTGACATTAAAAAAAAGTAACTGTAAACTTTGTAGAAAAGCTGACTGAGGAGCATAAAGGCACACAGCTTAAACAAGTAGTTGTAGCGGATGTATCTAAAGCAGAGCTGTAACTTTTTTTTGGGGGAGGGAAAGAACACTTCTGCCAAGGTATAAACAAAAGACTCACCATGTGTTATGTTGGCACATACTTCAGGGTATTGTGCCACAAAGTGTGGCAGAATTAGTTACTGTAATATAATTAACAGTCTATAAACTCAGTGTCAAATGATCATTTTTGGTGAAAACACTTTTTAATTACAGATAAAAATTCCAAGTCTAAGCTGACTTTATGTAACTCAAATTAATATGGGATCAACTGTGTGGCAAGTACAAACAAGTTCAGGAAAAGGAATTTTTTTTTCAAGTTTTATTTGGTTTGTTTTTTCATGAGAAGGTTATTTACATGGCAAAGAAGGGTTTATAGCTAAATTTAGAAACACCCAATAAAACTGGAATCTGTACAGCACAGACTCCAATGTGGAGGCTCTTGTGGGAAATATTGCCACTCCTAGCTGGAGGGAGGTGATCCCTCAGCCATCTCTTCCATGGTAGGAAAGATTCTGAAGGAGTTAGGAATAAATAAAGGTTAGCTGGCAATTAGATCTATTTGTTTTCATCTTCTCCATCCCCAAAACCCCAGGACTGAGGCATTCTAGCATGAATGCAGAACCCCCATATGAGCATCAAGTAAGTGCCTCTGAAGAGTCAAACCAAGGCAAAAGGGGCAAATATTTTTTTCCCTGCTGCTGTTCTGTGGGATGCCATAGTGAAGATTAAGACTGGAGTAAAATAAAGCAAGCATTTTCTGTTTGAACCAAATAATCCTCTATCAGTTAATGCAATCCTGTAAACTTCTTTGACTTTTAAACTATGCCAGAAAGAAATGCTGGTGTCAAGAACTCAGCAGCACTCTCTGGGTAGGGTACAATCTTTTCAGAATTGATTTTTACTGAAAACAAACACACCAGCATTTCAAACTGGCTTCTTAGATTTCTGGCTATTAAACTGAGAATTTTAATATGATCAGAAACCCATCACTCTTGTGTACCAACAAAAATCTGCTTAGCACAGAAATAGGTCTTTAACAGTCTGGAAATATTTCCTATAAACAATATGACTGAAGATCAATTCAGAACCTACTGGGAAAATAAATATTATTTTAACAGTGTAATCAAATTCTTCAGTTGAATATAACAGTTGTCAGAAGCCAATAACATGAATTTGTATTGCTCTCACGTAACGCTCTAGTATCACAACTCTTCTATTTCAGAACACAAATAATACAAAAACTGGAAAATTCTATTATACTATTACGATTTGTTATACTCATCAGAGGTTTCATACAAACCATAACCCAGGTTAAATATAAATACTCATATTTATTGACATCTCCCTAAGCATAAAGAGTAAAAGGTGTCAGAGATCTCCCCACTATTTCCATAGCAAGCTAAAAGACACAACAGGACAAAACCCAAATGAATTTGATGGCGCCATGATTGTCCTCTGTCACCGAGAACAAATGTCAATGAACAGTTCAGGTCCGGCCTGCTGATCTATTTTAATCCTCCAGAAGAGTAGGAAAACATACCTTTTGCCTACTGGAAACATCACCCATCCCACTGAACTCCCATGCATAGGGACAACACACAGCTTATGCAAAGACCAAGACCGAGACTCCTCCAGCAGTGTGAAAGAGAAGAAAGGTGACACATCTGCCCAGGAGCAGCCCATGGGCCAGCTCACCTTTGTGCAGCAGATGTCATCAATGGAGCAGAGAGGTGACACACTGGCAGAAACCACATGGCATTCAAGCACTTTGATTGGCAGGCATTTGCAACAGCTTCCATTATTTATACAATTTTCCTTTACCACAGTAATAGCTTGTGTTCTGTTTGTCAATCCATTTGTCTTTTCTACCATGTCATAGAACTTACATGCAACTTCTGAGGAAGAAAATCTTAAAATTTAATCTAATTTGGTTTTGCATGTGTTCTGAGAAAGGAAATCATACCTTGATCTTACTACAATAATAAAAAATAATCTCTCACCACTTTGTTTTTTTTTCTTCTCTTCTGCAGAAATTCATCATAAATTAAAATCTATGCAAGAAAGCTTTTAGCCAAAAAGTTAGAAATTCGAATTTGTAGCCTTTCCCCGGCATGAATTTTTCTGCTTTTCTCCCCTTTTTTCCACTTAAAAAACCCCTTCAAAACTGCAATATTAATAACTGAAGATTTCTTAATTTCATTCACACCTTTTCCTCATTAAAAAGGTACATCTATCTCAAACCATAAGAAGTTATGAGAATTTAAATATTTGCTCACATTTACTAAATACATCTTCAAAAGTGGCCTCAACATTTTTTTATTATAATTACTTAAAATTACCCTGTATAGCAAATTCAGTAACCTTCAAGCATTGAAACTGAAGATAAAAGCAGAGGAATAAAGACAAATTCTAATGCACACATGTATGTTCTGCCTCAAGTTCGTCATGTGCAATCATAAAAATGTAGTGTTATGTAGCAGTAAGAGGGATGCAGGTATCAGTGTGTTCTGATACGAAACCACATGATACAGAAAACATCAACTGAAGATTTATAAATACCTTTTCTCAAAATCTGGAAAACCAAGTCAGCCCTCTCTAATACATCTCTTCTTTTCGTTCTCTCCTGTCCTACTCCTCTTTTCTCTAGCTGAAAGCAGAAAAGCACTGACACTGAGACCAGGCTGCCTTCTGAACTCTTAATGCAAGATCTCCATACCCATCATTCATCAGGGAAACACCTTCCCCCACAGAAGATGAGTTCAATGAAAATTAAGTCATATACGCTTCTTTATCTTTTTTCACTTGAAAATATTAAAAGGTATTTTCCTTCCACAGTTACACTTTAACTGAATTAGACTTTGGCATTCGACAAACGCTGGGGAAAGATCAAAGCAGACACTGAGACTAGGGCTATGTCTTAATTAAAATAGAAATCCTCCCAAAGTTTCAATTTCCCCATCGCATCCATAAACTCTTCCTTTGTCAAAGAAAGTTCTGAATGTTAACCTAAGCCTGCAGCCTATGAGCAAGTGCCATTCCCTCACAAAATACCATAGCAAAAAGTTCTCATTTATTCCTAGGGTTTTACTTCAGTGACAGAAATACAACAAATCATTGCATGAGCTTATCTTTTGTTCCTGCTTTGTTTCTTCAAATACAGGACATTAGTAAAATATACCTCTGCATTTAGGTCAGTCTTCATAACCTTACACATATACACATGCATATAAGTCTCCAAACTGAAAATAAAGAAGTTAACATCTCCAGGAGAGCTACATAAAGACTCAAAATTTTGGAATTTTTACTACAGACAACTTTCAGAACATTCTGAATCTATAACCTTTTGGAAGGAAATTGCTCAGTGTTTTAATCTGTCTAGAGCAAAGCAGTTTAGGAAACATGACAGGTGTCAGAAGAACTTTACCTCTATTTCCAGGGCACTTCAAATTGTTTTCTTACTTTCATAAGCAAATTTGAGTACTAAAACATTTGAGATAAGCACTGTAACCTGATCTCCCAAAAAACTCGCAATGTCTCTCCTCAGAAATGATCAAGGGTTTCCTAAACAGATCTTACAACATCTGATGTCATAGTATGCTTGAGCCAAGAGAAGATTTTATGAAGATGTTTGCATATGCTGAGCTCACTTTGGAATGAGTTCAGTGGTTGCCTCAAGTTCCTCACAGTTATTAAGACACAAATTAGATAATGCCAAGTATCAAAACGTAGATTCAGCATGTGCTAGATAAAACACCTGACAGTATCAGGAATTAAATAAGATATTCCAACATTACACAGCCTGTGATCAATACCAGTACTGTAGAGCCACAAGCTAAATCAGACAAATCTTCCTAAGAAGAAAGTAGCACTTAACTGACTTCAAAGAATATAATCCTTTCCTGAGAAACTGTCTCAAAAAGATGTTGTCATTCAACTAAAAAAAAATTTGGCTTCATTTAAGAAATTTCACTATCTATTTTCGGTCAGTTTAGCAACACATAAAAACCTTGCTCAGAAACTATGTAAGTGCATACAAAATTTTTCACCTCCAAAAATAGGCAGAAACAATGCTAATCCACTAAGAGTATCTCTTGTACTAAGTGAGATCACAGTATCACAGTATGCTAGAGATTGGAAGGGACCTCAAAAGATCATCTAGTTCAATCCCCCTGCCGGAGCCGGAGCAGGAACACCTAGATGAGGTTACACAGGAATGTGTCCAGGCGGGTTTTGAATGTCTCCAGAGAAGGAGACTCCACAATACCCCTGGGCAGCCTGTTCCAGTGTTCCGTCACCCTCACTGAGAAGTTTCTTCTCAAGTTTAAGTGGAACCTCTTGTGTTCCAGTTTATACCCATTACCCCTTGTCCTATCATTGTTTGCCACTGAGAAGAGCCTGGCTCCATCCTCGTGACACTCCCCCTTTATATATGTATATACACTAATAAGGTCACCCCTCAGTCTCCTCCAAACTATAGAGACCCAGCTCCCTCAGCCTTTCCTCATAAGGGAGATGCTCCACTCTGATTAGGAGGAAACTCCAGGAACAAACTTGCCAACAAAGTTTTCAAGCTGACAAGCAGGTATTCTTTATTGCGGTGCCAGGAGACACGGGGAATAGCTCCTCCTAACGTGTGTCTCTCCCTATTGCTCCATACACTGCCTTATATAGATGTTGGGCATACATACATATTCATGAGGTTACGTATGGATTACATAATTTTCCAGAAAGTTCCCCGCATGCGTACAAAATTGTGGTAGGGGTCTGTGAGGGTCGTTTACTTCTTCCAGCAGTCTTCATCACTTCTGGCTGGCTTTGACGCATGCGCAGTAGATGCTCATACCAGCTTAATTGGATCGTTAACACCAAAGACATAATAATCCTTCTAGCTTCCTACTTATCAGTTAGTTTAACTGTAGCCCATCCTGGACACCTGCCATTCCCGGATACTCCTTATCCCTATGTCTCGTTATTCTAGACTATTTTTCTTAAAACTATGTCAACTATAATGACTTATCTTGCACAAGAATTCTCAGTGTTTTCTCTAGCTGTACTCTATTTTTCCCTCTACATATCATGCCCCTCAGTAATTTTCCACTGCTACTGTTACAAAGCCATTAAACTTAGCATTAGTTAAAACTAATTCTAAACGTTTATATATTCCATTTTATGATTTTATGGCCCCCTTTGTTTCAACTCCCTTAATCATCTTAGTTGCCCTGCGCTGGACTCTCTCCAGCACGTCCCTGTCCTTCTTGAACTGAGGGGCCCAGAACTGGACACAATATTCCAGATGCGGTCTCACCAGGGCAGAGTAGAGGGGAAGGAGGACCTCTCTCGACCTACTGACCACCCCCCTTCTAATACACCCCAGGATGCCATTGGCCTTCTTGGCCACAAGGGCACAGTGTTGGCTCATGGTCATCCTGCCATCCACTAGGACCCCCAGGTCCCTCTCCCCTACTCTCTAACAGGTCTTTCCCCAACCTATACTGGAACCTGGGGTTGTTCCTGCCCAGATGCAGGACTCTACACTTTCCCTTGTTATATTTCATAAAGTTATTCCCTGCCCAACTCTCCAGTCTGTCCAGGTCTTGCTGGATGGCAGCACAGCCTTCTGGCGTGTCAGCCACTCCTCCCAGCTTAGTGTCATCAGCAAACTTGCTGACAGTACACTCAATTCCCTCATCTAAATCGTTGATGAATATATTAAATAATACTGGTCCCAGTACTGACCCTTGAGGCACTCCACTAGATACAGGCCTCCAACTAGACTCCGCCCCATAGACTACAACTCTCTGGCTTCTCTCCTTCAGCCAGTTCACAGTCCACCTCACTACCTGATCATCCAGACCACACTTCCTCAATTTAGCTATGAGGATGCTGTGGGAGACTGTGTCAAATGCTTTGCTGAAGTCAAGGTAGACCACATCCACCGCTCTGCCATCATCCATCCACCGTGTTATTTCCTCATAAAAGGCTATGAGGTTGGTCAAGCATGACTTCCCCTTGGTAAAGCCATGTTGACTGCCCCTCATAACCCTCTTATCCTTGATATGCCTTAAGATGGCACCAAGGATAAGGTGTTCCATCACTTTCCTAGGGATGGAGGTGAGGCTGACCGGTCTATAGTTACCCGGGTCCTCCTTCTTGCCCTTTTTGAAGACTGGAGTGACATTTGCTTTCCTCCAGTCCTCAGGCACCTCTCCTGTTTCCCAAGACTTGGTAAAGATGATGGAGAGTGGTCTAGCAATGACTTCCGCCAGTTCCCTCAGCACCTGCGGGTGCATCCCATCTGGATCCATGGATTTATGGATGTCCAGATTGCTCAACTGGTCCCTAACCCATTCCTCATCGACTAAGGCAAACTGCTCCATTGACCTGACTTCATCTGAGGTCTCAGGGGTACAGGGCTCTTCAGGACTGCCTCCGGCAGAGTAGACAGAGACAAAGAAAGCATTCAGTAACTCTGCCATCTCTGTATCTTCTGTCACCAGGGCACCCATCCCATTCACCAGTGGGCCAACCTTGCCTCTGGTGTTAGTTTTATCAGCCATGTATTTGAAAAAGCTCTTTCTGCTGTCCTTGACCCCTCTTGCCAGATTTAATTCTAAGGAGGCCTTAGCCATCCTAGCTGCCTTCCTACATCCTCTAGCAGCAGCCTTATATTCCTCCCAAGTGGCCAGCCCCTCCTTCCATGACTGTAAACTCTCCTCTTCCACTTGAGCATACCCAGCAGTTTCCTATTTAGCCACGCAGGTGTCCTGGTCCTCTTCCTTGACTTCCTACGTGTCGGGATGCTCTGATCTTGAGCTCGGAATAAGCAATTCTTGAATGCCAACCAACTTTCTTGGGCCCCTTTACCTTCAAGCAGCCTTGCCCATGGGATTTCCCCTAGCAATTGCTTGAAAAGGCCAAAGTTTGCCCTGCTAAAGTCCAGGGTTGCAATTCTACTTGCTATTCTACTGGTCCTAGCACACAAGATCCTGAATTCCACCATCTCGTAGTGGCTGCAACCAAGGCAGCCCTCAACCTTTATTGCTTCTACCACACCCTCCTTGTTAGTGAGGATGAGATCCAGCAGCGCTCCTCTCCTGGTTGGCTCATCCACCATTTGCATGAGGAAATTATCATCCATACACTGGAGGAACCTCCTGGACTGTGGCTGGGTTGCTGAGTAGTCCTTCCAGCAAACATCAGGGAAGTTAAAATCCCCCACGACGACCACGGCCTGTGACTGTGAGGCCGCTCTCAGCTGCCTGTAGAAGGCCTCATCAACTTCCTCACCCTGATCTGGTGGCCTGTAACAGACACCTCACATTATCTACACTACTCTGAAAGTTAAGTAAATATTTCAGAAGAAGATGCAAGAAAACTTCAGATAATACATATAGACCATTGCCTACTAAAAATGTGGGAATGGAGATCACTGGCTAAAGCGTCATTGACTTTAGAAGAATTTATTGTTAACTGAGTCTATGAATTTCCATTATCTTTTAAAATATAAGGCCCGAACTGGTTTGGTCAGGGGCAACAATGAAAAGAATTAGCTGTGCAGAATTACAAGCACTGGTATTATCTGAAATGAAGTGAAATTTGCCATGCAGATCCTGAGTTCCAAGCTTGTAGTAACAAGTAGTCTTTTCCACTAGTAACAGAAAATTAATGTGGAACTCCTCTTGCAATACTCAATTTTTTAAAAATTCTCTTTGCTTACTAATCATTTGTGCTATCAAAATGAGAGAGTTCACAATATATATGTCAGGCACTTGACTAATGAAATAACTCTTTGTCAAAAAGCAGTAACACTTTTACCAGTGTCTGGCAGAAAAGACTAAACCAGTTAAAAAAACCCCAAACAAACAACACCAAAGCAAAACAACCAAAAAAACAAACAAACCAACAAACATTAAGAATAATTTAATCTCTGCATAAACCCAACTTAATAAAATCTCTACAGAAATATGCAGTTTACAATTTGATCATATGCCACATGGACCCTTTAAGGGTTTTTTGTTTTTATCGACTTTAGTAAGCTGTAGCTCCAACAGACTTCTTCTACAGCTTTATGCATAACCTCTCCGGAAAAAATATGCTCCAGCTGGGTGCGCACAGGCCACAGACAGCCTGCGCTGGAGTGGCCATGAGATGGTAGTTAATGGTCTTAAAAGGAGGGCAGAAAGCAAAAAAGCAGGATGCTAACACAAGGCTTCAGGCAAGAAGATTTCGACCTTTTCAGGGATTAGCTTGGAAAGATCCAATTTGATACAGTCCTAGCAAGGGAACTCCAGGACAGCTGATTAATTCAAGGATTACCTTCTCCAAGCTCAAGAACGGTTGATCCTTAGAAGCAAGAAGTCAAAAAAGATGGCAAGAGGCCTGCATGGATGAACAAGCTGCTCCTGACTGGACTGACTCATGAAAAAGAAGCATCTCATAGGTGGAAGCACGGAGAG
Source organism: Psittacula echo (assembly GCF_963264785.1). Taxonomy (NCBI): domain Eukaryota; kingdom Metazoa; phylum Chordata; class Aves; order Psittaciformes; family Psittacidae; genus Psittacula; species Psittacula echo. The sequence continues at coordinate 88,600,015 of NC_137738.1, read as the reverse complement.
GTGATTGATTCTGCTACAACTTAATTATACCTAAGCTAGAAGCAGTAGTTACTTTGGATCTAGAAGCATGATTTTTTTACTACAGTACCTACAGTATTTTGAGGTGGAACACATACTCCTTATATTCACTAATTTATATAAAAAAATAATTAAATATTCATTTAAAATGCTTTGCTGGGACTTGCAATCTTAAAAAATCATGATACCAGAAATTAACTGTACAGTTCGAAATCCCCCGTTACATTGACCTTAAAAGATGTTTGAGTTATATTTGCCGGGAGAGTTTGCTCTTTTGCATATAGACATTTTTAAATGCAAATCTGCTGGAAACAATAAGGACATAGATCTATCAACCAATTAAGTAAATTAATGTCTAGGCAGTAAGAAATGTCTAGTGATCAGGCATCACTACTATAGTTATTTCTGAGGTCAAGAACAAGCCCACAGCAAACCACTTACCAAACGATTCTTACAGATCTGGTTGGAATTCAAGAAAATATATGTTCTTACCATGCAATCTAGTAATGGCAAGTATGTTTAAAGTGACAAAGATTTAGTGTGTTACAGAAGGCCTGTTATTTTAACAGACAAGGCTTTAGTATCAGACAGTGACAAGAGGCTGAAACAATCTGAGTCATATATGTGCTAAAAGTGATGACAAATTCTAAGAAAAATCTATGTCTTTCCCCACAGCATAGCCATCCCAACAAACGAACCAGGGCTGGGACATGGATAGAAATCACCCATACTAATTAAATGTTAGCTTCTTCCTTGGGACAGTCTGGGCTGCGCTAACTGGCATTCCTAAGCCAAGTGCCCCAGCACAGGTCAGGAGACAGTGCTGACCAAAAACTGCATCTAACAGGTGCCACATGAGGGACGGAAAACAGACCTTTTAAGCGAGCTGTCACTCATCCTTGGGTAGCAGCCTCACAAAATTCACTCTCCATCCCTTGCTCCTTGATTTTTTAGTTGGCACTTAGTCTCCCTTGTACCTCATAACCATGAGAAATTCAGACACAGAGTTGCAACAGCCTCAAGCATGACACACGAAATATTAAATACAATTTCTACTAAAAATGAAAGACAGTACAAGTTAAAAGTGTGCACTAATTTAATAAATTGTACAGTTAACACATTTTCCCAAATTTTTATGAAATAACTTCTATTCCAAGAAAATTAAAAAAACCATGCAACACTATGAAATACTAGGAATACTGCCATTCAATAAGGCGCAATGGAAGCAAATTGGAATTACAATCTCTAGGATAGTGTACAGCACAATCATATTTATATTTTAGCATTTACATTAAATTTTAACAAATATTATCATCCTTATTTATAAAAAGGCCTTGTTAGGCAATAATCACATCAGAGAATATAAAATCTCATTGCAACATATTAAGAAAGTATATCATGTTTAAACCTTATAAAAATGAACATAATGCTTTTAACTAAAAAATTTTCAAGTATGAGCATGAACAATTTACTCCAAAGAGGCAGAGCAAAGAATGCTAGTCAAAACAGAATCCACTTGCATTTTTAATGGCTCCCAAGGTTTTCTTTAAAAAAACAGTCCCTATTAATTAATATATGCCAATTGTTCCAAAGTCACTGCAGATCTGGACTGTTAAACATTCTACAAACTCAATTAGCAAATGCATTTCTCAAAACCACAATTAAGAATCAGGCTAGAATGCACTGCCATATGTTGGCTTCGTTTGCAGTTAATGTTTTATTGAGGACAACTCCAACTCCTATTTTCCATTTCATTACAAAAACAGTTTGTAAGCAAGGATTACTTTTAGTTCTCAAAGAAAAGTGAGATGGGCACATTTTGACAAGAAAGGAACTCATCTTGCCAAATAGCTGTGCAAAAGTTTATTTGCAATGTCCCTTTGCCAATTAAGACCTAGATTCTGTCATCCTTTAGTCTGACGCTGTGGAGTTTTCAGACAGTCCTTACAAAATATTTATTAACCTCTCTTAATTAAGCCCATACATTTCTTTTAGAGTTTAGTTCAAAGGGACTAAGAATTTCACTCTTGTACCCTGAACAATACAAAATACATCACAAATTTCCCCCATCAGTCTTAGACTTCCAAAAACACCCCTTCAAATTATTAAAAAAAATGAAATTTGCAATCTGAGACAAAATATAGAAGTCTTCCTGGTCTACTTATTTTCTGAGCAAGACAGCATAACATATGGCACAGGCATTATGTTTTCAAGATTAAAGAACATTAATGAAACAGATGATGCCTGCTGAAAAACAATTAATATAATGATGCATCCATTAAAACAAGATATATGCAAACCTTTTAATTTACTGTAATGCCACTTCTAATTAGCACCACATGTTTGTTTATGCATACTACAGCTGCCTGGACAGAGTTGCCATTCTAACACACCATTCTCCCATCGTTGTTATGCCACCTAACTATAGGCTGTTATCTAATTCTATAGGATTTTCTTATTCTCATCTGCTGTATCTTCCTTATTTTACAAGTCTGTGAAGAGAACGGCACTTTAAAGACCTCTCTTGATATCTTGAACCTAAACTGTAAGTCTGTAAGATAGAAAAGCCTTATTATATTGCTAGAGGGATTATGAAATCCATAAATACGTTGATTTTTTGCTACTACCAGTGTCAGAAAATAATTTGCAAGCACATTCAGAAGGACTTCTCGGAATATCCTACAGATACTTTTAGTCTACATATTTTAAAGAAAAGAGCATTTTACCCAAAGAAGTAATAAGTCAATCACTTGGTATAGTTTTACTGGAGTAGCTCACTGAAGTACAAGAGAAATACACAGATCTCAAGGGAGAACACTCTCGCAGGTACACTTCAGCCTGTCTTTGGTGGCTGGCCAGGGCAGGTCAAGGGAACTGGAGAAGCAAGGCCAGGGCTGATCACTTGGGAGCAATACCACCCTTTCAAGCCTCTCCTCCCAGTCTGTCCTGGTTCCAGCATCACTACCCCACCAGCAAGCTGATACATCTCCTCACAAGAAGGCCTGAGACCTCAACCTGCAAGAAAATCACATTCTATTAGCTACAGCTGAAAAACTTTGCTCTTCCCTATTCAGACCTCAAGTATTTATCTTGCCCAACCCACTTCCTCTGTTAGCTGGAATGAGCAACAGTTGATATTAAAAAATAGCAGCTCACAGTGTCAGCAGTCATGTTTCTTCATGGAGGTGCCATCAAATGGAGAGCTGAGCAGGGTTATGGCATTAGAAGGGTGCCTAAGCACCTCTATCCCTGTCCTGAGAGGAAGCAAGAGTTTTTAACCAGTGAAGAACACACCACCAGTACACATTACAGGGAAATTTACTGTGCCAAGAAGGATGGTGTTTGGCTTCCCAGCTCGTTGACTGCTACGCACCACTGCCTAGCACACGTTTTGTCTGTTCAGCAGGTAGAAGCTCCCTTCCTTGTTTCATTTCCACAGCAAAGTACTCTGCAAGGTGAAGAAGGACGCAGTCAGCTCTCATTCAAAGCAGGGGTGACACTGCAGAAGCCTGATCTGTGCGTTCCTTATCCGCTCTGGTGGCTGCTGCTCAGGCTTCAGTCCAGAAATCTATGGCTAAACTTACAAATTAAATGTGCTAGGACTGTTCTCTGGCCTGTAGCCCTGCTGAGAAGGTCCATGTCCTTACTATTAAGTTCTTGTTCTCTGTCCCAACCATAAGGGCTTCACCCAAACTCCTCTGGCTTTTGCTAACCTGTGACTACCTGAGGAGGTTTTGAATCAATATAAGTTGGTTTGTGTCAAACACTGCTAGTCTTCACACAGACACATCCCAGTTCAGACTGTCAAGTTATCACTACAGCAAGATGCTGCACCTTTTTACCCAGGAAAGGAGAAAGGTGTGTAGGATTTGGCAAGATACCAAGATGCTGACTCTGCATACACTACTATACTAAAAAAAGCAAAATCCTAAATGGACCTTATTTGACAAAGTTGCTACCTTACAGTTTTAACCGTGACTGTCATTCTGTTTGGTGTTTTTGTTATGGCTCCTTTACAACTGAGTCACTGTTAGAAATAAAAGTAGATACATAGAAAGACAGCACTTTTCAAGGCCATATATAAGGCTTGAAAGACAGGGCTTTGGAAAGAAGGATACTCCACATCATATATGGTGGCATCGCCAGCTGAACAACTTTGTTCTCTGGCCCCAACCCACTGCACTGAGAGGTCATAAGCTGCAGAAGGACAAAACAAGACCCCCACTGTGTGAGACCCATCCAGAAACCTTAATTCTCCTAGAAAACATCCAGATGACAAAATTCTGGGTTTTTTGGGGGCAGCCCAGGAAATAGGTTTTTTGTCTTTAGTCTAAAAGGTCACAGGGTTTGCACTAACCTGATGGTGCTGAGCCTCTGCACTTCTAAGGGCTTGGACTGATCTTGGCCTGAGCTTATTTGAGCTTGTTCTAGCCGTACTCACTGTCATCTAGCATTCAGGTGATTAGTGCCCCACTTGTCCAGGTTAACTTGTAACCGCCTTACAGCCAGGGTCTAATGAACTTGACAGGCAGCCTTGGCAGCAGCCAATCCCAGGACAGGGTAATGGGTGACCTGGGTCAGGGACCATTCTGAGGAGGAAGCAGGGGAAAGGAAGAGAATGGCCAAGGCCCTAGGAGGCTGGGGTGCTCCAGGCACAGGTTTACATGGAAACTGACAACAGTGCAGATATGCAGACTAAGTAACCCCTCAGGCTTGTCCTTCTCTTGTAGCTCCTTGCACAGCAGCATTTAAATATGCTACCAAATGAATGCAAAATAGAATTACTTGCCCTTAACTCCAGCTCTGGATTTTCAGGGAGCACCAACTCTGTGTCCTGGCCTTCTCTAGAGTTGCAATGGCATCATCCCTCCTCTCAGTCCCCAAATGTTCACGGTGCGTAATCTCCAGTCTTCCACCTTATACAACATCATTACTGAGAACTTCACCATGAACCACAGGGTTGAGATCACCTGATCTCAGTCTGGGATATTACATGTCACTGTAAAATAAGTCACAATCTAGTTTTTGGTCTAAGAGTTGTTTCAGCTCTCCAGGCAGGTATACTGCCACAAATACAGACATAGATTGCAGGAGTTAATGATCTTGAATGACTTGCATTGTTTCGGTATATGTAAAACTGAGGAACAATTCCAAAAATAAAGAATAAATTATTAATATTTTAACTAGAAATAATAAAAAAGTTGTATCCATTATTACAGAGTGGGGTTCTTTCAAGACTAAAATCATAATGACTAGTCATTAAAAAAAAAACCCAGAATGCTAGTATAAAAGAAAATATACACCTAATGACAGATTTACATACTGACGTTCTACAATCTAAAACATATCATGAAAGCAACTTTGGCCATACCTTCATCAACATCGAAGCAGAAACACATCCTACATCCCTTTTAAAACCATCAATATAGCAATGTGTGAACACAACAAAAAAACACATCCATCTGACACTGACAATATTTTTAATTATTTCTTCAAACTGACAAGGTATTTGGATCCCTGAATGAAAGCAACAATAAAGCTCACAGCTGTGTTGGGATGTAAGAAGCAGAAGGCCAAATAAATACTTCAGTAAATCTCTGTTTTCTTTGCATTTTGTTTTTCCTATTTTTTTTTAAGGTTTGAAATCAATTCATAAAAATGCTTTGTATCTAATTCTGCCATATACAGAAAAATATTCACTGAGCTGCAGTGACAAAAAAGCCCACTTAAAGCTCTGCAGGATAAAGTATTACTGCAAACTTGCTTGTAAGCAAACTCTGCTGAGCATCTTTGCAAAGATCAGAAAACAGTTAAAATTCTACATGCCAGTCAAGTAGGATTTGTTTGATTTTAATGGCTGCTTTATTGGAATATATCCCAGGGAATCAATTTAATTTCATAATTATGGAGAGTAACGTAAGTGTTTAACTGAGAAAAGATTTCCAAAACACACATTTTAAGCATGTAAGGCCTGATTTTGAATGTGGACCCCTTAAAAACAGGTATTTGGTATTCTAGCCAAAAATGGTGCCTTGGAACAAGCAGAAGTCAGCACTTAAGCCCTCAGTGGAATAGGAGAGAGGTGCTTCAGCTAGTTTGGCTCTGAGAAGCAGTACAACATTAGAGTGGCTCCAAAATGCCTGAAGTACTACCTTTCTCAGTAAGGATATCTGGTTGAAGGACACTAATGCATCTGTATTGCTTTGAGTCTAAAATACTTGGTCTGGCTCAATCCGGTATCTCTTCATTAAATTGCCTTCCTTTCCATCAAAAATTCTTCAGAAGTGGAGTCCAGACCAGATTGCTGAGTACATCAAGATGCTGGAAAATGTTGTTTTAATGTTCACAAATAAATGTGAAAGACAGATCAATTTCAACCTTTGTAATGCCCTTCCTTACCTGCAATTACAGGGTCATTTGATCCCAAGAGAAAACTGAAGAAAACCTTTGGTCTGTAACATATTGAACCCACAGTTCTGAACTGGTGGAAACAATAATCTTAACCTTAAAAACACAGATATGCAAGCTATGCTCACACAGATTCAGATTAAAAATTATTTAGATAAAACAATTTTTCACCTGGAAGAAACCACCACATAAATGGCACATATGATTTTTACTTAAGTGATAGTTCTATCTATCCTCAGTTACTTATCTACTTTTCCCTATCATTTTTCTTTCTGTCCACCATGCTCATCTTCATATTTTTATCAGACGTCCAGATGAAAATTCAAATAACCACTTTCCTCAAAATCAGTAATAATAATCTTACCTGCTGAATTACTGACTTTTCATTTACTGACAAGTTTTTCTCTATCTTCCTTCTGCATGTAGAGTAAGTGTGTATTTATAATCAACTTTGTAGTGTATTTTTAATTATTTCTTCAAACGAGCAAAAATCTTTCCCCTTACTACAGTTGGCTCTAATCAGGTGTAGCCAAATATAGTCCAGCTACTTCATTAGGACTAATACATTGTAGACAGTTCCAGACGGAAAGAAACATTTCCTGAAGTCAGTAATTTCCTTATCGTATCTACTCCCAACTATGTCATACAAAACCACACACATTTGGCACTTGCTTTTAACTGCATACTGAATAAGAACTTCATCCAGTCATTACAAAATGATGCACCTGTTCATAGTGCAGTCATCCTCTTCATTTCTAATTTTATATGTGTCTGAGCTTATTTCTGAGATTCCAGGAATTAGTATTCACCATTCTATTGATTTTGTGTTATATCATTTGATACTTTTGCATATTTAAGTTTGCATTTAGAATTTCTTTTAAAATGCATATTATTTTTCCTGAATATGTTCATTAACATCTTTTGTATTTATAAATAAGGGATCTATACAATATAAGAGAATATCTTTGTTTGGAAAGGAAAAGTACAGCATAACAGTTTAACACTTTCTTTTAGAACATTCTGCTTATTCTCTCTTTCATAATATTGTGCTTACTCTCTCTACATATTTATATCTATATTATTATTCCTTGTACTCTCTTACTAGCCACAGCTTCCCTTTCAGGTGCTACAGTACGGTGTTAAACATATGCCACTACGTACTCTCAGCCTCACTTTGCAGCCAAGAATAGTTGAAGAAATAGCACACTACTGTATCTTATTCAGTTTATTACATTTAGAAATCCTAGATTATTATCAGACTAATTTTACTGTTCTCTCTGACTGTTTTCAGAAGAGAAATGCAAATGGAAACAAAATTTATACATTAAATAAGACATTTCCATTAGGATCACTTGAAAATACTGGACACAGATCAAGAGTCCCAATCTTAGGCATACAATGAAATTTTCACCCAGGATAAAAGTGGTGGAAGAAAATATTAAACAGACTTTGAGAACATATTTTACATAAAAAGCTAAAAACTACGTTAATCAAGCCCATAGGAAATACTTTGGACAATTCAACAATTGACACACAAAAAAATATTTTTAGATTTCAATTACTGCATTATTTCAAAGTCATGCTGAAATTTCATTTTAAATACAGGCAGAAAATCCTCAGAGATTCAGATTCAAAACCTGATAACAGATCAGGAATGCATTTTCCTTGTGGTCATGTTCAGTGCCACTTTGAGGCTGCTCTCACCTGCTTTGATCCTACATACATTCATAACCATCCCACATGATGCTCAAAGTTACAAGGCGACACACAGATTTGACAGGTTCCATTGCAGCCCTCTTAACAGAAGGGTTTCCCCATGCTGAAAGTAACAAAAAAGGTGATTTTCTTATTCTGGTTTTCAAAAAAATCCCAAACACATTTGCCTGAAATTCAGAACATATATAGAATATTTGTATGAGCAAGTTTAGCTGAATTTCACTGTAACCTGTAGTATTTCACCCTAACCTGTAGCATTTTAACCTCTTGTCCAGGCAACAGGCTTACAAGTAGGTACGTCACAGGTATGCTCTTTCTTATACCACTCACCTCTGTGATTAGCTGCTCTTGAAAAATAATGGAGCTTTGAAAACTGGTATCTTTGTGAGGTTCCTTACACTGTGAAAGTTGTGAAATGAAGTATGCAGAACTACCCTCCTGTCAAAACACTTTCCATTATCCCTCTTCTTACAGAGATTTTATAGACCACCTCAGGGATATGAATAATGCTTGAAAACATAAAAAAATATCATGTAAATTTCTGCCTTTTCCTCTTCTATCTGAACCAAAATAATTATATAGTATGATCATTGCAGCCCTCTTTCAGGTTCTTGGCACCCACATTCCTTCCCCCAAGCATGTTAGAAACCTTGCATTTAAAGGTTCTTGTTTTCCTTTCATTCTGACTTCCAAGTAACATTAAAGCCTTCCAAACTCCTTTTTCATTGGAGAAGTATAAACATTTTGCCCTTATTCTTTACAGTCCTTTTTTTTTTCCCCCATGGACTTAGCTGCTCAGACTTCTGTGCAGCCTCCCTTTCTGATCTGCTCTGCCAAAGCACTAGCAACAAGACACTGTATCCAACAGCACAAAACCATCTCCATACATTTTCCCATACTATTCATAATGTACAAGAAGGTCTTTCTGAGCAAAGCTGCTTTCCTCTGTCAATGACCAAGAATATTTGACTAGTTTCACATTACTGAAATCACTGTGGACATGAAATCAAGCACAAGACCCTGAGCTAAGCTATAACACAGTCACCCCCATAAGGATTTAAAAGGACAGCTGCAGAAAGGCCAAGTGTTTCTAATGATACATGGAAGAGAAACCACCATTGTGTTTCAGGGAAAAGAGCAAAAAGCATGCAGTAGTGTGACAAACCACACCTTAGTGTGTGGTTTACACACCTTAAACCTCTACTTAAATTACAACTGGACATAGTAGGTAAGGAGAAGGCTTACTGTATATAAGTAGCAAGTCCAGTCATAAATTCTGCTCTACTTCTGGTCATACTGAGAGGCTTCTATGAGGGTGGTCAAGCACAGAAAGAGGTTAATCAGAAAAGCTGTGGAGTGTACAGCTTTGCACACACTCAGTATCTGGCTCCTCCAGCTGAGTCTGCTCTGAACAAGGGGTTGAAATAGAGTATCTCCAGAAGTGCCTTCTCAATCCAACTCTGAGAAATAAGACAACCTGAACATCAGCCAGCCTGAAAGAGGCCACCAGAATGTCTATCGATTGGCTCCCATGGGCTTCAAATTTCTACAATAAGCTCCTGACACACCTTTTTTTCTACAACATTTCTAATTCCTCAGACTCTACACCATCTTCCTCTTCTCCTTTGTCTTCTTAGAGGGTTTAGTTTGCAGGTCACTAAGATTAAGAAATAAACTTCTGTAATTGTATCACCAGCAATTTTCCTTTCTATGCTACAATTTAATTTCTAATGTGTGAATGTATCATTTGATACATTCTGATCATTTGATAGTGAAGAACAGATGTTTATACCTTTTACACATAAAGAAACTATATGTAAAAAAAATAAAAGGAAAAAAGACAAAATGTAAACAAAAATAGAGCTGAACAAACAACATGAAGATGTTGCTGTATAACTCAAGTAATACATGCAAATAAATAGATATGAATATGCATTCATTTTGGATCTGGATGCAAAAATCTTTTCATCAGAAGTCACTCTAACTCATACTTAAGTATTGAGTTTCTAAATATCTTTCCTACTTTCATTTTTAGAACAATTTCTTTATGTAATAAGCATACATATCCATAACTCAGACCTTAGATTTCTCAATGCAGTTTAAAATAGCTGCAGATTGACTTAAAAACTCTGAAAAACAGTGGAATAATATGTGAGAATTTACTTCTTGATTTTAATTATCTAAGATTATATTCTGCAGTCAACATATATGATCTGTCTCACAAAATATTGAAAAGTCAGTAACAGAAGTCTTAAAAGCAGAGCACTGTGGTGAAATCTTTTCTTAGAAAGAATGAAAATGTTGAATTTTGTGTCTGAATTATAGACTGGGCAAATGACAAATGCAAATTAGCAAATTTCTGCCACATGCATGTATCTTCATCATTTAAAACAAAAATCCCAGATCATTACATTTAGAGAATTTGATAAAGTCACAAGGGTCTTCAGATGTAATGTTTAATGACATATTATAGGGTTTATAGAGACCTCTGGACATTTCACAGCAGTATATATTAATGAATTCTTCCTGACATTTGATACACAAAAATGCACTGAAAGGTTTAATGCTCCAACAGATCTGATGCAGATACAAAGTAGCCAAGTTTCCTATCTGAAAGCTCCACATCTAGCCAGATGGCCAACGTTCCTCCCTTTTCATGAGGTCAGAAACCGTTTTGAGAACACCTGTATATACCTACGTTTTCTGAAAATCTAAATTCAATGGTTATCGGAGTCAACAGGAAGATATATACTGATGTTATGCTGGCTTTAGACCAAGTGTGCAATGTCAAGTTTGTTAAGCATCATCAGCTTCAGATATCTAATCCTGACGTTAAACATAATGATTTGTGAAAACTAGAATATTTGGTGTTCCATCTTGTCTTTAACTTTGTTGCTCATGATGTAGTAACAGAACTACTGTCAACAGGAAGCAGGCAAAATAATGAGCATATATTACAAAAGAAAAAAAAACCACCATCCAGCTAAACAAAATTGTTAACTTTAGCAATATTCATTCTTTTAAGTTGCTAGGTAGAAATGCAAAATGTTTCAAAGATTAAATCTACAAAAGGCACAGACAAATTCGCACCAATGCTGTGTTTTAATAGACTTAAATGAATTTAAAATGAGCATTTCAAAAAGAAAAAACAACCCAGACTAAATAATAAAGTATTTGTCCCACATTCACAAGCAAAAGCATTTTGCATGTTTCAGTTTTTTTAAAGGACAACTGAGCACATCCAAAATGCCATTCTGAAATCAAATTCACTGATGTTTGTGAGTACCTTGGCAAAAAATGTTTTTCTCATGAAACTGTAGTCTTAAAAAAAAAGGAAAATATTTAAGTTGTAGAATGTTGTTAACCATGCTTTCCCTTTCTTCTACAAAAAATAGAAGTTTACTAGAAACTACATAAATAAAACTAAAATATCCTCTTTAGACACCATTTAACAACATAAGTGCTTCTGCAGTTGTCCAAGCTGAAAGAAAAACAACCCAAAACCTTCCTTGTAAAAAAAAAGATACTCCTGAAATTTTTTCTCATTAGAGTCATTGAGTTGCCAAAGTTTTATATCAGTCAAACAGAACTGAGCAAACAAAAACCCCTCCACATCTTCTGTTCTAGATCAAAGTTTAATATTTTTATGAAGCTTCATATAACTTAACACAGGAGCTACCATGGCTAATTTTAATTCACCATTAAAGAAAGAAAAATTGACAACAGCCTTCCCTAGAATGACAAAGGCTTTCCTTTCCAGGAAGAAGAAGGAACAAAACTGACACAAAGTGACAGAACACAGCTGTTTGTCATGTCATTCTTCTAACAGAGCTGGACTGGAAAAAAAAAATAGAAAAAGAAAAATAAAAGGAAAAAAAGATTGATTTTTTAGGGGTTTTTTGGGGTTTTTTTTTTGAGGAAAAGCAAAAAACTTAGACTTAAAAGCTTGCAAAAAACTTCAAAAGCTACTTGCTGGCATGAACTGAATAGTTTAGAAACAGAAAACATGAAAAATGTAAGAAAGCACTAGTTTCTACAACGAAAATATCATGAGAAGTTATTCCTGGCATTAAGAATGTGTTGCTAGGCACTATTTTGGTGTGCATTAATTGGAGAAATTCTCTGACAAACTGCCAAAAGCTGGTGTAAAATAGAGGACTTCATAATAGCTTTTTGACTCATGCTAAATACCTCTATTTACAAACTTGAAAGAGTCCAAATCTAACCCTTGACAGTGATTATGACAGAGTGAGAGTATCTGTTCTAACTCTGCAGAATTGTCCTCACGAGTGTGCTAATGGGGCTGAACAAAACTTACTATCATTAGGAGGCACAATCCTAACTCCAGTGAAACTAAGATCTCTCCCAGGTAGCAAGTTGCAGGCGTTATCAGCTTTCACTTTAACTCTCTGTACATTTTTCCCCTTTTTAGCTCTTAAGTAGCCATCCAGGATCTCTGTCAATTAGGAGTCCAGAATGATTTCATACACTCAGCCTTTCTTCTATCTCTTTCTTCCATCAGAACTTTGCTGATGGAAGACTAGAAAAGCAATGAATTAGGATAGATTAGAGGAGGGCCACGAGGATGATCAGGGGACTGGAGCACCTCCCCTATGAAGATAGGCTGAGAAAGTTGGGGCTGTTCAGCCTGGAGAAGAGAAGGCTGCGTGGAGACCTCATAGCAGCCTTCCGGTATCTGAAGGGGGGCTATAGGGATGCTTGGGATGGACCCTTCATTAGGGACTGTAGAGACAGAACAAGGGGTAACAGGTTAAAACTTAAGCAGAGGGAGTTTAGATTGGACATAAGGAAGAAATTCTTTACTGAGAGGGTGGTGAGGCACTGGAATGGGTTGCCCAGGGAGGTTGTGAATGCTCCATCCCTGGCGGTGCTCAAGACCAGGTTGGATGAGGCCTTGGGTGGCATGGTTTAGTGTGAGGTGTCCCTGCCCATGGCAGGAGGGTTGGAACTAGATGATCTTAAGGTCCTTTCCAATCCTAACTATACTATGATTCTATTCTAGGATATGCATTTTTAAGTCTATTTTTCAAAATCAAATTGTTATCAATTTATCCCAAAATGTTTCATATGGAAAACATTAACAGCATGAATATATATTCCCTTCTATAAAATGTGGATTTTCCTATTTTATCACTATTAAACAATACAAAAATTGAGGTGGAGGTTGGACTTGATGATCTTAAAGGTCTTTTCCAACCTGGTTGATTCTATGAAAATGTTGTTTATTACAAGCATCTAGAGTATACCTCATAAGCCTTTGAGATGCATATCAACTAAACAAGTTTCACTAAGATTTTATTGCTCTGTTCTCCCAAAAACTATTGTAATGTTCTCTTTCAAAAACTAATTTAAATATAAAAGAAAATCTCCTTAAAGCATTCTTCACTACAGAGATTTGGTATTTCTTTTTAAATGAAATGGAATGCTTTTTTATTAAAATAGAATATTTTAATAACTAATTTACTTATAGTCATACTATGGCCTCAAAGGATTGCCAGAAGTATTGTACTTAATAATAACACATTAGCCTTTCATTGGATTAGCAAGGAAAGCCTGAGTGACAGCCACAATAATATAGCATGACAGAAATTGAAACATTCATACTTTTTCATCTTCTTGGAAAAGTAAGACTGACCCATCAAAAATTAATATTTTCTATTTTAAGCTGATTAAAACTCATACCTGGCACACTCAGTTATTTTTCTGTCTATGTGACATCAGAAGAACAGTTCACTATTAAAAAAAAAATTGATTAAAAGGGCAAAGAGATAGAAAAGTCAGTAAGAAAGACACTGTTCCTAAAATATGCGGAGAAAGTGCAAACACACTACACGTCAGCAATCCCTCATGTACAGTACTTTATAAACCCCTTTCACACAACCTCTAAGTGTTCTACAGTCTTGGAAACATTACACACAACAGGCTTGTGAAGCAGAGCACTGTTTGCTGGCTGTGTAGACACTTTGACAAGGAAAGAAAGGATGACTGCCAGCTACCAAGCAGTCAGACATGAGCTTTCTCTGCCTCGCTCCAGAAGGACCTACCACAAGCAAGTTGAAGCATGCAGCGCAAGCACTAACGCAGCTCTGCATTAAAATTTAACTTTGTTAAGAAAAAAAACTCTGCTGAATAAAGCAGTTAACTCACGGTTCTCTGAAGTACCCAGGCTATACCTTCACCAAGGAGACAACACTCTCACTTCCTTGTAAGTGGAAAGATTCATGAACCTTGCACAACTATTATCTGGTCTGATTTTTTAAAGCTGTTTTACATGATTTTCAGACACACAAGACTGGTAAGCAGCTGACTGACATAACTGTTCAGAGTGAGAAACTGGATGTGCATTATCCCAAATCATTTGGCAAAAATTATATGCCAGAAATACTGGAATTTTCAACTGTACAAGAGACACTTACTTGCATGGTCTGATTCCACTTTTACAAAACTCAGTTCACTCAATTACATTTAAATCAAGATTGCACAGACTGTGCATAAACTTTCCCACTGCTCATCTCTTTTAATCAGGCATTCATGGCTACTGTGTATCAGTCACATGTTCTGATAAGACATACAAAATCCTTGAGAGGAGGGCACCAATGATTAATCATAAAAATCATTTTTTTGATGCTTGTAATGGCAGCTAAAAATTTGTTCTCCACATTAATCCTGATCATAAGTTCCAGAGGGCTATAAATCCAATTTTACGAGTAGAGATTTCATAAGTAAAAGATATGATGTTCAATGTTTATTCTGTCTTTAATTTTGTTTTGGGGGAAAAAACAAAAAAAAGGTCTTTTATGTTAATATTACTATAGAGAAGCTAATCCTAAAGGATGCTAACAGTGCATATGTACTCTTATCTCAGTACTACATATCCCAGTATAGCACACACTTACTATAATCAGTGTTTCAGTGAAAGATGCAAGAAAAATGAAAAAGCAAAAAGTATCATTCTATAAGCCTCTCCAATTACAGAAAGTGTACGTGTTCCTGGCAGTCAGACAAAGAAAAGGTCCAGCCTTGTCATCACCCTGGGCTTCTTGTGCAGTTGCTCACTCTTGCTGCCTCTGCCATGCACAGGCTGAAGCCCAGCAAGCCCAGCACTATTGCACAAGGTCTGTGCTAGTAAGGAAACCACACCTATGTGATACTGCCTTATACATGCTGCATACATGACAGTGGCAGCCTTAAACCATGACACAGGCAATTTCATGACAAACAAGTTCCAGTAAATAAAACAGGTCCCAGCATCCACCCCACACACTTTTGAATTTGGGTCATTTCACAGCACCACAGTATCACAAAGATTATGTCTTTCATAACTTTAATCCAAACTACCGCTATACCCATATTAATGACATTTTCTCAAAGTAATGTGGATTGATGTGAATTAACAGTTATTTCAATGTTTAGGGTTTTTCTGGAGACATCTATATCTTACCTCCTTGCTGCTTCTTAGTGTTTGTGCATAATAAGACCAGGAGAACATAGGCTGCTCATGGGGCCACAAATAGTGATAGTGATACTGCCAATGTGACAGTGCCTAGTGATAGTGCCAATGAACCTCTGTATCACAGAGAAGCATCCCCAGACACCTAATACAATCAGTCTACAGCGTATTTCTTAAACAACAGGTGAAAAATCTATAGCTGTACATGGTCAAGGTGAGAGATAACAATGAGGACAGTCCTAATGGCACATGAGGACTCCTGCAAGGATATGATGACATAGGTGGCCAAGGAAGTTTTCAATGAGCACCGTCAACTGAGGAGTATCTGATAGTGAAACAGAAGCAGCTCACAGCATATCACCTTAAGTCAGATATCATTTTGTTGAAATTAAGATTACATGACAGAAAGGAATAAAATGTCATAATCATGTCTCAAAACATTTAAATAGAAAATACATGCAGGGCTTATATAAATGTTACTTTAACAAATATTATTATTTTTGTAAAAATTATTCTGAGTAGAGTTCCCAAATGACTGTGTGAGTAGCAGCCTACTCTTATTCCATGACATGATAATAAAGTTAATCTATGGATATATATTTACTCAATTTAATCAAGTCAAACTCAGATATGTGTATTATGAAATGAAAACAGCTCCCGGGAAACAGCTTAAAAAAAATGCCCTCCTTCTTTCAGATAGCCTACAGCATAAACAATTACCCAGCATCTCACAAGGGATAGAAAACAAACAGAAAAAGGTTATATCTTGCTTCAGTTGCCTGACTTTATTCCTAAGAAATTATTCTTACATATTAACCTTTACTTTGTCTCTTTCAGTAGTTGTTACCTAACTGCATTAGTAAATCTTGCAACTATTCTGCAAGTAAAAACATAAGCACTGCAACCATCCTTAAAATACTTCTAATATTGAAAGTGTTAGTTACTATGTTGTACATATGTTAAGGAGTCTCTCTCCAAAGACACTGAGTCAGCTTTAATTGTTTATGTAGGGTTTTAGTAATACACTTTGAAGCTAGATACAACACTTTGATCTTTAAAAGCTTAAATGAGAGACTCAAGTGTATATCCCCAAACTTGCATTTAATCTGACTTAAGACTAAAAATGAGTCATATTTCAAATGAATCAGGCATTTTAAGATGACACTGGCTAACTGATTAGTCCCCAAAATATGTCATTCGTAAAGAGAAATAAATCCTAAGAAACATTTATCCTGTAAATTTTATTTATTTTTTTTTAACATTCTGGTACAAAGACCTCATTCTGTAGCAATTTCAATTCTTCCTGAAGTCAATAGACTATATATAATGACAGAATAGTCATGCAGATTAGACATAAGAACAACTTCAGCTTTGCTCTTAGCTAAAAGAAGGCAGTATTTCAAAATTGCACTAGTGCATTTCACATCAATGTTGAAAATTCCACTATATAACTGAAAAGTAAAATATAAGACTAAGTGATTCTTTTTTCTTTACATAATGGTAGTTTGATTTTTCCACATTATTTCCAAAATGAAAGGTTTCTTCAACCTTTTTCCTCTTCCACTTCTGTAATTATGCCCCAATACCACCCCCAGCACACACATACACATGCAATCTTTTTTAAATTATTAAACCAGCCACATCTAAGGGTTTTGTTTGTTTGTTTGTTTTTTTTAAAAAAAAGCTTAAAAGAACACTAGTACAATGATTCCTGATACTTCAGTGACATCATACAATACCCTCGTTTCAAAAGGCCAACACACTTAGAGCAAATGTGCTAGTCTATTTAAACATATGCTTGGTATGCTCAAAGCAAGCAAGCACAAATACCTGGATTTACAAAGATGACAGCGGTTAAGTCTGCAAACAACTTTAATATAAGAAAGTTGAGCCTAGCAGTGCCCTGACATGGAACAACTCTTGAATCCTAGGGACCCCACAATCTCTCATCAGCGCAAAATGACAAGTTAGGTTTTGCCAGGCAGCTGCAAACTGAGCGTATGAAGTAGCTGAAAGCACTAAGTGAAACACTGAGGAACAAGGTGTGCACAAGAGGGTGGATAGGATCTATTCAGAGGTGGATACACAGGCACATGCATACACTGAGCTGAAACTGCAGAGCTGCTGGCCCTCTCCTGGAGCCAGGAACTCAATAAAAGTCTCTCTCCTCAATCAGATGAGAAGACAGCATCTTCTACCTTATACTGAACAGGAAAAAGATAAAAGTATTCATCTGATTTGAATTTTAATATAGATAGTAAGATCCTATGACACTATTAAAAAAGTAAATAGCTTGGAAGAAAGGAGAGTAGGGGTCTATACAAACACCCAGCTTAGAAAGCTTTCTCGGTCTCTCATCACCTTCACTGGAGGAGTATCACAGGACTTCTCAGATGCCTTTCATACACCTGCACCTACTTAACCATTTTCCTTGCTCTGTAGCCTCTTTTACTTGCAACATGTGGGATAGTAATCCTGAAATCCGTAAATTAGTGTCATCACAGAGGCACTAGTTGACACTTATTCATGCTGCAGATGCCCGTACATGCTCAGTGCTAGCTGTAGTCTTCAGCTTTTAATCACGACAGCAGAGCATGCTAATAGAAAGTGTAGCCTTCAAAAATTATATAATCTCTTTATTTGTCACTTATTGCAAAAGCCCTGAGGAGCAGCTTCAAGTTCTCCTCTATTATAGCTAGTTTCCTACTTTCTCCTCTTTATCTTAATATTAAAGCCTTATGAGCCTGACAAGAGGATGATACTTCGGTTTGCATTACCGATTTGAATACCAAGTATTCAATCAGGTTTCATTGATCACAGGGGTTCTGAAAAACATTTGCATGCTCAGCATAAAGTTGTATTATTAATTATAGGAAACATTAGTCATAGTTACACATAACTGATTTCAAAATATTAATTAACTTTAAAATAAGGACTGTGTAGCTCCTCCACACAGAATAAAATAACTGTTTCACTATTTGGTGAGACTTTTTTTCGATCTCTACACTGCTAGCTAGTCAGGCACTGCTATCACATGAAACAGTTGTGGACTCAGATTCAAGATTTCTGCACTACATCTTGTTATGGTGCTAAGGAACATCTGTCTTTCCAGTGTAGATGTGGATGCTCTTTGAATAACAAGACTTAAAAAAAAAGACTGAAAAAAGCATACAAGCCTGTACTGTAGCTGCTGTTCAGACAACCACCCCTCACTGACAGGGTAGTTAGAACATTATCACTGGCATTACTAGGTTTCAGAATTAATTTCCTGCTAAAAAGAGTAATATTACACACTATAGCACTGGTTTTAGTTATGATGCTAACTTTGGGCTCCCATGAAAACCAGACACTGCCCTATACTTGCCTTAAATTTTCTCATCTGCATTTTCCATCTCCCAACCTACTTCATGATGAACTTCTGAACTTTCAATTCAATGTGTTACTGCCTACAAAAACAACTTGAAATGATCAAAACAGACATGCTCTGTTATTTGCAAATTTCAGTGAATACAATTTCCACAATTTCCATTATTTAAATAAGGAAAAACAAACAAACAAACAACAAAAAAAAACCCTAGACAAACAAAACCAAACAAACAAAACCCGTAGAGGTTGCTTTCCCTTAGATTTTGGTCAATCTTGCTCCAGAACACAGGAGATTTGCAATCAGGAATGTAGCTTCTCTATGGAAACACAAAGATGAAATATTCCTAATTTGACTCCTTATCTCCAACTACTATTGTCATTTTATCAGACCTTTACCGGACTGCATAGAGGCATTAGAAAGAAAATTTTTATGGTGGAGTTGACAACTATTTTATAACGTACCATTACAGATGAAAGAAAATCAGAATCAATTAATTTCATTTGTTCTTAATGACAGAACAAGAGTCAGCACTTCAAGCTCCAGTAGGGTACATTAGCATCCCTAGCAGAGGAAAAAATTACAGTCATCAGATCATTAAACAAATTGCCAAGTGAAGTTACAGACTCATTATCACTTGAAACATGACACCTATCAGAAGAGCCAGAAATAATAAATCCATCTTGCCAAAATGGTAATGGGTTGTCCATAAATTCAAAAAGAAACACATTCCAAAATTGAAATGGTTTAATTAGGTTACAAAAATTACTTGTTATTACAATCTGCATTCTTTTACTTAGTCAGGAATAATGAACATGCGAAGTGCTACAGCAAACAGCCTCCTGAAAGATTACTCAAATGGCAGCCTATTTAATAAAGCCCTACTTTATAAACCGTCACTTCTTTTCTTACTGTTTGAAATTCATGACTTCAGAGAATATAATGCACTTTGGGGCAGAAAATAACATCCCTTCAGCTGCATTTTTTGCATCTATTCTCTATATGTGTAAACAAAATCAATACCACTTGCTTGCCATTCTCACTCTATACCTTATCTAAGGAAAACCACCAGCTGGTACAGGACTAAACGCAGCCTTGGGTGACCACTGCAGCAGTGGCAGGTGACCAAGTGCCACAGTCAGCTCCCGCACAGCAAGCACCTGGTGTTGGGGAGCAGCATCAGGCAAAGGTGCAAGCCAAGGCCAAGCCAAGAAACGCAAAGAATAAGTCAGAAGTAAAGCTGACACCAGCTGATGCCAGCATGGCCCAGGTGGGGACAAGAGGATGCTGCGCTGGGCCCAAATGGGGCTCCTGAGTCTTGGACAGGAACACCCCCGCTCAGCCCTCAGGGTTCAGATGCTCAACTGCCACCACCAGAATGTGTTGCTTCTGGTTTTGAAGGCACAGAGGCTTTGTGAAATGCTATACTGGAATCCAAATGTCCTTTCTCTCAGCCTTAAAGGAAGTTCTATTTAAAAATAATCTGTTTGTTGTGAAAATTAAACTATTTCTGCACAATTAGGCTAACCTCTGACAGCATGGTACAGCCATTACAGTACAGAGCCATGCTGTGCTTAAAATGAGCATCTCTGAAGACTTCTGCCATGTTGGGAGGAGTTTTCTTGCATACGTTAGTGATTTAAGTAAATGACACAGAAGTCTAAAAGAAACAAAGTAAGAACTGTGAAAATATTAAGCTTAGTGGCATGCACACATTAATTTAGAGGGAAAGAAATTAGCATGGGCAGTAACTAGCCCTACAGCAGTGACAAGCACTGCACAGGCTACTTTGCAAGCACTACCTTTGGCCAAGTTTCCATGGTTTAGGAGAGGGAATATAAGACCTGCTATTTAACCCTGAAAATCATCAGTTTTATTACACAGATCTCAAGCCACACATTAAATTGCTTTCACAGACAAAACATCAAAATGCACGCATCAAAACTTCAGCACAAGTCATCTCTCAAACAGAAAAGTCATTGGCAGATTGGCAAAGAACTGATCTCTGTCCAGCAGATCACCCACTTCTGTTTCAAGGACAGCCCAGAATAACATTTTGAAAAGACCAT
The DNA here is from genome assembly GCF_963264785.1 of Psittacula echo. Classification (NCBI taxonomy): domain Eukaryota; kingdom Metazoa; phylum Chordata; class Aves; order Psittaciformes; family Psittacidae; genus Psittacula; species Psittacula echo. Next base: position 88,578,969 of record NC_137738.1, on the reverse strand, counting down.
GAAAAGGAAATACATCAAAAAATTTAAAAGATATAATCTTTTGCATAGAAAACCTCTAGCTGTAAAATAACAACTGAAGTTACAAGGTTTGACAATTTACCAAGGTTCTTTTTTTGTCTTAGATATTAAAGTTAATTAAAACTGGTGAAGTCATGTAGTCATTTATGACCTATCCTAAATGTAATATAATCTCATCTGAAATGCATGAAATTACTCTGCCTATATCTATTACTTCAATTCTTGATAACTATTATAGTCATTCAATAATCCAATTGCTATAAATTACATTGCAAAGTAGGCCCATGCAATAGCTAAAATAGAAATTGTGACATTGTCTGCACAACGTTAATGGACCAAATGAAACTTATTAGGTAAAACAAACTGAAAAAGAAAACCCAAAAACTTGCTTTGTCTTCCCATGATACCTATATTGAAAATGTTTAACTTGCTGCAGAATAGGACACCCTATGAATATATATATAGAATTACTATTTTCAAATGTAAGAGTCAAAATATATACTGAATCTAAAATGTTTTTAATGTAGTTGGGAAGGTGCTAAGTGTGACATCAATAAATAGGCACTCTTGGACACTGGCCAGACTTCCTGGAATGCAGGAACACATACTTATTTGTGTAAAGCTCCATTTTCTGGTGCCCAGTGATTTCATCTAACACTTGAGAGTATGGAGTCACTGAGAGTCAAGCTTTGCTAATCCCCAGCAAGGAAGAGGTTCCCAGAGGAAGTGGCAGTTAACAAACACTAGCCTCCACTGACTAGCCTCCACTGTTTGCAGTTCAGAGTTTTTGAACACTAATAAATATTTATCTTATGTTTATAAACACAAGGAATAGCTTATTTTGGCTAGAGTCTAGCCCAAACATATGAAAAAAAAATCTGTCATTTCAGGTTCAGATCAGGGATCAAAGACAAAATCATGGCTTTGGGAGAAAAGATGACACAATCTTAAGAGTATAAGAGTGCAAGATGTTTTACTGAAAGGGTGAATGAAGGAATGAAAGTAAATTAACAACTGTTTCATTTTCCAAACTCTTTCAACCAAATTTAAAAATTAAAATGATACTAAAAAAACCAGTGATTCTTGGAGTATGAGCCCACCTCATAAACAGTGAGTTTAGAAAAAAAACAAATCAGCAGTTGCTATGCAAAGGTTGAGGAATGCCAAACAGCAAGAAAAAACACTTGTATATACCACTTCAGGTTATGAGGGTACAACATTTAAATGAACGTCACCAAGCCTGATGTAAACCTACTGCCATAGCTGCCCTCAGCCAGCTGGGATACGAGATCTAATGTCTAACATCTAACTAGTAGATGTCTACGGCTAACGAATCAAATCTCTAAAACCCAGTGTTCCCATCCAAATCTAAGCATTTTTTTCCTGGTACAGAAAAACATACTAAAATTATCCTAAAAAAATTATCCTTCTCAGCTAGGATTTACAGAAGAGAAGCACTTTGTAGAACATTTAAAACTGTCCTTTGAAACAGGAAGAATGAGAGGTTTGTCTATTTTGTTTACAAATTAATGGAATATAATGATCATACAATTTAACTTTTCAGTATGCATTTCATTCTGTGGAACTAATGAGCTTTGTAAAATCCATATCCAATAAAAGAAAACCTCCAAACAAACTAAGCATTAATTATCATTTGCAACAGTAAAAGATGAGGTTTTTTTTCCTTTTTGAAATTATACGTAATTTCAGGTAAAAATCCGAACTGCACAACATTTTTTTAAAAAGTAACTTTTCAGAATTTGTTAAGTGTTGTTTACTCCTATGCTAGAAAACTGAGCCCAGAAAATAAACTGTTCCCATATGTTTCTTTAAAGTATTTACATTCAGCCTTCATATGCATTACAAATGAAATCTATGCTTCATGGAACATGAAAGCACGTTCTCTGAAATTCTTCATAAATGCAAAGCACAATCTGTCTCTGCACTACTGAGGGGTAAGGTAGGCAGAAAAGAAATAAAATATGCATATACACACTCATGCACAAGGGAAAACAAGACTCAGACCTAAGTTTGACAATTTAGTTACAAAAATTCATACAGATTTATATACTGTGCACCTTCACTGAAGTTAATGTATCTCCAGAAATTGCATTTATATTCATGAGATCCAGCAGATCTAAAAACTTGCTGCCACAACAGTGTAACAATCCATGTGGTGTGATCATTATTGTAAGTATGAATATGAAAAAAGAAATAATTAAACTTTAGTCATTAATGCAAATTGTGAGCCTGGTCTAGTGGAAGGTGTCCCTGCCCGTGACAGAGGGTTGGAACTGGATAATTCAAACTGTTCAGTTACCCCGTGATGGTTTTAAGATTTCACTATCAATACTCTTTGTAGAATCAAAGAGTCCTCTAAATTAAATACTGAACAGAGGGCATCTAGTTTTCATATGAGCAACATCATGAACCTCTGCCAGAATCTCCCAACAAACCTGGAGTGTAGCACACCCTTTTCAAGACCCTTTTATTATACAGACCCACATTGTTTGATTTTTTTTTATTTCCCCAGGTTGTAAGAGTCTCACAGTTTGTAGAGATCATCTTGCACCTTCCAGACAAAGTTCTTTTCTTTACTGCACCTCTTAATTTGTATTACAAAATTGAAAGTTTAGTTAAATTCATCAGGATATTAAGGGAGCCCTACATAAAGATATGCATCTTTTCAGGTTTTATCCTGGCATGTGAATGTAAATGTTGACACAGTACTTTGGAAACAAACATGTCTCTGAAATAGTGTACAAGCAGGTTTTTTCTTTTCACAGAAATGTTTTGCAGAAATGTTAATACTTGCTAAGGATAGAGATTCTAAACTTGAACATTGTTATCTGGGAATCATAACCTCACATATTATCTAGATATTTCAGATATCTTACTTTTAGGAGGCAGACTCTCCCAGATCAGACTGAAACTTAGCTCCAGCCCGGCAAAGCAGGAAAACATAAAATATACACATACACATATATGTGAGCGTACATAACATGCTATATGGCATGTGACTCCTGAAAGGTTTCCAGTTCCTGAATCACAAATTTCCTAGTGTACTTTGCTGCCAAAAAATTAAGCAGCAATTTAAACAGAATAATTCCCCCATACAGTTCATGAAATAAACTGAACAGCAATTAGTAATCCCATTCCTCTCACATATACCAAGCAAACGAGTGATAGTAAATCTGTGGGCTTGGTTGGTGCCTATACCTCTGAATACTCTTCATAGAACATGCTAGACAGAAATCACACAAGTAGCTCCAACTCACATTTTAACTGGTTATCACTGCTATAAAAAGAATTAATGATTAAGTGTTTAAACTTTGTCATGATCAATTCAGTTGTGAACCTGTTAATATCCAGAATATGACGATTAGCCACAGAATAGTGTTCATTTTGCAATTATATAAAGGGATTCTGCTATCAAAAAGGCAGTAAATCTGGATGCTAAATAAAACAACAGAGTCAAACACACAAAACCGTTTTAACAGATACAGACACAAAAATATTGAAACTTTTTTTTTCTATGAAGGAAACTGGAGGATTAGGGAAAATCACAAGCCAAACATAAGTCAGTCATCTATTTCACGATCCAGGATGTGTACTTATGAGTACTTCATGAGATAAATCTAGAGTAATCCTGCTTGATTTACCATATTGACCAGGCCACAGTCTGAGTTCCATAAATAATTTTTACAGAGATATGGGCCAACTAGAAAAAGTCAATAGCAAAGAAAATGTACGATTCAAAATGAGAAGATTGATGCTGCTTATACTACAGAATATGTATTGACTGTCTTCCTATACACAAAATGCTGCTGCAAAAAGCAAATATCCTACTGCACAGATCAAATGAAGTAACAGCAGCCTCTAAGGAGTACTCTCGAAGGAGTAAAGCCAAAGGAGTGAAGAAATGCCAATTAACCAACTCAACCTGATCTTGATCAACTTGCATCTCCAGGTGCCAGGGAGCAGCAAGAGTGGGCTGCTCCACCAGAGAAGGTAAGCAGGGAGCTCAGGATGGTTGTGAGGCAGCAGGAGCAGTGTCCTTACCCACCAGGAGTACGGTCCCACAGTACGCAAGCAAGAATAGCAGAGCAAAATACTAACCAAAGTACAATACTAAACTTGACAAAATAAAGAAGAATGTACATAAACAGACGCAGTCAATGCATGAAGAAGAGATATATATTCTCCTTAAACTTGATCAAATTAGAGATGTCCTTTCTCCTGCCATTCAGTTGATCCTCAATGAAAAAGCTTTGTGTCATATTTCTCTTCACTAACATTATAATCAAATTGTTGGCAGACTAAGACTCAAGATACTCAAGATATGAAGAGCAAGACCTGACAACCTGTAACAGAAACTAAGAATAACCGGAAATTAAGTCATTAGCACACTGGGAACTTGTGTTATACTGCTTTATGTAGGCAGAAAAAGCCCTCTGCTTTTACTCCTAGGTTGTGGGTGCTATCTCTTTTCAAAGGATGCTTTAAACCAGAATTAAAGCACCTGAAATATTCTTTTAAAAAGGTTTGTGGGGGTTTTTTTAAACTCTAATCTCATCCCAATCTTTAGTTTATTTTCTAGCTTCTCCTGATGAATTAATAGGAAGAATAATTTTCCCTAGCAAAAAAGAGGGTGTTTTGCATGGCTCAAAGACTACTCATGCCTATGGCCAGGAGTATTTTTCACTAATCTGCTTTGCCTCATTTCTTAAAAGAACCAAGTAACGATGAGTACTCTGCAGTCCATGAAGAAGAGGAGCAAAACAAGCAGCAGAAGTTCTTTCCTCTACGGAGTTCCTCACTTTGTGTAACTAAGGGAATTTGCAAAGTGAGGGAGTATATTCCATCTTAGTTCTCATAGCACATTTGAGAGTAATCAAATCACACCCTCTCAAATCTGAGGAATTGGGGAAGGAGTAGTAAGAAGGAGGAAGAGAAAGAGCTATCACCATTTATTCTTTCAGCCTGATCTACAGTGCTACTTATTACACTACAGCCTAAATATTCTAAGGAAAGTGAGGGCTTAGCCGGGGAAGGCAAGGAAGAGGTAGGTCCTCTCCTCATCTGTACACTCATTTGTAATGGAGAGAGAGATAAGGAGAGAGAGTGCAGATAATGAGGACAAAGATAATAAGAAGACTGCATCTTTTGATCATACCTGGAATATAAAAACATAGAGTTGAATTTACTGAGCCTATATCTAGACAGAATAGGAATGCATTACAACAGAAGTAGATCTGCAGAGTAAAATTGCTTTTGTCAAGGACACAACACACCTACACCATGGGTATTTTGGGGAAGCTTTATTTTGTACTTGCTATAACATGGTTCCATGGACTGAACCCTCACTAGTTGCTGCAGTTAATCAGGTGCATCTTCGAAATGCCTTTCAGTTTATTTCCATCTGAAAGAAATTCAGCTTGGATGCTTGTGTATCAGCATTTTAGTTCACACAAGAAGTGGATATTTGAAGCATATCTCCCCAGTCATTCCCATTTTTCATGCTGTGGTCTGCTTTGTAGTGTGGTCTCAGCACATGAGGTGGAGGTATGCTCCAGGGGCAAATCCAGACAGCCACTAACAGGCTTTCAGTCCACAGAATCAGGCTACAGTTAATCCAAAATAAAACTGCAGAGATCCATATAATGTGAATTGTTCAGTCCCTCTGTCCTAGCACACAAATCTACTCATATTCAGCTTTGCTCCTTATCAGCATAGGATATACCTTTGGTGCACTCCAAACCACAGCACAGACTACATGGCAATAAATATGGATGATAATAAGCTTCATCTGAAAACCATGTCTCTAATCCCAAGAAAAATATTAATGCACATGTCCTAGGAGGAAATAAAGACTCTTTGGAATGGAATATTTTCCATCACCATTTTATGCAAGTCATTTATTCAGTTCACTGGTGGTAAATTCCCCTGAACAAAAGGGTCAGCAACTCTCAAACACATCTGACCACATCAGGTTAGTATAAAATAACAAAAAGGACAGCTACAGTGGACAAGTCTAAGCAGCATCTATACAAGCAAATAAAGCAGCTGAGGGCCCGCAGGTCAGCTGGCAGAACTATTAGTGAATATAAGTGCTTCTGCCCTCCTTGAAAACATGAACCACAACTTTGGTGCCCACAGGAATGGTCCCAAGTTACAGTCTGGATATTGTCCAGAAGACTGCTCTTTTGCCTAGGAATAAGTAATGCTAAGGAAAATGCTAACAGTTTAACAATATGATCAAACGCACTTTAATGCATGGAGCTAAGCCACAGCTGCCTTAGTGTCAGTGATAGTCAGTAATTCCCACCTACATAAGGGAAAGTATACCAAAAATCATCTTCAGAAGGGTACAATCTGAATGGACTATTATTCTGCTTCTGCAGCAGTTACTCAACCACATCCAATGAAACTCCCGGTCTCTGAGGTGTGGCTGTACCTCTAAATCACAGGTTACCCTGTACCACCAGTGGACAGACTGAAAGAACCATTAAGACAAAAAAAAAAAAAAAAAAAAAAAAGGACAAGTTGTTATATTTCAGTTAACTGAAACAGCCATAAAAGTATTTGTAGAGCTCATTAGTGAAAGCACCTTAATTTCACATAAGAACATGAAATCAGTTCCACGAGATACTTGATCTGTAAATATCAAAGGTTGCAATTTACAATTAATGTATCTAAATCTTTATTCTACACAATAATGTTCAAGACAATAATTTTCCATTATATTTAAGAAAGAAAATACTTTTTAGTATTTCTTGCAGAAATATAGAGAGCACATAGACTACTGCTTGGATTGCTCTTTTAAGTCACATCCAATTAAATATAAGATAGAGAATTAGCTCTCAGTGAGCAGAAGCTCTCCTAATGAAACATCAGCACCACAAATAAAAGCAGAGACTATAGTCAGACAAGTCAGTCACAGAGAAACACTATTCTTACACCTAAATAATGTTCACTCACACTTTCATTTTGGAGAATATTTTGATTACTTAAATGGAAAAGATCCCTTCTCTCTAGGAGTTTTTCAATTTATATTGATAATATTCTCTTGTCTGGCCTCAGTTTGCCAAAGTTTCACAAAAGTACTTGAAAAATAATCATGCTCTTCAAGACAATCTACTTTTTACCACTTACAAATTCCATCCAAAACTGTTATAGAACTACATTATGTTCATCTCACACTTTACTGCCATTAAACCATGGCAATAAGTTGGTGAGTTTGGTTTAGGTTTATTTATCTTACTTCTGCTAGATATACTGGGCTAATTCATAACTTCTGTAAGGCAGCACAGTCTGGAGCTAAGTTTCAAAATATAAAAATATGTTTATAGCTCTCCCAGAGCAGAGAGCCCTAATATTAATTGCTTAAAAAATACACATGAAGCACACTTGGCACTTTTTTTGTGGCACTTGATAATGAATCACATATTGGACTAATAGAAGGGAATTTTTATAAATTTTAAAAGATTAAGTCTTCATTTTGTGTTATAAATTGATGAAGCAAGATGTTTTTGTGGAACAGAATTAGATTGACCCTGGTCAAATTAAAATGACACTAGAATTAGAGAATTACAGAGTCAACTCAAGCAGGTTTGCTACATTTAATTATATTTAGCTATGAAAACTGCAGCAAATAGACATTAGTTAACCTTCCTGACATTCATAAAAGCCTGTCAAACTGCTGAAAGCTGAAAAGAAACAGAGCTAGCAGAGATTTAAGCATGGACTTTCCCTACTTATATACAGCCCCAAGTAACCAAGAAAAAACAACCCAGTCCTCCCTGAAGTCTAGGTAACACTTGCCTGCCTACTCACTTTCACATCCATTCCCCTTAATAACTACCCTATAATGTTACTGTTCTTAAAAAAAATCCCCTCTCTTCATTTTTGTTTACTTCTTGTCAACTGGTGTGAGAAACTGTCAAATGGAGCATCTAAAAAGACTGCATGTTCAGCTAATGAGAAAGCCTGGGTGTTTTTCTTTGTTTTTGGTCGTTTTTTTTTTTTAGGGATAAAGCAAAGATTCTAAAGGAGAAGCAGAAAGCAGCAAAGTACAGAAGCAGCACAACAGCACATAAGCACAATTAGTCACACAATAAACTAAAAAACAGTCAGATTGTTAATTGTGGTTAGTTTGGCTTTTTTCCTGACCAGAAGTCAGTAAAAGATTACCCATTCCTTCCTCTTTTCCTGACATATGAAAGAAATATTTTTGAGGGTATTAGTCACAGATGGTTCCAACTGCTACAAGATTGCCCTTGGTAGGGATTACAAATCTAGTTTTTGTTTTCTTGGTCTAAAGGCTCAATTACAGGTAGAAAAAGTCAGCTTTTTTTTTTCCAAGCTACATTTTATATTGTCTGACTGTCATAAACAATAGAAAGCTTTTTGGGGTTGTGCATGCAAATCAGATCTAAGCAATTTAAGTTCCTTAATTCTCATCAGTAGGTTGCTGTAGTAGCATTTTGATAATTCAGACTTCAGACTTTCTTCACAGACCACCTATCTTTAGGAGCACTTACACATTCCTAAGATAGATATGCTTAAAGAAGACCACTGTCTTGTTGGATTCAGTATGTTTTCTGAAAAGATCGTGCTACTTTTGAAAGTCCCTCAAGACTAACACATTCTTCTACATCTCCAACCTGGATTGCTTAAATTGAGTTGTCACAATCCCATGTTTTCTTTAACATCACATTTAAGACAAAAAAAATTAAGGATTTAAAACATTTAAATTTTTTTTTTTTTTTTTTTTTTGCAAATGGAAGGTACATTGGGTAGATTTAAGCCTTATCTTCAGAAACTTTAGAAGTAAAAAGGGTGATACAGACTGAATTTCACTTGACCGGGAACAAACAGGTATAACTTTAAACAGTGAATAAACTGGCCCATATCCAATTTCTGCCATCAGCTGGGAATTTTGGCCATTGTAGATTTATGTAATTTTCTAATGTAAAATGAATGTGAAGTTTGTCTTAAGTATACCAAGGAAATTGGAGGCTTGTGTGGAGTTAAATACAGTTGTTGAAAGGTATCTATTACCTATACGATATCTGAAGACTGAGATCACTGAGTGTTTGATAGCATTGGAGGACATATGATTTGTTTAGACAATAAGAGTACAAATTTCTTGCCTTATGAATGGTAACTGTATGTACTAACCATAACCTATTCTGTGATTATCACTTACAAGTATCATATAACTAACCCATGTATAACAAAGGTCTTTTCAGAAAACAGTGTCTTTCTTCCCCCCTCTAGTTTTCACAGATTATGAGTATAAACACAGAGGTATGCATATTTGTTCCAGTAGAATCAAAGATTCCCTTAATAATCACAAAATCCTGAATAACAGACTTGGAGGTTTTAGTACAGTAAAGCTACTCTTCAAAGAACACTACAAAGTCTAATCCTTTTATTAACGTCATTTTTTCTCTTACTATTAAAAAAAAAGACTATTCTGTTTAGTACATCCAGCATATGCACCATATGACGCACCAGATGCCTTAGTAATTAATTCATCTTTTCAATGAAAAGTACGATAAATAGCTGCATAAACCAGTGTGTTGATACAACTGATAACTACACTGACAATTCAAAACTAGAAAAGATTTTATAAAAAGCTATAGCTACATCACAAAACAAGACTGTCAAACTGAACTGGCAACATATGCTTACTTAATGCTTCAACTGTATTCTGGAAATAAGCACACAGCACACATTACTGTATATCCTTAGATTGTTGTTCCATCAGGGCTCATGAGGGGTGGCAGAAGAACATCTGAATGCTATGTTTACAAAAAATGATGTATAAGACAGTGGGATATGTTGAAAAAATAAGAGAGGAAAAGCCACCTCATATAAAATTAGATTGTAATCCTTGCTTGAAGAGAGTAGAATATTTTACCAGAATAAAAGAAACTTGCATTTTATTAACACAACACCACCTATGATTAATTCCTTAAGTCTTTCTAAAAATATGACTTAATACTGTTAAGACAGGATTTGTATGGAAAGATGTGCCTACAAATTCCTTGCAGTATCTATGTCTTACCTGCAGCCAGTGAAACAAATGAAAAATCTGTCTCTTTAACCTGTTCATTGAAGAGGTTTGCTGGAGAGGACAAAGGCAACACATGCTTGTGACAAATAGTTTTGAAATATGCATGCATCTTTAAAAAAAAAAAAAAAACTCACTGAGATACAGAAGAAAACTTTATATAACTTCTGGGGAAGTTTCATCATGTCGTCAGAAAACGTTGAAGCACTGAAAGACAATTTACTCAATCCAAATCTACACAAAAACCCCAAAACTTTAAATAAAACCTCTTCCTTTCAGCTTCTCCACTGGTAAAGCAGGAACAATAATGCACTCATTCATTTCACAATGTACTCTCAAACTCAGTATACTACTATTTACAGTTTATCCAGTGTTAGGTGTTAAAAACTGTTAGTAGTATGAACCACAGTGATTGCACTGTGGTAGCTTTGTCCACCAGCATGCATAGTGCAAGTTTTTCCACTGGCTATGTGAAACAGCCCATCACAAAACATGCATTGAGCCCCATTTGAACTCTTTGCTTTTGTTGATGGGCCTCTGCAAAGCTGGGCATAAAAGGGAATTCATATCAAAAGGTAAATCCGCCAAAATGCCATTTTGTGGCAAGGGAGAATCACAGAAAACTGATGATACAGATTTGTCACTGAAAGGCTATGATTCTGTCTGTCTGGATAAGACTGCTCTTGTGGTCCTCAACAAATCAGTCAAAGATTCTTTGCTACACATCACCCTAAGTGCAGAAGTCGGTACAGCTATAGATCAAAGAAGTGCTATGGAATTTGGCTGCTCAGAGTCTGGGAAATATGTTTACAGTGTGGATGATAACTGCCTCTGAAAAAAAGCTGTTCTGGATGCACCTTGCACAGCAGATCACATTACACAGAACTTGCCTGTTCAAGGGGGAAGTTTCTCCTCAGTTTTTATTCACCCAGTGAATCAGAAGTCTCATATAAACTGTGCAAAGATAAAAATCCCCAAACAATAGGCATAAAACAGTAATTCAAGTTTGATATTGTGGAGGGAAGCATTATAAGGTTAATGGTTTTATAGTGTCATACAGTAGAGCACTCGCTGTGCCTGTTAAAATACAGTACAAAACAACTGAGCTTTTGCATTGATTTTCTTGCTCAGAACTTCTCTAAATACTACAAATGCATTTTGTTTCTACTACAATCTCAACTTCACAAGGAGATGATAAATGAGATAATATCGATTAAATTGTGCTAAAGGGTTCCAGCTCTTCAAGGTTATATCCTTCAGAGAGTTTGCAAATTTCATTACAGAAATCTGCCTGCTGATGTACATAAATAGTGGCAGAAGAGTTCCAGCAAGAAAGCTCTCACTGAAGTCACACTGTTATTCAGACAGAAAGTTCAGACAAGCAGGTACAGAGGAGAATGAGCCTGCCGTTTTTTAAGAAAAATTACCAAAATATTTAGCTCATATCTGTATTATGTGAATGTCACCAACAAAGGGTATCTAGAGTGAAGCACAATCTTGGGCCTCTGTTAGCTTTAACTGTCAGCTTTGTCAGTCTTATGGAGGGCAAATCCACCAAATTGTTCCAAGTACTTTCTTCATTAGGGACTGTAGTGATAGGACAAGGGGTAATGGGTTCAAATTTAAACAGGGGAAGTTTAGATGGGATATAAGGAGGAAGTTTTCTACTGTAAGGGTGGTGAGGCACTGGAAAGGATTGCCCAAGGAAGTTTTGAATGCTCCATCCCTGATGGTGTTTAACGCTGGGTTGGACAAAGCCTTGGGTGACACGGTTTAGTGTGAGGTGTCCCTGCCCATGGCAGGGGGGGTGGAACTAGATGATCTTAAGGTCCTTTCCAACCCTAACTATTCTATGATTCTGCTTTACTTTAAGATGCTGTTTTTATAGTAAATTAATCTTAACTTCATATGAAAGTCAGCAATAACCTTCCCCTGCTTTTGGGGGTATGGGGAAAGGAATTGCATGAAACATCACACAAAAAAGCAATTACAATGATCTGATATATTCCCCTGAAGTTATGCATTCATTCTTAACTAATGGAGGAAAAGAAGAGCCACTTTTACTAGCCGTCTGCTTTTTAAAAACTTAGGATTTTTCTCTGAGACAATGGGGGCAGAGGAGTGTAAAGGGAAGAGAGTAATAATGGAAAGGACCACAGATGCTCCTGTGCTGGGGGACAGAAGGCTGTACAGAGTTGCCAGTGCACGCTACCAGCCACGAAGGCTAACAGCATAAGCAACAACAGAGATGCAATCCATGTAATCCTTTCCCTTTACTTGGCCTTCATTAGACTGTATCCAGTTATGGGCCCCGCAATACAAGAAATGCATTGACAAATGGGAGCAAGTCCAGTCAATGCCCACCAAAATGGTCAGGGGCTTGGAGCACTTCCCCTGTAAGAAGAGGCTAAGCTGGGCTTGCTTGAACCTAAAGAACCCAAAGTGCCTTTGGGAGGAGCTAACAGCAGCCCACTGCTTCACCATGAAAACAACCCAGCAAGGGAACAGGCTGTCCAGGGAGGTTGTGCAGTCTCCATCCTTGGAGGTTTTAAAGCTTCAATGGGAAAAAAAGCCCCAAGCAACTCAGACCAAGTTCAACATGGTCACTGCTTTCAGAGAAGGTTAGGCTCACAGTCCTCTCAAGGTCCCTTTCAACCTGAATGAGTCTGATTTGTGTTTGCTATATCTATTCTTGTGATGCCACTGGCAAGCAGTATTAGATGTCAGTGTTGCAGGAATACAGTCATGCCCTGTTCCTTCTGCTGAGCTCTGCTAGCATTTCTACTCTCAGCAGTCTCTGCACTCCCAAGTGAAAGTGATTCTATTTATATTCATCTCATAAAATGTTTAAAACATCAGGAAAAAAATTGCTTACAATAGGAACCACAGATCTAAGGTGTAAAAAGAGTATCAATGTGCTGTTCTTTTTCTGAGATCAGACACTGGATTTCAGAGCAGCAGGTTGTTACAAGTCTTATTTCCATTAAGATGTTAAAGCCATAAGCTTGAATGTTTTTTGTCAGTTTAATAATTCTTTCATGGATATATATATACAGGTAGAAGCAGGATTCAGATTAGTTTTGTGACAGTAGGGAAGCCACTTGAATACTCTGCTATTTATTAAGTGCTTGGTAAGTTTCTTTAATAGAATCTTGAAATTATTAATTTTGCAGACTTTTTAGGGGGGGAGGGGAGAATATCTTCCCCAATTAGTGGGAAGTCCACAAAATTTGCCCTGGAAAGTAATTATTAGGATTCACGTAACAGAATACATAGACACCCCCTCCTTGTCATGGGGCTCCGCCATCTGTTTTCTTGTGTTTTCTATCCCCAAATCAGGAGACAAAACCTCTTCACAACAAAAGTTTCTGAACTCAGCTTTTGCCCAGCAAGAAATTTTAATAGAAGGTGAGTGTGTGGGAGGAAAAGCTTCAATTAATAAGTATATCCTATTGATCTGTCTTGTGGAATTTGTCTTGTAGACAAGGCTTGGCAATAATCTTGAAATCCATGCCACATTACTGCTGATCTAACTTTTAATAAAAAACATAGGAAAGCCACATACCGTATGATCAAATGCAGTCCCAGCCTACCAAAATACTGGTGTGGAATATCAGTGGTGGTCCTCTATCTGAGAAAAATGGCAAGATTAAATGTTGACCCTGAAAAAACAGGTAGGGAAAAGGCCAGACACGGATGTTTGTGGTAACACGACACCTAGTGTTCACTTCCAGGAAGCTTCTGTACTGGTTTGAAAAAAACCAGCAATGTCCCAGGACTTGCTTTCCAAAAACAAACAAAAGGAAATAGTCACATTAGTGTCTCTATCCAAGTATTTAAGTTACATAGATATGGGGGGAGGAAGAGGAAGAAAGGAACCGAAAATCTGCATGTGCTGCATTTCCTCCTCCTATTGTTGGGCAACTCCAGAAAAGAGCGCTACCCAAAAAAGTTTTATAGCATCTTTTTCCTTTGGGTTTCTGCTGGGAAAAACAAAAAAAAGGCTAGATAGAATATGTGCAACAGAAGTTTAAGAGAATAGTCCCTGTTCTGAAAAAAAAAAAAAAGCTACCACATAATTTGTGGCAAGGTTTATTTATACATAGGAAAGAACTATATGCTTTTACTTCTTCATTTATAATCATGACAAATCAACAGTAAGAGTGACTGTAAAGCTAGCATTCCCTTTCATGCTTCTAGCGACACAATGAAAACCACAGTACCTAATGCATACTAGATCAACAAGACCATAAAATCCATGTAAAATCATGGCATAGGCACTCTGACATAGCAAGTGACAACTCCTAAGAGATTTGACCTCTTGAGTATCTCTAAGGGCAAAGAGGAAAAAAAACTATATGAGAATTCAGAACAAGAATCGCACTACAGATAGAGGAAGCACATGCTCCTTTCTGAAATTAGCTCAATAAGAATATTCGTCTGATCTTAAAGAAAACAAGTAACAGAAATGACACCGAGACTGGCAAAACACAAAAGACAAGGTCTGACTGAAACTTCAGGTCTGTAGAACAGAACATAAACAACTGCACTTCAAGAAGTTTATAGATACAAGAAACATTCTTAAAAGAGTTGTTAGTGTTAAAAATACAAGCCTACAAAACACTATAGTATTGGATTTCAAATGTAGCATGTTGTCTTGAATTTAAGAGTTATTTTCCAAGGAGCAGTGTTTAATTTGTCATCCTTTTGAAGAGGAAGAAAAAAATTAAAATATTACTGGTACATTTAAGTATTAAGACTGCCTAGCTACCACAATCTCAAACAATGAATTGGACTCGGTATGCAATATGCAAAGTTAAATAATAATTGGTGTTATTATATCTTATTTCTGAGAAAAATGGGCACAGACACTGTCAATACACCAATATTAAAATATACATTTTTATTTTGCAAGGCAGACAGACCTAGATTCCAATACTGTTAAATAACTCAAGAAGATGCAAGTTAAGCATTTATCACACTGTTAATTGCAAAACAAGTCCTTATTTTTTAGGATGTCTGAAGCATAATTCTCTGCAGAGATTGAGTATGTGGCATCTCTGCAGAGCCAGGCAGAACTCACCTAAATAAATATTTGCCATAAGATGTCCCTGTTTAACTTAAAGTCTATACAGCTTTTTTTTTTTTTTTTTCTTTTTTCAAGACTATAGATTCATGTCTTCTTTCAATTGTACATCTCTACTTAAAATACTCTGGAAAGTGAGCCTAATTTTTTTCTGTGTTTATTGGAAACAGCCAGCCTACCAAAACTTCAGTTTCATGGCACTATTCCTGTTTAGGGTCCAGGCAAACTATACAGCCACAAGCCTTTAGTTCTACCACTCTTGTCCAAAAGGTCAGTTCACTGTTCATTCAGCACCTAGTTCGGACCCAGACAGAAGTCCCATGAGCACTAGCAGGAACAGCACATCCTATTGGCCTTAAATATGTACATTTAACACAACTACGAGAACACCAGTTATAATTTTCAGCTAATGATAGTGATTATCCCTCACTTTTAATGCCGAAATATTCTGAACTGCCATACAACCTACTCAGCTGTTAATATTTTAGGTAACTGCTGCACAGATTATTTTTGCAGTTCGGGAACAGGTCTTACAAATTAAGAGCTGTGGAACAGCTTTAAAACACAGGGTTCTGCAGTAGGTTTGATTACTTCCTTTAGAATTATAGAAATTCTAAAAACCCAAATGTTAATGCTTGCATCTCTTCACACGCAGTCAAAAGAGAGATGCAGATACACAGTGCATACAGTGCAAAAGGACAATAGTTTGTTTCTACAGATATCCATGCAGTTGTCATACACACTGATGGTGCCAGGTATCCTCTCCCCTTGGCTCCTGCACTTGCATCTTCCAAATATTTGCTCTCAGCTTTACAATTACAGAGGCTCAAAGCAGTTAGGAATTCACTGTGAGGGGGAACACATCTTTAAAGTCATCTTGCATGCAGCTGAAAGGAGATGCCTTCTGAACAACACGGGATAAAACATAAGGAAAATAACGCAGTTTTCCTTGAAAAATTGCAAGGCTGTGGTAACAGGAATAGCTCGAAGGACAAAAGAATAAATTAAAGGGCTGTTTTAGCACTGGTAAACTATTTTATATAAATGCAATGAATAACTTTTTAGATAGTGACTGAAAAACACTGTGATTACGCTCCAACAAAACAACTTCACATGCCAAAAAGAGCAGCACATTAAAACACAGAGTGTAATGATTTTGAAAGGTACGCACAGCATACCCCCTAGACTTCAAATAAATCAGAGACAGCTGAGAATCGCCGTCAGAGGGCATCATTCATAAATGATGTTCCAAATATGCTTCCGTGAAGTAGCAAGTTATTTTCCAACTCCCTCACGGGCTTCTCTTGAAAGTCCATGAGGTGTTAAATACGTCTCGGTAGCTCACTTTTCTTGTCAGCACAGGCTTGCAGCTGGGTGTCAAGCCGAGTGATTCAATGCTGTCCCCCTGAGCGTAAACCCGACCCTCAGGCTGCAACCTGTCACGGCGGGCTGCAAACCGCGATTGCAGCAGGTACAACCTCCCCCGCGCAGGGACGAATCCCGCCCGACCGCGCCCGGGCCGCCGGTGCCCGCCCGGCTCCTGGCTCTGCAGCCGGGGACGGGCTGACGGAGCGAAGCGCGGGAAGGGGACCGCCTCGTCCCCCCGAGAGCCCCTCGGTGCCGTGCGGGGCTAGCAGCGTACCACAACAGCCCGGCCTCCGCCGAACCGCGCCCCGCTGCCCTCTCGCAAGCGTTCCCTCCCGCCCTCCAGGCACAGCGCCGCCGGCGAGACCCTATGCATCCCCAGCCCAGCAGCGGGAGTTGGTACCGGGACGGGCTGAGGAGAGAGCGGGTACTTGCCCAGGTGGGGACGAGGAGACTGCCGGGGCGCTCGAGCGGTGCTGGAAGTGGCTGCTTCCCCGCCACGCTCATCTCCTCCCATGCAGCTGGCGTAGTCCTCTCAGACGGGCGGTTCGGCGGGACGCGGCGCCCCGGGCACCGGCTGCGCAGCACCCCCCCCCCACCGGCACCTCAGGCGTCCCGGCTGCGCGGAGCAGGCTCACACCGCTACGGTCCGTGCTCTGCCCCGCGGCTCGGGCGGGGCAGTGGCACCGGCAAGGCGAGCGGAGGGGGGGACGTGGGGGACTCCCCTGCGGCTGGAAGCCAGGCGGGGAAAGGAAGCCGGCGAAGTCGCGCTTGCTATTTAACTTTGCTCTTCTCCGGGGGGAAGGCACCACCGCTAGCGCTCTCCTCCCCTGTGCGGCCGCATCCCGACAGCCGGGCTCTAGGTGCTGCTGCGAGCGCTGCCCCTCTCCTCCCAGGTACGGCTCGGCTCCGCTTGGCCCACCCGCTCCGCCCCACGGGGCTCCCGCCCGGTGCCGCTTCCATGCAGGGCGGTGGCCCGAGGCAAGGGCGGGTTTGAGCTCCTGCCTCCCCCAGCCTTCCTCCAGGGAAAGCTTCGGACTGGGGAACTTATGCCAGGGGAAGGCGGGCAGTGTGACGGGAAGCTGTGGGGCTAGGCGCGCAGCTACGCCAAGCGGCAAACCCCCTCACTTCCCGCGGGCCTCTGCAGCAGATCTGAGTCAAAACCAAGGGCGATTTGTCATCCCTCGAGTAGCGTTGGTACCCTTGATACTAGACAACACGGGGCAATCTGTCTTTTGGCAGGAAGAGCCCCCATCCCTGAACACTGACATCAGATGTTGCTCTTCACCTTCCATTCAAGTTCCAAATCATGGCCCATGGTCTGAGCCATCAATTTTGGGGGAGCTTCATGTATGTCTGTGGCAGCAATGCTAAGGCTGATCTTAAGAAGAGGTTCAGTCAGGTCCTTGGCATACTACTGTATGAGCAGGCATATTTTTCTTCTCTGAGGGGAGAGCTCATAATTTTTCCCATCAGTTTATTTAAGAAGATCAGTGTTTCACACACATACCCTTCTGTTTTCTTACCTAACTGTAATTTGAAAATACACCTGTACTCTATCTTGAAGCCTTTGCCTTGGCATGGAAGGATGAGAAGCTATCACACACAAACATGTAACAAGTAAAAAGGATGAGTGGAGCTGACCAAACTTTTTCTAAAGTTAGTTTTAAAGACTAACCTGGTTTAGTGGAAGGTATTCCTGCCCATGGCAGATGGGTTAGAACTTTAACATCTCTTCCAACCCAAACCATTCTATGATTCTTCTATAATTCTATGATTTTTCTCTACCTAATATATATATATATTTTTTTTTTGCAAAAGCTTTTGTAAAGGTAGCACAGCAGTAAATCACGAGAGAACCATGCATTGTCTTCTATTTGGAGGTAACTCCATACAAAACACTGCCTGCCATTGCTGTACTTTAACATAGTATAAACTCCTTTCCCTGTCCAAAAATACCTGACTTCTCCGTAAAACCACATCTTGCCATAAACAAATACTACATGCTGTCTCTGTCTACTGGTTTCAGTTGTTCTCCAGGGTTGCTTGTGGCCCTCTGTCTGTGCCCGAGTTGTTTTCTTTGCCTTGTGGAGAGGCTTAGAGTTTGCCATGCAGCAAGGAGTCAGTGGCATTCTCCTAAAGAGGTGAAGCTTGTCCTCAAGCTAATCTGCTCCATTCCATCCTGTGCCATTAATTTCACTCCATGCCTGTAAAAATCTGTGTGACAACATGCTGGCAGTATGATAGGTTAGAGGAGATGAGTCGTCCATGGCCTAACCTAACCGTACAAACTTACGTGTGTGTAGGGTGTGCTGGCACTGTGAGCGGTGCAAGTCTTTCTGCTTAAGGTAAAAGACTACCAATGAAAGGAAAACCACCCAGGTGAACTGGAATCTGTTTGGATATGGATTACCCCAGGCTCCATGGGCTGGGAGTTGCCAGGGACCAACAAATGACAGCAGCTGTCCTGATGGATATTTGGTAGCATGGGTAATAGCTTTGCTGTGATTACAAACTTGTTATCACATCCAATTTTTTATTTTTTCATGGTTCTTCTTCATGCTGTCCTTTCGTAAACATGGTGTATAAGTGGGGATTCAAAAAAGTGGAGGTGCAAGTTAGTATAAATACAAAATAAACGGCATAGCAGTATGCTCATATACGGTGAATATATATGGTAATGACTTACAGAAGTAAGCTGAGTAGAAAGCCCTTATTTTTTTAGAATATTTCTGTTCTTCTAGAAACTGTACTTTTTAAACTTGAAAATCTTTTTCAATTTTATATAATACGTTTTGCACACAATATTTAACTGCCTAAGAAGCTTATCTTCACACTGACAATTACATAAATTATTTACGAAATTTACTGAAAACTGGTGTCCTGGGTTCAGCAGCAGCAGTCATTTTTTCTTCTTCTTAGTAGCTGCTGCAGCACTGTGGTTTTGACTTTCGGCCTGGGAACGGAGCTGATAACACAGATGTTTAGACTGACCAAGGACTTTGTGAGTCTCATGCTCTGCCAAGGAGGAGGAGAAGCTGGGAGGAAGCAGGGACAGGACACCTGACCCAAACTAGCCAAAGAGGTATTCCATACCGCAGCACGTCATGCCCAGGATGTAGAACTGAGAGTTCCTGGAAGGGCTGGATCACTGCAGGGTGGGGGTGAGGTACCAGTTGGTGAGCGGTTGTATTCTCTTCCTTGTTATTTCCTTTATCATTATTATTATTGGTGGTAGCAGTAGTGATTTGTGTTATACCTTAGTTATTAAACTGTTCTTATCTCAACCTGTGGGAGTTGCATTCTTTTGATTCTCCTCCCCGTCCCTCCAGAAGCAGAGGGAAGAAAGGTGGGGGGGGAAGTAGACTGCGTGGTTCTGATTTACGGCCTGGGCTTAAACCACGACAACTGGATAACATCAACTAAGGAAATATTAATGCTTAGTTCTTTTTCTAATGAGTACCCTTCACAAAATTATATTTTCCTATGGTATTGCTGTACTGAAAGTAAGTGGGTGTATATGATTTGGGTGAGGATTAGGGGAAAATAAATTCATTATTTTGTACATAATTTGAGCTAAACCAATTTGTGATAGTCTCATCTAATAAATTTCTTTATTTCAAGGGACAAACAGGTTTATAGCTTAAGAAACCTATGAGCTTTTTAGGAATTGATTCCTTCTTCAGTTTGTTGCTGGTGAAAAGCTTGTATGCATTTTTCCCTTTCTTCAGCTGGTAATTTTTCAATTTTACTGCATCGCTTATCCTGCAGAAAGTTTTGCTTTCACTATTCCTGAAATATGACAAACAGAAGCCAGCTGTAAAGTAGATATTTAATTGATGACAGATTTTATTTCTCTGGATTACATTAAACCCTATAATCTGGAATAAGGCAATTGCTTGAAAACTTCTAGCCTTTGAGATTTTTAAAGATCTACAAAATATCAAGAAATTAATCATACAAAGAGACAGTAAGTCAAGACAACGTTGAATGTTTTCAGTAATGCACCATGATTTTAAGACAAACTCCTGAAGTTGGCACATTACTTTGGATAATGCCCAAGGAGTTTCATTAAGATCTGACTTGGCTGGCAGCGGGAAAATTGCAAATTGCGCGAAAGACTGGAATAAAATCAGCATTTATGAAAACAGACACAAACTGCTGAATTTGGAAGACATCATATTACAGACCTGTCTTTATTTTCTTCTGTTTTCATACACATGCTTGCATTCTTACAAACACCACCCACAGATAATACTTGGCTTAAAGAATGGAAACAGAAGACTATTACCACTAAAACAATAAATTATTTTACTAAGCTTAATAGGTGTCAAGGTTAAAGGCTTTTTAAAGAGAAGTGGATGAAAGAGTATAACTAGATTTTCCAGGAAATATAGGTATGTCTTATGTCAACATTGCAAGCATTACTCTGTCTGTACAAAGAAATTCACACAGCTATTGTTGTGTCATTGTAAGTCATTGTCTTAATATGAACTCCAAGATTTGCAGATGTTCCAGTTTTAGTTTGTATATGTTAATATTTGCTGTATTCACCAGGAAAAGGGGACCTTTTGTAAAATTTAATTGTTTTGTGAGCTTCATTATACTTAATATTTTAATACCAAAATAAATGCTCCTTCATTTAATTTTGTGTTGTGGGAAGAGATCAAAGCTATGCGAAAGTAAGGCATACCTTTTTAATGAATACAAGTTAAAGGTTTCTGACTTGGAAATCACATACACAGCAAGGTAAAAATGCCCCATGGCACAAAGAAACTGCTGCCTGTCTCAATGAGGATGCTGCCATTTAGCTACCAGTATCCCCCAATTTAGGAGAAGGAGTAAGAAAGACAGTAGTACACTGACAATCAGTACTAGACCCCTGCCTCAATCTACTCTCCACTTGCCTCTTTTATTGTGTATTAAGCTCATGTAAGGGGCAAATTACGAGGAGTAGCAACTTGACAGCCCATCGGAGGACTGGATATGCCAGAGGCTGCTTAAAAAGTACAGTGATAAATCACTAAGATTTCACAGGTAGGTTATTTTGTTTCAAAAGATAAACGCTTCCTTGCTGTCACAAATCTGTAATGTGCATCCAATACACAGTAGCTCATTGTCCCTCCTTATTTCATTGCATAAGGTAAGAAACTAACTCTATATGCAGCAGTAGCAAAATGGAAAGAGGCAGTAAAATTATCTGTAACATAAAATGAAAGCAAGAAGCTGCTCTACTTCAATCAAACAAACAGAAACTTTCTGTGAACAACTGTTCACTGAGAAAGGGGGATTGAAAAGAAGCATCTCATGTTTGTACAGCAGTACTTGCTTGAGTAGCGGGTGGGAGAGACGATAAAGCTTCAGTGATGTCGTGGTTTAAGCCCAGGCCGTAAATTAGAACCACGCAGTCTACTCCCCCCCCACCTTTCTTCCCTCCACTCCTGGAGGGACGGGGAGGAGAATCTGAAGAATGCAACTCCCATGGGTTGAGATAAGAACAGTTTAATAACTAAGGTATAACACAAATCACTACTGCTACCACCAATAATAATAATGATAAAGGAAATAACAAGGGAAGAGAATGCAACACCTCACGGACTGATACCTCGACTCCACCCCAGCAGAGTTCCAGCCCTTCCGGGTAACTCTCAGTTCTGCATCCTGGGCATAACGTACTGTGGTATGGAATACCTCTTTGGCTAGTTTGAGTCAGGTGTCCTGTCCCTGCTTCCTCCCACCTTCTCCTCCTCCCTGGCAGAGCATGAGACTCACAAAGTCCTTGGTCAGGGTAAACATTCTGACCAGCAACTGAAAACATCAGCTTTATCAGTATTATTCCCAGGCCGAAAGTCAAAACCACAGCGCTGCACCAGCTACTAAGAAGGAGAAAAACTGACTGCTGCTGCTGAACCCAGGACAGGTGAACTGTCTTTTCTGGTTCCTGACCCCCTTATTGGGGCACAGGTACAGCTAGTCAAGGATTGACTAGGGAAAACCAGTACTATTTTGGCTATCACTATTGCAGGAATGAGTACTGCCTGCATCAGTCAGGAATTCAGCATCCTGGGCTATTCAAGAGAGCAATCTGTCATTGCTGCCTTGAGGAGGTTATTGTGAAAGATGATCAAAAATGGGTATCTGAACAACTGGACAACTGAAAGATGTATTCTCAGCTGGTGTTTATAGAGGGATATTGGACTGATCCGTGTGTATTCTTCAAAAGCAAACAGTTTTGATAGCAACAATGTAGACTTCCAGCACACATCACCAGCCGAGGCAAAGAAGCGAGTAGCAAGTGGCAAGCAAGTGGCTGAACAGCACTGTGGAACCAGGCAGGATTGTAGTGCTGTTTCTTGCAGCTGCTGATAAAATACTTGTTCTTAAGCACTTCTTTTCCTTTTTTTACTTGTCTGTCCTTGAAATCTGCCTTGTATTACCAAATGGAGGAGCTGGTGTTCTGCAAACTGTAGTATTTTGTGTGTGCTGGTTCTCTACAGGCAGCAGTGTGCCAAGATGTTGTCTGGAAGCTATGCCAATATGCAAGAGGGAATACAGTCTTTTGTGGCCAAAGAAAGCACAAACAAATGCTCAGCTTGTGAGAAGGGTAAGAGCTGAGTTCTGGAAGCCTACTGCCGCTGCTCAGCTTTATCCAGTGGTTGCTTGGCACCAAAATAATTGACAGTTCTGAGAACAGGCACTAGGATATAGAAATCCCTCCTTCTTGGGAAGTGCCTGTCTCACTGCGTTAGTGTGTGATGCGCCTTTCAGCTTTCTCTTTCACTTTGGTTTCTGCTCATTACATTTGGTAGCCAATGTGAGCTGTTTGTCATATCACAGTTTGTTTGCTTATATTCCTTATTTGTTTCAACAGTAGTTAACCGAAATCTATCCAATCATACGAATGTAGGCAAGTAGCCAAGATTCATTTAATTAAGAAAGAAAATGTTTTTCACAAAGCAAGTAAGCTTGATTGTAAGTCAAAGCATTGGTAAGCTATAATCAATGAACAAAGGCAATGTTATGTGGTTTGGGTGACCAATAAATAAATCAGAAACTTATGAGTACATAATTCATGGCCTACTTCTGCCAAAAAATCCATATCCTTGTATGTTGAATAATTTCAGTACTGGTGGACATTATTTTTATGGATTTATGGAATCATTTGTGGGTAATTCATGAGCAAAATCAAGGGCGCAATACATTTCTTTGATTGTTCATGTAGCTGCATTACTATACCATACCATACCATACCATACCATACCATACCATACCATACCATACCATACCTCTGAATCAACTCTCATTTTCAAAAGTAAGTGGCTGCAGCTGCATTCGAAAGAGACATGCTTTGTTAAAAAAAAAAAAAAAAGAAAAAGAAAAAAAAGTAGAAGTGGACAATTAGAAGAAAGTAAGAATTTTACTGCTGGGTTTTTTTTGCCTGAAAAATGCTAGAGGAGTCTATAATTAATAGTACCCAAGTAAAATAAAACAGGAAATAAAAGAAAATGTTAATTGCAGTGGTAATATCCCTTTTCTGCTCATCTTTCTGTAACAGTGCAAGAATTTGCTATTTGCTCTGGTACCACAAATTATTATTTTTTTTTAATCCAATTTTTCTCTAGCTTTTAAACTCTAAATCTCTATTCAGTTAGAATACAGGAATACAGTTGTATTCTGAGAAACAGGAAGAAATGTACCAAATGTTCATACCAAATGACTTTTCTAAAGACATTTGGCTATCTTTACCAAGTTATTTGTAATTTTAAGTTTCTACATTATTCAGTCATACTTATATAATCATCAAATAATGCACTGGTTAAGCTCATTTCTTGTCATTACAGATGATTTAAATTCAAACATGAAGTGAATCTAAACAAAAACAACCAGTATTTTTTATACACCCTCGTGCAGTAAGCAGCTGACCACAAGCTTTTTAATAAACTTAACAACTACAGGAGTTTGCAGCACTTGTCTTGGGCTATTACGGGTCTGTAAGAGCAAAATGGCATAGGAGTTAGGAGGCTATTGCCTAGCTTGGTTTTGTTTTAGCTTAACACTGGCTGTTCAGTTGTATGGTCTAAGTATAGCAATGAAAAAGTGGTCATTTTGTAACTAACCTGGGGTGAACTAGAAGAGGCAGGGCAGTCAAACAGACCTGTATAAAAATAGTCCTCAGCAGACCCAAAAGCAGAGAGAAAAGCAAGTTCTAGCAGAGAACTTAGGTCACTGGTGACTCACTGCAAACCCTTTCTCTTCTCAAGTGAGGCTGACAGTGTCAGTATTAGGATCCTGAAGGTCATGGAAAGGGTGAGCGTAACATTAGCAAATAGGGTTAGATTGCAGAAAGTCAACATATAACTAAAAGAATAAAAATAATAGGGATTATGAATAATTGGATAACTTGGAATACTTGTGTTATCGTTGTTGTAACTGGATTAATGTATGTCTTTTCTGTATTAGGCTGCCAAGGCACTAATTCGACTACTAATAAATACATGGCTGTGCATATGACGAGTGTTCCGTTAAGCCAAAATAAATTGCTTGTGTTTTAATGCAGTTTAGTGGTGGAGTATGAAGGCAGTGTAGGCAAACCCTTAAGGATTTGCTGAAAATTTGAGAGGGGCAGAGGGCAGAGACCGAGCTGTGGAAAGCTCTTCGTTGATAGTGACGAGTAATCAGAGGAACTCCTTTTAAATGTCCTTGGCCAAGAAGCAGTATTCTTCGTCTTCTTTAGAGGAGAGGATCTCTGAATTTATTGAGTAGCCCACAAAGCTCAAAGAGATAGAAATTGAAACCCTATAGCTCTGTGGAGGGGATAAAATGCACAAAGAGGGAACAAAGTTCAAGGGGATAACCACCCTTTCCACCATACACAAGAGGAAATAAAACCCTGCTGGATCAGTATTTCTGAAGAAGTGTCCAGGATATTCACTCTGTTTCACTCACACATGCACGCATAGATGACCCATTTCAGTCCTGAGGCTTTTGGGCTGGAAGACAAGCTTTTTCTCTAAAATAAGATAGAGACCAAAAAGCTGGACACCAATGGGAGTCACTAAAATGTCTTGTAATAATACTAATTGGGGCTGCGTGTGTGGAGCTACCAAAATAAATTTGTATGCAAGCAAGATGACATATGGTTTAGTTGCCTTAAAAATAGTATATGGCTCACTATGTCCCAAATGATCTTAGTACCCTAGTGAAGGTAATTATTCAACCAAAAATATACAGATTCAAAATAACTTTTAGAAGAGTTTCAGGGGGAAGAAGGATCCCTCTCAAAATCAGAGTGTTTCATATAAGATTATGTTCTCAGACTTTACCATTTCAGGTGCAAGACCTGTATCTAATAGGCTGCCACTCACAAGTATCTTCTATGAGGAATGTAAAACCATATGGGCTTTCTAGATCCCAGGTGGGATTTAAATAGTAGAGGCAGGGCTTAGATACAATTTTAAGTGCATATCACAGCAGAGGTTCTACATTTAATCAATATAAAGAACTGTGACTATAATCCTCGTACTTGCTTTTCTCCACTCCGCTCCACCCCCATTCCCCCCCCCCCCCTTCTGTGATTTCCTTTATGAAACTGTCATGTTAAATAACAGGTTTATTCCATTCAGTTCCTTCAGATTTTCTTATCAATTTTGTTTTAGTGAACTGAAAAACAATATATAAAACTACCCACTGATTCAGTTGCTACTCTTCCTCTTAGATGTGACCCGTTTACTCTGAATTCTTATTAACATTTACGTCCAAGAGAGTTTGCAGTGAGCTTCAGTGAGACAAAGATCTAGCTGTAAATGTCATACTTTGTGTAAAAATGCTGTTACTATTCTGATCAAGTCAGTGGTCTTTTCTTTGTACACTCAGAGACAGGTTTTGCAAAGCAAAAGACAATCATTTAGCTAAAACATCCTGCATATAATTAGTAACGGATGTTTTATGTATACTTTAATTGATCACTCATGATGTTGGATTTTTCTAATTTTTCTTGTAATCATCATCTGCTTTTGTATCCTCTTACCAGTTGTTAGCCTCCTTCTACTTTTGACACAAATCAGGATTTATGGGTTTAGGAGATCTGGAATTCAGTCCAATTCAATATATATGGATAGGCCATACACTGTAAACAGGAAATCACAGAGCTGAAGAATTCTCCATTCACTGAGGGTATATTACAAAAGAGATGGTTAATGTTTTATGTAAGAAAATACTTTGGGCAAAATGTAATAATATAAACAAGGAGGCTTTGAGTTAGAATTTATTTACTGCAAAATGAAAGGCAGTTGTATAGATTGCTATTTACATAGTAAGAAGAGAAAAAATCCTGCTGCAGAAAAATTGACAGCACTTTTTTGTTTGTTTACTTGCCTCTAGAATTCTTAATTCTATTTAATTTTGTTTCTTTTTCTCTGAAAGTAAACTATTCTGTTTTAGGTTTTATAAATTAAGGCAAGGCTTTAGTCTTCTACTGCAACATTTAAAAATTAATGCGGTGATATGTTTACCTGCATTATCACTGTGATAGAAATAGAAAAGAAAGTGTTCTTCAAAAGCTCAAATGTGGGTTTGGCCCTGAAGATACTACTGTTAATTATGCCCAGAGAAAAGCAGCATCAAGAAAGAGGAATCTGAATTAAAAATGAAGTATTATCATTGTCATGGTTTAAGCTCAGTTGGAAAATCAGCCACACAGTCCTCACTCACTACCTCCCTCTTTCCTCCCCCCGCTCCCAGAGGAATGGGCAGGAGAATGGAAAGAATGTACCTCCCACAGGTTGAGATAAGAGCAGTCCAGTAACTAAGGTATAACACAAACCACTGCTGCTACCACCAATAACAATAATCATAAGGGAAATAACAAGGGAAGAGAATACAATAACACCCGCTGACTGATACCCAGACGGACCAAGCAGTGAGCTAGCGCTTCTGGATAACTCTCAGTTTACATCCTGGGCATGACGTGCTGTGGTATGGAATACCTCTTTGGCTAGTTTGAGTCAGGTGTCCTGTCTCTGCTTCCTTCTGGCTTCCCCTCCTCCCTGGCAGAGCATGAGACTCACAAAGTCCTTGGTCTGACTAAATATTTGAGCAGCAACTGAAAACATCGGCCTTATCAGTATTATTCCCAGGCTGAAAGTCAAAACCACAGCGCTACTCCAGCTACTAAGAAGGAGAAAAACTGACTGCTACTGCTGAACCCAGGACAATTATTTTTAAGAAACTGTAGAACTATGGAAATAATCTGGGTTAATAAGTAGTTCAAGAAGATTTACTTAGAGACTGCAACTATATGTAGCTTGGACTTTTTCAAAATGACAAAGTGAAGTTCAGTTTTATACACCTACAAAGAAGAATGAGAAAAGAGACTCTAATTCAGGTAGTAATGAAAATAATCAAATTGAATTTGGAGCTGATCTTTTTTTTTGTCTGTCATGTATAAGACAACGTGTCATTTGTCACTCATAGGCAACAGTACATTATAGTTTCATCTATAATGACATATTTAAACATGATTCTAAAATTCCAACAGTAGCTTCAGAAAATAACGTTGCAAGGCAAGGAGAGCTAAAGAAGAGTAATGAAGAAATCTCCTCACTTAAAAAAGCATCATTGACTTCTTAAGTGTCAGTGGGTAAACCACTTATCATCTCTAGTTCCCTCTGTACAATCAGGCTTAACTTTATTAAAGGATTGTTATTGGGACAAATAAACTAGGATTTTTGAGGAATTAAACTAACCTCAGGACATAGTTAATGGAATTGGGTCATGATACTGGCTTCGTTAACTAGTACAGAAATTAATCTGTTCTGAGTCACTATCTGCAATTTTATGCTTGTGCGAGAATAGGGAAAAAATCAATAACAGATTATGTAAAGAGAAAAGACATTAGGTTAGGCTGTTTAAAATTTAGGAGTTACAAAATAATGTTAAATAGGATGACTTACTGGGCAAGTCATATGATTCAAAAGGAAAGGAGCAATCTGTTTATTTTGTGTGTGTATCGTATATATGTACCTAATCTGAAAATAAAAGTATATATATATATGTACATATGTACCTAATCAGAAAAAGAAAAAAAAAAAAAAAAAACCCACAAAGATGACAAAGCCTATTTAAGTAGCCATGATATATGAGTTCATAGTTCCACAATGAGTGCAATCTGATGATAGCACTTGATTAGGAAACCTCCATATCCATCCTGCATGTGCTTGTGCCACAGCAGTTTTGTTTGTATTGCTGTAGACCACATCCCTGAATGTTAAAAATTACCTAGCAAAGGGGAATGAGCTACTAGGGGAGCAGATAGAACAGAGAATCTCCAAAGCCAGTATTGCTACTTGTCCTGGTTTAGCAGTAGCAGTCATTTTTTCTCCTTCTTAGTAGCTGGAGCAGCGCTGTGTTTTTGGCTTTCAGCCTGGGGATAGTACTGATAAAACTGATGTTTTCAGTTGCTGGTCAGAATGTTTACCCTGACCAAGGACTTTGTGAGTCTCATGCTCTGCCAGGGAGGAGGAGAAGGTGGGAGGAAGCAGGGACAGGACACCTGACCCAAACTAGCCAAAGAGGTATTCCATACCATAGTACGTCATGCCCAGGATATAGAACTGAGAGTTACCCGGAAGGGCTGGAACTCTGCTGGGGTGGAGTCGAGGTATCAGTCCGTGAGGTGTTGTATTCTCTTCCCTTGTTATTTACTTTATCATTATTATTATTGGTGGTAGCAGTAGTGATTTGTGTTATACCTTAGTTATTAAACTGTTCTTATCTCAACCCATGGGAGTTGCATTCTTCCGATTCTCCTCCCCGTCCCTCCAGGAGTGGGGGGAAGAAAGGGTGGGGGGAAGTAGACTGTGTGGTTCTAATTTACGGCCTGGGCTTAAACCACAACACTACTAAATCCTTCATAAATTGAATCTTAAAAAAACTATTTGACTCCCAGGAAATGGAAGTTTTGAGATGCTGTAAATAAAAAACAAACAGCCAACCCAAAATATCCCCTAATATTCCATCACTCCTTAAATTTACGAGCTATGACTGCACACGCAGTAATGTAATTAGTATGGTCCAAAAATATGGTGCAGAAATAGAGAACAGGTGGGAGGACCTTATGCCTACACAATACGTGTTTCAAGGAGAGTAATTTTTGTCTGCTGTCCAGACCTGAACACTCCAGCCGTTGGAGAGCACCTTTCATTTCCAGACAACACATCATCAGCTGGATGAATACCTAAAAGCATTTTAAGCAATCTTAGACCACTCCCGAGTGCTGACCCAAGCATGGTAAATCAGAAGATTCACTTCAGAAATGAATCCAAACTAAAGCTGTAATGTATATGTCTATTTTTATTTTCATCTCTCTCATGAGAAAGTATCAAAAGATCTTACAATTTGCTTAGGGCTTTCCTCTAAGGTACGAAGGAAGATCCACAAGAACAATTCCATGTGGTTAACAGCACACCAGTGAGAACTAACAAACGTGTTCTATAGCATCTCATTTCAAAGAACTTTGATAAATATTAAATACATTAGTAAACCTCTAAGCTTGTCTGAAATTGAATGGTGGCCTAAAAGCCAGATTTGTGCTTCCCTTTTGACTAGGAAGAGGATTCCAGAGAGGAAGGGGCTGCCTTCTGTCCTCTCACTGTTATGACATATGCCAGGTTACCTCTAGTTTTCCAAGTGTTTCATAGAAAGAGTGAGAGGGACTGATTCTGTTACTTAAGGGTTCTAAAACTTGGGCAGGTTAATGAAAAAGCTGGAAGCCAGGTCAGTGTGTTTGGCTATGAATTTTAACCACCCAATAGAAAAAGATTTTTAATAATCTTGCTACTTTGTTCTGTATTATCTGCAGCATGTGTTTTGTTATAATATTAAAAAAAATGATTCAGAATTAAACATATCACCACTCTGAAAAAAATGATGAGTCACCTCTCGAGAATCTGCGCCTGAAAAACTACTCCTCCATACATCTGTGCAGTGGCTATAGGGTACCAATTAGGCAACATGTCTGTCTGGGTTAATTTAGCAGGAATTTACATGATCCATACATTTATTTGTAGTGAGTCAGTCATCTGCAATTTTATTAATCTATTCATGCGATGTAGTAATTCATCAACACTTTTCCTGTCACTGGGTCTTTCCCAATTTATTTGTGTAACTGCCAACATCAAAGATTAATCCTGAAATAAAAGATCATCCTATTTCATAGCAGAAAGAATTAAAACATCAAAGTTTGCTAAGGATTCAGTACATTTTATGTTAATTTTTAGTACCTGACAGAAATGCCTCACTAGGTCAGAACTTTGAAGCTTTTCCAGAAAGGAACATTTTGCCTTACAGAAATGCAGAATAATTAGTGCTTTCATAATTAATCTATTAGGTAGATATTTTACCTGAAAAAGTTGCCAACCTGTGCCAAGTGATTTGATATGTTCAAAAGCATTTGTTTAGTTTAAAACTAAAGAAAATTCTGATATACTAAATACATCTTTGATCTCAGAAGTGTATTCTTCACAGCAAAACAGGGGCCTCTGTATCCTTAAAGAAGGTTCAAGATTCAGCATCAAGACAGTTTTCTTAAAGAAAGGTCAAATGCTTTTGTTAAAAGACAAACAAAACCAAAAAACTCACTGCTTTTCCTTTAATGTGAGGACATCTAGCATAGTCAAGTGTATTTCTCTCTTTTATCATAAAATGACAGCTCAACCCTAGTTCCAACACATCTAGTATGGTAACCTGATTCATGAGGTTTTGCCCTGCATGTATTTCAGGGTCATGTAAATCCAAGACCTTCAAAGCAAACTATAACTAAAATTGACAAGTTTTGATTCCCCAACCCACTTCTGTGTATTTGAAGGTTTTCTCATTTGTTGAAAGATCCAACTTTTGCCTCACTGAGATCACTAAGAAGTAAAAAGTAAAAACTGAAGCCAATGATCAGCTGTTATTTTTCTTTAAAAAGTCTTGGGGGAATCTAATATTTTTCTTCAGTATTAGAAACCAATAATATTGGACCATTCTAACAAAATCCATCAAGCTAGTTCACTATGATCAGATTGTGAAACGGACCAGATCTTCAAAAGTAGCCTTTAACTGGCAAGCCATTTTGTGTGTACCATTGGTAGTATCTTTGTTTGAATCTGCAAATTGTTTTTTGAACTGAGAAGTCTTGTGTTTAATTTGTGCTATTACTATTCTGAGTAAGTGCTAACACTGGACATAAAAAACGTTTTGGGAGCTTTGTTTGGAAACCCAGTGTAGGCATAATGTTATAGTTATGCACTTTGCATTAATAGTAGAATTTCTTATGAGTTTTCTACTATTTATTCTGAAGTAGACCTTTCCTTGAGAGGAAAAAAAAAAAAAAAAAAAGGCAGGAACAGACTGCTCCTACTTTGAAATTCCAGTGTTATTGCTGAAAAATACTTTTGGGCTTCTGTGTTCATTTGCTGATATTATCACAGTTCAGTGTGAATTGCAATTTAGATTTAAAATCTAACAACCAGTCATCATTATTCCATTTTCCACATCCTGCCTAAGCTGAAATAGTACGTTAATTTGAACAAACTGAAAATAATGTTTCTTACAGAAATCTCGCTAAATTATGTAGGATTAAAACAACCTAGATATCATAAAAAAATCCCACCATTATTTTTTAATCATTATTTTTTAGCTAACATAGCCAGATAATAACCCTAAGCAAGATTGCTTTTGTAATTTAGGCAGGTATTTAGGATGGAGATACTAACCCATCTAGCTCCCATTGCCTGATCAGGGCAGTTGGCAACGCGAATTGCAGCCCTTCCAAGGCCTTTCTCTCCATTCTTTGGGAATACATAGCACCTTGATATATTCAGGTAGGATCATAACTATAATTTTAGCTATGAGTAAAACTGGCATTAAAAAAGAGAATGTGTGTGCAGCCTGTAAGCCTTGCAATCTTTCACTGTGGCAGAATACCTTTTTAAAAAACACTGTCATGTTTGCAGGGGACAAAGGAAGTAGAAAACACCAGGGGGTTGGGGGTTTCTTCTTTTTCCTTTTCACATGGGTTCTTGCCTCTGCTTCTGATGATGATGATAATACTTAATCTTTTTGGCAGCATAATATCATTTTTTTCAGTGTTATTACAAGTAGAGATGCTTTATGATGAACATAGTATCAGTCAGTGACAAAATCTTTAGGCCTCTAGCTGCAGACTGCATTCATTTTAAATCTATTTCATTTGGTAGATTTAGAATCAGTTAAAAACTTTTAAAAGTGGTCACCTAACTAAAAACCATTTCTGATTTTCTCTACTTTCAGCCTGTTCTCTAGTGTAGCAAAAATATATATTTTTGTGTCTGAGAAGGTTTGCAGGGAGTTTACTTTTCCCCTTTGGTACACAGAAGCTCAAGTAAACAACATCTGTAATATCTGACCTTCTGTGCACAGATTCTCCAGTGTGCCCTGAATAAACCAAAAAATCTAAACCCTTTGTATCTGGATCCTTTAAAGTGCAGGGATATGCTGTAAGTCAATCAATATCAATATATTTAAATAAATTCAGATTATTTGAAAATTAAATAAAAGAAGTAAAATCCACAGATTCCTTACACTTTCAGAATTCGTAATGTGTTTCAGAAAGGTTTGCTCAAAATCAGTTTTTCATTGCAGAAAGCAGTAACTGCAACATAGTCTCAAAGCACATATTTCACTTGCCTGTCACTTTCCTAAACTTCAAACTTTGAGAAACAGTTTCCTAGACCTAATATCTTCCCACAGGCTTCTTGTTATTTCTCTTTAAACATAAATTAACCAATTTGTAGAATATGGTGAAAAAGAAGTAAAATATGGTTCTCTCACACTAAAAACCAAAAGAAACAAACAATCCAGTTACTTCTTTGTTGTTGTTTTTTGTTTTTCATTTTTTGTTTTAACAGAACCACTCCCTCTGCTGCTGGTATCAACTGCTGAAACTTGGCATGGAAAGACCTCTTGCTGTGGGAAAGTGCCTCTGCATGTTCTAGTAAACATTTGCTTTGAGTTGATCAAGTTGTGAGAGTTCACAAATCATGTACTGGGTATGTACAATAGGTTTACTTCATACAGTTTTGCTAGGTTTGTAATATATGAAGGCTATCTCCTATGCTGGTTAATGAAGTTATACTGCAGGTGCACAGATCTGAGGAAAATCTTCAGCAGGGGTCCTGCTGTTGATAACATTCATCAAAGAAAATCCATCTGCTGCAATGCAGACTGTGAGGTCTGCAACAACTGAGTAAAAAACTTCCTTTTCCCTTCTTCCCAGGAAGCCTCATTTGGGAATCCCATGGATGAGAACTGTTCTTGTCACCCTTTGCTCAGCAGCAATATTTTCCATCATTACGGTGTGGGGACCTGGGCCCTTGCTGAAGATGCCTCCTGTCTTGACAGCTGTCTGCAAGGATGCCCACACAAGCCAAGTCCCATTAGGGGCCATGCTTGCCCTGAGGGAATGAATACCTCTGTCATTAAAAATGTAGGAGGAGCTTAATTTTATCTTTTGTAATCAGAGTTGCAAACTTTTATTCAGCTCTAAGTACAGAGACTTTCCACAATGTAACTGACCACTCTGGATATTAAGATATTTTTTGTTATTATCTCTATTATGGTAGTGTATTGAAGCTTCCAATCCTATACATAGGAATGTTTTAATACACATCACATGGGAAAATGCTGCTCTTGAAACTTAAAGAAAAGGCAGACGGACTTGGGAGAAAAAGTCTTGGCAGACAGAACTTTCAATAAGCTCTTAATTGACTTAGGATAAGAAGTCCCTTAATAGTGAAAGACTTACGCATTTTTACACATGTGGCAATTTCCCTAAGGTTAAACAGAGGGATAAAAAAAGTGTATCCAAACCTTGTAACAGACATTGAAATGATAATTTAACTGGAAAACTATTCATATAGTTCACATATTATCTGAAAAATCACTTTCAGTAAGCCAGCTGTCCTTAATGCGTTATAGGCATGACATTAGCTAAAGGGGTGCTATCCTTATCTCCTTTTCTCTTGTCCACATGACCTATAAAAGTCATAAACCTTGTGCAGAAGCTCCTACAAGACTATTCCCAGATAATCCTTCAACATAAACTCAGCTGGGTTTATGGCAGCTTTGTACACCTGGAGCGGGAATAGAAAAAGCAACCTTTACTTTTCTGACCTGTAATCCAACCCTGTAGCAAACAAAGATAACTCCCAGTTAGTGACATGTTTGTGGCTCTTTGCAGTTTTTTTTTCCTGCTGGAGAACAAGCCAACAGTCCAAGGGTTCTGCATTTTCTTAGTATTGCTTCTTCTATCCCAACACACATAACATACACATTTATATGAATCAGTTACTGAAGTGACTGCAAGTGCTAACCTTTTTAGGCATCTGTGCTGATATACTGAGGGCTGGATCTTAAAGAAAACTGTCTACAAAATCAGCTCTAACATGTTTAAGGCAAAGGTGAAACTCAATCTTGGATGCATCAGCTCCTCCCTATGTAAAATATATCAGAAAGCTAACAAAATTATCTCTTAACAGATGAAGTAGTGTCTGTGACTTGTAAAATTCTTAAGCCTACTCTAACAGAATAATTGAGTAGCTATGGAGAATGTTATGTTCTGAAACTAATGTAAAATTTTAAGGAAGTGATTTAAGTATAGCGTTATTAAAAAGAAAAGAAAAAAAAAAAAAAAAGCAAAACCAAAACCCAAACAGAAAAAACCCCAAACCCCAAAAAAACCCCAAAATGTAAGTTCAAATCTCTCAGTGTTTTATATAAAGAATCCTTTACATCTAGAGATAACTATCATAAATAGAAGAAACAGAGAATCAGAAACAATAAACAAATTACCAAGTAACCTAAAAAGAGTAATCGTAAAGCACCATCAATGTGAATTCATTTTAACCTCAGTGTCTCAGCACCAGGATGACTTTGCTCACACTGGAATAGGTGCCACGCAAGAGATTATTGTTCTTTGTCATGCTGTCTCACAGTCAGAGCTGGGGATGCTATAGTAACACCCAGGATACTACAAGGTTTACAATATGAAGGGGAAAAAAAAGGAGGAAAGTGAGACTAGCACTAAGAAAAATCTGCATTTTTTAGTTTTATAACAGTGATCAGGAAGAGGAAGCATGAAATCCCCAGAGAATATGCCAACAGAAATACAGAATGAATTAGGACTGAAGGATCAGATACAGTTACTGCAGCTCTGTGACCAGACTGTATCTGTAATCCCATGACAGCAAACAGGCTCATAGGTGACCTTTGGAGAAAATAAGTAATGGAAATCATGAACAGCAGATTGAGAAGTGTAAAGACTTTAAGAATATTGATATTATAAACTAACTCTTTTGCTGATACTTTGGACATAATTAGAAAGTGACAAATATTTCTGAGATGATCTGTTTAAATATTTGGAACACAAGAACTCTTAAATACAATGAAAAAATGCACCCATTCAAAGAGTACATTAGTATTTTTTTGTCTTTTTAAATGTGACTACTTTTTATGATTATTCTTGGGACTGCAACAGATCCATCGGTCATTTAATTTATTTCCTGTCTGCCATTTGATATAGTAAATAGAATGACATTGGCAGTTTAAAACAGTAAACATGACAGGAAACTTGATAGGTTTGAAACAAAAGCACAAGCACTCCCAGTTCCTTTCAAAATGTTTAGCTGTTCTCTACTTTCTCTGTCCACCAGCCTGCTCTAATCACTTACTGATCCTTATCCTGGAAAAAAGTTGTTGCAAATTTAGTTTTAAGCATCAGGTTTAAATCACTGAGTAATAAAACACAAGTGGTACCTAGTTCAAATGTATATAAGACCAAACAGAGAAGAAACTGAGTGGAGTTTTATAGTCCACGATTTACAATGTATCAAGCTTTGCAATTTCATGGCACTTTTTAACGTTATGTTCCTCAGGAACTGCTAAAAGGTGCAAATTTCCAAATCAGTATAAAAAGTTTTAAGGTTCAAAGCATATTCAGTGTTCAAAGGGGACATGATTTGAATGTTTCACCTGATGTTTTTGACTATGCTTTGGTATCTCTTATTAGACCAAACAATTTTTAAATCCAGGGATGTAGTCATATATTTTTTTTAAATATAATTGAAGTGTTATTATCTAAATTGTTTTATTCACTGAGGATTATGTACAACTCAGCAGTTTGTGGTGCTTAGAATTTCTAATTTTAGAGCATTAACTGCTTCACTGTAGGATTTGCCTTTAACAAAATTTTGCCTTTGTTCTTTATCAGTGCACAGGGGAATGCCAAATCTTGTAAGACAAGTAGCTCCCCAAGAAGTAATTTATGAAGGTAATTCTTTTATGTGTGGTATGCACACATCTCCACTGTGGAGAAAGTAACCTCAGTGAAAGGATTTTACATATTATCTTGAAATCACTATGGCAAGGTTTGATCCTGCTTCAGCCATCTAAAAGCTTGATATCTATTCCAGGCCTATCTAAGCCTTCTTGATAGCCAAAGGAGAATAAGACACAGCAAATGCCAAAGGTTAGAGACTTGTTAGAAGTTGATAAGTTTGTCTGGTGTTGGCAGAGACTCTGGGTGGTTGCTTTGAGATACCTAAAGGTAGATTGGATGGACCATTGTAATCTCCCTTCTCTGATAGTGGATTGAACTAGGGGAAAACACAGATCATAACCAGAATTTCTCAGAACCTTCTTTAGTCATTAAGCTGTTACTAATAAAATCAACATGCTCTTGCTAGTAGCGGGCAGCTGCTAACACAGCTTGTGCACTGGCACACTTGCACTCTCACTCGGTTACCTCCTGGTGCACAGCAGGGAAGACAGCCCCAGACTCTTGTTCAGAAGCACAGAGTTAAGTTATTCTGTATCAGACAGCAGAAAATAGCCTTAGTGATGCAAAATCACCTCTCAATCACAGATACTTCTCATGAAAGACAGACGGAATCCTACACTTTTCTATTCATATATGCAGTGTATTCATGTACTGCCATCTATTTATTATCCAGACAAATGCCTGATCACAGTTAGATGTTTGACAATATCTTTCACAGTCAACATTATATAAATAGCATGCAAGATTAATGATCCAGCAATCATAGTCTGTATCAGCTGGCCTAAACTCACTTTTTTTCCAAAATCTATGTACCAGTTGTAATGCTTTTACATAGGAGTACTTTGGAAGGGTTATGGGGTGAACGCAGGGCTCTGAGCACTAAGATTTCCCTTATGAGTCTGCTTCTCACTTGCTGATATGGACACAGCCATTGTACTTTGCTTAAACCCATTCTGTACTGCAAAATATTTAAATTCTTAACAATCTCATTATGATTTATTTCCTGTCATTATCAAAGTTGCAAGCCATGTCTAGTAGATATCTGCATTACACACTGGCCTGCTTGTTCAACAGCTGCTTTTTCAGCTCCCTAAACTAATGTAAGATAATAGCCATGATAATCCAGAATTTCTTGAGCATAAAGAAACCTATGCAAAATTTGCAGCATAGATCTGACATTTCCGAAATGCATTGTCACAGACAGTTTAAGATTTTTATATTTCTTCTTTGTCATGGGTTTTAGCATGATCTCACTAACCAATTTGCTATGGAATTGTCTTCTCTCTTTCTTTAAATCTCTTTCATTTAGTTTGTTCTCTGAAACTGTATTTTTGTTTTCTCTATGTATGTCTTAACGTTTCTGTCTTCATGAGTTCTTGTGATGCCTGAGTTAGAATACATTTATACTAATATACAACTTCAAATGGACTTTTGTGGTTGATACAAAGATGGAAAGAAAGTAATTTCTAAGGTGGAGTTCATCTCTTCTTAAAACAGACATTTAGAAGGAGTCAAATTATGTTTTTAAGATTAGCTATTTCTCTGACAAGTGACTGGCTGAGTAACTTAGAGGGACAATCTCGGAGGTCAAGCAAGTATACACCTGAAAGTAGATGATATATATTCAACCAAGTTTGGAAAACTGTTAGGGTTCACAAATAAATTCTGTGAAGAAATGCTGTTGATGCTGATGCATCTAAAATCATTCCCGGTGACAGGAACTTCCCTTGATTGCAGCTGCTGCTATCTTTATGTAGCTTGCTGCTGTTCTGGCCCGTGCTACTTCTTCTGTGCAGAAAACTTATGCTTTGCTTCTTTGCATGCTGTTCGAGTCTGAACGTTTTAACAATCTACCTTACAGAAGTTCTATTTAGAGGCAGGACGCTGAAATGGTGTTTTATTCCACATCTACTCTATTAATTGTCTCTTGCCAAAAATGCTTAGCTGTTAGCATTTTGTGCACTTACTGGACTAAATGGCTGTGTGGGAGCCTGATTTTCTGTTCTGTAGCACACCCCTGCTTTTTACCTTGCCAGAACATGCAATCCAAGCTGAGTGAATTGCTTTGGCTTCTAAATCACAGTGGTATAGTGAACTTGTATCAACCTCTTCTAACGTCACTCTTCACTCTTAGTCTTAGGCTACTGAGGCCCATTAATACCTGATCCCAAGCAGGTCCTAAAGATTCATCAAAACTGGATGTTGAACTCAAGAAAATAAAAATCTGTTGTAAGTATTTCAGATGTTTCTTACCTTTTCCCCTTCATGAAATTAAAGTAGGATCTTTCAAAAGCTTTATTCTTGTTAGGAATGCAATGATCTCCAAACTTCTGTGTCACAGTCTGATAACTTATTCTTCCTGACTTAATTGAAGGGAGTTAAATGTCGCACAGCCAGCAACTTCAAAACATGTATTTATGCTATTGCTTTTTGTGACTCCTCTCACCTTCATGAAGAGATAGATCAGTTTGGGTTTTTTTTCAGGTCTTTGTTTTACCTGCATTCCCACTACTGTATATGAATTTTAGATTGCTTCCACATTGTAACTGCTTTTTCTTCTGTGCCAGCGTTTCAACATGCTTTCTTCTGTTTCTGCCCTTTACACTTTTGCTGTACTATCACAGTTAGTAAGGTTTTTTTGAGGTGTTTATGAGTGAAAAAGGACTCTAATGTACAAAAGTTAAGCTACCAACATTGATGACAAGCTTTTGAAATGGAAAGATAAGATTGGTGGAACATGTCTTTGCATATTACATCTTGTGTAAACCAGGAAACTAATTTTGAGAGGTCATTCAAACACTTTAGCTATATATTGCCAGCTCAGGTCCATAAAGCTGCTGAAGCTTACTTTCAAAAAATCCGTTATCCTTATATTCTATGCACTATTAAACAAAAATGCCAATTGTTATATATCTATGCATTATAAATACTTGAGGTATTATTTCTTCAGCACAATGAAGTGAAAATACTTAAATTTGGTAAAATATAGTAGCTCTATGCCTTAAGCAGCTCCAAAAATATTGAGCCATTTTATTTTACTCCAGAGGGATAATGCTCAGAGCTCACTAATGGTCTTATATTCCTTTACCAGAAAATTAAAGTTGTAAGTATTGGTAAGCCTGTTGCTGGTTTTGTTATTGCTTTATGTTTGCGTTGGAAATAATTCATTGGCTAAAGTACAATAAAAATCTTACCCCACATATCATGCTCAGGTTTTTAAAGATATGTACTTAAAATGCTATAAAATTCTCTGCAGAATTTTACTTTGCACTGTGTTATACTTTATTTTGTTTTACTTTGGAGCTGTGTTCCTCTGGTTTATAATCAACATATATAGATTTGAAAATAAATCAGTATAATGCTTTCAAAACATATTTCAAGTTTTCCTGCATTTAATATTGACTGTGTGTACTACAATCCCTATAAGCTTAAAGAATCACAGTGGTTCAGATGAATCTGAAATCTGCTATATTCTGGCAACTCTTTATAGACCCCTTGCTATATCTGTATTAACAAGTTACATCTGCCAAACACCATCCTCTGGCACTGAGGCTGTTCCAAGCAACAATTAAAAGTATAGCCTCAAAAATTGGAGGGTAGATGGCAGAGTTACACTTCTTTCAAATACTCATGAATTCTTTGGGAGATCTGTTACTTAACCTGGACCAAAAGTCTGCTAAAATCTGGTAGTTGGTTGTCTACCGACATCACATAGAGGTCTAGTGACCTGGAATATTTTCTGATGCTGGTATACATGTGACCTCTGAATCCCAAATCAGGAATTGATTCTGCTGTAAATACATTGGGCTCTTTCCTGGCTTTCAGGAATCATTCACATCAGTCTCTTAATTTCCATTTAACCTCCTTCTTAGGAGAACTGCCAAGTGGCTGTGTAACATAGAAATGATTTTGCTGTGGCCAAATATGTTATTTTCAGAGATTTTTCAAATCTTTCCAGAGCTCCTCTAATCCTTGCTTTGTCAGCTTTAATATTTCTGGAGAAGCTATAGATGGCAGGATAGCATCTATTTTCAGAAATCTCTGCTATAGGCAAGAGTGGTACATACATGCAGTAGTGGTTTAGCAGGAGAAAGTGTGAGCTCAGATGTTTCAACAGCTCATATAGTCACATGCTAACAATTAAGTCAGAAACAAGTATTAAAAGCTTTAGAAATAAGGATTTAAATTGTAAGACTGAAATAATTCTAATCACAATGAGGCAAATATCACAAACTCTGACAGTGCAATCGACTTCTGTCAGTGTGTACATCTTGTCCTGGCATGTCATGGTGCTGGGCTCAGTGCTGACATGTGCCATCCATGCTTAGCAAAGGGGAAAACTAAAGCACAGTAAGACTTTATTGAGGGTTACGAAGTTCCTGTGGAGACGGACCGTACTGTTGCCTAAATAAGACCTGCCAACGCGTTTGAGTGAATTTCTATAGAACAGTCATGCAGGTTCCAGTGAAATACATTTCCTAGTGACACAGGCAGCTAACCTCAACTTATGAAACAAATGTTGCTCTTAGGTTACTGAGGATGTCACCTCAGTATTATTAGTGGTAATAAGTTATGAACATAGGGAAAGTACTTGAAGAAAACCTGTGGGAATTGCTCACATAACATACATTGCAATTTATTTTACCACTTTGAGCACACTGTCATTGGACAAGTCTGTCTAACAGCTGAGTTCAGCCTACTTTCTAGGATGCCAGTGCTCCACCAGTGGCACAAAAGTATTCATACTTTTATTCATCCATTATAACTAATGTTAAGTAATGTTTTCTCCTGGAAGACCAGCTGTAGAGTGAGCATCTAGTCTGAAACTACTCTAAGAAGCCCTAGAGGAATGATTTTGAATACACTTTTTGAGGCTTGCTTCTCTTTAACATGTACAAGTCCTGAAACAGGCTAAAAACCCTGCTGTGGTAATGTCAGTCCAATCCTTTCTTTATACACCAGATTTGAGACATTTTTAAATATATATATATACACACACACACATTTCAAATATGTCTAATATACAGACTTGAAATACAAATATGTATTTCAAATTCAGTGAATGTTTTGAATATATTCAAAATACATTTATAAAACCCTCTATATATATATTTACGTTTTTATATTTCCCACATAAGTAGCAACATTTATTTATTCAGCTTCTTGTATAATAGGTGTACATTTCTTGAACAGACTCAACAGCTGGTCTCTGGAGAAAAGAAACACTGTGATTAATGCTATTTATAAAGAAACACTAAACAGCAACTCCTTTCAGTGAATGCCCTTGGCTAATTTTTGAAAGCATCTCTCTTTTCAATACTGGCATTTTCTTTAAAACAATAATATGAAAGCAGCAAATTTTCAAACTGTAGAGCTCACGGCTGAACACTTAAACCTGAAGCAGTAACTCAGAAATATGGATGTAAGGAAATTCCTACCTACTGCCCATTCTCTAAAAATAAAGCAAACAAGAAATAGTTATGAAAAAGTACTTTAAGCAGAGAGTAGAAGAAAGTAACAAACATACAGAAAGAAATAGGAAAACTTCTCAATAGAATTTGAACAGAATGCATTATTCCTGATGAGTGATTTCTACTCTTTCTGCCTCCAAGTCTGATATCCATTGTGTTCTTCTGTTATTCCATGTACTGCTTCTTCACTTCTCCCACACTACTCCATGTGTTTTGGCCCTTCCTTTCCTTGTCTGCAGAAAACCATTGTTGCCATTCCATGCTCTGCCTAGCTTACACTTCTAATCACATCACTGTTTTGTGTCAAGCTGCCACATTAAATTCAGATTGGTAGCATGACTTTTGTACAGAAGGGTTTAGCTACATGTTTCTTGGGAATATAATTTATTTATTAATATATAAATTGTTGCAATATAATAAGCTGAATTCAACAGTTGAATAAGATGTAATGAAATTCAGATCACATTGTAAGATTGAAACTCTTATGTTCCTTAAAGTAAAGTTTGTTTTTTTCTGTCACCGTTTTGAAAGCAAGCCTGATTTTATTCTATTTTACTATAATATAATCCATAAATGTATGCTTTATACACAAATATTCATTATTTGCAGTGACAGTTTTTAGAGAGATAAATAACTTTGTATCTCATTGCTTATGGAGTCCTCCTTTTCATTATGGCAAGGAACACAGGCAAAAAACCACAAGAAACAGCACCTCCATTGAAGCAGGGCTTAATTAGCTGCATTATTGCTTTGTGAAGAAGTAGGATTGAGCAAAACTGCAGCCTGAATAAAAAAAATCCTGAATGACAAATAAGGTTGTCTGACAACCTTGTATTAATCAAAGCAGTCATCTAAGGCTCTTCTTAGATGAAGAACACCTTATGTTCCAAAAAATTATGGAGGACAGGTCAGAAAGCACAACAGGCTTCATCCACTTCATTTTTTCCCAGACTCACAATAAGAAATTAAGACAATCAGGAATAAGTTCTCCTCTTCCAAATAATTAACTGAGTGGCAGAATGAAGTGCAAGGAATCATTTAACTGACTTTTCCAAGATCACAGCAGGTGTCACCAGGTCTGGCTTTTTACAGGCTTGCTGATTTACTGGCTGGCCTGCTAAACTAGGCAAAGCCATTTCTTACTGAAACAAATAGTTCCCAAACATGTCTGTAGCTGCCATAATGGTTAAGTATAGTTGGATGCTCTGGAATTAATTAACTCACAAAATAAATCTGAACTTGGACCCATTTATCTTCAGGTTTGAAGAAGGACATGTCCTTAAACCTTACAACATTTCTCTACTGTGGTGGACTGTGAACACTCATCTGGCCCGGCGGGTCCGTGGGAAGTTTATCTTTTACCACACTTTGCACGGTTCATGGGAGAAACCACAGGCCCTCCAGAGGCTGGAAACGAAACAACAGTTGATTTTATTGTAAACTTCCCTAAAACTGTGTCAGGAGGAACAAAAGTCTCGGCAGGTTCTTATTCTTATAAAAGACTCCAAGTAGAGGGAGAAAAGGAAAGAAAACCGAGAAATAGGCTCATTACCATGTAGATCCAACAATGTCTTCTCAGTCAACAGCTAAAAACTCTTTCAGTCATAATCCTTTCAGTGCCACATACCTGCAGTTGCGTTTTTATAGTGTCAGACTGTCTCAGACCCATCT
Organism: Psittacula echo; assembly: GCF_963264785.1. Classification (NCBI taxonomy): domain Eukaryota; kingdom Metazoa; phylum Chordata; class Aves; order Psittaciformes; family Psittacidae; genus Psittacula; species Psittacula echo. The sequence continues at coordinate 88,534,921 of NC_137738.1, read as the reverse complement.
CCCAAGTGAGGCTTATCCACAGGGGACCTGCTGAGCTCTAGCTCCAGTTCACGCTGTGCTCTGGCAGGTGTCCACCGTGTCTGTGCAACTGTCTCAGGGCAGTTGTTTGTTGCCGGTCAGTTGATGTTCGCGGCCTCAGGGCAGACAACACAGTGAGCATCCCCCACCTTGGTGAGCAGGTGCTTTGCTTTCCGGCCATTCGCTCAAGGGACAGCATGCTGCTCACCACCAACGGGGCACTCAGCCTCCCTGAGGTCCTTCTACTGAGTTCCGAGACACACACAGAAAAGGTCTCTTGACCATCACACATAGTTACCAACAACTATTCCAAGTTTTGTACAAAATGGTTTGTTCTTTTTTTCCCCACCACCTCTTATTAAGAATCTCAAAGGTTAGATGTGGGAATAGTTACCTCTGAAAATAGTGACTAAGACTGGAAAAAATAATCTTAATCTAAGGTGAATTGCATTTACAATGACATTTGCTTTAATGGAAGCATCTATGACACCATACTGCATATGTTGGTGCTTTTTTTACAGTAATCATTCAGTATTATATTTTTTTTCCAGTTTAGATACATTTTAGTAGATTTATTTTGATCTTTATATGTCTTCCTGAGTACTGTGATGATAAGATGATGTAGGGTTGCTTTGGCCCAGGAATACCAAAGGAACCAAAAGGTTTGGGGAAGTTAAGGCTAGAACTTGTCTCCTTTTTTCAGCTTCCTTGAGGTGCTCAGTGAAACCCTGCCTTGACCTGCTCAGCTGCCATCAGGATGGCAGCAGTAAGTATGTGCTGGAAAAAGCCTGAGTGGGAGATGTCTTCACTTGCTTCTGAAGTCTGAAATGGCAGTCTGCATCACAGCCTATTCACACCAAGGGAATGAGCTTTTTCTCTAACAGCCTTAGACACAAACTTTTTATACTTTTCTTTGAAGAGTGATTATTTCATTGGGCAGCACTGGAATTGAAGGAGGATATTCAAAGAAAAAAGGTGCCTTTATCAATGCCAAGCTGGAGTTTGGCTGGGCAAGGGTGGCTGCAGGTTACTAAGGCACCTAGTGCCCTTTTTCTCCCAGATCTCTTTCCTTCAGGGATCGCTAGAATGGGGTGAGCAGCCTTAGTGGTATGAATGAACTCTGATTGGGCTGTCTGGATCCCATAGACAAGGTTGTACCTCAGCTGGTCAGAGAGCAGGTAGGAAGGCAGTTGTGTCTCTGCTTTCTTCTCCAGTGAGCAGAAGTGGCTGAGAAGTGAGAAAATGCATCAATGCCAGGTGATCCTCACTGTGGGTTTGCCACAAATTAATTCATTAACTGGGATTCACGGGTCTAGACTTGACTCTTGAACAGCAGTATTACCACTGTACTGCAACCAGGATTAAATAGAAGGATGAAACAATCCTTCTGAGCAAAATTGTTGTTCTTACTCTGAGATCTTAAGTAAGTTTTTCCTCACATAGAGCTATATGGACCCAGACTAAAGAAGATAATTTTCTACTTTTGTTTTCATGACTCTCCTTACCATGGAAAGTATCTAAAATGTGCCACTGTAATGATTCAAATAACAGGGCAGCCCTCATGAAGAGTGAAATAAAATAAGGAAAAACATAATATCACTGAGAAAAATTGCCTATTAAAGGTTATGTACTTAACAGTGAAGGAGATCATCTTTGCAAGACGATATTATTCATAATATTTTGTCTTTTATACATTTAGTGCCTGCTGACCTTGTTAGTGTACCTATGCAGATGTGTAAGTCCATGTCAAGAATGTACAAAACTAGCTGAGTGTTTATGCACAAGTAGATCTATCTACAAGAAAAAGTGGAAGAATTTTCTATCAAACCCCAGTAATTTCAGTAAGACTATTGTTTTCTTTCAATCTTATCTATTTTGATTTCAATATAAGAGTAAAATAAGTTGCATTCTTAAAGTGTAACCTCTCATAAATTGCTAAAATCATCATGGTTTAGGCAGGAAAAAATTGCAGAAATCACATCCTTGCAGAATGGAAATCTGTGAGTCAAATCTGCCTTGGAGTGCATAGCAAATGAGACTAATTTTTTTCATTTCTTTTTCTCATATGTTGTTCAGGTTTTCATAAAATAAAATTAAACATTTCTGAGTCTCTGATGAGAATAAACATAGAATCATACAATCATAGAATAGTTAGGGTTGGCAAGGACCTTAAGATCATCTAGTTCCAACCCCCCTGCCACGGGCAGGGACACCCCACACTAAACCATGCCATCCAAGGCCTCATCCAACCTGGCCTTGAACACCGCCAAGGATGAGCATTCACAGCCTCCCTGGGCAACTCATTCCAGTGCCTCACCACCCTCTCAGTAAAGAATTTCTTCCTTAGGTCCAATCTAAACTTCCCCTGTTTAAGTTTGAACCCGTTACCCCTTGTCCTGTCACTACAGTCCCTGATGAATAGTCCCTCCCCAGCATCCTTGTAGACCCCCTTCAGATACTGGAAGGCTGCTATGAGGTCTCCACGCAGCCTTCTCTTCTCCAGGCTGAACAGACCCAACTTTCTCAGGCTGTCTCCATACAGGAGGTGCTCCAGTCCCCTGATCATCCTCGTGGCCCTCCTCTGGACTTGTTCCAACAGTTCCATGTCCTTTTATGTTGAGGACACCAGAACTGCACACAATACTCCAAGTGAGGTCTCACGAGAGCAGAGTAGATGGGCAGGATCACCTCCTTTGACCTGCTGGTCACGCTCCGCTTGATGCAGCCCACGATACAGTTGGCTTTGTGGGCTGCGAGACCACACTGCCGGCTCATGTTCCTTTTCTTATCGTCCAACACCCCCAAGTCCTTCTCTGCAGGGCTGCTCTGAATCTCTTCTCTGCCCAACCTATAGCTGTGCCTGGGATTGCTCTGACCCAGGTGTAGGACCTTGGACTTGGCGTGGTTAAACTTCCTAAGGTTGGCATCAGCCCACCTCACAAGCGTGTCGAGGTCCCTCTGGATGGCATTCCTTCCCTCCGGCGTATCAACCGAACCACACAGCTTGGTGTCATCAGCAAACTTGCTGAGGGCACACTCAATCCCACTGTCCATGTCACCGACAAAGATGTTGAACAAGACCAGTCCCAACACCGATCCCTGAGGGACACCACTCGTTACCGATCTCCAGCCAGACATTGAGCCATTGGCCACAACTCTTTGCGTGTGGCCATCCAGCCAGTTCTTTATCCACCGAGTGGTCCACCCATCAAATTGATGCCTCTCCAATTTAGAGACAAGGATGTCATGTGGGACAGTGTCGAACGCTTTGCACAAATCCAGGTGGATGACATCAACTGCTCTTCCCCTGTCCATCAGTTTCGTAGCCCCATCATAGAAGGCCACCAAATTGGCCAGGCAGGATTTCCCCTTAGTGAAGCCATGCTGGCTGTCACCAACCACCTCCTTGTTTTTCATGTGCCTTAGCATGCCTTCCAGGAGAATCTGCTCCAAGAGTTTGCCAGGCACAGAGGTGAGACTGACTGGTCTGTAATTCCCCGGGTCATCCGTTTTCCCCTTCTTGAAAATGGGGGTTATATTTCCCTTTTTCCAGTCGTCGGGAGCTTCACCTGACTGCCATGATTTTTCAAATATGATGGCCAGTGGCTTAGCAACTTCATTCGCCAGCTCCTTCAGGACCCACGGATGGATTTCATCAGGTCCCATGGACTTGTGCACGTTCAGGTTTTTTAGATGGTCTCGAACCAGATCCTCTCCTACAGTGGGCCTAGGGTCTTCATTCTCACAGTCCCTGCGTTTGCCTTCCAAGACTTGGGTGGTGCGGTCAGAGACTTTGCCAGTGAAGACTGAGGCAAAGAAGTCATTAAGAACCTCAGCCTTCTCCAAATCCTGGGTAGCCAGTTCTCCCGATAGCTTCCGGAGAGGGCCTATGTTGTCCCTAGTCTGTCTTTTGCTCGCTACATACCTGTAGAATCCCTTCCTGTTATCCTTAACATCCCTAGCCAAGTTCAATTCTAACTGGGCCTTAGCCTTCCTCAGCTGGTCCCTAGCTTCCCGAACAACATCCCTGTATTCTTCCCAGGCCGCCTGTCCCCGCTTCCACCTTCTATAAGCCTCTTTTTCCCTTTGAATTTTCCTCAGCAGCTCCTTATCCATCCAAGGAGGTCTCCTGGCCCTCTTGCTGCACTTCCTTCTAGTTGGGATGCAACACTCCTGAGCTTTTAGCAGGTGATCCTTGAGTAACAACCAAGAGTCTTGGGCCCCCCTGCCCTCTAGGGCTGTATCCCATGGAACCATGCTAAGAAGGTTCCTGAAGAGGCCAAAGTCTGCTCTCTTGAAGTCCAGGGCAGTGAGCTTGCTGCACGCTCTTCTCACTGTCCTGAGGGTCTCAAATTCGACCATCTCATGGTCACTGCAACCAAGGCTGCCCTGGAGCATCACATTTCCTACCAGCCCTTCCCTGTTGGTGAGCACGAGGTCAAGCATGGCACCTCTCCTTGTTGGCTCCTCTATTTCTTGCAGAAGGAAGTTGTCTTCCACACAATCGAGCAACCTCCTGGATTGCTTGTGCCGGGCCGTACCTTCACTCCAACAGATGTCAGGGTAGTTGAAGTCTCCCATGAGAACAAGGGCCTGTGAGCGTGAAGCTGTTCTTATCTGCCTATAGAGCACTTCATCCACAGATTCCTATTGATCAGGCGGTCTGTAACAGATCCCCACAATAATGTCCCCCATCGCTGTTCTCCCTTTAAACTTGACCCACAAACTCTCTGTCGGCTGCTCACCCGTCCCCAGAGTTCCATACTCTCCAGCCTATCCCTGACATAAATAGCAACTCCCCTTCCTTGCCTGCCAGACCTGTCTTTTCTATAGAGCCTGTAACCTTCCATTCCAACACTCCAGTCATAGGAGCCATCCCACCATGTTTCTGTGATGCCTATTATATCATATCCCCGTAGTCGTGCACACATCTCTAATTCTTCTTGTTTGTTTCCCATGCTATGGGCGTTTGTATAGAGGCATCTGAGCCGAGCTCCAAATGAAGCCGGCTCATTGGCTGGAGCAGCTGGAATATCTCTGCATCGCTCCGAGCATTTATTGTAGGTGCTGGCAACTGACTGGGTGTGTTGGGATGAAACGATGCCCCCTCCCCCAACACATCTAGTTTAAAGAAACCTTGACCAGCCTGGCAAGCCTGCTACCAAAACCACTCTTCCTCTTCTTTGTCAGATCAGCTCTACCAACCCCCAGCAGACCTAGCCGACTAACTTGGGTCCCGTATTCAAAACACCCAAACCCCTGACTATGGCACCATCCTTTTAACTATTTATTAACTTGGCCAATCTCCTAGCTTTTTTAAGATCTCCCCCTGTATCCTGGAGAATTGATGAAAAGACAATCTGAGCTCCAGAGCCCCTAACCACCTCTCCCAGGTCTCTGTCCTCCTTCTTTATGTTCTCCAGCCTACTGCTATCAACATCACTAGCACCCACATGGATCACCAGAAGTGGGTAATAGTCCGTGGGTCTCACTAGAGCAGGCAGCCTCTCTGCAACATCCCTGATCCGTGCCCCAGGTAGGCAACACACCTCCCTCGAGACTGGGTCAGGCCGACAGATGGGTGCCTCTGTCCCTTTCAAAGTAGAGTCCCCTACCACTATGACCCGCCTCTTTTTCCTGGCAGCACCAGTAGTGATCTTCTTTACTGGTGCATTAGCCAGTTGTTTCTGGTGCAAGTGCCCTTCCTTGTTAGCCCCCTGCAGGACAGCAAAGCGGTTCTGGGTGGGGACAACAGCTTTAGGAGGAAGCCCCTTGCTTATAATTGTCCTCTTCCTCTTTTTTTTTGTTGTTTTTTTGTTGTTACTATTTCGCAGCTTCCTGGGTTGACAGCCTCCTCCACTCCTCCATGAGCTTCAGGGAACGCCTGAGGCCCCTGCACAGTTTGGGCCTGGAGCAAGCAGTGCTGCTTCCTCTCAGCTTCCCTGACATCTTGCAGCCTATTAACAGCATCCCGCAGCTCAGCCACGCAGGAGGACCTCCACCAGGGAGCACCAAGTACAGCCCTGCCCATTTGGCACTGTTCCCTCAGGAGACCAGTGCAGACACTCTCTACACTCTGAGCATTGCACTGCAGCCTCTCCTCTCATCGGCTCTGTCTGGGTGCCTACGCTGGCCACTGCTGGGGCAGCCAGGGCAGAGCTCCCAGACGGGGCCCTGGTCATACGGTGCGTACTCACCATCCCGCTCGCCTGCTCACGCGAACTGCCTCAACCCGTCCTGTTCGCCACGCTCCTGGTCACTCGAGCTCCCAGGGGCAGGTTTTTAACCAGTCAGAGCTGGTGCCGCTCCTCGTGGCTCCGCCCCCTGTGAGTCCCTGCTCGCGTCAGCTGAGCTGCCGGCTCCTGGGCAAGTCCTGCCGAGGACCTGAGGCTCCCTCGGTGGCTCTGGCCGCTCTGAGTAGAGGCTCCTGGACGCTGATCTCCTCCCTGCTCCAGTGTTGAAGGCGTCCTCTCTCGAGCTACTCACCTCAGCAATTGACCGACAATGGTCCCATACAGCTGTAAGTTAGGGTATTCCTGTATTCATCTTCTCTGAAAACAAATGGTGACAGATTCATTGCCAGTATTGTTTATGTATATAGTTTGATTTAGTCAGAATGGCATAATTACTAAATGTTGAGAATCATTTAAAAGCATAATCCAAGTTGATGAAATGGAACATACAAATCTGTTTTAAATGACTGTCATTTAATATTGAATTATTTTGTCTTAAGCTTGATAGGAACACATTTCCTGGTTTATTTGAGTAAAATAGTTTCAGAATATTGGAAATTTCTTAGGTCACCGTAGTGAGAATTGGCAGGGGTAGTGAACAGTCAAAGGGAAGAAGAAATTGCATTTTTTTTAATATGGTACTCAATTGAAAATGAAAAAAAAAAACAAAACCAGATTTGTAATGGAATAAAGGAAAACATTCTACTGCTGTAACTGAAGGACAGTTAGACATCAATGATCAAATATGTTACAATATCACAGACATGGCAAATATTTTTCTTAAGTTCAAAGTTAACCAACGGGTACAACTCTAAGGGAAACCAGAGAACTGTATGTTTCTATTTTAAGTAAAATGGGGAAAAATAAGTGCTTTTACTGGATCCTGGGCCTACAAACATGAAGTATGGCTCTGTGGCACTGAACTAAAATCTCTGTGGTTCAAGCTTTCTCTGGGTACATTCTCTTTTCATTAAGTGCCACCTACTACTTGTGTTGAAAAAAACTTAGTATTATCGTCGTCTTTCACATTCACTATATTTTCATCATATCTCAGATTATTTGCCTCCCTCCCCCAGGTGCTGAGTCTTGCTTCACTGGATGGTCTTTCCCCATATAGGGGCTGCTTTATAGCACTGACCACCCTTGCTAACATTATCTTCACAGAAGTAGTTTCCGATTTTAGAAGTTAAATAATTTTCATTTGTCTAATATTGCCTGTGTTAGATATAGCCCTGATTCCTTACTGTTGAAGTTCATGTAGCTCCTGCTACAACTAGTGATTTTGCAAGGAATGCATCATTCAACAGTTGTAGCAGAACTGAGAAATTGAAGAATGGTGGAAACATTTGAGTCAAAAGAAATGTTTGTGGGCCACCTGCCTCAGAAGAGAAGCAAAGGCAGAGAAACTGAAGTTTCTGCTTGGATGATATATGCTTTCCACTCCCATTCAGATGAATGGAGGTGAGCTGCCACTGAGTACTTACATCTTCATATAGTCACTTGGCTAAGAAGAATTTGGAATCCAGCTGTCATTACTGGAAAATGCCAAAAATAACACCTCCACTTACATTCAGAGATTTTACCCCATGCTACAAAAGACAAACTTTCTACTTGAGATATCCTTCGCTCACCAACCAAAATAGATAATAGTTAACTCTTAATAGTTACCACCTTTTTAAATTGTTTTTATCTGCTAGGTTTTATCCAGTTTGATTTCAAATAAGTATTATTGCCCACATAATTCCTGTGAATTTGTAACATTTGTGCAGTTATTTCAGTCAATGTAATTGGGGAAGGTAACATTATCACTATCAAAGTGTCAGTTATTTTGCGTTCAATCCAAAGTGGTGCTATGCCTCAGAGGAGATCTTTTTATGCTTATTAGCAGTGCCAGGATTTAGGATTCTGGTGCACATCAGAGATACATAACAAATCATACAAAAAGCAGCACTAATTAATTAATTAAAAAAGAAGAAAATCTAAATATTTGTAGCACTAAATAGATCTACAAGAGACTTGAACATTGTTTTGGTGACCACTTGCATCCAAGAAGACAAAATGTAAAAAGTAGGCTGTTCTGGAAGGCTACATCTAGAAAAAAAATTAGACTGGAGGATAAGAAAGAAATACAAGAGACCTACATACCACTTAAAGGTGAAAAAGAGCCATGTTACCTCACCAAACACAGCTATTTGTCAGTTAGGCACAGCCAGAAATTTTTCCTATTGATGCCCCTTAGGTGGTGTCCTGGGTTCAGCAGTAGCAGTCAGTTTTTCTCCTTTTTAGTAGCTGTTGCAGCACTGTGTTTTTGACTTTCAGCCTCGGAACAAAGCTGATAACAGCTGATGTTTAGACTGACCAAAGATTTTGTGAGTCTCATGCTCTGCCAGGGAGGAGGAGGGGCCGGGAGGAAGCAGGGACAGGACGCCTGACCCAAACTAGCCAAAGAGGTATTCCATACCACAGCACGTCATGCCCGGGGATGTAACTGGGAGCTACCCGGAAGGGCACGTCCTCTTTTCGGTCGGGCTCTTTTCCGGCGAGCGGTATCATATTTTCTTCCCTTGTTATTTCTCTTATCATTATTATTATTGGTGGCAGCAGTAGTGATTTGTGTTATACCTGAGTTACTGGACTGTTCTTATCTCAACCCGTGGGAGTTACATTCTTTCGATTCTCCTCCCCATCCCTCTGGGGAGTGGGGGGGGGAAGTAGACTGCGTGGTTCTAATTTACAGCCGGGGCTTAAACCACGACAGTTCTTTTTGGCGCCCAACGTGGGGCCCGAAGGGTTGAGATAACGACAGATCTGACCGGAGTGTGTCTAATCGTATTTGTGATAAGCATTCAGTGTTTTAGATTAATAGTCACTCGTCACAATGCTGATTTATTGGCTCTCAAAGTTGTTGTTTTTGATCTCACAGTCTCAATATGCCGTAGGTTACTTAGAGCCGGTATTTGCTGTGTTGGTGTTTTTCAAGTGTGGGGCTTGGGCTAAGGTTGTTGTCTCGTTGTATTTTGTAGCAATGACTTGTAATACAATAGAAGGATTGATCATGAAACTGATCTGGCTTGTGTTCCCAGTGTGGTCACCACCTTTATACTTTGGGAGGTATATAATACAAATGCTTAGCAACTATACATCTTTTTTCTCCTTCCTGGGTGGTCAACCTATGAAGGAGACATTCTTTTACCCTCCCAGTGCCCCTCCCAGACCGTTTACAGCATCGTTTGAGAGTTTTGAAATTTTTGAGTGGCCTTTTAATATTGTTGAGACCTGTTTGCTGATTGTGATGGGGGTCACCATGTTGGCACGCATACAGAGTGTGTTTTGTCCACAACCATTACGTCTGATCTCAAGAGTTAAGCAGAGTCGGGTTTGGGTCTTGTCTGGGGTTAGACGACAAAATAGGGGGACCGAGAGATTTTCCCCAAGGCTGGACAGCCATGAGTGGCAAGGTGTGTGGGATAGTATGGGCAAGTACCTAGGTCAGTGGGCCCCTCCAGTGTTTTGGAATTTCACCACCGAACAACTGCAAAATCCAGAAGAATTAGTAAAACACTTAAATGAGGTGTGCTGTCATCCTGGTCATACCAGAGAGGGACAAATCATGTCAACGTGCTGGGGCTTGGCCTATGCCTACCGGGCCTTGTTCAACGCTATCCAGCACCTTCAAAAGGGAAAAAATGTCCCTGGATCTGAGAGCGAAGCAACAGACAGCGCAGCTTCTCCAGCTCCGAGCACAGCAGCTACACCACCCCCAGCGACAAGTACAGCCACTACTCAAACTTCGACTGCAACAGACAGTGCAGCTACCCCAGCTCCAAACACAGCAGCTACACCACCGCCAGCGACAAGTACAGCCGCTACTCAAACTTCAACTGCAACAGACAGCGAAGCTACCCCAGCTCCAACCACAGCAGCTACACCACCCCCAGCAACAAGTACTGTTGCTACTCAAACCACAGTGATGACTGCAGCTAAACCAGAGGACCAATTCGTACCAATATCGATTGCCCCTCTACGCAAGAGAAAAAGCAAAAAAGAGGCAAGAAGGGTGAAGCGAGATGAAGAAACAATGTATTCACCACTCAGGACAGCATCTGGTCAGGAGTCATCATCACATGACGAAGAAGAAGAAGAGGTGACTTCTCGACCTCGGACCTCAACCGAGCTACGGAATATGCGAAAAGATTTTACCCGTCAACCAGGGGAGCACATCATCACCTGGTTGCTGCGATGCTGGGACAATGGGGCCGATGGTCACGAACTAGGAGGTACGGAAGCCAAGCAGCTGGGATCACTTGCTAGAGAAGGGGGAATTGACAAAGCAATTGCAAGAGAGAAAAAGTCCCTCAGTCTTTGGAGGCGGCTCTTGGCAGCTGTGAAAGAAAGATTTCCATACAAGGACGATGTTACGAGTCGTTCGGCCAAGTGGACTACTTTAGACAAAGGCATCCAGTCTCTGAGGGAATCAGCCATCGTAGAGATGATTTATCACATCAAACCGAATAACGGAGATATACCCATAGACCCAGATGAAGTCGAATGTACACGACCCATGTGGCGAAAACTTACACGGAATGCACCGTCATCATATGCCCATTCATTGGCAACAGTAACCTGGGGTGACATAGTAACACCAACAGTGGATGAAATGATTCATAAACTCCGAGAGTTCGAAGACAATCTCACCCCTTCCATCATCTCAGCTGTGGAAAAACTGTCCCAGGATGTCAAACAATTGAGGGACGATCTATCTGATTTATCCAGCTCCTCACGTGTACCAACACAGGTCTCAGCTGTTAACAAAAGACGTCCTATTGTTCGAGACAGAAGATAAAGAAGGCAAACACCACGGGCCACCCTATGGTTTTACCTGCGGGATCATGGAGAAGACATGACGAAGTGGGATGGAAAACCTACTTCAGCTTTGGAGGAACGGGTGCATGAATTGAAAATAGGAACAAGGGTCAAGACTAATCATCCCATGAGAGCTGCGGCTTCAGTCTCTGGTGAGCAGGTTCCCAGATGGAGCGGAAGAGCTGATTTTACTCCAGCTCCTATGATAACGAAGAATAATCCCTTTCAATACGACTTAGGTGTCCAACGTTGTGATGACTGTTAGAGGGACCCTGCCTCCAGCCAGGTGGAGGTAGGGGATAATCGGATTTACTGGACTGTGTGGGTCAGATGGCCTGGCACATCAGTCCCACAGAAGTATAAAGCTCTCGTAGATACCGGTGCACAGTGTACCCTGATGCCGTCAAGCTGTCAAGGGGTGGAACCCATCTATATCTCTGGAGTGACAGGAGGTTCCCAAGAGTTGACTGTACTGGAGGCTGATATCAGCCTGACTGGAAGGAAATGGCAAAAGCACCCCATTGTGACTGGTCCAGAGGCTCCATGCATCCTCGGCATAGATTACCTCAGGAGAGGGTACTTCAAAGACCCAAAAGGGTACCGATGGGCTTTTGGTATTGCTGCTTTGGAGACTGAGGAAAATGAGCAGCTGTCCACCTTGCCTGGTCTCTCAGAGGATCCTTCTGTTGTGGGGTTGCTGAAGGTCGAAGAACAACAAGTGCCAATCGCGACCGCAACAGTGCACCGGCGGCAATATCGTACCAACCGAGACTCCCTGATTCCCATCCATAAGCTGATCCGTAGTCTGGAGAGTCAGGGAGTGATCAGCAGGACCCGCTCACCCTTTAATAGCCCCATATGGCCAGTGCGAAAGTCTAACGGAGAGTGGAGACTAACAGTAGACTATCGTGGCCTGAATGAAGTCACACCACCATTGAGTGCTGCTGTACCGGACATGCTAGACCTTCAGTATGAACTGGAGTCAAAGGCAGCCAAGTGGTATGCCACGATTGATATTGCCAATGCATTCTTCTCAATTCCTTTGGCAGCAGAGTGTAGGCCACAGTTTGCTTTTACTTGGAGGGGCATCCAGTACACTTGGAACCGACTGCCCCAGGGGTGGAAACACAGCCCTACCATTTGCCATGGACTGATCCAGAATGCACTGGAACAGGAGCAAGCTCCAGAACACCTGCAATACATTGATGACATTATTGTATGGGGTGATACAGCGGAAGAAGTCTTTGAGAAAGGGAGGAAAATAATCCAAATCCTGCTGAAAGCTGGTTTTGCCATAAAACGGAGTAAGGTCAAGGGACCTGCACAGGAGATTCAGTTTTTGGGAATAAAATGGCAAGATGGACGTCGCCAGATCCCTACAGATGTGATCAACAAAATAACAGCAATGTCTCCACCAACTAATAAGAAAGAAACACAAGCTTTCTTGGGTGCTGTGGGGTTCTGGAGAATGCACATCCCAAATTACAGTTCGATTGTAAGCCCTCTCTATCATGTGACCCGGAAGAAGAACGATTTTAAATGGGGCCCTGAGCAACAACAAGCCTTTGAGCAAATTAAACGTGAGATAGTTCATGCAGTAGCTCTTGGACCAGTCCGGAACGGGCCAGATGTAAAAAATGTACTGTACACCGCAGCTGGGGAGAATGGTCCTACCTGGAGCCTCTGGCAGAAAGCTCCAGGGGAGACTCGAGGTCGACCCCTCGGCTTTTGGAGTCGGGGATACAAAGGATCTGAGGCCAGCTATACCCCAACTGAGAAAGAGATACTGGCAGCCTATGAAGGGGTTCGAGCTGCTTCGGAGGTGATTGGCACTGAAGCACAGCTCCTCCTGGCACCCCGGTTGCCCGTTCTGGGCTGGATGTTCAAAGGCAGGGTCTCCTCTACACATCATGCAACCGATGCGACATGGAGTAAATGGGCTGCACTAATTACACAACGAGCTCGAACAGGAAATCCCAGTCGTCCAGGCATTCTAGAAGTCATCATGGACTGGCCAGAGGGCAAAGATTTTGGAATGTCACCAGAAGAGGAGGTGATGCGTGCTGAAGAGGCCCCACCATATAATAAACTGTCAGAAAGTGAAAAGCAGTATGCCTTGTTTACTGATGGGTCCTGCCGTATTGTGGGAAAGCATCGGAGATGGAAGGCAGCTGTATGGAGTCCTCAAAGACAAGTTGCAGAAACTGCTGAAGGGGAGGGTGAATCGAGTCAGTTTGCCGAGGTGAAAGCCATCCAGCTGGCCCTGGACATTGCTGAACGAGAAAAGTGGCCAGTACTTTATCTCTATACTGACTGATGGATGGTGGCAAATGCCCTGTGGGGGTGGTTGCAGCAATGGAAGCAGAGCAACTGGCAACGCAGAGGTAAACCCATCTGGGCTGCTGCACTGTGGCAAGATATCGCTGCCCAGGTGCAGAACCTGGTGGTGAAGGTACGCCATGTAGACGCCCATGTACCCAAGAGTCGGGCCACTGAGGAACACCAGAACAACCAACAAGTGGACAAAGCTGCTAAGATTGAAGTGGCTCAGATGGACTTAGATTGGCAACATAAAGGTGAATTATTTTTGGCTCGGTGGGCCCATGACACTTCAGGCCATCAGGGCAGAGATGCAACATACAGATGGGCCCGTGATCGAGGGGTGGACTTAACAATGGACACTATTGCCCGGGTTATTCATGAGTGTGAAACATGTGCTGCAATTAAACAAGCCAAACGGTTAAAGCCTCTTTGGTATGGAGGACGATGGCTGAAGTACAAATATGGGGAGGCCTGGCAGATTGATTATATCACACTCCCACCAACCCGCCACGGCAAGCGCCATGTGCTTACCATGGTGGAAGCAACCACCGGATGGCTGGAAACATACGCTGTGCCCCACGCCACTGCCCGGAACACTATCCTGGGCCTTGAGAACCAGATTTTGTGGCGACATGGCAGCCCAGAAAGAATTGAATCAGACAATGGGACTCATTTCCGGAATAACCTTATAGACACTTGAGCCAAAGAGCATGGCATTGAGTGGGTATATCACATCCCCTACCATGCACCAGCCTCTGGGAAAATCGAACGGTATAATGGGCTGTTAAAAACTACACTGAGAGCAATGGGTGGGGGAACTTTCAAGCATTGGGATACACACTTACCAAAGGCCACCTGGTTGGTCAACACCAGAGGATCTGCCAACAGGGCTGGCCCAGCCCAGTCGGAACTTTTACATATTGTAGAGGGGGACAAAGTTCCTGTGGTGCACATGAAGAATTTGCTGGGGAAGACAGTCTGGGTTATTCCTGCTTCAGGTAAAGGCAAACCCACTCATCGGATTGCTTTTGCTCAGGGACCTGGATATACTTGGTGGGTAATGTGGGAAGATGGGGAAGTCCGATGCGTACCTCAAGGGGATTTGATTTTAGGGGAAAACAGACAATGAACTCAATTGTACGCTGTTGCCTGCTATAGCCATCAACTAGAAGTCTGCAGGGCACCAGCGACTGGCCCTGACTTCCCTCCGACCATTATCCCAACAGAGAATGAACTTTGATAGAACCGGATGAGTTCTACAGTGAAGGAACGATCAGCATCAGCAGACAACGATCCAACACTGCACACAGCCTCTCCTGCCCTGAAAGACTGTTACAAGAGATGGAGCCCAACATCATGAACCGAACGGACTCAGTAGCTTTATAGGAATTGGTCCGTGCACTAAGATAACAGTGCACTGAAATGAGAGTGAGGGTATATGGAAAATGTGGGATCTGAGCATGACGTGAATGGTATGGAATAAGGGGTGGATACTGTCCTGGGTTCAGCAGTAGCAGTCAGTTTTTCTCCTTTTTAGTAGCTGTTGCAGCACTGTGTTTTTGACTTTCAGCCTCGGAACAAAGCTGATAACAACTGATGTTTAGACTGACCAAAGATTTTGTGAGTCTCATGCTCTGCCAGGGAGGAGGAGGGGCCGGGAGGAAGCAGGGACAGGACGCCTGACCCAAACTAGCCAAAGAGGTATTCCATACCACAGCACGTCATGCCCGGGGATGTAACTGGGAGCTACCCGGAAGGGCACGTCCTCTTTTCGGTCGGGCTCTTTTCCGGCGAGCGGTATCATATTTTCTTCCCTTGTTATTTCTCTTATCATTATTATTATTGGTGGCAGCAGTAGTGATTTGTGTTATACCTGAGTTACTGGACTGTTCTTATCTCAACCCGTGGGAGTTACATTCTTTCGATTCTCCTCCCCATCCCTCTGGGGAGTGGGGGGGGGAAGTAGACTGCGTGGTTCTAATTTACAGCCGGGGCTTAAACCACGACAGGTGGAAAGTTTTAATAACGTTTTTTGAACAGCTATATATCTGAGAGCTTTGTTTAGATATGATAACCTTCTATATAAAATACTATTACTCAGTACTGATAGCTTACTGGTAATAATTCTGTTAGCAAAACATTCTCTGATCTGCAAAAAGCATACATATCGTATGATAAAACAAACATTATATTAATTTTAAGACAAGTTTTATATATTTGTGGATTTAAAAGAATTATTATTAGAAATAAGAAAACAAACATAAATATGCAAAAATATATACACACATTTTACTCTGAAAACAATATGGTATTTGAAACTGTGTTAGAAGCACTAGGCACACAGGTAGAGTGTACCATAATTCTGTCGTTTTTCACATATACTCAGGAGTGGTTTTGCACACAAGACATCCTTTGCCCAGAAGAGAAGTTGATACAGCTTTTCAGGCTTTGCATCTCCGTCAACTTGAGCCTGTTGCCAGTGTCTGAACATTCAGTGATTTATCAGGTATAAATATATCTCAGGGAATAAAGCAGTCAGGGTGCCTATCTGAAATAACTCAGATATAATGTCCACCAAAGATGGACAAAAATCTCAACCCCATAATGTACTAAAAAAATAAGAAGTGCTATTAAATTTCCATCACCGCCATCTTACTGGTAACAAGTATACTTTCAGATAGATGCATGATTCATAAAAATAAGTAATTAATTATAAAGGACTGTCTCAAAATGCACTTAGCAAATGTCATCACAATTATTTAAGTGCCACTTTGAAGTGAGTAACATCAGCAGTCTAATTATCCCATGGAAAAACCTTTCTATGTTAATTTAAGAAAATATCTTGTATCGAACTTTGTAGAGCCTGACTGCTGGGTTGTAAGTATATTCTTCCATTAACCTTTAGACAGATCCTTGCATAATGCTCCCAGATGCTACACATAACATTAGAGAAACCTGCATCTTGAAATGTTCCCCGGAAGCAGAGAGGAGATGGAAAGTTACTCAAAATTCACTCATTCTGAGTATTTGAAAAATATTGCAGTACTCTAACATAGTACTTGTGCTGCTTTAATACAAGGAGCCTGATGAAACAAATAAATTATGCCTACTAATTTTAAGGCCTGTGTGATCTGCACTGATGAGACATCATATCACTGTTCTGCACCGGTTTTGAGGAGAGAGAGGGTGCACAGTTCATGCTGGATCTCAGTAAGAAAGGCCTGACAAACAAATGGCTTGATAAAACTGAGACAGAATAAGAAGAGGAATACGGATAGCAAATACGTCTTGCATCCCTTCACGTGCTGGGCACCCTGTATTCATGCAGCTTCAGATGGACCCTGGATAGATTTTCCCATGGGACAATGCAGACTGTGCATGAAGGGTGGTTTCCCTTTTTTTTTTTTTTTTTTCATTTGAACTATTGCATGATTTTCTTAGAAGAAAACAGCTCTATTCATAAAAGATGTTCAATGAGAACATCTTGCTGCACTTTTAGTTAAAGGCAAGACTACGGACGTGGCATAATTTGTGGTACCACGTGGGAGCTGCCCACAGGCTCCTCTGTTAAAAGGCAAGGGCTGAGGTTATTGTGAAGCCAAGGGATTTGTGCAGAGCAATGCAACCTCAAGGACCAGCACAGACCTACCAAGGTTAACTGCTATGTGGATCACTACATTGACCATATACAATGGTGTTCTGGTCAGGATCACTACAGTCATCTAAATGGACTTCCGTGCAGTGACACCAGAGGACAACCCTGGAACTGTGGTCTGGCATTGACAATGATACAATGTTGATTATTCCCTGCTTACTCACCAAAAGATCAAGCAAGGACCTTTTAGACCATGAAGTAAATGGTTGAAGGCTGAACAACTGTCCCCATTATGCAGGTGTTTTTTTTCTTATGTATGTCAGCATTGTCTTGTGTTATGGTAGTATACATGTGGAAGGTAACATTTTGACAGGGCTTAACACCTTGTTTTACAGTTAAGCCTTATTTTTGGAGGCAGAGGGCTGGGTCAAATAACGACTAAATAAAATCCAGACTATTCCAGTGTATTGAATATTCCAGTAAACTCCAAGTTTATAAATGAGTTTCCAACAAATGATGAGAAAATGCACCTTATGGTTAATATTGTGAAGAAAATAGATGACTGAAGCAGACATAGGTAGTAAATTTGACTGAAGTTTTAGGGTTTAGGAAGCCACAACCCATTTCACACTTTGTACTTTCACACAGTTTTGTCAACTCAAAACTCTTTGCAAAGCTGTGATTTGGTTTCTTTCAACTGTTTTTTTTTTTTCTGCAACGTTGGTTTTTGTCAATACTGTCCATCATCATGCTGTTCAAATAAAAAATGAATATCCCTTTGAGATTACAGCTCATAGTATTCTGGTGTTCCTCCCAAGTCTGAGTCCTTTTAGATGGGATCTGCTTTTTGATTAATGACTTCATAGATCTTTCACAGTCTTGCTGTGAAGTTAGTCTTTGTTACCACATTTAGATTTCCAGAGGGATTATTTGGTTCAGTGATCATAGTTCTTGTTATTCAGCATTTTCTATTTCTGAATATTCACATCCTAAAGTGTCAGTCTCACAGTGGTCTGCAGTATTTTGTCATCCTCCCTGTGAATGCTTAAATAGAAATACAAGTACATAATGCATTGTTGAAAGACATTCCACTAAGAACTCTTTGAGACCTGTTGAAGAAATGAATTATGGTGTGTGATGGCACAGTTCTTTAAAGGTCAGGAGCTGTTCACAATCTGAACTATCTACAAACCAGAAACCACAGAATTGCATTTGTTTAGCCCTGTGACTGATAATAATGCTCTGGAAGCAAAACTGGAACAGTCAATGGAGTCTTGAGAGTAATTCAACTCACTGTCTAAAGAAGACATTTTGTGACTGGTCAGATTATTTGCAGTGTAAATTCATTTCTTTGTACTGGCTTAACTCAAATGCTTAAATACAGTGGTTAAATTCATTTTTTAAAACATATTCATCTGGTCCCACTTGTGAAAGCCAAAAGCTGCCCATATGGTTTTCAGATGGGGCTTGAAAGGGTCAAAAATCTCTTAGAAGTTTTGTGTCAGATCTGCCAATGCCATGCAGGTACCTCCAGTACACTGGATCATCTCAAATGACACCAGATGCCTACATTTTGGCAGTTGAAACTCACTTATCTGGTATAAAGATTCTTTAACTAAGTGACTTAAGATTATTCCATAAGGCTCACAGACAATGCCAGATGCAATTGGCAAGTTCTTTTTCTGTGGTTGTTGTGAGCTCAGTTTATAAACAGTGAAAGTTAATTTTTCATACATGTAAAATAAATTCTACTAAAAGTTTTAGGCCAAAAATACAGCTTATGCAATGCATTTGTTAAGAATAATTTATGCAGACATACTGAACAATCCAAGAGAATATGAGACAACTAAAGACAACTGGTGATGAGATATTGATTCATAGTACATCTAAAAATCCTGCAACGTTGAAGATATTCAGAGAACTGTTTCTGACCCTAGATAGCTTAAAAAGAAAATTGTAGGGTATGATGACACTGTTTTGACAGTAGATATGCACTATCTTTTTCTGTATTTAAAGCCAGGAGTCAACCTGAACTGCCAAGCGTGGAGATGTGTTAGTAATGAATCATAATATAACCTGTTTCTCAGGGTGGGTGAGTTATGCTCAGCCACTGACAAGCAGCTTCTCATTTTGAGCTGAATCTTGACTTCAAAGCGTGGTAGCTTGCTTGCACTAGAGAGAAATATTAGTAACATGCATGCCGTATTTCTGTAATTCTTAATGCTTACCAGAGTAATATGTATGTCTGTGTCATCTAATTGTCTTCTATGTTTGTGAGGTGAGCTGTTCAATGATCCTTGAGCAACGGTGCGTATATGATTAAAGCAGGCTAATCAAACATTAGTTATGTCATCAGCAAGTCACCTTTTAAAGGCAGTATAAGGAAAAACAAGGACTACAAAAGGAACTGTAAAAATTACAAAGATGGGATGACAGTGATGACCGTGAAAGTGAAAGTATGGGATAACACCAGAGGCCTTAAAGATCTAAGTGTGAATTGCAACAGATTAATTACTGATAGGTTCAAAAACCCAAAACCAAACCTTTGAGGACTGTGTAGGACCAGCTTTAGGGTGTTAGTTGAACATGTATAGAGTTGGGTGGCAACCAGTATAGCTGCTCAGAAGTGTCAATATAGGTAAAGCCATCTTTAAATTGACAATAATGAAAGCCACTATTTGTGCAAGTGCCTTATTTCACAACTGGATGTGCAAAACTGATTACTCTCGTATCTAGTGTTGCTATATATGTAAGTATTGTTTGACTCGGCCTTAAGTTGCTTTCTTTTGATCTGACACCCTGCCCTGGAGGTGTGCTTCTAATTTTGATGCTGTGTTCTAAAGTTTTAAACAGTTTTAAACTGTCAAAGAGAGAGTATTGCGCTGAAGGTCAAAGAGTAAAACCACATTTACAGATGGAGAACATTTATTTTTTTTTCTGTTTCAATAGGAGAATCATATGAGGACATTATGAAAATAACTGGTCAATATTCACCCCGTTACATGGAAATACAAGCGGGTTTTTCTTGTTTTTTGGGTTTTTTTTTTTGTTTTTTTTTTTTTTTTTAAGTGGACTTTGGCTTGCTGAAAAGTGAGAAAGCAAGAAGGAAGTGAGATCTGACATAGACAATTCTGCTTAGCTTCTCCACAAAAGCTACTAATGAGAATGAATTTCCTCTAGTGCTGCTTTTGGGTGAGTAAAAGTCTCTAATCTAAAGACAAACTGTATGGTAGAAGACAGACTAGAGGCTGAACATGGCAAGTGCACTATATGATAAATTTATTCATTCAATTTATAAGATTGGTCCATGTCACTGATTAGATCATGTGATGTTGCAGCTGTTTTGACTTTCCTTAGAGTAGTTGTTTTCTCCTTTCTCTCTTTAGCATTTGTTTATTCAGAAATTGTAACATACACTTTTTAACTGTGTAAGAAGTCCAATGTAATTTAACATCTGCAATGCTGAATAACATTACAACTGCTTACGACTTGTTTTAAAAACAAAGATCTATTTTACAGTCTGGTAAAGTAAAAGGACATCTGGCTAAGTCTTGGTGTCCTGGATCTTGGTAGACAGCAAATTGAACATGATCCAGCAGTGTACCCTTGCCATAAAGAAGACTAACGGTATCCTGTGCTGCATTAGGCAAAGTATTGCTAGCAGGTGAAGAGAGGTCATCCTTCCCCTTTATTCAGCACTGGTGTGGCCCCACCTGAAGTGCTGGGTCCAGTTATGGGTTCCTCAGTACAAGAGGCATGGACATACTGGAGAGAGTCCAGTGAAGGGCCATGAAGATGATGAAGGAACGGGAGCTTCTCTCCTGTAAGGAAAAGCTGAGGAAGGTGGTACTGTTCAGCTTCAAGAAGAGAAGGTTCAGGATGATGTCATCAATGTCTCTAAATACCTGAAGGAAAGGAGCCAGGTTCTTTTCACTGGTGTTCAGTGTCAGGACAAGGAGCAATAGACACAAACTGAAATACAGGTGCTGTCATCTGCACATCAAGCAACACTTTTTTACTGTGAAGGTGACTGAGCACTGGCACAGGTTGACCAGAGAGGCTGTGGAGTCTCCCTCATTGGAGATACTCAAAAGCTATCTGACATGGTCCTAAGCAACTGTCTGTAGGTTGCCCTGCCTGAGCAGGAGGGTTAAAAAAGATGACTTCTAGAGGTCCCTTCCAACCTCAATTGTTCTGTGATTCAGTGTTTCTAAGACTTGTGCATCCACACTGAGACAAATCCTCTTGAATAATAAATTAAAATAGTATTTTTATTCAAGATCTTTCTTGATTCTATGATAATTCCACAAAGAATTGCAATATAATTAATCACAGAAATGCACTTTGTATGTAAAATATAGAAGAAATTATAAAATTCACATACTGAGCAATGTGAGCTTTCCATTGATGGCAGCAACCCTAATTCCAGACTGAAGACTAATGTATTTTTGAATTATTAATTTATAATTTGTTTTAACTGTCCCAGTAGAAAATCTGTGTGACTGAAGTAAGGAATCTTCTTTCACTTTCAAACTTAGTGATAATGCCAGAGGCAATTGCTCCACTTTTGGAGGTGCAAAATGCCTGCAAAGGTCAGTGCTTTCCAGTCTTACTAACTCAAGGAAGTGGATACCTGTATTTTCTTTTTTCAGCCGCAGCTCTTTAGGGGAAGTAAGTGCCACATGGCAACTAGAATACACTCTTGGTATAGCTAGGCCTTTATTCTGATAAGAATTACATAGCAGTACCACAATATAAATCGTAACAACAAGCAGTGTTATGCTTTATCACATATTCTTTAAGCGACACCAAAACATAAATAGAAAACAGTTTCGAGATACCAACTATTGGTTTTACTTGCCATAAATTGCCCAAAGAGATAATGCTTTGTGAATTGCTCAAAAGTTTGCAAGTCTGCATTCCATCGATACAGGAATAAACAAGCAAAATGCATCATTTTGAATTTCAGTAATTTCCTGAAGGAAAATATGAGCCAGCCTCATGTGTGTGTCAAGAATTTATTATCTATAAGAGGATAAGGAGTTGCAAACTGAAATCCTACAACAGTTTCACACATCAAAGTTTGTACCTGTGCTGTGAAAATTTTCTCAAAGGAAAAACCAAATTCCTTCCTTAAAATGTTCTTCATAAAAAGTAAAGGAGAGTGGTGTTCTTGACATTTCAATTTTCTTTTGAAATGCAGCACTTTTTCTAGAAGAATTTTGCAAATACAGAGCTAAATTTATGCTGGAATTTTTAATTTATGCTGGGATTTAGGTCTCTAACTTCACACATTAAGTTAGTCTGTCAATATGTCTGTGTGAATAGAGAAAGTTAGTAACTATATTTAAGTGTTTTGCTGAATTGGGGCACATAGCAGCAAGCCAGCCCAGCAAACCTTAAGCCCAGCAGGCCTTAACTAGGAAACTCTCTAAGACTTGATATTGCTGCTGCAGCTGACAGAGAAAACTTAGAAACTGAAAAATCATTAATGAAAGCTTAATATTTTTTTAAATAAAATTGAACAAAATCCCTAAGGCAGATAGCTGTGGAAACTTTCATGAAACAAGAAGAGCCGAAGACCTGATTCTGTTTCATCAGTAAGGACAGCAGTAAAGCTATAAGCCTTACACTGGTATGGCATAGCATAATATATTAAAAAGAATTCTAATGTCTTTTTCTCTTTCATCTTTTTTTTCATGTTTTCAAAGATAAGCACTGTATGAGATTAATATTAGATTGACATGGACACTGAACTGGAAATTCATTGGGGGTTTAAAATGCCATGTTCCAGGATTTACTGGAGGTATGGGGAAAATAAAACAGGAAATGGCATTCAGTGTAGCAGAGCTACTGGTATATTGCCATTTAAGTTAAAATAATAGGCAAAAGCTAAATAGATGTCAATAGTAAAAAAAAAAGAAAAAAAAAAAAGGCCTACTAAAGAACCTTAAAATTTATTTATTGATTTTAGTAATAATTCTAGGAATCCTTATATTCCTAGAAAAATTACAACAGTGCTAATAATTCAGAGTAATGGAAAAAAACTTTAAAAAAAAACCAGAAGTTTTGATTACCTTTGAATAGGCAAGTTTGGCTTTTTCCATAGGTTGCAGTAGTTTGGGTTACTGCATAGTTTATTGAACAGTTTTCATAGGAGAAGGCTATTTTAGAAACAGCCATAAAAATAAAGGGAAAACCAAGAATAGTGGAAGAAAAATAAATGATGGGGACAGCTAGAGGAATATCCACCTTATTGTATATGACAGTTCTTGAAATCAGCTGTGCAGGAGGCATAAGGATGAAATAATTTTAACCATGCAGTGCTATATGTAGATAATATTTTTCATTTTAATGCCCATCAGAAATTCTGAAGGTAACTCATAATAACTTAAGATCACCTCATCTCCTGCTCACCACCAATAACTTATGGCATTCTCTCTGCCCTCATTGCTGACTTACTGTCTAACATACACTTGTAAAAATATAGAATCATAGAATCATAGAATCATAGAATAGTTAGGGTTGGAAAGGACCTTAAGATCATCTGGTTCCAACCCCCCTGCCATGGGCAGGGACACCCCACACTAAACCATGCCACCCAAGGCCTCATCCAACCTGGCCTTGAACACCGCCAAGGATGGAGCATTCACAACCTCCCTGGGCAACCCATTCCAGTGCCTCACCACCCTCTCAGTAAAGAATTTCTTCCTTAGATCCAATCTAAACTTCCCCTGTTTAAGTTTGAACCCGTTACCCCTTGTCCTGTCACTACAGTCCCTGATGAATAGTCCCTCCCCAGCATCCTTGTAGACCCCCTTCAGATACTGGAAGGCTGCTATGAGGTTTCCACGCAGCCTTCTCTTCTCCAGGCTGAACAGCCCCTACTTTCTCAGCCTGTCTTCATACGGGAGGTGCTCCAGTCCCCTGATCATCCTCGTGGCCCTCCTCTGGACTTGTTCCAATAGTTCCAAGTCCTTTTTATGTTGAGGACACCAGAACTGCACACAATACTCCAAGTGAGGTCTCACGAGAGCAGAGTAGAGGGGCAGGATCACCTCCTTTGACCTGCTGGTCACGCTTCTCTTGATGCAGCCCACGATACAGTTGGCTTTGTGGGCTGCAAGCACACTAAAGCCGATTCATGTTCCTTTTCTCATCGACCAACACCCCCAAGTCCTTCTCCACAGGGCTGCTCTGAATCTCTTCTTTGCTCAACCTGTAGCTGTGCCTGGGATTGCTCCGACCCAGGTGTAGGACCTTGGACTTGGCGTGGTTAAACTTCCTAAGGTTGGCATCAGCCCGCCTCACAAGCGTGTCGAGGTCCCTCTGGATGGCATCCCTTCCCTCCGGCGTATCAACCGAACCACACAGCTTGGTGTCATCAGCAAACTTGCTGAGGGCACACTCAAACCCACTGTCCATGTCACCGACAAAGATGTTGAACAAGACCTGTCCCAACACCGATCCCTGAGGGACACCACTCGTTACCGATCTCCAGCCAGACATTGAGCCATTGACCACAACTCTTTGCGTGTGGCCATCCAGCCAGTTCTTTATCCACCGAGTGGTCCACCCATCAAATTGATGCCTCTTCAATTTAGAGACAAGGATGTCATGTGGGACAGTGTCGAACGCTTTGCACAAATCCAGGTGGATGACATCAACTGCTCTTCCCCTGTCCATCAGTTTCGTAGCCCCATCATAGAAGGCCACCAAATTGGCCAGGCAGGATTTCCCCTTAGTGAAGCCATGCTGGCTGTCACCAACCACCTCCTTGTTTTTCATGTGCCTTAGCATGCCTTCCAGGAGAATCTGCTCCAAGAGTTTGCCAGGCACAGAGGTGAGACTGACTGGTCTGTAATTCCCCGGGTCATCCGTTTTCCCCTTCTTGAAAATGGGGGTTATATTTCCCTTTTTCCAGTCGTCGGGAGCTTCACCTGACTGCCATGATTTTTCAAATATGATGGCCAGTGTCTTAGCAACTTCATTCGCCAGCTCCTTCAGGACCCACGGATGGATTTCATCAGGTCCCATGGACTTGTGCACGTTCAGGTTTTTTAGATGGTCTCGAACCAGATCCTCTCCTACAGTGGGCCTAGGGTCTTCATTCTCACAGTCCCTGCGTTTGCCTTCCAAGACTTGGGTGGTGCGGTCAGAGACTTTGCCAGTGAAGACTGAGGCAAAGAAGTCATTAAGAACCTCAGCCTTCTCCAAATCCTGGGTAGCCAGTTCTCCCGATAGCTTCCGGAGAGGGCCTATGTTGTCCCTAGTCTGTCTTTTGCTCGCTACATACCTGTAGAATCCCTTCCTGTTATCCTTAACATCCCTAGCCAAGTTCAATTCTAACTGGGCCTTAGCCTTCCTCAGCTGGTCCCTAGCTTCCCGGACAACATCCCTGTATTCTTCCCAGGCCACCTGTCCCCGCTTCCACCTTCTATAAGCCTCTTTTTCCCTTTGAATTTTCCTCAGCAGCTCCTTATCCATCCAAGGAGGTCTCCTGGCCCTCTTGCTGCACTTCCTTCTAGTTGGGATGCAACACTCCTGAGCTTTTAGCAGGTGATCCTTGAGTAACAACCAAGAGTCTTGGGCCCCCCTGCCCTCTAGGGCTGTATCCCATGGAACCATGCTAAGAAGGTTCCTGAAGAGGCCAAAGTCTGCTCTCTTGAAGTCCAGGGCAGTGAGCTTGCTGCATGCTCTTCTCACTGTCCTGAGGGTCTCAAATTCGACCATCTCATGGTCACTGCAACCAAGGCTGCCCTGGAGCGTCACATTTCCAACCAGCCCTTCCCTGTTGGTGAAAGCTCACATATATTCAAAAACTTTGTTACTGGGGTTCTTTATGAACAATATTTTGTAACCAGAGCTTCATAGGGTCTTTATCTAGGACTTGTCTGAAGATGTGAGTAGGCAACAAGAAAAATGAAATGTGAAATGAAAATAACTAATAAAAGCTGAAGATATATATATATTTCTCAAATATTATCTAAATGTATATCTACATACATATGTGTGCAAATCTACATGCATATGAGTTGATAGTGTTTGAACAGACAAATGTAATACTGAAGGGAACACACTTCGCTGAATTACCACGTTGCAATTCTTCAGGTGTCATTAGTGCTGCTGGTTAAATTATTCTCTGGAAATCAGTTTCTGGCTCAATTTAAGTCTTCTTTTTTTGTTCCTGTTTGTAAGGATTATGCAAAACTACCTTCTCTTTCTGGCTCATGTGTTCATTATTCACATAAACATAATAAATGATTTCTCAAAAATTTTCTGACTATGTATTCTTTGCAAACTATTTGTGTTGACAACTGAGTGTGATATGTCACATAAAACAAATTATATTTTTATTTTCTCTTATTAGATGACTGAAATTTTAAAAACCTGGAGAATAATATATGGCAAGTGAAGGAAAACAAAACACAGCCAGACTGAATTTTTGACATGCTTGTTTATGCTTAGTTTTGTAATGTTTTAAGAATTTATGAATATTTTCATGAATAAATAACTAGTCATAAATGACAAGTAATGTAAACTAACATATAACAGTAGAATGTTTCTTTGTCATAATATTAGTGAATTAGTTCTTTCTGCATTTGACCAATCCACTCTACACACAGAGAATAGAGCTTAAATATACCAAACCCTTAGGCAAAAACTGTTGAAATTTTTGTGGCTGTGGCATCTTAGGAAAGTTTAGCATTATAAAAAAGACTTCTTTTTTGTATTGCAGGTATTATTTCTGCTGGATTTTTTAACTTTGCAAAACTTCACATTCTACATTTATAGCACAAGAAGTTTTTCCCAAGGTATCTTTAACTGGGTAAAGGTTGAACTTGGTGTTCTTAAAGGTCTTTTCTAGCCTAGTTTATTCTATGATTCTGTGGCCTGGTGTTTGTTATGTTTTTGGTTGGTTGGTTTTGTTTGTGAGTTTTCTTTCTATTTTTTTTTTCTTTAGAATGTGAGTTACTGAACTACATAGGATGATGCCTCACAGCTGTTCTTGCATTGCTGGATCAAAAAATAGTACCATTTCCAAAGACGGAATAAAAGCAACAAGGAAGGAAAAATGTACATTTATACAATGCAGTTCAAAGTTTGAGTTCTCCATGAACCAGTGTCTCACAACTTCAGAAATCACTTCTCTTTCCAGTCAGCTGTAGTTGCTGGTACAGTTGGAGAGGTCAGCCAGTCCTGGGAAGCTCATGAGCTTGTGATAGTGCTCTTATTGTGGACGGGAATTGCTGCCCTCTGATGCAGCAAATAAAAATCACCTAAATTTTAACATGTCTTATAATAAAACCAACTTTTACTTATTTTCCCTTTGTAACTTCCTTGTCACAGTAATCCAACTGTGTCTCTCTCAGAAGAAAGATGAGAGGAAAAATACAATTAGATATGTTACTCTGTTCAAATAATTGTGGAGCAACCAAATACCGAGATGACAACAGCTATATGAATGCTTACACAGACAA
Source organism: Psittacula echo (assembly GCF_963264785.1). NCBI lineage: Eukaryota > Metazoa > Chordata > Aves > Psittaciformes > Psittacidae > Psittacula > Psittacula echo. The sequence goes on along the minus strand of NC_137738.1, from coordinate 88,507,409 downwards.
ATAGGTGATACTTTAATGTGCATAATAAACAATAGGGTTTTTTCATTATATGTGATTTTTTTTTTCTCTCTTTTACAATAACATTACCACATTCTTTTCTGACAATTATAGATTGAAAGGGCTGACTTGAAATCTTAAATCCAGGTTAGCAAAGTTCTTTGACCCCAGAGTAAAATATTAATGTAAGGTTTTCAAACTATAAGCTATCTACTAAGTAGACATAAAAATGATCAGAAGAATACTAAAAGGAGAATCAGGGACACAAAATATACAAATAATTAAATTACAGAGTGCTTTTCAGCTAATAGTAAATTGTTCTTCAACTATATATACAGGAGACTGAAGATGAAAAAGAAAATTACTCCACTGAAATTATAGCTGAAAAGGGATAGAAAGGATAAAAGAACAGTAGATTTGCTGAACTGGTGCTTTATTTGCCTCTTTTCAGAGGAAGATAAGGATGGAATGCAAACAAAGACAAGAATTGTATTTCTTCATATAGCCAAGAACAGAGGTATCAATTACAGTGTGGATAATAATAGAAATAGTGTCAGATATAATGACTTTGCAATTGATACTTTATTGCTTTTCTTTTTCATGCACATTATATTTGTACATATATTTTGTCTTCTACTTGTCACTGTCCTTCAAAGCCTTCACTAAATGAGATTAATATTTACATCTGAAAGAACAGTTAAATTAAAAATGTTATAATCAAATTAGAAAGATTATATACATAAGAGATCCTAATGAAATTTTGCAAAAATAAGAATAGTGTTAGTAAAATTTCAGTTTTTGCTATTTAATTCATGACAGTCCAGCATAATGCAGTGTAATCCTGGATCCTTTCAAAGAATGATATGTTGAGCTCATACCGCATTTAATTTTGTGTGCAGTGATACTCTTAACTTATTCTTCTGATAGTAAAAACATGGTTTTGTTGTAAATTTATAGAATAAACCTGTGAAATTGAACAGGCAATAATGTCTTCCTACTAATCAAATAAATTAGGAAAATAGAAATTAACCCTCCTTAAAGGAGTACATAAATTCAGATACAGAAAATAATAATTGTATAATTATTTAAATATCTTTTTTCACTGTTTTTTCCCTGGCTGTATATATATCTATATAATCATAATTCTCTGCTACGATGAAACACGAAAATATACTCTTGGTTGGGGAATAGTGTCCTAAAATTCAGTCTAGGCTTGCCAAATAAAAATTACTACCAGTACACAAGCAAAAGATGGCTTCAGCTCCTTTATTCTCAGAAAAAAAAAAAAAAAAAAGTTTAGAAAAAGGTATGTTTAGACCTAAACTGGTGTAACTTGCACAGTATAATCTGACATATTTCTGCTTGTATTATCCTTGATGATAAGACAGCCTTTGATTTGTTTCTGTTGTAGAATGACACCACTTATGTAGTAGTATAGAATGTGTTCAGTAACAGGACAATGAGAAGTGTCAAATAGATATGGATAGGCTGAAAAAAAATTGCCTCAGTTGAAATTCTCAAATATTTTTTTAATATATATCTGAACATGTAAGGTTCTTAAATGTCTATGGTAATGCCAAGCACCTGTCCAAGTGCTTTGCTAAAACAAGATTAAGACACAGTTTTCCTATCATTATAGTGTACCTGTTACAGCAACTTCTGTATTAAAGTCAATCTTAAACTTTGTCTTCTGCTTCTTATAAAAAATTCTCACTCATAAAGTGTGAAAAGTAATCAGAACCCTATAGCAAGTATTAATATTTCTACAAAATATTTCTATGAAAAGATGCAAAACCCCTCTTGTATACAGCTTGAGACATGTTTATTTCCAAAGTACTGTGTCAGCATTTTCATCCACATGCCAGGCAAAAATCTGAAAAGATGCATATCGTTAGGAAGGGCTGCTTTCACATTCTGATGAATTTAACTTTCAATTTTGTAATACAAATTAAGAGGTGCAGTAAAGCAAAGATTTTTTTTTTTTTTTTTTTTTTTTTTTTTGTCTGGAAGGTGCAAGATGGTCTCTGCAAACTGTGGGAATAGTACAACCTGTAAGATTCTGAAAAGCTGTGTCCAGATAACAAAAAGGGCTTGAAAAGGGTGTGCTACACTCCAGGTTAGTTGGCATATCCTGGCATAGGTTTATGATGTTGCTCATGTGAAAACTGGATACCTTCTATTAAGTAATTTAGAGTCTCTGTGTTCTACAAAGAGTATTGATAGTGAAAGCCTAAAACCATCATAGAATCATAAACAGCTTGGGTTGGGAGCGACCTTAAAGATCATCTAGTTCCAGCACCCTGGCACAGGCAGGAACACCTCTCACTAGACCAGGTTGCTCAAAGTGCCATTCAACCCGACCTTGAACACCTTCAGGGATGAGGCAGCTACAGCTTCTATGGACAATCCATTCCAATGCCTCATCCGCCTCATATTAAAAGAATTTCTTCCTGATATCTAAATCTACCCTCTTTCACTTTTAAGCCATTCCCCCTCATGCTATCACTACATGCGCTTGTAAAAAGTCCATTTCCAGCTTTCTTTTAGCCTCCTTTTCGGCATTGAAAGGCTGCTCTAAGGTCTTGCTTGAGCCTTTTCTTCTTGAGGTTGAACAATACCAGCTCTCTCAGCCTGTCTTCATAGGAGAGGGTTCTGGATAGTTTTCCAGCTTACCTAAATTCTTGAAGTCTAAACTAACTTTCCATGACTTCTCATTTTATGTTTGCAGAAGAGACATAATAAATTAGAAATAATCTTGTTTTATTGTCTTGAGAACTTAGACTTATGGAATGGAAAAGATGAATCAGAGGTTTAAAATAATAGTTAGATTTACATTTAAATACTAACATATGCAGAGTAATAAAGTGAACTTCGAATACCCTGGATGCCACAAAAGCTTACCAGCAGTCACCAGCTTGTAAGATTTGCAACAAATTACAGATAAACAAGGTATTAAGGTAGTTTCCTTGCAAACTACTTGAATCTTCTGATGACAAATGTGTTTTCTAATAGGTAGGAAATTAAAGAGCTATGTCATTCTAGCTGTGACTGCATGGTTAAAACTTTTAGGAAATATTGACTTTCCAAATTATGGGTTTTATTTAGCTGACAAAGAGCTTCTCAGTAAATGAAACACGAGTCTCCTAGGCTTTTATTCAAGGTGGATTTAGTGCAAAGGAGGAAGGTATCTTTAAGAGACAGGATCAAACTTTGTAATTAATTAAGCTCTGGATTTTGGTGCAGGGTTATGGAGTGGTAGTAGCTCTTCTCTTGACTTACTGTGGCACTTTGAGAAAACACCTATTTTATTAATTTTCCATTCTGCTACTAGGTTTTCAGAGGAGTTAGATTTTGTTATGATAGTAAAGACTTTCACACTGCTTTTCCCACAAATCCACTCTTTCCTTCAATGTTTTTTCAACGTTCAGTGTCTGCTATTTCATATTCGTTCTAGCTCTTAAAGCCTGTGCATCAGCTCTGGGGAGTCTCTGAAACCTTTCATCACTATGTAGAGCCAAGGAAAGTATGTTGTTCCCGTCAGCACTTGCCTGTTAATGGTCAACCTTTGCGTGATTCTACATCATGACAGTCCTCTGTGCCAAAAACAGGGCTACATCTAAGCTGTATAAATATTAATGATGGAGCCAATTGAGTGCATCTAATTTGGCGAGGTTTTAAGATGAAATGGAAATTTTATCAGGTATTGCCTACATTCTTGGAGATACCCAACCCAAATGAACAAGACCACTAGCAACATGCTTTGAGAAGGGGATTAGACTAGATGAGAGATCCCTTTCAACATCAGTCATTCCATGAAACTGTGTAAGCTATGTAAGTCTATGCAAGCACAGTTACATCCTTTTGATGTATATTATAGATGTATTGTGAAACCTGGCATTCTGAGCATTTTATTGCATCACTACTGGAAAAAATAGTATTTATAGAAAAAAGTACAAGAAACATTTTATTTATGGCATTACTAGTAATCAGTTTCAAACACTGCAAGAAAAGCTCTTAGTCCATACTCCTCTGTACCAAACAACTGTAAATTTGAGGTAGAGTTTCCTTTGACTCTTCCCTCTTTTGGGAACTTTATTGTACACAAATATACCCTGAGTACGCTTTCTCCTTTTTATTTTTCTTAGTCATTTGCCCGACTGCTTAGAAAGTAAAGAAGACACATCTTTTGCTATTTGGTGAAACCCTTCCCCTTTTGAATGTGTTTAAACCTTTGAGCTATTTTTAATCTACATCATCATGGCTATTTACTAAGATATTTTGGAGGAGAGGGGAAAGTCAAAGGATTTGTCTCTAAATCTCTGACAAGACACCTAAAGGTGAAGATTGTGGCATGGCACCGTGGTGCTCAGAAGATCTACCTCCTTATAACCTGAATTAATTATGATGAAAGAAGATATAAAAGACAACTCCAGGAAAAGTTCCATATGACTCTGACATTGGAAAGAAGAGTTTTCTTCTCATCTTCAGAGGTATTCTCTGAAACCTTGGAGAAATGAGAGATACCAGAAGAGACTGATTCTGTGGATCTGAGTTTCAGCAACAAAGGTCAAAAAGACTTGGAACACCTCTACCTTAAAAACCCTGCAGCATGTATAAAACCTGTTCTCTTCTTAGGAAGAAAACTAGTCAATCTGGAAAGTGACTACTGCTGGTGATGGAACAGTCTTAAATGGAAAACTAAGTAACAGTTCCAGAAAGTGATGTATATTAATTTGTCGTTTAGGAGGAAATGCAGAAATTTGTAAGTGGAAAAAAAAAAAATTACATATTCTGTCCCATTAATAATTCAAATCACTCCAAAAAATAATGTCTGTGTATCACTTTAATCTACTAATGAGATAGATAATAGTTTGGCAATTTCATGAAATGCATAATTTCAAAGTTTGACTGAAACATATACATGATACCTGACAGACACCTTGTATGGAACCATTTTTTACTGCTCTAAACTATTCAAATAGTGTCAAAAAACTTTGCAGATATTTTTCTCCAGAACATTTACCAAAAGTGGTAATTTAGAAAATTGTATTGAAATTAATTCTCTAAGATTCAATCTGAAACCTTTTCACAGTTTTCAAGATAATTCCATCTGATTAGTCTATATTGTTTTGAAAAGGTATTAAGTACACTGTCTACCCCTTGTCACTGGATTTTTTTTTTTAGTTATAAGCATTACAATTTCTTGTTAATGATATTTTCTAGCAATATGGCTGTAATCTCACATGATTGATACATTGCTGGATGATTAATTTTTTTGTTATCTTTAAAGACAAAAGTCAAATAAACCTAATGAAAAAAAAAAACCCAACAACAAGACAATTATTCATATTTATGAGCTTTTAAATGACTTAGATTCTACAAATTAGTTTAATACACATAGTGAAAACATTACAATATTTTAATTCCGAATTTCACAGCTGAAAAGGTACTAGTTTCCTTTGATACAAGAGATGACCTATCCTTGCATGATAATACACTAAAATAAATTTAATTGCATACTTTTTCATACATGACTACTATATAAATGGAAAATATTTATTAATAAAATAAGACCAATTTATTTACATTTAGTTGCTAACAGTCATTTCTTCTTAGAATAGTATTTATACTCTTTGAACAAAGTCTTGTGTTTTTTCAAGGAAATATAAGCCTGAAGAAGAAAAAGGAGTGACAAAGCACGTTTAAAGCAAAGCTAATGCTCCTTCTCCAGAAGCTCTGCCTTTCTTTAATAACCAAATGTTATGGTATATCTGCAGAGAATAAGTCACGCAGCTACTCAGTTCTGCACAGTAATCTTTCCTGACAGTACATTAATACTTTCAGAGAAAGATAGGAAGACTTTTATTTTTGACTTTGAAAAACAAATACTATGTTACATTATCAAAAATATATTTGCATCATGCAGAAACAGGGAAATGTTATGTTTCTAGTTTAGTTCAAAATTTTTGTACTACTTTCATACTAATATATAATGCCTAAAAATATATAGCCCAGTTCACACATCGCAGACATTGATAGCACAAATGTGAGGAAAAAGAATAAAAATGTATAAATGGTCTCTATTCAGTGAGAATGTAATATCATATGAATTTTAAGAATGGTCGGTGTCCACTTTCATTTCAAATACATTAGTATTTTATCTTCAATCAGTTAATGAAGGTAAAAGTTAATGAAGAAGTGGTGCAGAAAGATAACTATATGCCCTTATTATGATGACGCTTCTTTTCACCATATTTGTTAAAGAAAAGAAGAATCAGCTGCTACTGAAAAGTCAATGTAGACATCAAAATTAAATTCATTGTTACTGTGAGAATTTAAAAGGATTTTTTTTTCTGAAGATAGGATTAAAAACTCTCTGTAATTAACAAATCTTAGCTGTTATTTTATTTTAATTGAGTTTTGGGTTATGCTGAAAAATGAACAGTTTCTTCAGTTTCAATACTGCTAATGAGCAGAAATTTTCTAAGTTTCATCCTGCACAGACAACTGAAGACAAACAAAGTAGTTATATCACTTTCATGGTGATTGCAATTACTGCCTTTGGTGATTATGAGACTAAATGGGGATCTTCTACAAGATTGTGCAATATTTCAACATCTGATATACCTCTGAAATGCTGAAATGTGTGAGCAGTAGAGTTTTGGGACCTGTGAAGGCATTCTCAGTTCTGTTCACTTTTCTCATCCACATATACCTCTTTGCCCTCAGACACTTACTTTCTAAAGTTTCAGTGCATTCCTACAGTCAAATGCTGCTGAAGAAGGACTCTCTCATGCTCGACTACCTTCAATAGTGAGTAAGATTAGGATCAAGTGAAAAATAGGGAAAAAATAAAGCTAAACAAAAATAGAAAAGGAGAATATAGACAATAAGGACTACAGTGATGTATGGCTGCCTACAATTCCTGAGAGGCATTTTGCCTGTGTTTGGCTTGAACAAACTGATTAGGGAAACAGTGTTTCTCTGGGAAACTTTTGTCTATTCTGCTGCAATTTACTTCTGGTTATGTCATTGTAGTTACAAAACACAAAATTTCTGTCAAAAGCACACTGGAGAAAAGTGTAGCCACTGAACGTTATACATAGATGTCCAGTCTAAAGTGAAAGGAGGTAGAAATTAACTTTTCAAAGAAGCAATACCTACCTTCTGTGGTTTCCTCAGAGATGTTTTGTGAATTTGTGGATCCTTTTCAAAAGATTTCATCAAAATGTCTCTAGTAATGTCTATATCTTGTACTAAACAGTAAATATGTACCAAAAAGAACTGTCCAGAAAATCTTGCAATTAAAGTATGAGACCAAAGATGAATATGGAAACAAGACAGAGGTATTACACAAGGTATTACAGCCCATGGTGTTTGGCACTTTCTGCCTTTGTCAAACAGATAAGTTAAAAATTTCTAAGTTTTTTTTCAAAAAAGCTTTTTGACAAGCCTTTTTTAAAAAAATCTTAATAGCTTCAAATAACTTTTTGGGTTTTGTTTTGTTTTGTGGTTTTTTTTTTAATGTGATATGCAATAAACACTGTATTAGATAGGCATTCTACCACAACAGCCAGAGAAGGTTGCACAATTAAAATGATGCTGTTCTTTCTTTGATATTTCTAGCATCCTAATTACTAATTTAGCTAGTGCTGTGCAACAGGTGATCTTGTTATGGCTTCTAAAGTTGGTGACAAAAAGTAACCAAATGTAAGTATTCACTACTTAAGTTCAGCATGTCACCACTTTTGTCTAGTTCAACTTTCTATAGAATCAAAGTGGAATTAAGGATCAGGTTTGACAAAAATGACATCCTTGACACATGAGCCTCTCTTGCTGCAGAGTATTAAGTGTTTCATATCTCAATAGACTTGTCTCCACCTGAGAGGAAAAACCTTCTTTCCATCATATGAGCATGCTGTAAAGAGCACATAAGGGGCAGAAAGGAAGAGAAGTTGATTGATGAAAAGTATCAGCTGGAATGGGCAGTACATAAAACCACTAATAGTGCTTTAAGACTGCTATACATTGACTTACATTGCTGCTATTTGCAGAGGTGCTATGTCAGATCTTACTATCCTCACGGAAGTAAGAAATATGTGGTAGGAGTCATAAGCAGGAAAATATTTCCTTGATCTTGTTAATAAAGAAATCTAGGGATTAGGAATGTAAACTTCTCTGGAAACCAGAAGGCAGATGGATTAAGACCTCACTAGTTAGTCACCTGCAGTTGCTATTGATGTTACTCTTATGGCACACTAAGGGCAAATTTACTACAGCTAATCTTTCTAGAGATTGAGTCCTACCACCTCCTTCATTAGGACAAACCAGAACATTAAGCATGCCGTGAGCTATACAGTACTAATGATAAAGTATATGATACCACGACTTAAAAGCAGAGATGAAGAACGTCTAAGCATCAAAACTAAAATAAAAGCCATAGCAGAGAGTGTCCCGCTGGTCACAGAAGGGAAGGTACAGCAACATGCACCCCACCCTCCTACCTGCCTGAGTGAATTCGCCGCTGTCATTGCCTCTGCCATCCTCTCCTCTATCAACTATGTAGGTGGGGGAGGCATTGAAGGAGCGGGAGAAGGAAGGGTGCCCTTCAGCAACCGGAGGTTGAAAATTCATTTTTCATGATCTGCTTCCATCCTAACATTTCTCCCTCTGACAATCACAAATTAAATCATGGAGAAAGTGGAGAGTACCAGTCCTGTTTATTTCATGCAACAAGTCCATCTCAGAACAATTTCAGACAACAACTTGCCCCAGGTTGCTGGGAGAATAATTTCTGAAGCTGAAGATAGCAGCTGAGGCTCTTTCATTACATACCTGTGCCCTGGACCTTCGTTAAATATGGGGGATCTGGCTGTTGTCAGGACTTTGAACATCTCTGAGCATATTCCATATTGCCTTCCTTGTATTGGGAATAGCAGGAAAAGGGGAGCTGTGTAGAGGAGGACTGACAAGAAAAAGAATGAAAAGAATTGATCTTTACTATTTCTGCTTTTCTATATTAATAAGTAGAACTACAGTAACTTTTCTTTGGTTATGTATGAATATATAAGGAACTAATATTAGATTTGATAGGAAAATAGAACATGCTTGCATTAAAAAACCCCAACTTTCTCCTATTTTGTGTAAACCTAAGTATTAAAGAGAGGAACTTCTGTGTTGTTGTTTTTTTTTTAAACAAAGTACTTTGCCTTTAAAGGTATTTTTATTCAGCCCTATAATGGTCTTTGTCTTCATGTCATGTATCTTTACCAATGAGATGTCCTCAGTGAGAGATGCTCTAGCTGTTAAGTTTTGCAATAAATCTGGGAAAATACTGCTTTGTTTTGTGTTTTGCTCTGACAGTGTATTTCAACTTTGAAATCTACTTTCATAAAATTGTGGGTTTAGTTCATATCTACCAATTACATCATTCAGCTAAATCACATGAGTCCCTGACAAACAAGGACTGTTCTCTTGTCTGACTCTGAGAATTTTCACAGTGGATGCCATAAGTAGTTATGTAGAGCAGTTATCTTCAATTAGTTAAAGCCAAAGGGAAATAAAGTTGACTGTGAAGGAACTTGAGAGATCTATAGCTGTAGGAGTGAGATCCATTAATCTACACAATGTTTTAATATCATGCAAGCAAGGATTATAAAAGCTAATCTTGTCAACATAAATCTTTAATATTTGGAACAGACTGCCAAAATGCCTGTGCCATTTGATTAGTGTTTGTTGCAAGTGAAGAGAATTTGTTATGTGGAGTACATTAACCGGGCAATAATGTCAAGGAGCAATGCCTTACAGGTTGAATAAATTACTGAGCTATTGAATATATGGTTTATTAAGACACTAAATGAGTTTGTAGAATTTTGTTAAGGTCAATGAAAACAGTCAATATAGAAACAAGCTAATTAGTGGAACTGATGAAGGTGTCAGTGGGTATGTAATATACTATGGGTGCAAAGCACTATTGTATAACAGTCTTATTACTTTAAGAGGGGTTACTCTATATGAACCATGTTACAGCCCACTAACATCATTAACAGATTGACGGAAATTCATTGAAGTGCATGTTTCGTAGTGAAAAGTAATGTCAGTCCTAACTATACAAATGGTGAGAAAACATAGTGATACACCACTGTGATGGTGAACCACTTCCCAATGTTATGTACAAAGCTTGAAATTGTACATGTACAGATAGCCTCCTCCTTCACATCTGGACTGCTGTGTCCAGTTCTAGCTATATGGTACAAGAAACATATGGACTTACTGAAGTTTCTCCAGCATTGAGCCACAGAGATGATGGACTGGACCATTTGTTGTGTGAGAAGAGGCTGAGATCTGAGACTTATTCTGTCTGAAGAGGAGGGTCAGTGGGAATCTCATTAATGTGTGTAAGTGCCTGATGGGAGGGAATAAGGAAGAAACTTTTCTCGGTGTGCCCATTGGCGAGACAAGAGGCAACTGGCACATGAAACCACATGAAGTTCCAACTGAACATAAGAAAACTTTTGTGTGTGTGAGGAGGTCAAACACTGGCACAGGTTGCACAGAGAGGCTGTGGAGTCTCTATCCTTAGAAATATTCAAAACCTGTCTGGATGTGGTCAGATGGTGACCATTTGATTCAAACTAGTTTGTTTATTTAAACTCCACGAGTTTCTATTCTCACTTGAAAAGAATTCTTGTTTGAATGACAGTTACTATTTTATAGATCAGGACTTCATAAAGTTTTGCACATGTGCTGAATTATTTTCTTGTAGCATCTTTCCTTCTTTAACAATATGAATGTTCAACAGGCATTCAATTGGATCAATATGCTTTTTAATAATTTTAATCAAACGTTTCTTAGAAATCCCTTATGCTTTATATTATTCAGTGTCTGCTGTTCATTTGCTTTACAAGTCAATGTGGCAAAATAAATTTATAAGTAAATTAAGCCTTTCCACAGTAAACATTTCAGTTTAGTTAATTAATGAAGAACTGATCTGCATACACTCAACATGACTGAAAATCAAAAGCTGACATGGCCCCACAGGCTTATTTCCTTCATATCGCTTTCTGAAGCAGTGAGCATTATCAATTATGGTCTAGTGCAAGGTGTCCTTGCCCATGGCAGGGTGATTGGAGCTAGATGATCTTAAGGTCCTTTCCAACCCTAACTATTCTATGATTTTATGATTCTATCAGTTTTGTAGCCCCATCATAGAAGGCCACCAATTGGTCAGGCAGGATTTCCCCTTAGTGAAGCCATGCTGGCTGTCACCAACCACCTCCTTGTTTTTCATGTGCCTTAGCATGCCTTCCAGGAGAATCTGCTCCAAGAGTTTGCCAGGCACAGAGGTGAGACTGGCTGGTCTGTAATTCCCCGGGTCATCCATTTTCCCCTTCTTAAAAATGGGGGTTATATTTCCCTTCTTCCAGTCACCGGGAACTTCACCTGACTGCCATGACTTTTCAAATATGATGGCCAGTGGCTTAGCAACTTCATTCGCCAGCTCCTTCAGGACCCACGGATGGATTTCATCAGGTCCCAAGGACTTGTGCACGTTCAGGTTTTTAAGATGGTCTCGAACCAGATCCTCTCCTACAGTGGGCCTAGGGTCTTCATTCTCACAGTCCCTGCGTTCGCCTTCCAAGACTTGGCTGTTATCCTTAACATCCCTAGCCAAGTTCAATTCTAACTGGGCCTTAGCCTTCCTCAGCTGGTCCCTAGCTTCCCAGACAACATCCCTGTATTCTTCCCAGGCCGCCTGTCCCTGCTTCCACCTTCTATAAGCCTCTTTTTCCCTTTGAATTTTCCTCAGCAGCTCCTTATCCATCCAAGGAGGTCTCCTGGCCCTCTTGCTGCACTTCCTTCTAGTTGGGATGCAACACTCCTGAGCTTTTAGCAGGTGATCCTTGAATATCAACCAACACTCTTGGGCCCCCCTGCCCTCTAGGGCTATATCCCATGGAACCATGCTAAGAAGGTTCCTGAAGAGGCCAAAGTCTGCTCTCTTGAAGTCCAGGGCAGTGAGCTTGCTGCACGCTCTTCTCACTGTCCTGAGGATCTCGAATTCAACCATCTCATGGTCACTGCAACCAAGGCTGCCCTGGAGCATCACATTTCCTACCAGCCCTTCCCTGTTGGTGAGCACAAGGTCAAGCATGGCACCTCTCCTTGTTGGCTCCTCTATTACTTGCAGAAGGAAGTTTTCTTCCACATCATCGAGGAACCTCCTGGATTGCTTGTGCCAGGCCGTACCTTCACTCCAACAGATGTCAGGGTAGTTGAAGTCTTCCATGAGAACAAGGGCCTGTGAGCGTGAGGCTGTTCCTATCTGTCTATAGAGCACTTCATTCACAGATTCTTATTGATCAGGCGATCTGTAACAAATCCCTGCAGTAATGTCCCCCATCGCTGTTCTCCCTTTAACCTTGACCCACAAACTCACGGACAGGGGCAGAGCAGCTGTCATCTACCTGGACTTGTGCAAAGCGTTCGACACTGTCCCACATGACATCCTTGTCTCTAAATTGGAGAGACATCAATTTGATGGGGGGACCACTCGGTGGATAAAGAACTGGCTGGATGGCCGCACACAAAGAGTTGTGATCAATGGCTCGATGTCTGGCTGGAGACAGGTAACAAGTGGTGTCCCTTTAGGGATCGGCGTTGGGACAGGTCTTGTTCAACATCTTTGTTGGTGACATGGACAGTGGGATTGAGTGCACCCTCAGCAAGTTTCCTAATGACACCAAGCTGTGTGGTTCAGTTGATACGCCGGAGGGAAGGGATGCCATCCAGAGGGACCTCGACACGCTTGTGAGGTGGGCTGATGCCAACCTGATGAAGTTTAACCATGCCAAGTGCAAGGTCCTACACCTGGGTTGGAGCAATCTGAGGCATGGCTACAGGTTGAGCAAAGAAGAGATTCAGAGCAGCCCTGTGGAGAAGGACTTGGGGGTGTTGGTCGATGAAAAAATGAACATGAATCGGCTTTAGTGTGCGCTTGCAGCCCAGAAAGCCAACCATATCTTGGGCTGCATCAAGAGAAGCGTGACCAGCAGGTCGAAGGAGGTGATCCTGTCCCTCTACTCTGCTCTCGTGAGACCTCACTTGGAGTATTGCGTGCAGTTCTGGTGTCCTCAACATAAAAAGGACATGGAACTGTTGGAACAAGTCCAGAGGAGGGCCACGAGGATGATCAGGGGACTGGAGCATCTCCCATATGAAGACAGGCTGAGAAAGTTGGGTCTGTTCAGCCTGGAGAAGAGAAGGCTGCGTGGAGACCTCATAGCAGCCTTCCAGTATCTGAAGGGGGCCTACAGGGATGCTTGGGATGGACTATCCATCAGGTATTGTAGTGACAGGACAAGGGGTAATGGGTTCAAACTTAAACAGGGGAAGTTTAGATTGGATCTAAGGAAGAAATTCTTTACTGAGAGGGTGGTGAGGCACTGGAATGGGTTGCCCAGGGAGGTTGTGAATGCTCCATCCTTGGCGGTGTTCAAGGCCAGGTTGGATGAGGCCTTGGGTGGCATGGTTTAGTGTGGGGTGTCCCTGCCCATGGCAGGGGGATTGGAACTAGATGATCTTAAGGTCCTTTCCAACCATAACTATTCTATGATTCTATTCTAAATTCAGACCAATTTTAATAGAAATAACTGTCATCAACATGACACTCTAGGAATGCATTGTATGAAGTTTGTAACAGCATAACAGAATAGCTACTTGTATGAGCAGAAAGGTTCACACGAATGAATGCATACTACATATGACTAATAGCAAAAGACCAAAGCCAACAAGCCGTCTCTGAAAAATACTAATCTAAACTTTTTAGCGAACTCCCATGAATAATGGATATAATCAAAGACAATCAAGCCTGGTTTAAGTGATTTGCATGTGATTTGCTAACCAAAGGAAAGGAGGCAAGTTGATAACAAAAAGCACAATTACCTCGAACAACTCAACCAGTTAAGATGTTATCCCTTCTCTTCAGGAACTAAAGATGGAAAACTATCAAACTTGTCTCCTAAACTCTTGGCTCTTTTGATTGATTTTATAATGATCCTCTATCTGCTTAAACAGGATGAGTTTCTTTGAGGGATTAGACTGTTCACTGAGTGGAGAAAATGGTGAAAATGTGAGTTTATGGTTCATTCTGTGAAGTTCAGTCATTTTATTTCTGTTACAGCTCTCCTTGAATATCTTAACTTTAAATATAAACAAAGAGCTTCCCTCATGATGCTCCAAGAAAGTTGACTGTAACTGAACCGATCGCTCTAATTATTCAGCCACTTTTACTCTGAAATACTATTCAGATTCAAATATTTTTTAAATATTGAAATATATGCTCTCCACAAGATAGCATGGAGGAAGTTGCATGCTTACTCGGAAAGTAATAAAATTATAAACTGTTAACTTGCCTAACATCAACTGTTTTGTGTGCATAAGCATCATAATATCCCATATCCTTGCTTCCTCCGGACTCAGTCTTGCCTTTCAGTGACTTAACAAACTACTGGTGTTGTAAAGGAGGATCTTGGCCATGCAACTCATTTCCAGTGGTACTGAGTTGTTTAATATATTCTGTAGGAGAGGCCATAAGTTTTCACTAAAAGGAAGTATAAATACTGTGTTAGTATTTCGAAGATTAACTCTTCCAGGTTTGAGACAGTACAGTGTTGCCAACACTGTATTCAGATAATAATACTACACCACCTGAATTATAATAACTTCAAATACTTTTGAAAAAGTGTTCACAACTTCCATGTGAAAAGCTGTGTGCAATTTGAAGGTGGTATGGAGCTCATTAGAGAATTTAGCTTGGGATAATAGAGGAAGTGGAGACGTATTATTCAGAACAGGCATATACAGTCTTTTTACATTCAGGTCCTATAGATGCAAATCATTATTAGAGTGTGTGATTCTGAATGCTCTGTGTGTATGTTTGCTAGTTCTTCAGACATAGTTTATACAGTCTCCTTCTTTTTAATTTTTTTTTCGTTGTATACACTTCAAAATCTAATATGTAACCATTTATACTCTGATGCCAAAGACAATTCACTGCTATAGCAGCATATATCTTCCACTATCAGCTGAATGTGAAGAATCCTCCTTATGTAATTTAATGAGCCCCTCTGCGTCTGGGTTCCATGGAGTTTTCCTCAGACAGTTGCTGATTAAAGCTATTCTGGTTGAATGGAAAAAAACCCCACTGATTATAATAAAAAACACTGATTATAATAACACAATAATTTTTGGCTTTTAGGTTTTACAGAAACTATTCGGAATACTTTCCTGGTTGTTAATGAACCTTAATAGAAGAGATGGAATTCTCCAGTCTGAGCAGAAGCTGCAAAAGAGCCTCTGAGGTGTATGATGTGTCATTTGGGTCACGCCCAGCAGAGGAAGCCAGAATAAACTGAAAAAAGGAGGATGCTGAAGAGCTTTGATTGTATTGCTGAGCTATTTCCTATATAACTTGTGTTGTGCTGCTAATTTGCTGACTTGGAAACATCAGCAAAGAATTGTATTGAGAGTTTTAAATTTTAAGCATTACATTATTAAAGAGGTGACGTGCCGAAACACAAAACTTTAAAAAAAAAGAGAAGTAGAAAATCTCCATCTAAATTGCAGCTTTTATGCACTCTAAGCACTAATACCCACAATCACTCCAAAGGCCAGCTGCCTGATTAAAATTACTGGTCCAGACCTTTGTGAATAGCTGAAATTGCTTTACATTAAAATAATAAAATCATGAAACTCATTTTGAGAAATTCAGACACTTCTGAAATTTATGACCTCTAAACCTTTGTAGGTCATAATCCACTAAATGTAGAACCAGATTCTCATTGTGTATCTGTTTTGTTAGATATCTAGAAGCTTATATGTCATTCATATTATAAGCACTATGAAGTGGTCTCTTTTTAAAGATCTAAGCACCTAACTTTCCTATGCCACTGCTTTTCATTGTTCAGTCTCAAAAGCACACGAACTTTCTTGTGGGACCAACAAAACTTTGGAGATCTAGCCTCAAGATCATGAAAAGAGATCCTCAGAATAGTTGGTTCTACTCCATCTGGACAGACTATGTAGGCAAGCTTACCACACACAACAAATTGCATTTGAAAATGGGACCTTTCATGTGATATTGGAGAAGCTGATGGTCAAATCTTTGTTACATAAACCTGACTTAGGGCTGACAAACTAGTCTCCTGGCCATGATGATACTGGCTATTGATGCATCTTAATTATATAATATATATATATATATAAACTATATAATAAAAAAATTCTTCCTTTTCAGCCACTCCACAAAGATATCAGCAGTTCAAGAAGCACTGAATAGAGAGCCAAGGACTCAGTATCTGTTCCAGTGTTTGAGCACCCTCAGAGTAAAAAAACATTTTCATGTTTAGATGGAACAACATGTGTTTTCACAAATGCGTTTTCATTATTGCTCATTGCTTTTTGTCTTGCCAGTGGGCACCATTGAGAAGAGTCTGGTTTCCTCTTCTTCATTGCCTCCCATCGGGTGCTTATACACATTGATAAGATCCCCTTGACCTTTCTCTTCATAAAGCTGAGCAGTCCCAGCTCGCTCAGCCTTTCCTCATATGAGAGATGTTCTAGTCTATTCATCATCTTTGTGGCCTTGTACAGGACTTGTTCCAATAAGTACATATACTTCTTTTGCTGGGAACACAGGACTTCAGATACACCTCACCAGAGCCTACTAGAGGGTAAGGATCACCTACCTTGACATGCCAACGACACTCTGCCAAATGCAGCCCAGAAGGCTATTGGCCTTTTTTTGCCACAAGGGTGCGTTGCTGCCTCATGGGCAGCTGTCCACCAGGGTACCAGGATCCCAAGGCCTTTTGCAGAGCTGCTTTCCAAATGGTCAGCCCCTAACGTGTACACATGCATGGGCTTATTCCTTCCCTTGTGCAGGACTTCTTATTTGCCCTTGTTGAACTTCCTGAAATTCCTTTCTTCCCAGTTCCCCAGTTTGTTCAGGACCCTTTTAAAGGAAGCACAACCATCTGGTGCTCCTCCTAGTTTTGTACCACCTGAAAACCTGCTGAGGGTGTATTCTGTCATATAGCACAGGCCATTAATGAAGATATTAAACAGTACTGGATCCAGTATCAACTCCTTGGGTACACCACTAGTGACTTGCCTCCATCTGTACTTTGTATGACTGATCTCAATCCTCCGGACCTGGCTGTTCAGCCAGTATTCAATCCACCTCACTGTTCACCTATGTAACATATACTTTCTCAGTTTTTCCATGGTGATTTTAAGGAAGACAGTGCCAAATGGCTGGAGACAGAGTCAAAGGCTTTACCAGCTCAATGTAAACAACATGCACTGCTTTTCCCTCATCCACCAATCTATTCACCTTGTTTTAGAAGGCTTTCAGACTGATCAAGCATAATTTCTCCTTCATAATTCCACACTTTTGCCGTGCTCAACAAAGCAGCAACTTAAGATTTATGAACATTTAGAAAGTATACCATTTCACAAGGAAATTACTTGAGTATCTTTGATACTGAATGTTTGCAATGGTTTCAATCAGCAATAAAATGGAGAGTATAGAGCTCCACAATAACATCTTTTTTTGTCCCTTGTCAGAGGGAGGATACTGCATCATGGCAATATTTAGTCTAGTCTTTCTGGTGTTCTTATAATTTTTAAGGGCCACTGTATGCTTTTCTTGTAGTATTCAGTCATTCTTATTTACACAGTCCAAAATTGTTTATTTAGAAATTATTAAAAGAATGTTTTTATAGTATGAACAAAATTTTAGACATTCCACAGAATCTGAATCAGTGTATGTTGTTCTTGGATAAAGTTTTTTTTTCTCACCAATCAACCATTCAAAATTTCTTAATAATACATTAAAATATATTCAAGGCTGAAAACCTGCTTTATTTTCAGATATGCAGCTACTAACAGCTGAAGTAATCAAGGTTTATAATAGAAATGTTAATGAGCCCTGAACTATAGCAGAGCAAACATAAGAGTCAGCTATTATAGAAAGTAAAGTTCAAATACCATACCTGAGTAAGCTTTATGTTTGTTGAATAGCTCTCTGATAAGAGCCTTAACCATAATCACATGCAGAAGAAAGGATTTTGAAAATATTTTCTGTATGCAAAAAAGCTTTTTTTTTTTTTTTTAAAGAAGTTTGTTTTGTGTGGGATTGTTCTGAATATCTTGAACTTTAGAGGATACTGTAAATTTGGCTCCAAAGTTAGAGATTAAAAACGTCAATTAAGTAAATTTGTCTTACAATACTGACCTGGCCATCTTGACGTGAACCCTGTTAGTTTAAAATTTTAGATGGAAGACATAGGACATAGTTTGGAAAGTCCTATCATACAAGCTTTGAAATGCAAGACCTGTCAGTGGGAATCCATGTAAAAAGGAAGAGGTAAAAAAAATGGTAGACTTTTGTAATGGTATTTAACCATTAAATCATCTTAAAGAACAATGTGCTCAATGGCTCCCTACCTGCTCAGGCTCTTCCCGTAGATATTTTGAACTTCCGGAGAATCAGCTGCAGCAGAAAATAATTATTTATACTCACTCTCCATTTCCATGTCATTCATATACATTCAGTATGTGATATCTCTAAATTCATGTCTCAAGGGAATCACTGAATCCTCGTGATCACTGGATCCTGGATCACTTAGCTAGGTCTAGGAAACCTTGTCCAGAAAGTTCTTTCCTAGATTAAAAATAATGATTACAATAATTATTAAAACCAGAAATTCCAAGTAATGTTGAAGAAAACCCAAAACCTTCATGAGTGAACATGTTTTCACATAATATTCTGTGAATCCAGGAGCTTAACTTCTCTGCAGGCAAAGTGATAATCAACTTTTTCTTCCATACAATGTACCTAACAAAGGTATTCTTTGCAACTAACTAAAAAAAAAAAAAAAATGGTATTATTCAAAATATGATGAAAAATTATGAATTGCATATGTTTGGTTAAGTTCTCCTGAGCATGAAGATGTCAGAAAGGCAAGAATATATCCTCAAAAGCAAGGTAAGAAGACAAACCTGGCAAACTGACTTGCAGGAAGCTTCGTCTGGTTTTACAGTCTCAAAATAAAGGGCTTCCTGGTTGTGTAAGCCTGTTGCAGACTCCACTATAATGTCACCTGTCCATGCCCTCCCTTTAATTCTTGGTTGGCTCCATGCACTCTAGCTGGTTATTGACATCAAGGGTGACAACTCCATCTCGTCTCCCCTTCCTGTCCTTCCTGAAGAGCTGTATCCTTCCATTCCAACATTCCAGTCAGAGGAAAGATACATCCAACCACATCTCCATGATGCCAATGAGATAATAGTTGTACAGGTGCATGCACATCTATATCTTCTCTTGTTTATTTCCCATGCTACATATATTTGCATTAAGGCATTTGAATTGGTCCCCCAATTAAGCCAACTGGAGTTGCAGAAATTCCTTTGTGCTATTCTTCAGGTATTTTCCTGTTGATCTGTAACCCCTTTCCAGGCTCTGAGCATCTCTTGCTGGCACTGGAATCAAATTGATAGGATTAAGGTAGATTGAGGTTGCCTTCATCCATCAACTTAAGTTGAAAGCTCTCCACCAGCTTGGCAAGCCTATGACCAAAATAACATGCATACAAATAAGCTTGAAAAAGTATTAGTTCAGTAACTGTCTTCTGATGAAACAATTAAACTTGAATAATGACACATACCATTGAGGTGAGCAAAGCCAAAGAAACTCTTCTGGGCAATGCACTGGTGGTGTTGGGTAGGTGCTGGGAGGTGAGGAGGAGACAGCCGCAGTTGGGGATGCTGTGCAGGAGTAGGAAGGAACAATGCAGGATGTCTACAGGTTGACAGCCCTGTGAAATATAGTAGGAAAACAAGGTTTCAATTGAAATGGAGCAGGAATACAAAAATATCTGACACTAGCCTGCTGCCCAGCTTCATGTGCTCCAGGTCTCTGGAGACTCATCTTCTCTGTCTAGCTTACCTCTAGGATAAATTCTGTAAATTCCCAAAGGCAGGTTCTGTAGCTTGTTTTGTGCTCTGAGCACACTAGTTCCTTGATGACAGAGGCAATTTTGATTTTGGCTTGTTTTTTAGTTGTTTACGGCAAATGACTTGATTTACTTAGGGTCTCTCTATCATCTGTGCAAAACGGAAATGTTTGCTTACTCTTCAGGTAATAAAAGGGTAAAATAATCAAATAATTCAACACGATGAGAAAAATACCTCTGTACATATAGATACAGAGATAGAAGACTTCTTTTTGGTAAATACCAACATGCTGCCGCTCTACAGTGATGACAATTTAAGTCAATCTTGCTTTTTTTAGAGTATTTTGAAACATCTTCTTTCTTATTTTCAGTAAAATATATAGTTTTCAATCAAGTTTCGAATGTGGAAAAATGGTGAAGCTTGGAAAACATGGTGTTCCCTTTTGTCAGATGTACTGGCATTGTATCTTGCTAGGTTTTTCTATGTCGTACAGTGCAGAGCTGTCTGATAAAGAGGGTCGTATGAGAAACATTCATTTTAATAGACAAATGCTTACCTGCTCCAGTCATTTAAAATAAAAATTGTTTAAAGCAATAGCATATGTTTGCAAATTGGTGAGTAACAATGCTTTATATTGCTTAATATAAATGCCTCAAAAGGCTTTGAACTTCACAACAGCTCTGAGGATGGTATTTTGATGTTCTTTTTGCTGATAGATAAATGGATCTTGGGCATTTTCAAACCCATCAGTTTCAGGGTCTCGGTTGAGAAATGCTGCAGCATTTGCTTGCTTGCATTTCTTCTTAAAGGGAAATAAAGAGAAGCATTCTGATCTTTTACCATTCTTCTGCTTTGTTCAGAAGTTATTCCCAGTTTAACAGATGGCTCATGCCTCATTTTTGAAAAAATATAACCCAATCCCAAAACCAAAAAACAAAACAACCAAAACCCAACAAAACCCAAACCAAACAAAACCAACCAGCCAACCAAGGCAAACACCTTACATATACCTAGAGGATGCAATTTTTAAATTAGCATGTTCAAATTAGGAACCATGAAAAGTTTCACTGAAACTTGTTTTAGAAATTATTTTCATTATACCTTTTTGGGAACAATGTGTAATGTCTTCAAAGAAAAAAATGTCATTTGAGCTCAAAAATATATATGCATACATATAATGAATAAAAGTATTATAAAATTACTACCTAAAGTTTGTATCTTATCATTTTGTAAGAAAAAGGAAAACTTTCTCAAAGTTGTCCAGAGAGCAGGTACAACTGACAAAATATTTTACAATCAACAGAAGGTATAACTTGAATGTGAAGTACATAACGAATAATCTGTTGAACTGTTGACAAAAGATGCAGTCTGCCAGACCAGATATTTTCTAGAAACTAAAGCAGAGATTCTCTGAGAAGTTCATGTAAGGGCTGCATATTTTGTTCTTTTTAGCTTCTTTTGAACTTTATAGAATATAGCAATTCTTTTACAGATATGGATGCCTGCTACCCACCCTGTAGCTGCTCTGCTGTGAGATACCTAGGTACTTATAAAGGAAGTGAAAATGCATCTTCTTTTTGCAATGTAGTAATTGTATTTACAGCTCTGTCTTTTCCTGTTTTCTCACAAAACCAGCACACATGTAGCTCAGCATCCTTGATAGTAAAAATAAATAAATATGTATATATATAAAAAAATAAATCGTTAGGCTGTGGATTTTGAGCCAAACCAAATGTCAGAATCCACCCACAGTGCACGCAGTTTCCCTTCTGTGCACCTCCTTCTATAACCTTGTCCCAGCTCATTTTTTCTGTGTAATTCTTTACTTAATACTTCTGTAACAAGCATCTTTTCTTTGAAAATAAATAGCATTGGTTTTGATATTTTTCAGTGATGCCCCTCCCTCTGGCTTTTACCATAGCAAATAATTTGTCTCTTACCATTGCCAGTTAAGAATCACAAAGCAGAAAGAAGAGTTACTAACAATCATCTTGGACCCACAAGCCCTGCTGTAAATGCACACAGAAAATGCTCTTTGTGGCAACAAAGCAACAAATGGAAGTTTTCACATCACTGCTGAAATTGCCTTTCTCCAAGGGGAAAGATACAGTGTCCATGCCTCACTGAACATAGATTCAATGTATTTCTATTACAAGGAACAAGAACTTCATTATTCTTTCTGCTATAAATTGATGAGACAAAATCCCTGAGTTTTTGAAATGACGCTTTCTAAAATGAACCCTTAGGTCATTACCAAATAAGAATCTCTGTCACCATTTCCGCCAATCAGTGTCAGCAGACTATTAAATATAATTGCCTTGTTATTTTTTTGTGTTGACATTTATTATTTCCCACCTGATAAAACAGACTCCTTTCCTCTTGAGATTGGTAGTCCTCCTGGAGTTTACATCAATATAACATTAAGGCAAAAGATAAATGCTTCTGGTTTTCTGTATAAAAAATGTCCTACATTTTATAGCACAGTTAGATGATTCCCTTCAATAAATTCCTTCATACAAGAGCTTTGAAACTGCATATATGAAATACGTTTTTCCCTGGAAAACGACATCAAATCAGCATTTCAGTTTCTCTTAACAGAACACCTGTTTTTTTTCTTACTGTCCTGTAATGGGTCTGATTCTACATAGAAGTTGTTCAAAGCTGCCTGTATAACCCTAATTGAAAGCCATTGATATGATACATCTTTTTAATGAGACACTATATGAAAGTGTAATGATTAGTTTCTCCCTACAGCCTAATTTTGTGTCCTCTAAACTGGTAAACTGCATGCACCAAAAGAGGTAGCTAAAAAGAGACATTCACAGTTTAATATTTTTTTCCAATTCATCTGCTTATATTAATGGACCAGCATTTAGCCATCTATTTATAATGGAAATAATTCATGCCCGGAAATGGGTCCTTAAAAATAATTTCACTCGTATGATAAGGCAGCACAGAAAAGGAGCTGTTCTGGGATTCAGGTTGCTGGTCCAGTGCCTATGTGCTATGTGACTTTGTACAAGCTCCTCATCTGTCTGACCCTCTGTATCTCTGTGTTGTTCAGATCACAATCTCTGCCTGACAAGAGCTGTTTCTTGCTCTGTGTGCATGTGTATGAATTGAATGCCCAATAGGATGGAGCATTGTGGTGCTTTTGTATATCTACTCTACTTTAATACAATCATAAAGTATAATTTGGCAGGAGTTAATGATCTGAGATAGTCAGTAATACTCATTCCAGTGAAAAAACATGAATTACATTTTTTAATATATAAGACTTACTTATAGATATTGATATTTTAATATATAGTTCACTTTCAATGGCTTTTATTTAGCCTTTGTTAAAGACAGAAAACAAAGAATGTTTCAGCCATTTTTCTACAGTCTTATAGATAAATTACATTTTTTATCTGATCTTTGGTTTCAGGAATCTGAGGTTATAAATATTGTTCATGTTGCAGTTTCTTCATGCATGTTGGTGATAATGAAAGAAAACTTCTTTTCTCCTGATTTGGGGAACAGGCCAGTTTCATTCTGCCCAGGTCTAAGAAACTCCAGCTAACAAAAAGCTGATAGTACATAAGCTAGAGATCACCTTCCCACATCAGAAAATGAGACAAGTGCTTACACATCAGCTGTCTGTTCCATGTGATTCAGGAATGGACACCCATCTTGTTTCCTGTCATTTCTAGGGTAGCTGTTTGCACTGTTTGAATACTATTGGATTTTCACCTGTAGCTGCTCAACCAAATTTCTGATAGAGAGCTACCCCTGTTCAGGACCGTTTAGCAAACTACAGCAAACCAGTGATAAAGCCTTTCCTGATGGATGAGGTTTGAACTGACTATGGAAGGTATCTCTTCGTGTTTTTCTGCTTCTTTTCTGTATTCAGCATGCCCCAGAAGTGATGAACCTGGTGAATGGAGATAAACAAGGGTAATCGGTGGCAAGTGAGACACCAGGTGCCTGGGAACAGAGGAAACTGTGGGAGAGGGGGATGATACTGGGAGGAGTGCAGAGGCAGTGTCTGGGGACTTTTAGAGGAAAGGAGGGTCAATACTCCAGTGACATGTCTGGGATGCTCTCCCCAGCCTACCCACAGCGTGGGGCCACTCTGTTGTCACATATGCATCTGGTTTCAAATTCATGCAATAGAGAGCTCATGCTAGGTGTCTGCGTCAAATTTTTATTCTGTCATTTATCATAGATCTACTGATGTCAGTGGAATGATGCCAGTTTGTGTAACCTGTGCACTATCATTCTTTTGAACATCTCATGGTTCAAAAGTCTACATTCTGAACAGTGCTGAGTGCCTCCCCTCCCACAGATGCCATTAGTGATCAAATGCTTAGAAGAGCCAGCCCTTAAATCTGCCATGTGTTACCCTTCCACCTCTATCATCTCATGCAAGAGCAGTCCAAGGATCAGGAACAAGATGAGTACAGTCAATAAGCACAGTATTTAATACTCTTCTACAATAACTCTCATAGAATTTTCCTCTACCATCTCCAAAAATGAAGAATATTTTAAAACATTTTAGAGAGCTTTTAAACATTCATTCTCACAACGGTGCTAGTCAGACAATATTGAACTTTTGCCCTACGCTGAATTCCATTTAAATCTTGTAATGAATTTTTTGACTAGCCAGTTTCTGTGACAAAATGCCAGGCTGGCAAAATGTAAACTTTTTTTTTTTTTTTTCCCTCTAAATGTGGAAGTTTCACAAGCAATCAAGTAGGGAAAGATCTGTCAGGTTCAGGATCAAATTTTTCTGGTTGAAATGTCAAAGGGTAGTCTTCCAGTAATTGCTAGTTTAATGGTTATTCCCCATCCAGCAAATAGGAGAGGCATGCTCAAGACACAAATAGGATCAAGTCAACAATATTTAAGCAGCATATTATTTGTACAAGAAGCTCCCTCTCTTCCTTCCCTCCCCCTGTTTTGGAAATGTATTGTATAAATGCAAGAGTTAGATATTCAGTAGCTCACAGAAGCTCACTCTGCCTCTGATAAAAGTGATGGTATCTAAGACTACTTCCCTGCCTCCTTTTACGTTTTAATGGCAAACAGGAAAACTGCAGTGCAAGAAACTGTTGGTGATACCATCCGGTAACTGACAGCGAGTGCATCTTGTCATGCCACTAGAGAGTGACAGAGACAGAATTTGATCTGGGTTCTCCCACATCCCAGAGGAATAGCAAAAATGCCACTACCATGAGATGAATTCTCTCAATAGTCCCTGAGGTGGGAAAACTGTCCAGATCCATGGGATATTATATGCTACAAGGTCCATAAAAGTATATTTCAATATACTTACTAACACTGATATATGCTTACTAACACTACACAAGCCTAACTGGACTGATTTTTTTTTTTGTCATAACAACAGATATGGTGTAGGTAAACTTAAATGCTGATATTGGATGAAAATAGAAACTTGTGCACAAGAGATTAAACTCCCAGCTCCCTCAGAGTGAAAGACTGTTTGTAGCAGTCATTTATAAGTTGTTTATAAGCCTTAAAATATTTACTATTTCCTGTTTTGTGTTGACAAACTAGTCTGTCAGACATGATCACTGAGGTGACAAAACTAGTCTTCTTTTCTTCCATTGGATATCCTCCTTCAGGCCAGAGTAGCTGAGATAAGAGCTTTCTAACGAGAATTGGGAAGCGTTTTCCAGTTATTTTACTATTTCTTTCCACAAAGCCACTTATGGTACTCCCCGCCCCCTGATTTTCTTCTTTTATTAATCCTTTTAATAACTGAGTCGTTCTTTGAACAGAATCAATTAGCATATAATGCATAACTTTTTCATTCAAGAGAAAGTTTTAAATTAGTAGTGCTGTGCCCTCTGGAAAGAAGCCTTCTTTTACTGCTCCTTGCTTCAGAGCTCCAGCAGAGCACATGTTGCTTTGCTGATGCTTCTGTATCAAGGTGAGCTGTTTGTTCTGCAGCTTCTTGGACAGACGTAATAGCTTGGGTTCAAAGGATATTTCTTTTATCTTTTTAATTTTAATGAACACAATTAAAAAAGAGATCTAATGCCTTCTTCAGCATCACCTTATATTTTATTGTAGTAGTAAGTGGTTTTCTACGGCCATCTGAAGCAATATGGAACAGAGAAGCCAGAAATAAATAATACTCAACCACTTTTTAACTCTTTTCCTTAGCTATTCTGCTTTCTGCTTTAGCTTTCTGAGTTTCATAATGTTTTAATTTGAAAGTTAGGGAAGATTCTTTAGCTCAATATTGGAATAAATGAAACTGTTAAAAACATTTAGTCACTTCTAAAATGTATTACTATTAATTCACAAGATCCTAGATAGTTTGCAGTTGTGGTTTATTTTTTCCCTTAAAAAAAACCAACAAAGCAAACCAACAAAATAAACCCTGTGTTTGCATTTTTATCCATGAAGTATCACTTAGCCTGCAAGGACTGATGGAGCAAGGATTTAAGGTAGCTACTGGTATATTTTATGTAGATAAATCTCATAGTACAAATTCCTAGAATGTGTTAGGGAGAACTGGAAAAAAAATACCCTCAGTTTATGAATTTCTTATTGAAATATTATTTGTGGTCTTTCTAAAAGTCTCAAAGTAAGCCAGGAACTATGATTTTTTAGAAAGAGGTGCACACAGGGATCAAATCTTATGCTCATTAAAGTAGAAAGGTAAGTAGTAATTATTGGAAAAAATGGGAAGGTACCTTTTGAGAAGCCCACAGGAAGGACAAAGGTTCTATTTGCTAAAGCAGCAGTTAGTAACACCTCAGCAAAGAATGAGGATGTTAATAGTGCTCTGTGTTACTGGAGCTACATTAATGTATAATAAACGGACCAGGAAGACCATCTGGAACACAGCAAAAATTATACCTTGGACAAGGTGAGGTGAAAGTGCGAAATGAGGAAAAGCTTCCCATATTTTAGCTGCCCTAGAGACAAGGAAGTTAGAGTGCTATGAGGTCAGAGTGCTACTAAAGAGACAGCACTCCATATAAGTTTAAGTTTGAGGAAATCCAAGGACTAAGTGCTCACATTTCATGTATGTGAGCTTTAAAATAAAATACTGAAACAGATCTATCTATCTTCTCTGAATTATCAGTTACTTTAAGAGATTTATTGCAAGTAATCTAGTCTGGAAAATTTTACTTCTCATACTATAGGATTATTCCTCTTTTTGTTCAAACACTGAAGAGAGACTATTTTTCTGACGTATCGAGTTTTTTATCATGTTTTATGGAAATAGTAAAAGTGGGGTCATGAGCTTTATTGAATTTACATTTATCACATCTATTGCAAAGGGGAATTCATTATGGTCAGTGAATGTGCTATGAAAAAGCTATTGTAACTTGTTTTTTTTCTAATTGCCTTTTATGATAACGAGTACCTGATAAGCTGTGCAAAAATAGCATTTTGAATTATAAATTCGGTATACTATTTCTATTTTTTTCTGATAGATCTGGCATAATTTTTAATGGCCATGATTTAAGTGGGGAGCTCAAATTGGCATGGTACAAATTTATTTCTCTTTCCTTGTGTTAGGCTGCTCTATGACATGATTAATATGCTTCTCTTACAGTGGAGAATGAAGATGACTTTTCTTTAAACTAGACATGTGATTGCACTGTAAATGTCTCTCAGGAACATCAGACACTTCAGTTTCCATAATAAATGTTGTCCATGTTATCTCTTTAAAACATGTGGAAGAAGAAGAGCCTGTATGCTAGTTGCGGCACTCAAAGTCACAATTCTGTGAAATTTGTCGTATTTTTTTTGTTTCCCAAACTGTTTTCAAAGAAATTGTCCTGGGTTCAGCAGCAGCAGCAGTCATTTTCTCTCCTTCTTACAGTAGCTGGTGCAGCGCTGTGTTTTTGACTTTCGGCCTGGGAACAGCGCTGATAACTGCTCAAACATTTAGTCTGACCAAGGACTTTGTGAGTCTCATGCTCTGCCAGGGAGGAGGGGAAGCCAGGAGGAAGCAGAGACAGGACACCTGACCCAAACTAGCCAAAGAGGTATTCCATACCACAGCACGTCATGCCCAGGATGTAACTGGGAGTTACCTGGAAGGGCTCGTTCACTGCTCGGTCAGGCTGGGTATCAGCGGGTGATATTGTATTCCCTTCCCTTGTTATTTCTCTTATCATTATTATTATTGTTGGTAGCAGTAGTGGTTTGTGTTATACCTTAGTTACTGGACTGCTCTTATCTCAACCCATGGGAGTTACATTCTTTCGATTCTTCTCCCCGTCCCTCCAGGAGCCGGGGTGGGGGGAGTTGGGGCTGAAAAGGGGGAAGTGAGAGAGTGGGCTGCCTGGGTTACTGACTGCACTTAAACCTCGACAGAACTGCATATAATTTTTCCATTCAGCTAGAGCTATTTCCATGGTTAAAGTTCTAAACAAATGAACCTGGCTTCACTAAGGGGAAATCCTGCCTGACCAATTTGGTGGCCTTCTATGATGGGGCTACGAAACTGATGGACAGGGGCAGAGCAGTTGACGTCATCTACCTGGACTTGTGCAAAGTGTTCGACACTGTCCCACATGACATCCTTGTCTCTAAATTGGAGAGACATCAATTTGATAGGTGGGCCACTCGGTGGATAAAGAACTGGCTGGATGGCTGCACGCAAAGAGTTGTGATCAATGGCTCAATGTCCGTCTGGAGAACCAGTAACAAGTGGTGTCCCTCAGGGATCGGTATTGAGACAGGTCTTGTTCAACATCTTTGTCAGTGACATGGACAGTGGGATTGAGTGCGCCCTCAGCAAGTTTGCCGATGACACCAAGCTGTGTGGTTCGGTTGATACGCCGGAGGGAAGGGATGCCATCCAGAGGGACCTCGACACGCTTGTGAGGTGGGCTGATGCCAACCTTAGGGAGTTTAACCATGCCAAGTGCAAGGTCCTACACCTGGGTCGGAGCAATCCGAGGCACAGCTACAGGTTGAGCAAAGAAGAGATTCAGAGCAGCCCTGTGGAGAAGGACTTGGGGGTGTTGGTCGATGAAAAAATGAACATGAATCGGCTTTAGTGTGCGCTTGCAGCCCAGAAGGCCAACCATATCTTGGGCTGCATCAAGAGAAGCTTGACCAGCAGGTCGAAGGAGGTGATCCTGTCCCTCTACTCTGCTCTCGTGAGACCTCACTTGGAGTATTGTGTGCAGTTCTGGTGTCCTCAACATAAAAAGGACATGGAAGTGTTGGAACAAGTCCAGAGGAGGGCCACGAGGATGATCAGGGGACTGGAGCACCTCCTGTATGAAGACAGGCTGAGAAAGTAGGGTCTGTTCAGCCTGGAGAAGAGAAGGCTGCGTGGAGACCTCATAGCAGCCTTCCAGTATCTGAAGGGGGCCTACAAGGATGCTTGGGATGGACTATTCATCAGGGACTGTAGTGATAGGACAAGGGGTAACGGGTTCAAACTTAAACAGGGGAAGTTTAGATTGGATCTAAGGAAGAAATTCTTTACTGAGAGGGTGGTGAGGCACTGGAATGGGTTGCCCAGGGAGGTTGTGAATGCTCCATCCTTGGCGGTGTTCAAGGCCAGGTTGGATGAGGCCTTGGGTGGCATGGTTTATTGTGGGGTGTCCCTGCCCATGGCAGGGGGATTGGAACTAGATGATCTTAAGGTCCTTTCCAACCCTAACTATTCTATGATTCTATGATTCTATAAGTGAATTGTTAATGTACAGTTCATATATTAATCTCCTGTCTTGTGTTAAGAACCCATGCAAATTATCAGTTGCATGAATAGCAATCTCTGTGTAAACTGAAGGCTTTTGAATCTGGCCTAGAAAATTATTTATTTATGTTCTGGCTTTTTATGGTATTCTTCATATGGTATTTTGTAAAGGTATACATGTAGGACTATTTTTCTTGACTATGGATCTTCAAGACCATTTTTCAAGTTGATCTGATAATTCTATTTTCATTTAAAATAGAGAACTAAGAATTAACTTATTGCCCCTATTTTATCAAATTTGTTAGGAAGCTCAGTTATTAAAAGATGGAATTTTCAGCTCATTTTGAATCCTTCAAGAAACTGAAGCTCATTTATCATATAATATTCTATGTTTTTACTAACAAACAACTTCATGGTTTTCATAAATGATAGAGATGTTGTATATGTTCCATCCCTGGGAAACATTCAAAGTCAAGTTGGAGGGGTCTTTGTACAACCTGATCAAGTTGAAGATGTCCCTGCTCATTGCAGAGGACTTGGCATAGATGGTCTTTAAATGTCCCTTCCAATCCAAACAATCCTGATTCTCTGATGAGCAAACCACAATAGATGTTAATGCACACAACTTGCATAAAAATTATTCAATAGCAGTTAGTGTAACAGTACCCTCTCATCAGGATGATATGTCTTATTCAGTGGATGCGAACAGTAAATTAGCCTCAGCAGAACTCAAACTCAGTGTAGCCGAGAATACCAAGTGTGTTACTGTAGACAGAATAAGAATAGTTAGACATCAGTATAAATGAAATGCTTGCTAAAATACTTGCATATGTAAATACATGCTATTAGGACATTTTCAGATAATATGGGTTTAGTACTTGGCCCATAAAAGTTTATCCCTTGGTAACTGATTTGCTTATAGATGATGCTGTTAATACTAATGAATATCTTATCAGTAAAAAATCTGTATCAGACTGGATAACTATTTTCTCCTAATGAGATATTTGTGTGAAGATTTTCATATTCAGATTGTCATGCTATTTTTAATATATCCTTTGAATTCAAACACATTGGGGGAAAAATACGATACTAGCATTTGTTTGGAAAGCAAGAGTGACATGAACTTTGTTCATACCCAGAGAATCATATGAAATAAAGCAGATTTCCAAGAAGGATTTCATCTACACTTGTTCGGTTTGAGTACAAAATTCTTCAAAGTCAAGGGAAGGCAAGGGAAGAGTGAAAAATGGTTGTTAGACCAAAAGGTGAAAATGTGCATTAATACTTAAAATGCAGGTAAAGTTAGAGTATGTAAGAGTAACACAACATACTGAGCATAGTATGTTCTCTTGAGGATTTAAACCACTGGCTGTCAGTCTGACTGATTTTATTTGGAAGCCATTCGCTTCATCAAAGGACCTTGTCTCCTTTGGCAGAACGACCATCATGGGAGCTCTTTTTCTCTTTCCCTTTCCCCTTCCCTTCCTGTGAGGAACAGAAGAAGGAGGAACCAAAATTACAGAGGTGAAAGAAGAAAAGAGTTTGAGAGTAGGAAAACTGGTTACTAAGTAGCCCAAACTAAAAGCTGGGATATGATTGTTACAGTGTTATACTGTGTTAAGGTGAGGAATCTGCAAAATATAATATCTATAATCATGGCTGCACAATAGCATAGATATGATTATGACTATTTTGTGGAAATATATTGAACTTCATTGTCATGTGAACTTGATGGAGAGAGAAATGAAGACCCCATTTTTATGCAAGAGAGAAATGCATTAAGTGCTCTGAAGCTCACTTACTAGTTTGCTCTGTAAAGACATGAGGGGAAGAGGAAGCATCTCCCACTCTTTTTGAAGACAAATATTCTACCTTTGAGAAGTAAGTAGTGTACATGAAGTGCAATTGTTCTTGCCTTAGCCACACCAGTATAATTAACTTATACCATGGCTGAAAAGCCTTTTTGACACCTAGGGGGTGCATTTTAATAACTGTGCATTCGCTTTATTTAATTCTGTTGTGACTTAGAGTAAAATAAAAGTGATTATTTTAAAGTGCTTTTTATCTATATAAACACTTCTATGTTTCAATGGCAAAGTCTAACCTCACAAAGATATAACAGACTCATAACACATATTTCCATCTTGAGAGTTGATTCACGGCATTGGAAGTTTCATATTCTTGTTCATAAAGCAAGCACTTCCTTTATTAAAAATAAATGAAATAGATTTTGCTGAACTTCTGTCCCGGTTTTGTCTAGGATAGAGCTAATTTTCTTCCTATTAACTAGTATAAGTGCTGTGTTTTGTATTTAGTCTGATAACAGTGCTGATAACATAGAGATGTTTTAGTTGTTCCTAAGTAGCACTTACCCTAGTCGAGGACTTTTCAGTCTCCCCTGCTCTGCCAGTGATGAGGGGCACAAGAAGCTGAAAGGAAGCAGATAGGACACCTGACTCAAACTAGCCAAAGGGATATTCCATGCCACAGCACATCATGCTCAGTATGTAAACTGGGGAAAGTTGGGTGGTAGGTTCCAGTCATTGCTCAGGGACAGGATGAGTGTTGGTCAGTGAAAGTGGAAATAACTTGCCAAAATAAGACAAAGTAAGAAATGACAGAATCAATGTTCACACATCTAAGGTGCAAACATGGTTTGTTTTTTGTTTGCAAAATATGAAATCACAAAAAAAAAAAAATAGTTTAAAACTATGCTAAAATTATCTGTCATGAAACTAGTAATACATCAGCAACTATTTCAGGCACCTTGTTTTGGTGACTCCTATTTTTTTTCCCTTTTTTAGCCCCAGAAGAATGGCTCACCCAAAATATTTTTCTCATTTTGAGCAAAGGAGACAGAATTGACTCCAAAGGAAACAGTTACCTGGGCAATGACTCTACAAGGTGTGTGTGATAAAACATCACCACTGAAGTATTTTTTGTTTTGTTTTTTGTTTTATTTTCCTGAACTGAATCAGAACAACAATTTTTGTCTGGTTTTCCCCCTCTCTTAATTTTTACTTTAATTCTCCTTCCCAGAGCTTTCTCTGGTTTCACTCCCCATCCACTCATCTTGGCACTCCAGGGTAGCAGTGCACTATACCCATATGCCCAGACACAGGTGCTTTATGCACTCTCAGGATGCTAAATTTATTAATGTTAAGGACAACAGTACTATGCATCTTCTTCGTGTTGTAACTTTGGGCTTTTCTGCTGGAGAGATGTCAGATCTGTCTCAGTGATATAGCTTTAAGTGGAGCAGCGAGTGTAAAATTGTTATTCTGGGTGAAAATATGGAACATGCAGCATTGCCTGAGACAGCTATTAATGTTCTGTTTACTGGCTCCTGGGAGATGCAGCATCTCCATTCTCTCTGAAGATAGCTTAATGCAGAACATCTGAGAGACTAACAGGAAAGACCAGGAAAAGCCTGCAAATGAACATACAATGAGAAATGTAAGACAGAGTATAAAAGTTAAATCACCTGTGGAAGAACAAACTTGAAAGGAAAATAAAAGGAGAAAGGAAGGCACCTGAAACATGAGGAAGTCAGATATCTGTTGATACTCATAGGTGTATGATATCCAGCGGAGTGACAGTAATACAATATAAAATTATATCTTTGCTTTCCATTCAAAATGTTTCATTGAACAAGAATATACTCTTGACTGTACACTGGGACTGATATATTCAGTGCTTGATTCTTCTCTTGTGTAGCTTTTTTATTTTGACACTTTAAAGCATTATTTTTAGTATTTTGAAGCAAACACCTAATTCTTCCTTTAGCTGCTATTATTTTGCTGAAGTACTTCAGGGTGGCATAGACTTTAATCCGCAAACACCTACAGAGCTCTTGACCTGAGCAGGAGTGAAGCCCACAAATCCCTTTGGCTATCACAAAAACGAAGGTCAGAAAGTCACAAATCCTTGCCCGGCATTTGCCAGCTGCTACATGTGATCTATGTAGTTTTAGTGATGGCAGCATCAGGCTTTTGTGCTTGGTGCAGCTTG
Source organism: Psittacula echo (assembly GCF_963264785.1). NCBI lineage: Eukaryota > Metazoa > Chordata > Aves > Psittaciformes > Psittacidae > Psittacula > Psittacula echo. The sequence continues at coordinate 88,473,697 of NC_137738.1, read as the reverse complement.
TGATTTTTTGAAATTTTAGTCTGACTTATATCATCACAAGCTGCAGATCTTGAATGTTAAAACTGTGACCTTAAGAGAAGTAATTTGTCACAGCAACTTGTAAAGAGCTACCATTTTATACCCATGGCTTTTGTTCACTTGGTAGATAATGAAGTAAATATCTATTCCCTTCCACTGTTAGCGTCAAGACAAACACATAACCACCGGAATGGTTATATGAGGTGCTTTATTAAGGCGCCGAGAACCAGGGGTACTCACCCAAATCTGGTTCTAACCCTGTCACATCGCGTTCGCAATTTATACACTACAAATCGGCTGATGCAATACGCCTATACAGATTTATGATCTATTCCCGCTTTGTATTATAATGATCTTCACACTTGCACCTGCACTCTGATGACTTAATCTTCGTCCAAACTGTGGAACTATTGTTAACTAGTTTCTTAAGTGCAACTGGCCAGAATGATAGTTCCAGCCAGGTTTCGAACAAAGTTTTCTTTTCTAACTTTATTCTTGGATATTTTCAGTCATCGTACAAATCGTTCCTTGATTAGGTTTCTAACATAATGCTTAGTTATAAAGTAACTAAAGATAAATGTACAATTGTTTTCCTAATGATTTATGATTTCTAAACACAATAGCCAACTGGAATAGTGTCTAAAATACAGAACAGCGAAGTTACAAAATTTTAACATATGTACAAAGGCTTTCTTTGCAAACTGCAAACTTTTCAAATATAATCACTTCTATCACTCTTATATGATTATGATAAACATAAAATTTCACCCTTCTCTAACACCACCAGTGCATAATGTGGAGGAACACTTTTCCTCCGGACTCAACATTGTCAATATCATCCTGGCAAAGTTCGGTAATCAACAAGCTAATCAATATACAGCAACTGCTTGGAGATTCTTTGGTGTAGATCTCCACATATATGAATCTTTTTCTCTAACTTATATCTGTCTGTGTAATACCTCTACCATGTATACACATGTAGTCTTAAACATAGGTGGTTGTAAATTTTAACTCTGAGACTTTTTAATATATAATTTCTATAGCTATAGCTCAATGCATGTTCTGGCATCTATGAATCCTTATTTTAGGTGTGTGCTATCCCCAACAACAATTGAAAAAAGGTATTTCTTTTTCTACATCTACAAGTTGAAAATATCCAGAACACCAAAACCAAAATCTGGTGTGTAGTAAGCTCAATAGTAGTATGCACATAGATAGCTAGCAATTAAGTAGTCTAAAATATAACTACACATCTTTGCGCTGAGTTGCCCTGAAAACGGTGAATATACTAATGCAAACTTATGTTCAATGAGATATGGGAAATAAATGTTAGAACAGCTGCATGTATTAATAAATGTGTTATATTAAAATACATTATTAATTTTGGCTCATTGATATATAGCAAATATTTTAGAAGAAATTATTTAGAAGCAATTATTTAGAAGAAAGCAGTAAACCAAAATGAAATATTCATATCAGTACAGTGATTAATCTATTAAGCTTTTATATTTAAACTGAAAACTGTCTTACCTTTCTTCTTTATAAATAGTAACAATAAAAACCCTCAAAAGCAGAACAAAGAAGTAAGAAAAAAAAATGAAAGAGCAGCTTAAAGTAATTCTCTTACAGAGAAGTGAAATAGAAGATAATTTTCATTACAATTAATAGTGGAACAGATTAATTCCTTAGAGTATTCAAGGTACTTTGGTAACATAGTGATTAGTTAAGGAACGAGTTATTATATATCTATAATTGCTTTTGAGTTTCTATTAGGCAATTCATCAGCAGATATACTTAACCTATGTAAATAAAACAAGTCTTTTGGCACCAGTTTTTGTGTGATAACTTAAAGAAGATTTGACCAAGTTAAGAATCCTTTATTCCTGACTGAATTACCAGCATGCTTTGATTTGTTAAAAGAGATGAATTTTCAGCTGAACTTCGAAGTGTACAGCAGGAGCAAAGAGAAAGCTCATTGAAAAGTTGTCTCTGGATAGTTGTAGTTAGAAGTGAGGCTAAAGCTGCCTGTTATAAAAGTTTCTGCATACATTCCATAGTTACTTTAATATTTCAGTTCCCCTTTCTCTCCTTTATTTTCTCAAATTATAAACTTGAATTATGACAAAAACATTAATGAGCTATAATCAATAAATAAGGTTATGAAATTGTTTGAATTTAATATATTGAGAAAAGCTCATCACTACCACAGTTCATTGCCCAGAGCAGAGAATGCTCTGGTTCTTACAATACTGGCTGATTTCATTGGCAGCATGGCATTTCAGGAGCAGCAAAGCATTTATTGTTGCCTGTATTTACCACTGTTATATTTTATCAAACTTAGGAGTTACCTCCTGCAATTCCATTTGTGTATGTCAAGTCGAGTATTCAGTAAGCAGGCTTTGAAACTACAGTTTAACTTTCAGCAGAGAAGGCAGTGTCAAGTGGTATGCCTGTCACACATACCTCATAGCTGAAAATAAAAAGGAAGCTTTTAAAGAAATATTAACCTACCCAGCAAAGAGTGGTGCCTAGTGAATAGCTAATGAAACCAGTCCTAGTCCCTTATGTTACAGTAGACTATACCTATTTGACTATAAAAGCCAGATACTTGCTGTTTGGTTTTTGTTTTGTGTTTGTTTTTTGTTTTTTTGTTGGTTTTTTGTTTGTTTGTTTGTTTGTTTTTTGTTGTTTTTTTTTTTGTTTTGTTTTGTTTTTTGTTTTTGGTGGGTTTTTTGCCTGATTTTTCTCCTGTTGTGAAGTTTGTGGGTTTGCTAAGTTTCCATATGAGAGGTGCCGTGTCTTCTGCTTAACTTGACCTGTAAAACCTGACATTTTCCTGGAATATGAGGCACGCATTTAAAGATAACTTGGAAGATAACTTTTCGTTCTTTGTGAAGGCGACTTTTTAGGATGATAACAGACGTTAATGCAATTTAGTTTTCAGGCAAAATCCTAGTTTTTATTTGGATTATTCCTTTGAATCAGGTTATAAAATCACTCTAAGTGCTGCTGCTGATACCCTTATGCTTTGCCTGGGTCCTCCCCTATCTGACAAATTGCACAGCAGTATTCTGACTAGGGTATTCTGTGGCATGACCAGAAGTAGACCTTGAGGTACATTGAAACCAAGGGTGTTGAAAATGGGAACATTCAGAGATCTCAAGAATCTCTCAGAGCAGGTTATATTAAAAGGGAGGTTTGAACTTGATTCTCTAGTCTGTTAGTTACATGAGCACCTACATGAAATTTGGATCCCTACTGTTCAAGTGTAAATTCCCTGGGTGCTTTTTACTGCAGTATTTTATGTAGTCATAAAGTGTAAGACATAAAATAGCATTTCCTAAGAAGATCAGTATTATTTTTGTTCTTATTCTGTAACCTATGAAAGTCTCATTCAGCCTAATCTGATGACTGATTTTCTTGACACACCAAACTAATTGCATAGTGTTTCAGCAAATGTTATACTTTATTTCAGGATACTAATATCCTGCTATCCAAGAGTGAGGAAGTCAAGGTCCTGGAGTCAAGTTCTTTTAAAATGTCAATCTAATGAAAATAGCATACTAAAAATAAACAAAAGATTGTTGATCTGTGGGCTTCTTTGTATTAAAATATTTTAAACTCCTGGGTACCATAATTCTGACTGGAAGACTCAGTAATGAGGTCTGACATAATTAGACAGCAACACTGTAATGAGGAATAATTGGTTGTAATATGTACTCAGTGCAAACTACAATTGTACAGAATAAAATGCATTTTGCATTCAATGGAGTATTAGACAGTGAAAAGTGTGCAATCAGTGAAATGAAATGTAGAGCCACAAGAGACCGTAAACAACACCAAAAACTTTGCAACGCTCATTATAATGAAAAAAACTTTAATAAGTTGACAAGAATAAAAAGTTACTATATTAAACCAGTACATAATACAACATCTGTATGATTTATGAGTGCAGCTTTTTTTGAAAGTATGATCAAAGAAAAGAAAGTGGATTTTACTCTGCAATACATTTGAAATGCATTTTTTAATCTGACAGAAAAGGTTTAAAATGCAGTCAGTGCTGTAAAGATACCAACATCCTTTCCTTTTTTTAAACTGGACAGGATGTCTCAAAGTCATTGATGGTTTACAGTTCTGCTATTGCCAGTTCTATTCTGTGTTCAGAGAAAGATTGGCTGGCTCAGTCCCTATTCTGTCATGTCACTGAGGGTAAGATTCATCTGGCCAAATCTAGACATCTCTTTGTACATGTGACTAGTGATCTAAAATTCTTTACAATCAAAGGAGAGATTGACACCTCCAGGGTGCAATTTCTCTCTTTCTGAAGCAGCTGCTTAAAGTAGGTGATATGAATCATGCCCTAGAGTGCCTATTTCTTTCTACTAATTTTGAAGGGATCATAGAAGGAGAAGGTCACAAGTAGGTATCTCTGCAGTAGATATCTAAAGATAAGTTAGATGAAAAGCACCCAAACTTCCATGCACAGGAATAAATATTTTTGATATGGCTATTTATCACTATTTCCAGTGTAAACAGATTTTCAGTGAAGCTGGTTCAGCATTGTCCTGGGTTCAGCAGTAGCAGTCATTTTTTTTCTCCTTCTTAGTAGCTGGTGCAGTGCTGTTTTTTACTTTTGGCCTGGGAACAGCACTGATAACACTGATGTTTTTAGCTGCTGGTCAGAATGTTTACCCTGACCAAGGACTTTCTGAGTCTCATGCTCTGCCAGGGAGAAGGGGAAGCCAGGAGGAAGCCAGGGGAAGCCAGAGACAGGACACCTGACCCAAACTGACCAAAGAGGTATTCCATACCACAGCATGTCATGCCCTGGGATGTAACTGGGAGTAACTCGGAAGGGTTGGTTCATTGCGGGGTGGAGGGTGAGGTATTGGTCAATGGGTCATGAGGTGTTTTATTCTCTTCCCTTGTTATTTCCTTTATCATTATTATTATTGGTGGTAGCAGTAGTGATTCGTGTTATACCTTAGTTACTGCACTGTTCTTATCTCAACCCGTGGGAGTTACATTCTTTTGATTCTCCTCCTCATCCCTCCAGGAGTGGGGGGAACTAGAAAAGGGGAAGAGTGAGTGAACAAGCTGCGTGGCTGGGTTTAAACCATAACAAGCCTTGACAAGCAACCTGCAGAAGTCCTTTGGGTATGAAAACACTGATTAGAAACCCATGCTAGCACTTCTAACTATAAACATCAGCAATTTGTTGTCATAACTGCTTTTGAAATGAAAAAATTATATTGTCATAGTATGGCCATCTTTGAATGCCAGCTTGGTGTTGACTCATAGAAACTAGATGATAAAGAACAATATCTCTGTAGCTCAAGTTGATCTTTAAGATTTCTTAAACTGCTGTATTTTTATTGTATGAAACAATAAAATTTTTTGTACTGTGTTGTAAAATAGTACTGTATTCTCTTAAACACAGAATTTAAGGCCTTTTCGCACATTCATTCCAACAGCAGAAGAAATGTAAAGGATTGTTGAAAGATGCAAGCATTCGAGAAGCCAGTAATCTCTTTTACTCCCAGAATTCTTAGTAAACTGAATCGAGGAACTGTTTACTACTGTGCTGACAGATGTAGATTGAAATTATAAGAATTTATGGATGATGAGAGAGTCTGCTTATACTTTAACAACAACGTGATGGTGGTGAAAGGGCTGCTCTATTTGATTGTAAAGTTTTATACTGCAGTTTTCTTCCCATGGGTATTTTCAGGAATCTGTGCAGGTTGGCAGCTCTCCAGGTCAGTGTGCTGGGGGTGGTGGATGCTCCCCAGGCCAAAAGGTCAGGGCCCAGGTGCCAGGACACATCCCACCTTCCAGCCAGGAGCAGAGCAACCAAAGAGTACCTGGGCAGACCCAGGCCCAGGCACCGGGCACCTCTCTGGGCACAGAGTCAGGCTGAGGCTGAGCATGTGAGGACCACAGCAAGGTAGGGCTGGGCTGTGGGGAGTTGGAGACAAGTCCTAGTGTGTCACCACTGGGGCAAGGGTTGACTAGCCTGGGTCCCGGGTCGTGGGCAGGGTAGGAGGACACTGTGTGAGAACATATAAAACGGTCAGGGCTAGTGGTGCCCTCAGGGACCTAACATGTATATGTCATGGTTACTTTGCACTCACTTTATTAATTTACTTTGTCTAAACTCAATTTTATGTTTCTTGCAACTAATGAATCAGTTTTACATTGTGGTAAAAGTTTTTGCCTATAGTTATCTGTCATGGTTTAAGCGACGACATAAATCAGAACCACGCAGTCTACTTCCCCCCCCACCTTTCTTCCCTCCGCTCCTGGAGGGACGGGGAGGAGAATCAAAAGAATGCAACTCCCATGCGTTGAGATAAGAACAGCTTAGTAACTAAGGTATAACACAAATCACTACTGCTACCACCAATAATAATAATGATAAAGGAAATAACAAGGAAGAGAATACAACCGCTCACCAACCGGTACCTCAACCCCACCCCGCAGTGATCCAGCCCTTCCGGAAACTCTCCGTTCTACCTCCTGGGCATGACGTGCTGTGGTATGGAATACCTCTTTGGCTAGTTTGGGTCAGGTGTCCTGTCCCTGCTTCCTCCCAGCTTCTCCTCCTCCTTGGCAGAGCATGAGACTCACAAAGTCCTTGGTCAGGATAAACATTCTGACCAGCAACTGAAAACATCGGCTTTATCAGTATTGTCCCCAGGCCAAAAGTCAAAACCACAGCACTGCACCAGCTACTAAGAAGGAGAAAAAAAAATGACTGTTACTATTAAACCAGGATATTATCTCAAATGAAACTTAATTGGCTTTAATAACCTTGATGGAATTAATTTATCTTTTTATCCTCCTTTTTGGTGGAGTTTGAACACATAAAGGCTGCAGTCACTCAAATATACTGCATTCAGGCTAATACACCAAAGACAATCCCTACATGTTTTACTACACAAGCATTTTTAGTTTTCCATGTTTACAAGAGAGAATCCTCTAATATTAATTTATTATTCCACGAGCAGCTTAAGGAAGCTCTGGGATCACAGCAGAATTGTGTATCAGCTTTTGAAAACATGTCTATGCTAAAATCAGCAGGTCAAAAAGAGCCCTTGCTGATTTCCATGTTATAATTGTATAACCAATTTCTTCTACATTTAAAAAGTCATGAAATATTTTTTTCTAAAAATATATGATGTGCAATATTTTCTTTCATTTGAGTCACAACTAATGTTTTCTTAAAATAACTTTAAGCATAATGAGGTCCAATTAAAAAGTCACACATTGACTAAAAATATTAACCTTAGTCTTACATTGAATACTAATCTATCTATGTAGATATTTAAAATTTGGTATTAATAGTCCTGGTTTCAGCTGGTATAAAGTTAATTTACTTCCTTTTGATTCTCCTTTCCATAGCACAGAGGGGGTGAGAGAGGAGTGAGATAGTGCTGTGTGGTGCCTAGTTGCCATCTGGGGTTAGACAACAACATAATAAAGTATATTTCCATTATTATTAAGTTTTTGTGCATTTCATAGATGGGTAGACTTCAAAATCAGGAGAGTGTACTGTGACATGTAAGAAAAACAGAAAAGTAGTAGGATTTGGTAAAAGAAGGCACATGACATCAAGGACAAATGAGAAATTTATTCCACCTCCATTGGTGCCTAAAATATCTGATAATTCCATAAAAGTATTTATCAGGATTTTACAGGTAACATGGTAGCAGTGTATAATGTGTTAGCAGTCTACAATGGATCTCAAACATGGAAGAAATTCAAAGTAGAGAAGATTGTACATTTACACTAATGACATCTATACTTTTTCAGTCCATTTGTTCTTTTGTGTATTTTTCTAACTTACAAGATATAATAAAAAGACTTGTGAAATTATCCAGTTTATTACCTATCAAAATATGATGTGTCTTATCATTGTCAAATACCTTAAATGCTTCTTCTATTATCTGGTTATTTATATCTTAAAATATTTGTAAAATACACTTGGGTTTTGTGTGAATTGAACCTTTTCCATCACTCCTTATCAGATCTGTTACTTAAGCTTCCTAAAAGCCTTGCCTGCCCTTCTCTGAACTTTTCCTAATATATACTTTTCAGGAAGATGGGTGTTATCTGCTGTACTCCAGTGAATACCAAGAACATCCACTGTAAGGGCAGAATGACAACAGAAGACCAAGGAGTACAGTTGAGAAACAGAAATGGAAAGCAAAAATGACCACTAGAAATAGCTGGATAACAAATGTAACCAAATTAACCCAAGTGACACTGTTAATATTTTTTTAATGCAATTTTTCTCATTGCTAAGTGATCTTTTTCGTTCGAGCCAGGTATGAATGTGAATTCTAGTATAAGCTAATCTGTAGAGAGAATATCTGATTCTTGGAGATTCTCCTTCAGCACAGCATGTTAGAATTTGATATACATTTCTCAGTGACAATAACAGGAGCTGTATGTCTAAATCCCCATTTGCCATCTATTGTCATTACTAAGCACTATCAATTGTGAAGTACTTGTGTGTCTAGTTGCACAGGCAATTCAGCCTGGAAACTGTTTATATATAAATAGTTCACTTATAAATTTACACATAAACACATGCATTCTATTTTAAGCATAATTTCCCTAAGATGACAGTAAGAAGTGTTTTTAAAACAGGCATTTGTGAAATTCCATCACAGTTCATCTGGAGCTTGGTAATTTAAAATGAAAACAAGTAGGGCTCATTTCACCAGGAAAACAAAAGCAGAGGTCTCCAAAATGCTGCAGAAAGATTCATTCTGGGTGAAGGACAAGTGTAGCATTCACTGTTTAATTCTCTATCTAGTTAATTCTCAGTATCATCAAGGCAGTTATTCTACTGCCCTCCCTTAATGCTTTTTCTGGCCTCATGTTGTGGTTTAAGCCCAGGCCGTAAATCAGAGCCACGAAGTCCACTTCCCCCCCCCCACCTTTCTTCCGTCTGCTCCTGGAGGGACGGGGAGGAGAATCAAAAGAATGCAACTCCCACGGGTTGAGATAAGAACAGTTTAATAACTAAGGTATAACACAAATCCCACCGCTGCCACCAATAATAATAATGATAAGAGAAATAACAAGGGAAGAGAATACGATACCGCCCGCCGGAAAAGAGAGCCTGACAGAAAGAGGACGTGCCCTTCCGGGTAGCTCCCAGTTACATCCCCGGGCATGACGTGCTGTGGTATGGAATACCTCTTTGGCTAGTTTGGGTCAGGTGTCCTGTCCCCGCTCCCTCCCGGCCCCTCCTCCTCCCTGGCAGAGCATGAGACTCACAAAGTCCTTGGTCAGTCTAAACATCGCTGTTATCAGCTTTGTTTCTAGGCCAAAAGTCAAAAACACAGTGCTGCAACAGCTACTAAGAAGGAGAAAAACTGACTGCTACTGCTGAACCCCGGACACCTCATCAGAAGTCAGTTTTGGTTTAATAGGTATCGTGCACTTATTTCTTCTTCAAGACTCAACTTATTACTTTGGAGGAAGGCATTTAGTACTTTTCCTCTATTATTATCATACTGCTGTTCAAGAAACATGAGTTTCAAAGTAGAAACTGCGTGGCTGACTTGCCAACTGGCTTAAACCGCAACAGTTCTTTTTGGCGCCCAACGTAGGGCCACGAAGGATTGAGATAATGACAGATCTGACCGGAGTGTGTCTAATCGTATTTGTGATAAGCATTCAGTGTTTTGGATTAATAGTTACTCATCACAATGCTGATTTATTGGCTCTCAAAGTTGTTGTTTTCGATCTCACAGTTTCAATATGCCGTAGCTTACTTAGAGCCGGTATTTGCTGTGTTAGTGCTTTTCAAGTGTGGGGCTTGGGCTAAGGTTATTGTCTCATTGTATTTTATGGTAATGACTTGTAATACAATAGAATCATTGATCATGAAACTGATCTGGCTTATACTCCCAGTGTGGTCACCACCTTTATACTTTGGGAAGTATGTAATACAAGTGCAAAATCCAGAAGAATTAGTAAAACACTTAAATGAGGTGTGTTGTCATCCTGGTCATACCAGAGAGGGACAAATCATGTCAAGGTGCTGGGGCTTGGCCTATGCTTACAGGGCCTTGTTCAACACTATCCAGCACCTTCAAAAGGAAAAAAATGTCCCTGGATCTGAGGGTGAAGCAACGGACAGCTCAGCTACCCCAGCTCCGAGCACAGCAGCTACACGACCCCCAGCGACAAGTACAGCCGCTACTCAAACCTTGGCTGCAACAAACAGTGCAGGTACCCCAGCAACAAGTTGCAGAAACTGCTGAAGGAGAGGGTGAATCGAGTCAGTTTGCTGAGGTGAAAGCCATCCAGCTGGCCCTGGACATTGCTGAACGAGAAAAGTGGCCAGTACTTTATCTCTATACTGACTCATGGATGGTGGCAAATGCCCTGTGGGGGTGGTTGCAGCAACAGAAGCAGAGCAACTGGCAATGCAGAGGTAAACGTCAGAGGTACGCCATGAAGATGCCCATGTCCCCAGGAGTAGGGCCACTGAGGAACACCAGAACAACCAACAAGTGGATAAAGCTGCTAAGATTGAAGTGGGTCAGATGGACTTAGATTGGCAACATAAAGGTGAATTATTTTTGGCCCGATGGGCCCATGACACTTCAGGTCATCAGGGCAGAGATGCAACATATAGATGGGCCGGTGATCGAGGGGTGGACTTAGCAATGAACACTACTGACCAGGTTATTCATGAGTGTGAAACGTGCTGCAATTAAGCAAGCCAAACGGTTAAAGCCTCTTTGATATGGAGGACGATGGCTGAAGTATAAATATGGGGAGGCCTGGCAGATTGATTATATCACACTCCTACCAACCCGCCAAGGCAAGAGCCATGTGCTTACCATGGTGGAAGCAACCACCGGATGGCTGGAAACATAATGCTGTGCCCCACACCACTGCCTGGAACACTATCCTGGGCCTTGAGAACCAGATTTTGTGGCGACATGGCACCCCAGAAAGAATTGAATCAGACAATGGGACTCATTTCCGGAATAACCTTATAGACACTTGAGCCAAAGAGAATGGCATTGAGTGGGTATATCACATCCCCTACCATGCACCAGCCTCTGAGAAAATTGAAGGGTACAATGGGTTGTTAAAAACTACATTGAGAGCAATGCGTGGGGGAACTTTCAAGCATTGGGATACACACTTACCAAAGGCCACCTGGTTGGTCAACACCAGAGGATCTGCCAACAGGGCTGGCCCAGCCCACTCAGAACTTTTACATATTGTAGAGGGGGACAAAGTTCCTGTGGTGCACATGAAGAATTTGCTGGGGAAGACAGTCTGGGTTATTCCTGCTTCAGGTAAAGGCAAACCCACTCATCGGATTGCTTTTTCTCAGGGACCCGGATATACTTGGTGGGTAATGCGGGAAGATGGGGAAGTCCGATGCGTACCTCAAGGGGATTTGATTTTAGGGGAAAACAGACAATGAACTCAATTGTATGCTGTTGCCTGCTATGTAATACTTTTATAGCCCATCAACTAGAAGTCTGCAGGGCACCAGCGACTGGCCCTGACTTCCCTCCGACCATCATCCCAACAGAGAATGAACTTTGATAGAACCGGACGAGTTCTACAGTAAAGGAACGATCAGCATCAGCAGACAACGACCCAACACTTCACACAGCCTCTCCTGCCCTGAAAGACTGTTCCAAGAGATGGAGCCCAACATCATGGACCAATCAGCAGCTTTATAGGAATTGGTCCATGCACTAAGATAACAGTGCACTGAGATGAGAGTGAGGGTATATGGAAAATGTGGGATCTGAGCATGACGTGAATGGTATGGAATAAGGGGTGGATACTGTCTTGGGTTCAGCAGCAGCAGTCAGTTTTTCTCCTTCTTAGTAGCTGGTGCAGCGCTGTGGTTTTGACTTTCGGCCTGGGAATAATACTGATAACACCGATGTTTTCAGTTACTGGTGAGAATGTTTACCCTGACCAAGGACTTTGTGAGTCTCATGCTCTGCCAGGGAGGAGGAAAAGCCGGGAGGAAGCAGGGACAGGACACCTGACCCAAACTAGCCAAAGAGGTATTCCATACCACAGCACGTCATGCCGGGGGATGTAACTGGAAGCTACCTGGAAGGGCACGTCCTCTTCTCTGTCAGGCTCATTTCCGGCAGGCGGTATCGTATTCTCTTCCCTTGTTATTTCTCTTATCATTATTATTATTGGTGGTAGCAGTAGTGATTTGTGTTATACCTTAGTTACTGGACTGTTTTTATCTTAACCCGTGAGAGTTACATTCTTTCGATTCTCCTCCCCATCCCTCTGGGGGCGGGGGGGGGGGAACTAGAAACTGCGTGGCTGACTTGCCGACTGGCTTAAACCACGAGAGTTTCTGATATAAAATCTCTATCTCAAAAGGACTAAAATTAGAAAAGACCCACAGGTTTTAAAGGACACTTTATTAAAAAGGGAAAATATATGCTCAGAATTATATGCCTAAACAATGTTTACTTGTCCGTTTACTCAGCTCTACTCAGACAAAACATCTTCTAAGAGATTCTGAGAAATTCTGGAAGTGAAGAGAAATCCAGCATCTGCTAAGTGCAACTTGAGACTTGTTTCGGTAGATGTACTTGACCAGTTTATTCTGAATTACTGGTGATGAAGAGCTGCTACAACATTGAAATTCTGAGTGTAAAGGTCCCAGAAAAGATTTCACGTACAAAGAAGCAATATATCCACATGTTGCATTTTATTTCTATTGCATCTGACTCTAAGGGTTTTTCAGTTACAAAACCTGTTGCTCTTGTTACTTCTGTAATCACACCTACCTTCAGTATTAAGAGCTTCTTTTGAAGTTGCAAATGTTCTTACTGTAAGAAAATAATAGAGGAAGATCTGCCTGAAAGCTGTGATTGGGTTTCATAAACTCTAAGCATCATACAAGAGTGTACAGTAGAAATTCTGAACAATTCTTCTGTATTTTAGAGACCGACTTTGAACATTCCTTACAAGATCTAAGTCTGGCATACAGTATTGCACAAGTATGCAAACTCATGCTTTTCAGTACTTTTTAACAGTCTCTTGGTAAAATCTGAGTATGAAGTTCTGATACAATACATGAAAGCATAGAAAAATCTTTAGTAATGCATGAAAGTTGTTTTTGCACAGAAGCAATGAGAACTATTCATATGAAATTTATTGCATGCATGAATAGAAAGCCTACTTGATAATACGGACCTTGAGACTCATCAACAACAGCAGAAAGCTGTTTCTTGGGTGGCTTGATATGAAGGATTTCTTTTAACTAATGCTCAAAGTAAAGATAAATGCACAGTTCTCATTATTTAAACTGAAAATTAACATAAGTATATCTACAATAACATGGAGATCAGCTGTTTAACCAGCTGTATTCTCTGGTAATTTATATTTGCAGGATTGGAGAAGGAATTAAAACTTGCTTGAGATAACTTAATATTGGAAATCTACAGGTTCATGTCTTTGGCTGTTTGGGTAAAAAGTTCTTTTGCTTTATATGAAGCAGGAAAAAAAGCGGAAATATCTTTTAGTAAGAATTTGGGAAAAAAAGTGTGGGCGTTGGCAAAATATCTCATTAGCAAATCAGCTGATTATAGAAAGTATGAGTGTTTGGGAGTATTTCTGTAACCAATAATTGCCTCTTTCCTGAACAATTAGGGAGAGAGTGTCATTTTTAAGAAAATGGTAGTTTTAGTCGGAACTGCAATAATGCCATGGATTAAAAAATAATAGAAAAAAGATTTTCTTTACCCTGTATCCTAAAGATGCTTTGATTCTCCAAAACCTTCTCATTTTAAAAAAGCTAGCACGTTCCTCTTGCTACACATGGAATTAATAAACAGATAAATATTTACTATATGCTCTACTGCATATTGTACAGTATTGCACAATGATTCTTCTGGAACATTAGCATCATTTATAGTTGAGAAAAATAAGCAGATTTTTCACCTGGATAAGATAAGGAATAAGCGAAAGTCCTTTTACTTTATGGCTTTCAATTGACCAGGCCATTTATTTTCTTTTCAGTGCAGTCAATGTGGTTTATCCCATACTGCATTTTGGATTATTTCCTTATTGTCCTCTTTCTCTCATCTTTGTCATTTGAAAGAGCCTGCAATATTCTGATCTTGAATTTGCTGACAACCACTGTATTCCATCCAGCTGCACTGGGACAGACTTTAAGCAGTTCTGTTTTTTGAATTAGCATCAGTAGATTCTCGTGCTCATTCAGACTTCTGCAAACCTTTAAATAGTCTTCTCTCTTCTTTATCCCTCCCACACACATTTTCCATTTACTCCTCTCCAAAGTTTTTATTTTATTTTTTATTTCAGATGTAAAACATTCTTCTTCAGTGAATTTAGCATGCTTTGGCTTTTTATACAGTATAAAAGAAATAGGAAAGACCTGTTAATATGACTTAAAATATATGGGAGGAAGGACAAAAGGAGATTGCTGACTCTGTGGAATTTTGTCAGCTGAATACTGTTCAGTAGTGCTCTGAAGGATTAGGGTGAATAACCAGTGAGCATAAGAAAATAGTCCTGGGCAACAGTTTCTTGTGATAACATCTGTGCTTTTCAGCAGGGAGTGTCAGGGAGTCACAGAACATTTAGGGAATCCAGGGTAGGAGGATAGTATGAGTAATATCTGTGTGTAGTCACACAGGGAAGGAGAATGCACCTCCAGAGTTCAGTTTAGGGCAGAAGGCGTTACCTGGAGGAGCTGACTGCTCTCTGCTGATCACAGAGAGAGACTTGCCTTAGGCACAGAGGTCAGATGGCAAAAGACAAGCAGTGCACATGCTGCTTAAGAGAACAAGTGGACGGTTTTCTGTTTCTATGCGTCCTACATAGATATAGATACATGCACAGGTTATTTGTGAGTCTTGTGGATACTGTTGCCTTCCTAGGTATTGACTGCCATTTTTATACTGATGCTGTTTTGCTGGGTAAACTGGAGTAGCTCTGTTGGGGTCAGTGGAGTTGTGCTAATTCATGTGAATGGCAGCTGCAGCACATGGAGCACTGAGAGTGCTTTCAGCTTTTCTGTGGGTATTCTGAGGGTTCAGATATCTTTTTCTCAATCATTTGCAATGTTAGAACAAGGCTTGTTATGGTCATGAACTTGAAGGCACCTGCATTTGTGCTGGCTAGTTGTTATCAGCCATTTGTCAAAGTTTCACCACCATATGCACTTTTAAGGTTCACTACCCAGAACTGCTTTGTGTTGTGGTCTGAGCAAATATTTTGTCTCTGTTTCTGTCCCCAATTACAGCCATAAATAATAGATGGATTGCTTTACTGAATCCATTATTTGTGTACCAATCAACAGGTTCTCAGATTCACAAATTACTTTTATGTAACTTGAGACATCTGATTTATTCACACTATTTTCAGAAATACCAGGCATATTTTTCTATTCATCAGAGGATCAGAGACTGCTGGAGAATTTGTATACTGTATATTTGCATATCTACTGATCCCTTTGCATTCTACCTTAGCTAATAAGAGATATTTTATTTTATCTTATCTCTTTTTTTTTTCTTTTTTTTTTTGGTGTTTGCCTCCCTCTGCCTATTTTTCTCTTCATATTAACACAGTGGTTGATTTACATTTTAAAAGCAAGTTTTCTTTTGAAACTCTCTATGGGAACAGAAAAATTCTTTTTGTGTTTCTGAGTTGCATTTTCTTTGCAGGCAGATAAATGGCAAATGTGGGGAACCTGGAAAAAAGAAAAGGCAATGCCTTTGATTTGTTTTGCAGTTTCTACATCTCCCCAGAAGGTTTTGATCTTTCTGTTCCAATAAAAGGGTTCAGTGCCTTCAGTAAACACATTGGTACCTAATGGGAAGGCATACCACCGCACAACATTCAGACTAGCTCTTTTTCTGAGTGCTCTAGAGTGCTTTGCAAAAACAGCGTAGGATTATCAACAGCTACAATATTTCCTATGCATTTTCTTATGTTTTCTATCATTAGAGGCACAGGCTTTAAAAAACTAATCCATTTAGAGCCAAAACTTGCAATTAATGTGCAAGCAAAGACTACACAATCTGATCTTAGAAATCACATCAGTGATTAAGTGCATTAGAGACAATGCATAACAATTAGTGTTAGCTTGTTATTACGTTGCCCTTTCACACTCCTCCACTCATACCTCTTCCATCCTTGTTCACAGATTATCTCAGTCTGCAAGCTTTTTCAGACATCAGGAGTCTTTTAACGTAAGGGACAGCATGAAGTGCAGTGGTGTCAAGGTTCATGTTGCCTGCTATCTCAGTAAAAATTACAAAGAAAGTATTCCTGGTGAAACTACAGGTTATCAGTTTTGTTATTATTCCCAGAGATAATTCTCACCCTGTATTTCCTAGCACTTTGAATACTTTTCCTTCTTTACCTTTCTTGCCTAGTTTTGTGGCTTATGGTCAATTAATAGCTTCTACTTTATTAATTTATTTAAATGTAATCTTAAATTATATTATAAAGTACCTAACACTGGGTTTTGGGGTTTTTTTCTTTTTTAAAGTATTGCACATGAAAATGCATGAACATGAACTTGGCTTCCTTACGTGTTCCAGTGGTTTACTGAGATCTTTCAAACAGGTCTGGAGTCTATTATGATTTTTTTTTCCTCATTTCTGAATTTAAGTGCTGTGCAATCTTTTTACTTAAGTGGAAACTTGACACTATAAACACATTGTATTTTAAGAACTTTAACTAAATGACTTGTGTTACCTCATCTCATATGCCTCCCTTTAGACCTGCAAAAGTGCTGGAATTGAATCTGTGTTCATGAAAATCAAAGACTCCAATTAACATCAGCCATGAATATCAAACACTTCAGTTAATACCACTGACCTTTGAATGAGACTCGAAAAGCTATATGTGTTGCTGGCATGAATGGTCAAAGGCTTTCTTCACTGCAGCATAAAATTCGTGTACCACTGTGTTCTGTATGAACTTCACACTCACCATCAGCAGTTCATTTGGGGTAAACACTGCAAACCCTGGAACTCTGGACTACTGTATATATATATATATATATATATATATATATATATATATATATATATATTTCCCTATATCCTGAAAAGACTCTTTTGGTCTCCCTGATAATAAAATCTGCTGAATTTTTGCTTTTGGATCAGCTCTCTTTTCTAATGCCTAGTCTTCTGTGTTGACCAGTATGACACAGAAGGAGCATGAGAAGGATCCTATTTGTCATATTCCTATTGAGCATTATTGCAAAGGCTTTCACGTTTATGAAGTAGATAGAGCTGTAAAAACGGATCATTTTCACAGGACTGCAAAGTAAGTCAGGGTCAGTAAGACCTCAAAAGGTTTTTAGCCCTGCCTCCTCTTCAAAGGAAGATCAGCTATGAGCAGGCAGCTGAGGGCAGGGCCTTACCCACTATGCTCTTGCGGACTTCCAAGATATAGACTGCACAGTGTCTCTGAGCTAGCTGTTCAGCTGCTGGACTGCCCTCTTGGGGAAAAAGTTTCTTCTTATATCACATTTCAACTTCTGCTCATTCTCACCTTGTTCATTCTTCCAGCATGCACAAGAGGCTCTGTGGGGTCTGACTCCATCTTCCTGATGACCTCCTTGCTGGCACTGGGCAGGAGGGACAATATAAGGAGCCTCTCAAAGCCTTCTCTTCTCCAGGCTGAGTTGTTTAAAAAAGACTTCATGTGCTTCCCCACACTGATCAGGTGGTCTGTAGTACACTCCCTCCAAGATATCATCCTCACTGGCCTCTCCTCAGATCTGACCTACAAGCTATCACTCAGCTAGTCCCACACAAAAGGTCTGTAAGTCTGAGCTGCTCCTTCACATAGAGAGCAACCACTGCCCCATCCTTGTTTTTCCCATCGTGTTTGTCGTGGTTTAAGCCCATGCCGTAAATCAGAACCACGAAGTCCACTTCCCCCCCCCCCACCTTTCTTCCCTCCGCTCCTGGAGGGACGGGGAGGAGAATCAAAAGAATGCAGCTCCCATGCGTTGAGATAAGAACAGCTTAGTAACTAAGGTATAACACAAATCACTACTGCTACCACCAATAATAATAATGATAAAGGAAATAACAAGGGAAGAGAATGCAACACCTCACGGACTGATACCTCGACTCCACCCCAGCAGAGTTCCAGCCCTTCCGAGTAACTCTCAGTTCTGCATCCTGGGCATGACGTACTGTGGTATGGAATACCTCTTTGGCTAGTTTGAGTCAGGTGTCCTGTCCCTGCTTCCTCCCAGCTTCTCCTCCTCCCTGGCAGAGCATGAGACTCACAAAGTCCTTGGTCAGGATAAACATTCTGACCAGCAACTGAAAACATCGGCTTTATCAGTATTATCCCCAGGCCAAAAGTCAAAACCACAGCACTGCACCAGCTACTAAGAAGGAGAAAAACTGACTGCTGCTGCTGAACCCAGAACACCATTTCATCCTAGCTGTATCTCTGGTTGTGGTACCATGGGAGCCGTGCTCTTGCATGCAGCATATATACACCCCTGCTCTGCCACCCCACACTGCAGTGTGTGAATGTGTGCTTGAAGCTGCCTCATCAACAGAGAAAGAATATAAACACTCCCTAATCAGTATAGTCAATGGTATCAATGATAGTGCTTTGGGAAAACAGTCCAACAGTGAATTGTTGAAGTAAGCAGAAAATGTTTGGAACCAAACATATTTTTCCTTGTGATTGGTATTCAATTTTCCAGAATCTAGAGGCCACTGCACTAATGCCATGAAATGGATGATTCTTAAAATGTGTAGTTCCACTAAGCAACACCTGGGTCCAGAGGGAGCAGGAAGCATTAGAATGATGCTGGTGCTGAGTGCTAGCACCTGGCAGAGACTGTCCAGGCAGGAACAGTAGGATAAAGAATAGCTTTTTGAAGCCATTTCTGATGGTGGACTGAAAACACAAGCAAGCATGGTGTGCTAGAGTCAGATTTTTACAGGAATTAGTGATTTTTTTATTTTTTTTTTTTTTTTGCCTGCTCTGCCTTTGATCAACAAACTGTGGTAAACTGCATATTGTTCATGGAAGGATTTTACTCTTATCAGTTGCACAAGGGTATACAAATGCTAGTTTAACTGATTTTGAATTTATACAACATTACTGTGCAGCTCTGTGGTATTATAACACTATGTTTCCACCTGCCTTGCTAACATATGCATATGGGAATTAACTGTATTACTTTTGAGTCTATACTTGCAATGTCTAGCAAAACAGGTTTGTGGGCATCAGTAGGTCTTCACTCTCTTTGGAATGCCTTCCTTATTTCTCTTGCCTGTGTAGGCCAGAACCAATTAACAACAGTCATTAGTCTTGTATATTTGGTAGGTAAGTGGATTTTACATTGGTGAGGTAGATATAAATGATGAGGAAAGAGATCATGGTGTTAGAAAGAGCTAATAGCAGCCACTACTTTTTATGAATTCATACTTTGAGTATTAAAAAAAGTGCAAGTAACAATTTTATAGAGGTATGTCAATTTAGTAAGCCATATATTGAATTCAAGTTCTGTGCTAGTTTGTCGTTCTTTTACAAGAATCAGAAACATTTTATTGCTTTTAAGGCAGTAGTGAAATTACAGTCACAGTGAGATACAAATTGATTTTCTTTTTCATATGGTGATGCTTTTATCTGTTGTTCAGAAACATGGCCTGAGAATAGTACAAATTTTCAAATAGCATTGAAGGAAAAGAATATAATTAAAGACACACCATAAACATTAATGTAACCCAACATTTAAAAAATATAGCTTTCTCACTTACTGTTTAAGGTATGAAACTGAGGGTTGCCCTACAACAAGAATATAACTTGGGCATAAGAATGATCTTTCATTAAAATTGTTTCTTAAAATTCTTCAGTATGAAGTAATCTAATTGCTAGTGTGCTATTTTAAGAATACCTTATAAGCTGG
The DNA here is from genome assembly GCF_963264785.1 of Psittacula echo. Classification (NCBI taxonomy): domain Eukaryota; kingdom Metazoa; phylum Chordata; class Aves; order Psittaciformes; family Psittacidae; genus Psittacula; species Psittacula echo. The sequence goes on along the minus strand of NC_137738.1, from coordinate 88,453,722 downwards.
AAATATTTATATATGTGCTTTAATCCTGAACTTTGGTGGTTTATATTTCATATTAAATAAACAAAAAATAGATAAATTTTTCTTCTCAATTTCCTTGACAAAAATATTTTAATTAAAAACTATTTTAATTCATTTTAGTTTTTACAGTCAAACACAAGTTTGTATGTTAGTCATTTAGTTCTTGATTTTGCACCATGTTTTGTGAAACTTTTCACATACCTGAAATAAAATTATGCTGAGCTATCTGCAGTGTCAAGCCTATAAGAAACAATTTTCTGTAGATGTACAAGGATCTACCCAAATCTCTTTCACTTGAATCATATACATTAATCCTCTGAGCATTAATGAAAGAAGAAACTTTTTATCACAGAAAAATGGCTGTTCTTATTAATACCTGATAATAAAAAGAAGCTTATAACAAAACACTTGTATCTTATTGACGATATGGTTTGAATTTCCCAGAATTATTGTTAAATATACTGTGTTTCTATAGAAAAAAAATGAGTAACTTTGAGTTATTTTATTGTGAAATCAGTCAGACTAGTTTAATATTATTTTTTAGATAGGTCTATTATACTCTGTTTTGATTAAGATTTTATGTGGAGATTTTTAATACCTTTCTAGATGTTTCTTGCAGAAGACATGTAATAAAGGCACAAGCAAAAACTTCTTTCTGTTCTTGGAAAGGGATATTCTTACTGATACTATCTGGAAAACATTTCTAGACTACTTTTGGTCTTGGAAGCGGATATTCTGACTGATACTATCTGGAAAAACATTTCTAGGTATTTACTGAAAAACAAGTATTTGATTTTTCAAATGCCAAAATCATCCTTCAAGAAAAATGTCCCAGTTTGCAACTTCCTAATGTAGAATTTATTATGAGCTGTAGAATTCCACTGAGCAAGTACTTAAATGGATTGGATTGGGCATTGAAGCTGAGGGTTGTGTAAGAAAATGACTGCTGACCAGTGAAAGCAAAGGGTTTTCTAACTTCCAGGCACTGTAAACGGTTCTTAGGAAACATAAGCTTCTGTTGACTGAAGAAAGTAAAGCAGAGAATCTCCTGGAAAGGGAAAAATTTTGGGAAAGGTGTTTTGAAAAAAAATCAACAATGAACTTGCTTTGTATGTCCCTGTCTCATACACACAATAAATAAGACTTGCTTTTACTTGGCAGAAAATACTTTGCATAGCTGTTATAAATCACATATGAAGGTCCTAAGTGTTGCATCAGTCACTGTAAAAGTCGCCTGAGATACAAAAAGAGAATTGGAAAGCTTTAGGGCTCTAGAACACTAGCTGATGCATGATCTGGGTCCTAATTCTGTTTCAGCACAGTTTCAATGATGCTATTTCAAATAGATGTATTTCTGGAGATTCTGGACATCTTTAAGAGTGGGATAGACAATCTTTTCCAGTGTTTCACCATAAGCCACCTGTTAAAATGGAACTCCACAGAGCTTTGGCAAAAATGAAATGGTTCCATGTGAAACACTTGCAGCATGGCCCGATCTTATATGTATGGCATCAAAATTGATTATCAAACACCTTTATGACAGATAGATTATAGAAGACATAATAGAGTTTCAGGATAAAACCCCCATTTGTATCATGCCGTCATACCATCTGGATTTGATTTACAAATCACACAGCATTTCAATGTCTCTGATCTTGTTGAACATTGCATGTGATACACTGGTGAAACTGTTTACTTCTCCTGTCAAAGGGACATCAGCAGGAGATGGATTATTCATGTGAGTGTATTTGCCTGTGAATTTGCATGCAGTTTTTGAGAAGATTTGGATTCTGTCGCACCTTTTTAAAACAGCTCTGAGCCTTTTAACGGATTCTATTCTGCTATTCATTAGTTCAAAATTATGTTAAAAGAGCTACTTTCCCTTCAACTCAGTAACTGAGCATTTCCTTCTGAGGCTAGAGACATGCTAACAAAGAGCTGGGAGAACTGTTGCTGTGGGGCCATACAATTTCTCCCAACAGCGGCAACATAAGAATAAAAATTAATTTTGAAATCCCCTTCCCCTCTCTCAAAAGAGAGATTTGTTCTTTTTTCTTAAATTGATTTCTAGTTGAGATTAGAGTATTATAGTAGATCCACCACCAAAACATGTAACACTGTCTCTTTCAAAATATAATTGGAAAGTATAAACACCAAAAGACAAATTCTACTGTGAATCGGTGAATGACAGATGCCCATTAAGGAAAATTCTGCTTGTTTGTATTTTCTTTTGGCTTGGTGGTTTTGGTTTGTTTTTTTTTTTTTGTTTTGGTTTGTTTTGTTATATATATTAATTATTATATATTAAATATATAAATTATTATATTTTATAATTTTATAATTAAGTTATTAAATATATAAATTATTATATAAATATAAAATTATAAATAATATAATAATTATTAAATATATAAATTAATATATATTAAAATATATATATTTTCCCCTTTCCCCTCTCAGTTTTAAGTCTAATTATATTATGCTTCATATTTTGGGATCAGTTGCTACCTTTAGAGCTGCAAACTTTAGAAATGTACTGTTAAATATGAGTGCAAAGACCAATGTATGCAATATTTTGCAAGCCTTGCTCCTATTTCTATCTGGAGAAATCTATCCACAAGCAACGTTCTGTGGCTGAAGTGAAGGTAAGTATCAAAATACCCCTGAGCCATGCTTGGGCTAACAAAGAGATGGGATAATGGCTTCCATATTAGCAAGAGGTGGGCTTTCACAGCACTTAGCAGGAGCTGGAAATCAGGAAGGGCTGCATTTTGAAGAGTCTGTTTGACTCTGTGAGAGTCCAAAACTCCTGCTGAGTTTTGAACTGTATTGCTGCCTCCCTAAGCTCTTACAGATCCTGCTGAATTCAGAATGAAATGGGAATTGTTGTGTGGGAGGCATTTGCTTTGGAGAGGAAAGAGACTGAACCTGCCATGTTCCTTCAGGGGGAATTCTGAGTAGAGCATTCATTTCTGAAAAAGTTAAGGCATCAATACCCATCTTTTAAAAGTGGGGGGCGAAATAGTGGGTGGAGGGCAGGAATAGCATGTTTTCTCACGTCTTTCCATTAGGAACACAGGCTGTAAACAAACACATTTACAGAAATTTTTATGTGCAGAACTGAATGTAGCCTTGACATTAATGCTCAAACTGCACAGTAATATAAACAGTCTTATTGTGTAATGAGCAACACTAAAATAAGGACTAAGTCACCCTAATACACTCTCCTTGTAACCTTTCAGTCCCTTTCAGGCTTCTTCAATTTATCCTACAGCATTTAAGAAAGTTTTTAAAAGAATCAGAATACATGACTCTTCAGAAGGAATGAAAGAGTATAAATGTATGGTTTACACCTGTTTAGTTCAAAAATGATTTAAGGTTAAATCCCATGAACCTAAATGAATTCAGACTCGTATTAAAAAGCTGGATGACTTTAGAGCTGTCCCTGCCAATCGCTTTCTCTAATTTGTCACAACTGACTAGGTAAGAGAGGAGACAGATGTGCAGTGGACAAGCTCTGGCTGGTAACTCTTGTCTGCATTTCTGAAATTAAAACACAGCAATGCAGTACCCCACCTCATTTAACTCAGAATAGTATATCTATCCCGGCAGCTGCTAACATGATTGCTTCTGAGGCCAAATAATCTTTGCTCATCTGACATACTCTTGCTTTCGGGCATTCTGCCTATTGCTCAGAATCTCCCCTTATTACTCTGCCAACAGTCTGGTGGAATTTAGCTTGGCAAAGGCGATTGTAGAAAAGGTGGCTAAGCTCTCTAGGGAGAGCACATGCTTGATGCATCTTCTTCAATTGATGAATGAAGTGCAACATACTTTTGTCATAGTGCTATAACATTTCCTGAAGAAGGTTCCTAAGGACACAGAACTCTGGCCTTTCTGCAGTGCAGTTAAAAATGCTAGGCCAAGATTATTGCTTTTTTTCTTATTTCTTCAGTCATTAGAAATGTAATAATATTTGTCACACACATTCACATACAGTTTAAAGTCCAAGTGCCAAAATAAGAATCCAGTAAGATCAGAGGGAAAACTAGTGATCATACCATGTAAATTAGTAGGAATATGGCTTTTAGGATCTGTGGAAGGTAATGTGAGTTCTGCCATGAATTCCAGTTGATTCACGGGTAGCTTGATGTGGTCTCTTCAGCTTTAAAGAACTAGTTACAATTCAAGAGAGGATTCAGAAGAGCCATCACACCAACGGCAAATTCTCTCTGAGTGTCAGTGGTAAAAGGCAGCAAAATTGCACATCTTTTCAAGAGAAAAAGTCTTTCCTTCTGGATAGGCCTCATCTATGAACCTTCTGTTTATCACATTCTGACTCTGTAAGTAGTATTTTGTTGTAAAACTTTGATCTGAAAGGCGCTGCCAGCAGTATCCCAGAAACCTAAGGATATGCAGTATGTCCAGAGGTCATTTGAACAAAAATGGATTTGAACCCAAAACCTCAATAGAGCACATCTTAGTCCTATGCTTTGAAACTAATAAGCATAGATTCTGTGATAAGAGAGGTGAGTTCTCCTGCTTTTAGTTGTATGAGTGGTCGCTGAAAGCAGATGAAAACCTAAATGAACTTACTAAAGCAAAGAGTGCTAACATGTCATTAGGGTGAGAAATTTCTAAGGAAGGCAGTGTCAACTAAACCTTTTCTCCCCAGTAGTAACTTTCTTGATCTTTCCTTTCTTTGCTGGCTTATATGAGCTTTGCAATAACTACTACTACTGACTTTGCCTTGTTTCTGTAGTTTCAGCTAGAAACAGGTCTCTGTTACTGTACATCTAGAAAAATTCTGAAACTGGAGGAATTTACAAACCAAACCTAATTTTGTTTCCAAGCAGTTCTTGCATTAGATGAACACTTGCACTGAGGTGCCTCAAAATATGAATATGCATTTTTTTCACCTCTACTTTATTACAGAGCCAAAAAAAAAAAGTATATTTACTTAAATGTACAGAGAAAGAAAAAGAAGAACTTATTAATATGCTGGTTTTCATTTTTACACTGTCATTGGAAAATTGAAAATGAATAAAGAGAGTCTGGGGAAAGGCAAGGATTTAGAGAACATTTCAACCTTAGTGTAAAAGGTCAAAACACCTTCTGGTTAGTATATATTAACAGTTGTTATTTTCTAATCATAATACTGTGATTTAGATACAATCTAATGTGCAATATGATTCCATTTCTGACTGGCAAGATACTTAAAAAAATCACTGCTGTCATTTATATCATGAGACAGATTTTCATTCTCAGCAAAATATTTCAACAGGCACTGAAAAAGTCTGGGTTTTCTCACTCATGTGATGACCCAAAATCAAACATAGAGCAGGTTATGATGGAGAATTTTCTACAATTCAGTTTTCCTGCTGTAGTCTTCTGTGGACAGAAAATAACATTTCTGTATAGATCTACCTAATGTGTGCTAAATAATGCCTTTTTTAATGCTAAAAAATTGATAAGAAACCCATTTTCATAAAGAAATTTTAAAAACATCTTTATATATCCTGAGGGAATCTCCACTGCTCAGTTCAACCTCTGGCTGCATAACCAGTGCATTTCCTATATAAAGATTTAATATTTCAAAAATATTTTTGTCTTCTTAATAACCTTGGACAAGATTTTATCTTTTTTCTCAGTAAAATATGCAGAGATTGATGCTTACAAAAATATCTGCAAAAAATATCTCCAAAAGCTGAGGGGTCGACCTCGAGTCTCCCCTGGAGCTTTCTGCCAGAGGCTCCAGGTAGGACCATTCTCCCCAGCTGCGGTGTACAGTATATTTTTTACATCTGGCCCATTCCAGACTGGTCCAAGGGCCACTGCATGAACTATCTCACGTTTAATTTGCTCAAAGGCTTGTTGTTGCTCAGGGCCCCATCTCTTGTAACAGTCTTTCAGGGCAGGAGAGGCTGTGTGCAGTGTTGGATCGTTGCCTGCGGATGCTGATCATTCCTTTACTGTAGAACTCGTCTGGTTCTATCAAAGTTCATTCTCTGTTGGGATGATGGTCGGAGGGAAGTCAGGGCCAGTTGCTGGTTCCCTGCAGACTTCTAGTTGATGGGCTATAAAAGTATTACATAGCAGGCAACAGCGTACAATTGAGTTCATTGTCTGATTCAATTCTCTCTGGGGTGCTGTGTCACCACAAAATCTGGTTCTCAAGGCCCAGGATAGTGTTCTGGGCAGTGGTGTGGGGGAAAGCGTATGTTTCCAGCCATCCAGTGGTTGCTTCCACCATGGTAAGCACATGGTGCTTGCCTTGGCGGGTTGGTGGGAGTGTGATATAATCAATCTGCCAGGCCTCCCCATATTTATACTTCAGCCATCGTCCTCCATATCAAAGAGGCTTTAACCATTTGGCTTGTCTTCTCAGTCCTAGTTACAGCAGAGTGGTGTCAGTGCAAGAGATTTTAGTTATTAATAAATCCAATGCATCTCATCAGCATCTTTAGCATGCACATGCAACCAATATGGAGCAGAAAAAAGGAGTATGTAGTACTTGTCACTTGACAATTATTTGAAAAAGTTGTTACATTTTAGGTATTAAAAAATGAATGGTGAAAAAAAAGTAGTAAAAGATGCTGACATATGAATGTATATTTATTCTATTAAGAACGGACATACTTTATACATGTGTGTTTACAAATATTTAGCAGGTGTGGGGGAAGGGGAGAAAGAAGTTACACTTGTATCGCTTCAAAACCCACATTATTAATTTTATATTGGTTAATCTCTCTCCCTCTGGCACTAACAATAACACTAAGCAAAATCACATCTTTAATTTCTTGAGATGCTTTTACTGTCTGTTGATAGACAAAAGGCCTAACTGCAGAATTTTTTTTATTTTTTTTTCATATAAATGGAATTTTATGGATAGTGAAAATGATACATGCACCGTTCAAGACCTTATAGCTTGCAAAAAGCATTCAGATTAGGGCTATTACAATTTCAGGCAAGACCTGAGAAACAAAGGTGTTAATCAGTTCCCTTATCTACACACTATAAAATGCAACGACTGTGTTTTGCCATAGCTTTCTTACACTTAAGGCTAAGTGTTTTGTGACACAGAGCATTTTTCAGTCTTTCCCCAGGAGAGAGTGTTGGTTTTGAGCAGTAACATAGTATGATTACCCCATATCCAGGTAAAATGCAAACTGGCGCTGGCTGGTTAGTGTGCATAGGCAAACCACAAATACTCATCTTTACTTTTTCCTGTCTTCCAGCCCTAACCTTGAGCTCTCCAGCCTGCATTTTCATGCAGTTACTGTGTCTTTAGGTTTCACTCCCAGAAAGACTCTGCCTCTGTGTAGCTTCACGCTGCATTTCTGGAGAATTTACATGAAAATTTTGTTAAAAATTCAGTGCTGTCTCAATGTCTCAGTGTTAAATTTAAAAATCCCTGAGAAAATTCAGGGAACAAATGGTTTGCTTTTCCCAATAATTCATATATGGATCCTTTCAGGATGTGTTTTACTAATCTTAGAGAAATAGCATGTTATTCCAAAACATTTTATTTCAGATTAGTAGACAGTATATTTTTATTTCCAGAATTGAATAATATTTAAGCATTACTACATTTTTGTGAGCCGGATGGGCTCTGGATATCACACAACCCAGTCTGCAGAGAAAGATGAGATTTTAATTTTTTTTTTTTTTACTAAAAGAATATATGTTCAAAAGATTTTATTTTCTTTCTGTATGTACGAGTGGTTTGGTTACCTCTGTAAGCAGATATAACTTCTGCTTACAAGTCTTTCTTCTTGTCTAATGCTGAGACTATTAAAGCCTCATTCAGCTCATTGAAATGAGCAAAGTAACCAGAAGGATAAACCAATCTCACTCAGCTTAATATATCTTGTTCTAGAAATTCAGGCTAATGCCTTTCACATCTGCTTCAACCATCCAGATTGGCACAATGAGGCTCACAGTGCTCTCTGGTTATGTGTGTCTCTGAGCTACGTAAACCCAAAATTGTGTTAAGAGCTGAATTCAGCACCAGAAAGCAGCTGGGAATCACACCAGTAGCAAGAAGGTTATATATATTTTATGATAATTTGAGCCAGTAGGGATTTTAGGGTAGCCATAAAGGATGATAGCCAAGAATACTAACTGGATAAGTAAAATATCATCCAAGGGATGCATATGATTAGCCCAGAACTACACTTTGACTAAACCTGTACCATTTTAATTTTTACTTTCGACAATTTTAAGTTAATCTGTTTTACTCACAAGAATATCACAGAATTATAGGATGATTCAGGGTGAAAGTGTCCTCAGGAGGTCTCTCCAGCTTTCTGCTCTAAGCAGGGTTAGCTATGAGATCAGATTGGGTTGCTCAGAGCTTTATCCAGTCTCATTTTGAAAACCTCCAAAGGTAGAGACTGCACAACTGCTCTCAGTAACCTGCTCCACTGTTCGACTGGCATCATGGGGAAAATGTTTCTCCTTATATCCTGTCAAAAACTCTCCTAGGATTATTCATGCTTGTTGCCATGCACCATATAAAGGGTCTGCTTCCAGATTCCTGGTAACACCCTAGTAGGTACTGAGGGGCTGCTGTTTGCTCCCATTCAGATCTTCTCCAGGCTGAATATGCCCAAGTGACTCAGCCCCTTTTCACAAGGCAAATACTCTGGGGTCTAACTGTCCTAGTGGCCCTGTACTGAACTGCCTCTTGTTTATCAATGTTATTCTTGTACTATGGAGACCAAACTGGATGTGGTATTATGGCCATGGTATCACAGTCTCGAACTACTGTCCGTGCTTCTGTTAGCATAGCCCAGAACACTCTTGGGCCATCCCTTCTGCCAGGGCTCACTCCTGGCTCATGCTCAGCTCTCTGCCCAGCAGGATCTACCTTTTCAGCAGAGCAGCTCCCCAGTCAGGCAGGCCTCAGCCAGTGTCATTGCCAACAGCTTTTCCTTCACAGGTGCATGACTTGGCATTTGTCACTGCTGAATTACATATGGTTCCCATTGTCCCATTCCTCCAGCCTCTCCAGGGATGCCTGGGTGGCAGCCCTGCCCTTGAGAGTATCACTTGGTGCGCCACAGACTGTTGTCCTCTGCCAGCCGGATCAGAGTGTGCTCCAGTGCCCATTGCCCACTCCATTGCTAGGTCACTGATGACATCAAATAGAACAGGACCCAGGATGGACCCCTGAAGAATTCCAGTTGTTGCCCACCTCTGGGTAGGGCATGACTCCTGTGCTACTCTGAGCTAAACAAGAAACTTAGTATTTTATAAAAAGTGGAACAAAACTGAATGATCTCTTAGGATCATTCAAGACTAGAGCCAGACCAGCCTCTGCAGAGCTCTCTAAAACTAGCCGGGAAAACTGCTTTTTCCATTGCCATCTAATTCTGCTCAGTAAACAACAACAACGCACATGAAAGAAAAGTTAAAAAGAAAAGCCTCAAAGAAATCTAAAAATACATTTTTATGTAAAAAAAATACTAGACCTTATAGAGCCATAATTATGAAAAATAACAATTGTCATCACCTTTATGTGTCTGCTACTCAAGTTTCTTCATGAAAGGCAATAATATCTATGGGACAAGATAAGAGTTTACACAAAATTATTGTTTCTCAGATGACTTCTGTGTTACTGTAACTCATTACATAAGTGTGGTAACTTGCCAAGGACCTACAACTCAATGATTTGTCTCTGTTAAAGGTCAAATAGTTGTCTGCTTGCGGAGCAATTTTAACCTCACATGGCATTTTACAGAAAGCTCATATTCCTCTGGCAAAGCTGGGTGCTGTTTTTTGTTGTCAGAACAAACTTCTACTCTACAAGTTTCTAGCCATGTCAGTAAATCCCTTCCCACTCAATTCAATGAATGGAAGTCTTTTAAAGACACAGCACAATTTTTGTTTATTCCATTTCTTTTTACTTGGGAAACACTGGTTTTAGAATGAGTGTGAAGAATTTTAGCTTAGCACCTTGGAAAAAAACCCTGCCAGCAACTCTCAAAACCATCAGTTTTATCAATTTAAATAAAATATATCCAGCCATATGTAAGACAGAATAATATGTAGTGAAAGGAATGAGTGATCAGGGTTAGAGTAATCAAGAGCAGGCAAACTAAAAACACTGTTGAAAACGGAAGAATATAGGAAATGTAATGTCAAAATGAAAGACTATTTGGCATCAGTATAAAACCTTTGCTAGAGAACAGCTCATGTCTGTCAACCTGCCCACGCTGAACAAATAAAAGTTTAATACATGGTAAATGCTTTGATAAAAGACAGCAGGCCAACAATTCCACTTGATTATGAAAGTGAATATTTAAAAATGGTTTTAAAAATACTAAACAAAAGCAGTTTTGAGGTAGAGATGGAAAAAGTTCTGGTTATACTGTAAGATTCAGGATCTATGAGAGAGTGCATCTTAACTAAACAGATGAATTTCCAGAACTGCTCAGGTATCTATTTGTTATTTAAATGTCAGTTTTATACTCTCACCCAAGTGTAGTTGGTAAAATATTTATTTGTTTGGGTTTACTTTTCAAGATCGGTGACTCAAATACACATAATTCCATACTTGGATAGACATAATATCTTGATAGAAATCATTCCAATATCTTTTCTGTCAAGAGTCTTCCTGAACCTCCCATGTAATTCAATTTCCCATTTATTTTTTCTGATGCAAAAACTAGGAGATATGTATTCTTAAGGCTGCAGGCAGGTGACTAAGCCACTGACTAGTCTCTCGTCTAAGGTTAAGCTAACTGAACAAGACATAAGATACAATGAGGAAAGACATGAAAAATTACTAAACATGACAGATAACCATGCAAGAAGGTGACAGAAGTTAGAGATAGTGCTGGGAGGGATACCTGAATTTCAAAGGTGATTTAAAGGGGAGTTATAGGAGAATCAACTGTACTTCCCAAGTAGCTGAAGGAGAGTACTGGGGACCTGCAGGCTGATAAGACACTTGTGAGTCTAATACTACTTAGTTAATACTAATCTCATTAAAGTCCCTCATGCCTGAAATTATATAATGATGTCCTAATTGTGTCTCTCTCTTAAAAATATTAAGATTTCTCATTTCCATCTGGCTGCAAGAGTAATCTTGAAGAGTTTAATATAACCTGAAGTGTCGTATGGCAATAAGGAACATTTTTCTTAAAATGAGCTTAACATTCAAGGAATGACTCCTGATTTGCCAATACTCTATATATCTGATCAATTGTACAGGCTAAAAATAGATACTTTTAGAACATTTTAGAAGCTGTTAATCCCTGGGACAAATAGTTTTTAGTATTTCAGTTCAGGCCATTAGCTGTAGAAGCAGGCATAAGTCATCAGATAGCTCAGGTCATGCCTTTTCTATGTGTGTGTGTGTGTGTCTCTGTGTGTGTGTGTGTGTGTGTGCGTGTGTTAAAAGTAGCAATCAGTGAATATAAGTGTTCTTCATCTGAACTGTCAGGATCAAGATGTCCTGGTTTCAGGTGTGTGATCTGTTCCTTCACAAAAGGTATGAGAGCTCGTGTAATTGACAAGGATTGTGGCATGTTGACAAAATGCAAGACATGCCTGCCTTCTGTATCTGAGCTTTAGACGAGTGCCTTATGAATAACGTGTGTGATAAGAAACAAATAGCTTAATTTTTTTTCTAGTCAGAGCTACCTCAGATCCATCTAGAAGTGTTTAAAAACCCACCACCAAAACCCAAACAGATGAGACAGTTTATTTTGGATTCTGATTTTATAAAAAAATCTATTGAGAAAATTCAAAAGAAATACAACAGGTAGCCCTGAAGAATGAAAAAGCACACAGGTTTTCTTAAGTACACAAACAGTGTAAGAAGTGACATTTTTTTAAAGATCAGCCAATTTTTAGAGTAGTTTTCCATTCATAATGCTGTCATTCTTGTCTAATACTTCAGAGCACTTCATGACACCACAGATGGTGGCCAGTACCTGGGTCACTGTTTGACAGAGGTATTGCATGAATTTTAATTAACTGTTCACGTTTTCATCAGCTTTCTAAGTAATATATCAAAAATAAGCATCTTAAATAATTGACCTAACAATAAATACCTAATACACATACTTTCTAGTATAGGAGACATCTGGTAGGTAATACCGTTAAATTAATTATTTTAAAAATAAAATGGTAGTATACACTAAATCTCAGCAGCCATTATCCTTATTGAAGGTATTTATGCCAAAAGCATCTTTTTTGTCAGGTTTGTAAGAATGTTGATAAGACAATACATCACACTGTTTTAGCAGTCTGAAGTCAATAGACTTTTCACCAAGCTTACTAAATGTGCTTTTGTATTATTTACCGTTTTCATTTCAATTACATGTAATATTTACATTAAGAGCTATCTATCTAGTACAACAAACTAAATTTAAAAGGATTCTAAGAATGTGGTTTGAACACAGAAATGCTTTTCTTACTCTTAATTATCGGAATGCAGAAGCTCTGACTTTCCAACTCATTCCTATATTACCATTTGATTTCATAAAGTCTGACAAACCCCCTGTAATAGTCTCAGAACATGTAAAGTTTCAGGTATTACAGATTAAAATTCCTGATTTAGAAATTCCCATTTAATTCTTTAAAGTGTTTAGGGACTGACTTTGATACAAGGAAGATCTTATGGGTCTGCTTACCCATAAACAAACAAAGCTAGTCAGACTTTTAGGACTATCAATTTGCCTGTATCTTGGAGACTGCACACTATGCCATAGTATCCTAGAAAAAAATCAAACTGTTTTTATTTTTACCAAATGTTGTGTAATTTTAAAAAATTGCCATAGAAAGCTAATTAAAGATACCCTTTATGGAATATCACAGAGGACCAAGGTTATATGTTATAAGTTGACCCAGATTCAGCAAAAAAAAAAGATGAATGTTTAATATATGAATGTGGGAATGAAAAAGCAGCAGTGGTACAGGGCCAGAATTTTCATTTTTTGGAAAATAGTTCCCACTCAAAGTGGAATCATGCAACCAGAGGGTGTCTAAATAGGCTTTAACAGGAGTCATCAAAGAATGTCAAGATCTGAAATAAAAGAATAATGCTAGCTCATTTGGTAATGTAATATTGTGCCTCCAAACATTAGATAAAAAGAGAACTTTATTCACAGTTTATCTGTCATCAGCATTCTTTATTTTTATGTGAAATTAATTTGTATAGAGTCTTAAATAGAGCACAGAGAGAAAAAAACCCTCATTAGTGGAAAACATAGTTTATTTATTTTCATTCTTTTATTATCTTTTTTTGTTATTTTGAGTACCTGTGATAATGAAAATCCCTATTGAATATACAGAAGGTTTTTCTTTTACATGGAAATTAGAATTTATAAAATAAATGCTTCTATTGCTGATTATTTCTCTTGATTTGATTCAATCTTACTGGGGATGTATACATACGATAATTTTTCTGTGCTACAAAAATGACATTTAACCTTGTTAATTATCAAGGTAAAGAAGTTTTAATGTGTAGCTCAGCTCTATTGAAATGTTATTTCAGGTGATAATTATATGGACTGTGGACAGTGAGTTGATCAAACCTCCTTTTAATTATAACCAGGAAAGCTATTAAGCTATTTTTCTACTTGAATTGGAGCATTCTTTTCCTGGTATTTAAAGCTCCTTATTACAGGTTTCTTTGTATAGAAAAGTTTGTGCTATACCACAGGAACACAGCAAGTGGTCTAAAATGTGATTCTATCAAATTGTTAGTTTTGATTTTTTTTTCCAGAACTAGTAATTTTCTTGCTGACGTGCCCTGTTATTATTCCTGCATATTCATTTTAAAAGAACTATATATAAAACCTTTTCCAGATTTTAAGAAAATTATTAAAGATCTCATGTTTATTTAAATGAGATTTAATACCATAATAAGTTCTAGAAAAAAATCCAAAAACACTAGGAAGAAGCCATGTTATATTCCGCTTTAAAGACAGCTAATTACAGCAGTGTAAGAGCACTTAGAACATAAATATATCTACTAGCAGGTGCTTTGCAAATTAGTTCTGAGATAATTTACTATTACTGCAAGAGTACATTTTGCAAGGGCCTGATTGCTTTAAAATCTTAAAACAGTGTAAGAGAGCTTGCATTTGATAAAAATTAGCGCAATAAAAATATGTTATTCTGTGCCATGCAATCTAGGTGCTTTTGAAGAATCTGGGTGTTTCTGAGTCATCATACAGCTTGCTTTATTTGATTCTCAGAACTTCAAAGTACTGAAAGGAACTATTTCATAGAAGCCTGTATAAAATTATGACAGCCTGGGGCTAGAAATGCCATGCAATAAACAAATACATGGATGATTCTATGCGTCTTATACTCCATTAACACAGATCCAGAAAGGAAAGCTTATAAGCCTCATTCATTACAAATGAAGTTCAGATAACAGGTTTTGTCCTCATTTTTCAGAAAGCCTAAGGAAATGCTGAATATTGGCAATGCTTCTGTTTTGTTTAGTGTATGAGAGCTTTGTCGGCCCATGAAGTCAATGGTGCTCTAGGCAGCAGTAAATTTCCACCCGCATGGAGTTTACGGAAGTATCAGTGTGAGTGCTGCAGTAATTCAGTATTACCATCATGAATATATTGTCTTCTGGAGAGAGAAGGCAACACTGAAGAGGGTAAGAGAAAGTGAAATGAGAAAAAAGATTTCAAGGCAGCTTTGACAATGAGAGGGGGAGTGGGAAGGAAATGAACATGGAGACATGTGTTTTAGATAAAAAAAACAACTCACATTTATTTTACAGGTGCATAGCAATCCCCCAGAAGCCATGTCTATCCCTCTTTATTTTATTAACATGAATGGCATTTTTTTCAGTTCAGATTTTGATGATATTAGACAGGAAGACAGCAATCTTCTTGGGGGTCAGATTACCCAAAGTCAAGACTTTGATCTCACTCAACTATTGCAACCTCCAAATGCTAAGGGAAAAAACAAAACAAAATAAAAAAACCCAACTAACCTCCAGTCCCAAAAGCCCAGATGGGAAATGTCTGGAGAATTTTTTTGTATCTTATTTGATTTTTTTTTTTTTATTTAGTATGTTTTTCTCAAGTCATGAATTACAAAAAGGGAGAGATTTAGTAAAACAAGCATATTGTCTTCATTGTCCTTTTCACTGTACAAGCTGTTAAGAACTGTTTCCAGGTGTTTATAAATTGCAAGACATTTGTGTGTAGCTGAACAGATGTCTTCTTTATCTGCACTGGATTTGATGCTTGGTAGTTCAGCCACAGTCTAAATCCAGTTTTCTTTTTGATGGCTAATGGCTTAAGTAGCATTACTGCCATGGCTTCACAATGGCAGGCATGGATGTATCAAACCCAGTAGTTTTTCATGTCTTAATCCCACTGTCTGAAATTTTGAATTCTTCCCATACAATGTAGAACTCAGATATCTTTCTAAAATATCTCTATGACAGAATACAAAGTGTTCCTCTTGAAAGCTATGAATCATTTCTTTTTTCAATTGTTCTACATTTTTGGAGAAAAAAAGGTCATAAACCAATGTTCAGCATTGAAAAACATTTTTGAAGTATTACTGGAGAACTATACTTGCCTCACAATGCGTTTCTAAATATCTTCAAAAATTTCTGTGCTTGGAAGTGGGCATAATCAATCTCAAAAAGGGAGAAGTAGTTTCTGGCTTAATCTTGAGGTAATGCAAATAGTTTGATTAAACATTGTTTACTCATTTGGCAATCTGTAAGGCACTATAAGGGTAAGAAACCAAACTATGTAAAGTTTTTGCATATATGCTATTAAATTTGTCACTGAATAAGCAAAACAAATGATATGTTGCTCATGGGCTAGGCTTTGACTTCAAGTCTGAGAAGGAGGAAGAGAATTGACTGTATAATTCATTTACTTTCCTTTGAATTCTGCAAAAGAGATCAGATTAATTCTTACTATACCTAATTTTGCCCTCAAATCTGGTTCAAATTTATTGTCTTTTGCAACTGACCCTTCATTGCTGTAGCCACGATGTAGCTGTGATCCAGTTGTATTTGTTTCTCTGGGATGCCTGCTGCTCCTTATGCCTGTTATGTTATAGTCTTAATTGTATGTAGTGCAAGCCAAAGATCTGTGAGTAGGGAGTCACATTTTATTTCAGGGTCCCTAGAAATCTATTTGCTATTTTCCTGCCAGCTTCTTCTAAAAGTGTGGTTTTGTTTTTGTTGGTTTTTGTTGTTGTTGTTGTTGTTGTTGTTGTTGTTTGTTGTTGTTGTTTTTTCTACTGTAGGCTCAGAAGTAAAAACTTGTTAGTATCTGTCTGTGAAACATAACGTGCAGTGCCTCATGCTATTGACACCACCATAATTTCTTCCATACTGAAAAGGCAGTAACACAGCACATTAGTGACTGGACGTGTTCTTCATACTTTCTTCAAATGGAAGGCCAGCTGCATGTCCCCAGTTCCCAAGTTCCATTCTTCTTACTCCATTGTATTAAATAATATTTTCTATCCTTCTGTTCTCCTTAGCTTATTCTTCACCACCTGCTCCTCCTGTTTGGATATAACTGGACTACAAAATTTCTACAGCAAAGATACAATTTCAATGCTCCTTTTTCTATTCTAAATTATGAAATTGCAAATATTTTTCACTTGCAATGCATCCATAATGTGTGCATTCTGTGAGCTGCTTAGGTAATTATCAGTCTCCTAGGAAGAAAATCTGAGAGCAATTTCTGATATAATTTATTATAATATCCTTGTGTGGAACACTCAGTGCTCAACCTAAAATAAAAAAATCCATTAAATCGCTCTTCTTAATAGTGGTCTTTGACAGTTATTTGATAAAGGTGAAGAGAAACAGAGGTGGCTAGTGACAGCAAGAGGGAGGAATGTCATAATTTCAAGGCATATTGATTTACATAAAATTAAAGAAGTTTAAGAATTCTATAAGCCTGTAGGTTTTATAGACTTCTGATGAATTTGAAGCTTACATTTTACAATGAAATTTTTGGTATTAGAGCCTCAGGACTCATAGCAGAAGTTCTAATAACTCCAAAGTATTAATGCTATTTTTGAAAAAAGCATTGCTTTTCTCTGTGAATGCAGTCCGTTGCATAAAACCAATTGCTTTTGTTAAATTTCCATCTAATGACTATCAAGTCATTAGATGGAATATTAGTTAAGAACAGAATGCTGATGGTGATGCCAGGGAGGAAAACAAAATTTAGCCTCTCATTTTTTCGCCATTGGGAAAATTAATGGTTTTCTCAGGCATGATTGGTTTTTAATTCCTTTGAACTCATTTTTGAAGCCTTAAAGTTGGCATTACTGGATTCCCTCTCCAAAATAAAAAAACAAATAATAAAAAAATCAAAAAATCCCTAAACCAAACCACACCTAAACCCAGAAGTTCAAAATAAAAAGGATTTTACAGAAGCCGCCTGAAGGATTTAAATGTATTTTCTTGATTTCTTGATTTTGAAGATTCTTTTTCGAGTCTTCTTCCTATCAGTAGGACCGAAATGAAATTGCAGTTTAAATTTCAGTGTTGTCTGTGAATTCATTTCAGCAAAGTTCATCCACCTCCACAAAGCGGTAGAGAAGATTTATGTCAGCACTATATAGGTTTGATTTAAAATTATGAAAATTTTAATCTTGTAGATTCACATGCCTTAATAGACTTAACACTTATAACCCTTTCAGAATAGCACACAATAACATAATGATTATACAATTATGTCATCAAAGTCTATGGTTTTCTTCCTTTAAAAATAACTCTCTGAGGCAAGATTTAGAATTTTTTAAATTTTATTTGAATAATTCCCATATTAAATGGATTAACAGCACATAAAACTTCAACATATACTTATGAACATTGTAAACTTTTGACATCTTAAAATTATTGCATATTTACATATACAAGCACTTGCGTATGCAATTTTAGTTGCTACCATGGAATATGTTTTGTGTATTTAAATATGAAATATACATATAAATCCATACACATATCAGGAACTTTTGTAAAATATAAATGAACTCCACAGTGACATATTTGTAGCATAATATGGCATTGAAGATTTGGCAAGTGAAATTAGCACTGACTATTTGTTGGTAAAACATAATTGCATTAATTCTGCAGACTCGGGAAAATCTACACTGTAAAGAGGCATTTTGTTATCTGATTAAGACTTGACAATGTTTTTAATGACTGAAATCCATTTATATGCATTTTAAAATGTGCTGTTAGAATTTAGTAGAACTGCCTATATTATCTATCAATTTTGGACTACTTTTGTTTGACTAAATTTTCCAGGTTTGCTAGTTGTTGTATTTTTGAGAATGTTTGTTTCCCTGTAGTTGAATTTGGTTCATCTCAGTGTTTATTCTATGCCACTACAGCATGCAGTACTTTCAGATGTGCTGCCATTAAGGGCAAGTAGCTCTAACAGTTGTGACTTAATCATCATATCTGTAGAGACAGTAAAGTGCTCAGCCACTAAAAGTTCATCATCACTGATGACAGGCAGAATATGTATTGGATATGCTGCTGCACTTGTAATATTTATCATGTATCTATGGTGTTTTCTTCTTGCCCTTTTTTGTTAAGGGTAAAGTTGTTTCATAATGTCCTGGTTTAGCAGTAGCAGTCATTTTTTCTACTGGTGCAGTGCTGTGTTTTGACTTTTGGCCTGGGAATAATACTGATAAAGCTGATGTTTTCAGTTGCTGGTCAGAATGTTTACGCTGACCAAGGGCTTTGTGAGTCTCATGCGCTGCCAGGGAGGAGGAGAAGCCAGGAGGAAGCAGGGACAGGACACCTGACCCAAACTAGCCAAAGAGGTATTCCATACCACAGCACGTCATGCCCAGGATGTAACTGGGAGCTACCTGGAAGGGCACGTCCTTTTTTCGGTCGGGCTCTTTTCCGGCGAGCGGTATCATATTTTCTTCCCTTGTTATTTCTCTTATCATTATTATTATTGGTGGCAGCAGTAGTGATTTGTGTTATACCTTAGTTACTGGACTGTTCTTATCTCAACCCGTGGGAGTTACATTCTTTCGATTCTCCTCCCCATCCCTCTGGGGAGTGGGGGGGGGAAGTAGACTGCGTGGTTCTAATTTACAGCCGGGGCTTAAACCACGACACATAACTTATGAATACATGGCATATCAGATATGGTAAGATGAATCTCAGTAATTTAACTTCTAATTAATAAATTAGGAGTTTCATTCCATGTCAAATGCAGTGGATAGTTTTTTTATTTAAATGACAGCTTTGATATTGAAACTTACTACATTAAAACCAGCACTCAACATAACAAAATACTTCAGTCTTTTCTATGTTCACAGTCCTGTCTATACCAAAGTATATTATTATTTGCCTGCATTTTAGATGTCAATGTTTTGTGCAAATGAACACAATACTTTTTAACTAGATGGAATACAGATTAACCGCTGGTTTAAGACTCTCAAATTTTAAATTTGCTAAATACAAGAACAGAAGTTTCTTAAGTATCACTGTGAGGAAAACAAGATTGCATTCAGTCACTTGTGCTTTCCTAATTTCTAGTCTAGATTCCTACCTGCAATGTGTTCTGGTGATACCTCTGAGGAGACCCTGATATATAAACATCAAAACATAACACTGAATCTCAGCATGGTTTACAGCTATTCACTAAGACAGAGCACAGATTTGTTTGGTGTATAATTCTGAATGTCATATTGCTGTAGAGGGCATAGGATATTGATAACTGTATGCCATTAAATACATGATGAGCAGCAAGCTGATCACAATCTTGGTATTTTATCAGATCAACATTATTGCCTTATCACCTTCTTTATTCTGACAAGGCAAGAATAATCTCTGGAATAAAGCAGTCTCTTTCTTAACAAGAGATGCATGATAGGTTTTTTTTTCTTTTTAGCTAGCATTTTAAAAGAACCAAATATACACACAATGTTCCTGAAAATTCTGGAAAATGTTGTCTTTACAAAGCTGTTAGAATGTTTGACTAACATGAGCAATTTCTCTTAGACATTATATAATGTCCATATGTGTAACTGAGAATGATGAAATAATAGGTATTGTGACAACGTTAGTAAAAATAATTACTGGGAAGCTCTTAAATATCAGGATTAGAAGTTTGATACAAAAACTTCAGAATGGCATTCAGTATGTGTGTATCATGATAATAAGAGTTAAAGATTTGCAAAAGCGAATTGAGGATTTGTTAGTATATTCAAATTTTAGGCAATAAACCATATGAAACATATTAAGTTGTTTATGATTTAGATCAGTACTCAAAAGCCTTCATAAATGGATTCCAATGGGCATCTGTGAATAATCACTGCTGACATTGTGGTGGAATGAATTAAAGTGATCGGAATGGTAAATTCTCCCTATTTTCATAATTTCATTGTCAATTATTCCTCCCCAGCGCCATTTTGCTTTATCTTGAATAGTTGTAACAAAACCAAAACATGACAGTCAGTCTCAAATGTTTCTGTTGATTCTAAGAGTCATCTTGGACAATCACTGTAAAAGAAGGATTCTTTTTCTCAAAGCATTTTCTAAATGACACCACTATTAAAAGCAACATTTGAGAGTGCAGAGGGATTTTCTCTACAGGTGACAGGGAAACATTAAATGTCTTTTGAATGTAGAAGAATTGCATTTTTAACTTGGACCTAAGCCATTTTCTTCTGACAATGAACAGGATGAGGAAGTCTGGTGTGCACCTCAAGAGGATTTGAATTTGGGTCAGAATACTCAAAGAATTAAATTGTATGATGTTGCTATGTAACACTGTATACTACCACTTCTATGGCAGCTACATGTCCATCACTGCACTGAGCACCTCATGGTGCCTGTCTCTGCTCCTCCAGTTTTGGAGATCTGAACATGACTCCCTTTTCATCCATATATTAACAAAAAATGAACTTCGATGAACTGGACAAGCGCAGCAGTGATGAAATCAAAACTGGTTTTAGCATGCAACAATCAAAACCACAGACCAACTTCCCTGAAAGACTGCTATGACAAATGGAGCCCAAAGTTATGGACTAAATAATCACAGTGGACTTTTGCAAGGATGGTCTGTATACTACAGGTATATCTGTATGTATATGTCAAAGGGCAGGAAAGGTGATGGTATATTGGAAAGTGTGAGACCTAGCTTGACGTAAATGGTATGGAATGGGGGTGGATACTGCCCTGGTTTTGACTGGGATAGAGTTAATTTCTTTCTAGTAGCTGGTGCAGTGTTGTGTTTTGGATTTAGTCTGAGAACAATGCTGATAACACACCTATGTTTTAGTTGTTGCTAAGTAATAATTACTCTGATCAAGATCTTTTCAGTCTCTCCTGCTCTGCCCGTGAGGAGGGGCACAAGAAGCCGGGAAGAAGCAGAGGCAGGACGCCTGACCCAAAATAGCCAAAGGGGTATTTCATACCCCAGAACATCATGCTTAGTAGGGAACCTTAGGGGATTTGGCTGGGAGGGACCGATCGCTACTTGGAGATGAGCTGGGCATCAGTCAGTGGGTGGTGAGCAACTGTATTATGCATCACTTCAGTTTTGGGGGATTTTATTATTCTCTCCATTTATTATTATTAATTATTATTTATTGCTACATTTTACTTTATTTAATTTATTACATTTTTTTTCTGATTCTCCTTCCCATCCCACCAGGGTAATGTTCAGCAAGCAGCTGCCTAGTACTTTGGTGCTGGCTGGTGTTAAACTATGACACCATCTTAGACTGTAGTACCTGAGAAAATAATTCAGTTTAGAGCAGTCAGAGAGACTTAACTATTGACTTCCTTCACTTCTAAAAAATTAATATGAAAGATATTCTAATCCACTTTATTTTAAAGAATGGTTTCTCATGCACAAATTAAAGTTTTAATGGAAAAAAAACAAGTTGCCCACACAGCATTAAAAAAAAATATAATTAAAAATTACCTATTATTAATGAGACATATAAGTCTATTAGAGTTTCAGACCATACCCATTTCACAGAAACACAGAATGGCTGAAGTTGGAAGGTGTCAAGGTCTCACTGGATAAAACCCAGCATCAGAAATATTCTCTTTGTGATCATCAGAGAGAAATTAAGATGCAAGCAAGGTGAAGTATCACAATCGGTCAGTTTATGATAAAAAGATAATAATTAAAAAAGATAATTATTATTAAAAAGATAGCATTAGGACAGATCAGAAAAAGGAGAAATTAAGCAAGCATTCAGATTGCAGAGAGAGTCACCACCATAGATCCAGTTATGTCCCAAGTGTCTGTAGTCGTCTTCGGTGGTGGGTGCCCCCACCCCCTCCGCGATTACTTTTTTCCCCTTTTATAATGTGTTAGGAGGAAGTTCCTTTCTTCTTAATGTCACAAACTGCATATTCACGGTGGATCCAGTTTCTCTGGTCTTGCAGCCAGCTCTTCAACTGCATGTCTGTCAGCAATCCTTCAGATAATGGAGAGCAATTCTTCACACCAATCCCTGAGATAATGGACAGAGGAGTCTTAGCTCCTCACACCCATCTCTCAGACAGTGGAGGGTGAAGTGCCATCTCAGATCCTCACACCCATCTTTGAGAGTTGGACCTCAGCTCCTCATATCATTCTTTGAGACAATGGACAGTAGAATCAGATTTCAGTTCAGTCTCTCATAGAAGAGAAGATCATCTTGTCTTACCTGCTGCTTGAACTAGCTGTCCAGGACCATGTGGGTGCACCTTTTGAATATCTCCAAGGATGGAGACTCCACAGCCTCTCTGGACAACAAAGAGTTGGTCATCTTCACAGTAAAATAGTTTTTCCTCCAATGTTCCTATTTACGAAGAACTCATGCCTTTTTTCTGCCAAAATATTGATATCCCATAAATAAAAAAAAAAAAAAAAGGACCTGTTGGAGTAAGCCTAGAGGAGGACCACGTAGATTATCAGAGGGCCGGAGCACCTTTTCTATGAAGACAGGAAGAGAGAACTGGGGTTGTTCAGCCTGAAGAAGAGAAGGCTCAGGGGAGACCTTAGAGCCACCTTCCAGTACTTACAGGGGGCCTACAAGAAATCTAGAGAGAGACTTTTATGAGGGCATGTAAGGATAGGAAATGGCAAATGGTTTTAAACTGAAAAAAGATAGATTTAGATTAGGTATTAGGACAACATTTTTTCTGTGAGGGTAGTGAGACACTGGAGCAAGTTTCCCAGAGAAGATGTGGATGCCCCATCTGTGGAAGTGTTTAAGGCCAGATGGGATGGGGCTTTGAGCAACCTGGTCTAGTGGACTATGGCAGGGAGGGTTGGTCCCTTCCAACCCAATCATTCTGATATGATGAAAATAGCTCCTTCCAGTGCAACACATTACAAACCAGCCAGCTATTTCATGCTGTATCCTTGCTTTAATTTTTAGATATGAATGGAACTGAAATGAGGCATGTTCTGTTAGTGGAAAGACAAGTTGGTCCACAGTTTTCCAAGGGTTTACTTGCCTCTCCCAGGCTGGGTACTACATGAACAGTAGCTGGAGTGGATGAGATTATCGTTGCGGGTAAATCAGCATAGTTTCGCTGACATCAGTTGCTTACATTAGCTCAAGATCTTGTTCAAAATATATTCCCAAAACTACTTTATATTTATTCATTTGGGAAGGAAGACAAAATGGATAAAATGGAAGTTACTAGAAGGCAGTGCACTGATCTAAAACTGCAAAAGAGTGGGAACAGGGATGAGACCATGAAAAATGTGGGAATAAGGACAGGAGGCTGGGAATATCCTCAGGGGATGAAACTATTTTCATTAGTAAGGCAATCAATACAAATCATGCATTCTGCCCATTTATTTTAAGATGAATTTAATATTTCCAGACTGAAAACCAAGAGAATTTTACAATTCAGGGAGCATAAAATAAATGAACAGAAATGCACTGTCACATCTGATTTCTTAATTAAGACAATTCCTTTAAAAGGTCCCTACTGTGTTTTCAAATATTTTTAACAAGAGATATTTTTTTTTCAGAATTACATTATTAAACACATTATGAACTACAGTAATAAAATTAAAATATTTTAAAAGCTGTAGGAAGTGTCCTATGTGTTTAGAAAATATATATTGTTTTTACAGTGATAGAAGGCACTTTTATAGAAAACTGAAAGTACATTATCAAAATCCATAACAGGCAAATTAAAAGAAATACCAACATCATTACAGAATGAAGCATTAGTTCTGCAATCAGATAAATAGATGTTTGGTTTTGACCAGATAAGTAAACCTACAAAGGAATCTGGACAACTCATATGCTGAAAATGAAGCTCAGGTGCAATTGCTTGTGAAGCTGGGACCTGTGTTTTTTGCTTTTCAGCTTCAGCACTCTGCTTTAATAATGCAAAAATAAATATTGTCTATCCAGGTAACTTTAAGTGTAAGCCTACTATAAGTTAGTAATGGGCTGTGACACATTCGGATAAATGTTTGAAGTATTTAAGGACACATGCCAGTGGCTGACATAGTTAAATATAAAACACAATATAAAAAAGGAAAATTGAAGAAAGAAACCTTGGAGCAAACCCAAAGAAGGGATGTAAATATTTTCCTAATAGGAAATAGGTAAAAATGAGTTTTAAATGAGAGACCTTTAGGCTGTTGTATCACAGTGCCATCCCAGGAGCATCCCAAGCTTACACTAAGAATACACCATGTAAGAGAGAGCTTATTTTTGTTGTCTTGGTTACAGGTGAACATTGAAAATAATTTAATTTGGAAAGTTGTATTCAAATAAAAATTCCCTGTTATTTCAATGAGAGTTTGCTTCAGGAAATAGCATGAAGTAAGAAAAATAAACAGGACAAACCTATGTAATTTCTACATAATTCTTAACCATGTCTCATGTCCCATCTAAAGTCAGTGCCAGACCTGCTTACTACTGAGCATAGTTTTGAGCTACCGCTTTGAGCTGGTATAGCTGGGTAGACAAAAGTGCTAACATGAGATAAACAGTAACCAATAAAGGCTATCATGAAAGCAGAAAAGTGACAGTGAGGATGGTACGGAGTTCTCCAGTCCCCAGTGCAAACTCCAAACATAGCCTGCCATGGGACTACAGTGAACAAGTTAAAGACACCCCCACAATCCCTCCTAGATTTTCTTAGTCCTCATCAGGGGGTCAGTTGCCCTTCTTGAGCATTTTTTTTGCTTCATTTCATGTGTTTGTTTTTTTTTTTTTTATTCTTCCATTGAGCTGAAAGAATGCAAGCCAAGTAACTCTAGGGAATTCACTTACTGTCAGCACAGACTTTCACAGCAACAGTGGGGTGTTAGTGATTGAATTAAAGAGGGAGGAAGGAAGTATATGGGCAGGCCTTTGAGGATCACAGTTGCAGGTGTTCTTTGGATGGTGGAGGGAGCTTCCCTATACCTATTCAGACTATATTATCTTTAATGTCTTTCAAACCTCTTCTTTTTTTCCTCAACAAGCCAGTTTCCATCCTTTAGTAAGTGCAAATGTTTGGACCCACTTTTGGCTTTGCTCAGAGTGCCCAGTAGAAAGAGAAATTCATCCCCCTATTCCCACCTAGCCCCATTTGTATGGCTGTTCTCTTAACAGGGACAATCTGACACAGAATCAACAATTCTGTGGTACTACTTTCCCTAGCTGTTTACACACTTTCAAAAGCCTATAGGGTGCCTTTCTTGGATCCTCTCTCATCCCCCCTAGATCATTATTCACAGCTATAAAGTATATAGGCTCAATATCTTTACTACATTTAATAGACTACTTTGAACTATCTGCTTTGGTACAAATGTAAAGCCTCTAAGCTTTCCTCGTTGCACAGCTTTTAATTTACTCCACAGGAAAAATTACTGTTCCTTACTCTCTGGGATTTGACCCTGCGTTTATTTTTGTGAATAATGAAGTGAGGAATTCTTTTAGCTTGTCAGTCACAGCATCTGTTTCTAGCTTCCCACTCATCCCTTAATGGCTCAAGTAATTCCTGACGGACCTTTTGGCTTTTTATATATGTAAGTATCTTGTCATGATTTATATTTAATTCCCTTGCAATACTGCTTTCTATTTTAATTTCCAATTTTGCCATTCTGCATTTCTCCTGCATGTCTGACCACAAAATCCATGAAAGAATCATGTACATTACACCTAGAGATGTAAAATCTTAAAATGCTGGAAAAAGAAGAAATGCAATGCAATAAGCAATCAGGCAGATTGGAATTCCTGTTCTTTGGTCCTTAGGCATTCCATGTTGACAGTAATGAATAAAGAACCAGTTCAGATAAAATTCTCTCAAACCCTCAGATCTTTCAGACTACTTTAGGTTGATCTATGGAGAAACTTCCATAGACTCTACATAACCTTGCAGAACTGCTTCTTCTGAGCTTGATTTCAGTTCAGAAACTTTCAGTAGGGTTTTTATTTGGTTTACAACAATCTACAGACCTCTTAAGCCTCTAGGAACAGTGCTTATCTTTTCCTAGTAAGTACTGACTTCTTGTCAGCTCCCTGCCCTTCTGCAGTGCTTCACAGTCAGTCAGCACTTGCTCAACAAATTTCCTCCCAAGTAGTTCCCATACAGTAGTCCTCCAGGAATTTCACACATTTCATCTCAAGGAGCAATCAATCTCTTTGTATGAGTTCCACCTGCCCAGGGTGCCCCAGCCAAAACACAACAGTCTTCCCTCTGTTGCTCAGCCATACCCTTTTGCAGGAAGATAACATGCAGTGATCTACCAAAAAGGACAAAAGATATTGTCCATGACAACAGCAACTGCATAGATTTAGTTTTATTCAAAGAATTCCAGTCTCTATGTATACTTGTGATTTTTATCTCTTTAGATAGAACTATTAAATAAAATACTGAGGCCACAACAGTTTTGAGATTCTTCCTTCACTTTCTAAGTTATTATCATGTACTTCATATTACTTTTTGATAGAGCCTTTTTATAAGCTGATACATATACTGAATGAAAAAGCTATATAAATCTGTATCTAGTAATATAGCTTTTTCCTGATTTGCTTTGTGAATGCTACCCAGATGCAAAGTAAAATTTATGTAAAAGATTTTCAAAGAATAATGTGCAAATGGAGTGACTTGGGTAAAAAGAAGGACCCCAGGCATTTGAAAGATCTACCACTTTGAAAGAAATGTTCAGAAGAAGAAAAACATTACTTCATCAGTGGTGCATGATTTCAAACTGAGCACATCAGACTGCTTAACATTCCACAGATTTCCTAGACTTGCATTCCTAGGCACAGATTATGGCCTGCTCTGTTTAAAACATCTTCTTTGCCCTTAACATTGGTACAAAAGGTAGTTAATAGTTAAAATTAGTTAATAAGTTATCAGTTTATCTTGCACAGCAAGTAGTATTTCAACTTTGCTTTGTCACTAACAGTCATACTAAGGCCACCACAAACATCTGCTGTCTTGTATCCACTGTCATATCTATATAGTCCTATGTATTTTTCCTTTAGAAAATCATAAACTTGGAAGTAGAATGCATTTAAATTTTTCTGTAAAAAAATCAGATTCACCACATGTTATAGTTGCCTTTTCCTCTGTCCTGGTGAAGGAAAATAATCTGAAAATTAATCTGGTTTGTTGGACTTAAATTGTAGTGGGAAGTCTAGTTTGCAAAAATGCATACATGAATTTGGCATATTTAAAAAATCCTGTGTGTTCAGGAATATAGATCTAAATCTTCTAAAAGCAGAAATATGGTGCAGTAGTTGAAAAGAGAAGGTGTGAAAGGACAGATTGTGGTAGATTGAAATATTTGAACAGTGGGGTTGAGTGCACCCACAGCAAATTTGCAGATGACATCAAGCTGTGCAATGTAGTTGACAGGCCTGAGAGACAGTATGCCGTTCAGATGGACCTGGATAAGATCAAGAAGTGGGCCCATGTGAACCTCATGAGGTTCTACAAGGCCAAATGCAAGGTCTTTCACCTGAGACAGGGCAATCCCAAGAACAAACACAGGCTGGGTGGAGAATAGAGTAAGAGCAGCCCTGATGAGAAAATGTTGAGGTGTTGGTTGATGAGAAGCTCAATGTGAGCTGGCAGTGTGTGCTCACAGCTCAGAAAGCCAACCATACCCTGGCCTGTACCAAAAGAAGCATGACCAGCAGCTACAGGGAGGTTATCCTGCCCCTTTACTCTGCTCTCATGAGACCCTACCTGGAGTACTGTGTCCAGCTCTAGAGTCGTTATTACAGAAAAGACATGGACCTTTTGGATCAGGTCCAGAGGAGGGCCACAGAAATGATCAGAGAGTTGAAACACCTGTTCTATAAGGAAAGGCTGACAGACTTGGGGTTGTTCAGCCTGGAGAAGGCTTCAGGGAGACCCTATTGCAGCCTTTCAACACTCAGCAGGGGTTAGGAAAGATGGGGACAGACTTTTTAGTAGGACCTGTAGTGATAGGTCAAGGGGTGATGGTGATTTTAAACTAAACGAGGGTAGATTCAGACTAGAGACGAGGAAGAAGTTTTTTACAATGAGGGTGGTGAAATAATGGAACAGGGTGCTCAGAGACGTGCTAGCTGCCCCATCCCTGGGGACATTCAAGGTCAGGTTGAATGGGGCTCTGAACAACCTGATCTAGTTGAAGATGTCCTTGATTGTTGTAAGGGGCTGGAGTAGATGACCTTTAAACCCAAACTATTCTATGATTCTAAATGGTGTTACTTAGTTTCTCTTAAAAAACCCACTAGTGCCAGAGACAATATACAATATATATTACAGATTACAGTGAGGTCTGAGACTGACTGGAAACAATCTGCAGAGCTGCAAATTAATGTGTAGGAGTTTTTTAAGTGTAAATTATTTTTGGTTACAAGATGAAAAAAAATACTAGAAATAAAAATTTCTTGATTGAAAACTGGTTGTGGAAGCTAGGCCAGACTATGGCTGTTGAAAAATCTGTACATTTTTAACACTGACTATAATGCATTTCTACGTGCTTTTTACTCTTCACATTAGTTCCACTGAAATAATCATCTAAGCAAACAAAAAATACACATACATGAAGAATTCTTTTGTGATTTATAAGTATGTAAATCATGAGCATTATCCATCTTTTGTGGCCTTTCAAAGACAGGTGGAAACTGACTGTTCAGATTCAGAGTTATTTGTGGTACCACTGCAGACAGAGAATAGAAATAGAATATAGTAAAGTCTGGCAGGGTTTTTAAAGGCATTGAAGCATCTAAGTTAAGAAGTTATTTACCTCAGTCCTCCATAGGCCCAAGGAAGGGAAAGATGTGAATTCCCCAGAGGCATGCAGTGAGTGTTAGACAACTAGGTTCCCAGTTCAGACAGGATGAATTTAGAGACCAAATTAGAAGTATGCTGGTTTTGCATACTTTTTAGCTGAAGTCTTTTGCCAAAAGTACTTTTTATAGGGTTTTTTTAGCTTTTAGTGTACCTTAGCCAATTTATGTCAATCAACGCTTTACAAAGTAATTTGAATATCAGATGTGTTGGATTAATCATCTGCTTTTATTAGCACTAATCTTGTAAAATTTGACAATCCCTTTTGCTCATCCAAAGGTGATACCATTCTTTCTTTGAGTATTATATCACCTTTGGATTTTAGACCATTCCTGATTTATACCCTCAATGCTGTGTACTGAGTCTTGTTCTTACATTTTTCAATTCTTAAATGGGTTTCCTCTTTAAAAGAAAAAAGGAGCATTTCGATATATACTGATCAGCAACATCTAAGTCTTGTCCTAGCATCTACTTTCAAAAGTTCCTTTAGCATGAAGACACACTAATAGGATGAAACTATCTGATAAATATAATCCTTCTTTTTTTTTCTTTATTTCAGGAGCTAACAACAACAACAACAAAATATCCTTGCCTATAGAGATCTGATTTTTTTACTTGTATGTGAAAATGAGTTTGATCATGACACCTTATGAAATTAGATTTTAACTTCCATAGATGATTATGACAGCGCTTGATGAGCAGTCTCTTGTTAATGGTATTTGGGAAGTACTGTAGGTAGGAATTTGTAAATGAGGAATGGCATGCATTGTAAAGAAGTATGCAGATGCAAGCAAAATCAGTCTGTGTTGCTACTCTAAATATGCTGGGATTTTTCCAGCAGAAATATTAAATTGGGGAGAAACATGGAAAAATAATGAGGAGAAATTAAATATTGTTCCATGTTATGATGATTATATTTCATAAGGGCATGCATGCTTTGCTGGCAAAGTATATAATGAAGTTCTGTAAAACAAAAATCAGTCTGAAGAAGGATGCATGTTGGAGGATTGGTTTTATCTCTAAGCTGGCTAGATAATGTACTGTACAGAAAGGAAGAAAGAATTCATCTGTTAACCCATAGTTTCTAACTAACTGATGTGCAATTTGGAGGGTAAGTTTGCTACCGTATTATAAGTAACACAGGAATTGAAATGGTCATGTTAGCTGTAATTCAAGTTACGTGGTCATTCATACTGGAGTTTCTAGAACTATTTAATCTGTATCACTGTACCCTAAAAGGTCTGAAAGAGCTGATGGAGTGTTGTGTACAGTTCTGGTGTCCTCAACATAAAAAGGATATGGAACTGTTGGAACAAGTCCAGAGGAGGGCCACGAGGATGATCAGGGGACTGGAGCACCTCCTGTACGAAAATAGGCTGAGAAAGTTGGGTCTATTCAGCCTGGAGAAGAGAAGACTGCACGGAGACCTCATAGCAGCCTTCCAATTATCTGAAAGGGGCTTCTAAGGATGCTGGGGAAGGACTCTGCATTAGGGACTGGAGTGATAGAACAAGGAGTAACGGGTTAAAACTTAAACAGGGGAGGTTTAGATTGGATATAAGGAGGAAGTTCTTTTCTGTAAGGGTGGTGAGGCACTGGAATGGGTTGACCAGGGAAATTGTGAATGCTCCATTCCTGGCGGTGTTCAAGGCCAGGTTGGTCAGAGCCTTGGGTGACATGGTTTAGCGTGAGGTGTCCCTGCCCATGGCAGGGGGGTTGGAAGCAGATGATCTTAAGGTCCTTTCCAACCCTAACTATTCTATGATTCTTTGTTAGCAAAAGGGATAAAGAGATAAGAAAATGAAAAGCAAAAGGGATAAAGAGATAAGAAAATGAAATGTAAGAAATATGAAAACTATATTCTCCTTTGTAATATCAATTCATTACGAAAAAAGGAAACTGCTGTACTAAATTTCAACATTTAAGAGAATCACTCTAGTCTTTGTTTACAGTCATTATGTAGAAATGGGCACTCAGAAGTAATTTTCTCTCCTACTAGGATAGCTACCTTATGCAGGTCATGAATGAAATACATTTTAGATGAAGTTAAGTGAGATTAACTATACTCGTTGTTTGAAAATATACTACTTTAATTGAGTTTCTTCTTTTCTTTATTTATTAAATGCACTGCATAGGCTAATTGAACACATTCTTAAAATAGTCGTCTCTCATCTGATATGTGAGATCACATATCATTCCTACACGATGGAACATGGATATTATATCACATGGGACTTATACAACATAGGGCATCCTTACAACTTTGTGAACAATATTTGTCAGCTCTCCAACCTCCAAATGTGCAGTAAGATCCTGCGAATTTTTAAAGTAAGTGGAATACAAAATCCTTCCTGCAACCTTTTGAATGAAAAGACTTAGCACCACCCCTGCTTTGGAAATGGGATTTGACATTTTGACAGGTTTTTGCCTGGATATCAGACACATCTGCACCAGTGTAAATGTAATTAATATGTACTCTAGTTATAAGCCTCTGAACAATTTTCTTTTATATAAACATAGTAGCTACTGGTTGAATTTCAGCTGGAAGTTAAACTCTCTGGTTATTTTTCTGGAAATGTGTAGGCACAATTGTATGAAAATTCTGGAACAAGAAAATAACATTATATCATAAGGTACCAAAAATGGATGATTAGTAGAGGAGAAAAGAAGTATACAGTAAGTAGGTAGACCAATGGAAATGGTGAGAGGAGGATAACAGAGCAGGCTGGTCTGACAATAAGGAGTAGATTTTTTAATGTTCTAATAAGTATTAATCTTAAGCATTTATTCAAATGTCTTGAGTACTCTTGTAAATCTTAATTCAGAAGCCAAAACATGTCTGTAGTATAGTCTTTATGCTTACAGTGCATAAGAAGAGATTCCCTAAATAGACATACGTTCTCATTTCTGCTACATCTTTTATTTTAGTTTTCTACTGCTTAGTTTTCTGCAGCAAAGTTACAATTAGCATTTCAAAATAATCTGCCATGGTATTGATAAGATCCTACTTCAGATATTTTCCATCTAATTTGGGGCATCTTACTACAAACCAAGTATAAATAAAATGGAAATATGCAAATACTAAATTAAGAAAATATGTTTAAAATTTACTAATACGGGAGAGTATTTTATCTATGATGAAAAATATTCAGGTAATGTTGAAGAGAGTTTAATTCCATGAATAGGGGAAATCAAGTTGTTGTGGTTTAAGCCCAGGCCGTAAATCAGAACCACTCAGTCTACTCCACCCCCCCCGCCCAGAGGGATGGGGCGGAGAATCGAAAGAATGTAACTCCCTCGGGTTGAGATAAGAACAGTCCAGTAACTAAGGTATAACACAAATCACTACTGCTACCACCAATAATAATAATGATAAGCAAAATAACAAGGGAAGAGAATACGATACCACCCGCAAGAATGAGCCCGACAGAGAAGAGGACGTGCCCTTCCAGGTAGCTCCCAGTTACATCCCCCGGCATGACGTGCTGTGGTATGGAATACCTCTTTGGCTAGTTTGGGTCAGGTGTCCTGTCCCTGCTTCCTCCCGGCTTTTCCTCCTCCCTGGCAGAGCATGAGACTCACAAAGTCCTTGGTCAGGGTAAACATTCTCACCAGTAACTGAAAACATCGGTGTTATCAGTATTATTCCCAGGCTGAAAGTCAAAACCACAGCGCTGCACCAGCTACTAAGAAGGAGAAAAACTGACTGCTGCTGCTGAACCCAGGACACAAGTCTTTTAAATACATATTCCATTGAAGAAATGAGAAGAGAACACATCTGGTGAAGCTGAAAATTAAATTTTGAAAGGGAAGGAAAAAGTAGGAGGAAGAGTTCATGAGAAATACAGATTTCAATATACTACTGCTTCAAGGAGGACAGTTACAACTATGAAGGTGATGGATT
Source organism: Psittacula echo (assembly GCF_963264785.1). Lineage (NCBI taxonomy): Eukaryota > Metazoa > Chordata > Aves > Psittaciformes > Psittacidae > Psittacula > Psittacula echo. The sequence continues at coordinate 88,420,543 of NC_137738.1, read as the reverse complement.
TGAGGTGAATAAAGTAATTGGTTAAAGCAAGCAGTAAATGGAAGTAGAATACTAAGGAAAAAGATTCAGGTCTGTTTAGGAGTAAAAAAAAGGAAAACCAAGCACACGCAAACAAACACACAAACAAAAAACACCAAGAAAAAAAAGATAGTGAAGGGAGAGTGTTAACTTGAGTTATCTCCTGCTAATGGGTTTTTCTCCCCATTTATATTAATAAGGACTTAAAATTTGATGGCATTCTCTCACCCACAGTAAGAATGTTAGAGTACCATCAATAGCAAGGCACAAAAAGCAATTAGATCATCACTCAGAAGGTTACTCTAGACCTGTTCTCTCAACCTTTTCCAATGACAAGTTTCAGAATCCCCTAACCTCAAACCATAAAGAACTGGAGTTATCATAAGCCTCTGCAGATGGCTTTCACACTGAAAATTTGTGCTCTTGAAAACCTGCATCACTTACAGGTTTTAAAGACGTGATCTATGAGTTCTTTTCTTTCCATCCATCAGTTTTGCAGAATCTTAGAATTGTAGAATAATTCAGACTGGAAGGGACCCCAGGTTCAGCCTGGAGAAGAGAAGGCTGCGTGGAGACCTCATAGCAGCCTTCCAGTATCTGAAGGGGGCCTACAAGGATGCTGGGGAGGGACTATTCATCAGGGACTGTAGTGACAGGACAAGGGGTAACGGGTTCAAACTTAAACAGGGGAAGTTTAGATTGGATCTAAGGAAGAAATTCTTTACTGAGAGGGTGGTGAGGCACTGGAATGGGTTGCCCAGGGAGGTTGTGAATGCTCCATCCTTGGCAGTGTTCAAAGCCAGGTTGGATGAGGCCTTGGGTGACATCGTTTATTGTGGGGTGTCCCTGCCCCTGGCAGGGGGGTTGGAACTAGATGATCTTAAGGTCCTTTCCAACCCTAACTATTCTATGATTCTATGAGTCTATAATAAGCAAAGAACACGGCTTGAGATTCAAGTCAATATAAAGCTGATTCTAGTACTAGCTTACTGTACTAGCAAATTTGGGTTGATTCTGGACAGTCTGAATATTTATTTATAAATCCATTTATTTAAAGTGAGAAGAAGAAGAATATCCAGTAATTTCACAGTATCTACCATACTTACTTTTCAAAGATCATTTCCTATTTTTCAGTTAGATTCAACAGCACCTCCGTAGTCCGTAGTACTTCACCAATATCATCAAAGAGGAAAATGTGTATTTCTAGGTTTCTGAGTCTAAGGCTAACATAAGTATAGAAGCATCCTCTTTTCTTCTACAGAAGTCTCTGTTCTAGTTTCTGGAAATGTCATAGCCTGTTTAAATAAACTGAAAAACAATATTCTACATATTGAGCTTTCATAAAGATGTTCTATTTAATACTTACAGATGAAATTCTGTTCAAGATTGTGACAGGTTAGCTTTGGTTGTCTGCCAGGTTGCCACCTAGCTGTTCTCTCGCTCCATCTCCTCAGCAGGACAAGGGGAAAGAGTCAGATGAAAAAGCTCACAGGTAAAGCTAAGGACAGAGATATTGTTCAGAAATTACAGGCACAATCACAGGCAAAACAGACTCAACTTTGGGAAGAGCAATTTAATTTATTGCCTATTGAAAATAGAGTAGGATAGCGAGGAGCAAGAGCAAAATTAAAACCACCTTCCTTCCACCTCACTCTTCTACCCAGCCTCATCTTTGCTGCTTTTCCAACTCTTTCACCTCCTCTTCCTGAGCAACACAGGAGGATGGGGAATAGGGGTTATAACGCTTCATCTCTGCCGTGAGGTCTCCAGGAGCTGCAGCTTCCTTCAGGACACATCCACCTGCTCCAATGTGGGGCTCCCCATGGGCTGCAGTGTGGGTATCTGCTCTGGCATGGTCCTCCATGGGCTGCAGGAGACAGTCTGGTTGATCATTGTCTTCTCTAGGAATTGTACACAAATCTCTACTCTGAGACCTAGTGCACCAATCTACTCCTTCATTGACCTTGGTGTCTGCATAGTTGTTTTGCTCACTTTCTTCTCACTTCTCTCTCCCAGCTACTGTACAGTGCTATTAAATGGGATTTTTGCAGAAGTGCCACCAGCACTGCTAATGGGCTCAGCTTTGGTAAGTGGTGGGTCCATTTTTGAGCCAGCTGAAAGTGGATGTATCTGTCACAGGGCAACCTCATGTCTCTTTTCACAGGGTCGACCATTGCAGCACCCCATTGCCAACACTTTGCCACGTAAACCCTATGCAGGGAGAAATGCTGAGTGCTAATGTTAGTAGCAAGTGCAAATGTTCAATTGCCCTAAAAATATGTGTTGATAGAAAAAAAAAAAAAAAAGCCTCAAGATTTCCCTGGAATTCAATGAAGAAAGCAAGCAAAGTGAAATCACCAACTGGTATTTTACCAATAGGTATGGTGAAATGATGTGGTTTAATGCCCTCTTAATTTAATAAGGCTAATATGTCTATTTAATAGATTTTCACTTCCTAGACTGCACATTTTCACTTCCTGACACACACAACACTGAAGTTAACATTTTAATAGTTGCAAAATTGCAGATTTTTCTGTCTTGTGTTTTAATTTCCTCATTAGAGAGAGAGGTGTCTCATAATTTATCTAGAACCAGCTCTGTCAGAAACTTTCCTTGGAGATTTTGCAACTGCATAGAAAAAAAATTGATTTAGGATTCAAGTCTGAGCTTATTACAGTTACTTTCTGCTACAAATTTGCAAAACTGATTACAAGCTCCTTGAGTGGCCTTCATCAATTTAACAAATATTAAAAGTCCAACAGAGGGAATCTGAAATGATTTTTTAAAACAGCAGGTTCACTTCCTTGTGCTGAATGAAACATTAGACTGTTTGACAAGAAATTAAAAAGTGGATTTTCTTATTAAACTTTCTTAAAAGAACAACACATGCATATATTAAATTCCTTTTTTTCTGAAATCCCCTGTTATTTCATCAATATAGGTGTAGCTTCAAGCATTGGTTATGAATAACAAACTGCTTTGAAATTGGCTTTTGTCATACAGCAAAAGCACACAACCCTGTAAAGGCAAACATATCTCTGAATGTTTTTATTTTTTTTCTCTAAAGTAATAAGAATTTCACTGAAGTGCATAAAAATTTATGATTATAGTTGTTCAATAATGATGTAAAGCCAGTTTCCAAAGAGGGAAAAAAAATCTGAATGAATGACACTGTCCTGGGTTCAGCAGCAGCAGTCAGTTTTTCTCCTTCTTAGTAGCTGGTGCAGCGCTGTGGTTTTGACTTTCAGCCTGGGAATAATACTGATAACACCGATGTTTTCAGTTACTGGTGAGAATGTTTACCCTGACCAAGGACTTTGTGAGTCTCATGCTCTGCCAGGGAGGAGGAAAAGCCGGGAGGAAGCAGGGACAGGACACCTGACCCAAACTAGCCAAAGAGGTATTCCATACCACAGCACGTCATGCTGGGGGATGTAACTGGGAGCTACCTGGAAGGGCACGTCCTCTTCTCTGTCGGGCTCATTTCTTGCGGGTGGTATCGTATTCTCTTCCCTTGTTATTTTGCTTATCATTATTATTATTGGTGGTAGCAGTAGTGATTTGTGTTATACCTTAGTTACTGAACTGTTCTTATCTCAACCCGAGGGAGTTACATTCTTTCAATTCTCCGCCCCATCCCTCTGGGCGGGGGGGCGGGGAGTAGAAACTGCGTGGTTCTAATTTACGGCCTGGGCTTAAACCACGACAGACACACATGTACTGAATATTCTTAGGAATACAAAGATAAATAATCAGAAGATTTCACTTTATATAAATTTGTTTTATCGGAGTTTTTAAAATTTTTTTAAGTTTTCATAAAGTTCTTGATAGTTTACTGTTAGACATGAGAGTTTCATTCAAAACTGTGTAATCAACACTCTGCATTTCAAAGTACAAACGATATTCTCTTTGAATCACCTATTAATAATCCAGAGATCAAGACTTAATTAATAAATGTATTCTAAAAATTTACTTTGAATAGGTAAAATGTAGAGAAGGTTTTAATATATGGACAGACAATACATGAACAGCAAAAATGGGGAATTGGATTGAATGATTTTTTAATAAATTATTCACCTGGTCCTACAGACTATACAGTTTGATAAATGAAATCACAACCATTTGTAGTATTGTAATGTTATCGAGAGGTGATTAGCTTCTCTGTTAATATCAGAGAAGGAGATTTTAATTTTTTAAAAGATTTTTTTTTTGTAGTGAAATGTTGCAGGGAAATTGAAGTAAAAACATCAGAAATTTTCAGTCAACATAAGAAAGAGAAAACATCTGTGCTCTACACTCATACTAGCATATAAGCTACTCTGTATTTTGTATATTACATATTGTATTACATATGAAAAGTGACTGAAGGAGCTTAGTTTATTTAACCTTGAGTAGATTAGAGCAAAAGGGAATGTAATTACTGTCTTCCATGGCCTGAAGCGGAAAGGAATAGGAAAGACCAAGCTATACTCTTAGGGGTGTATAAGTAATCCAGTCCCCTGTATCAGGGAGTAAAATTCATCCTTCTCCATATTTCATTTACAACAAAAATGTTGGTAATTACAGTAGTATTTTTAACCACTCACAGACACCTGTTCTTAATCAGAAATATCTATCATTATTTTAGGAAGAGATAGATTCGTGTTTGAGGACATCACCTGAAAATGAGTTTGTTGGTGTCATCCTAGTTTCTGAAAGTCATAGATTGATGTCAAAAAGAATCCATATTTCCCTGTGATAGAAATCTCTTTTACAGGAAAGCAGATTATATTGACACTGAAAGAATGAAATTCAAATTATGAACTTATTTCTCAGAAATCTGAAAAAGTTGCAAATTCATACTGAAACCTGCTTTAAATTATATTTGCACAGAATCAAGACAATGAAATGCAGATGAGGAGAGGCAGCAACTAAAACTAGATGCACTCTCATTTTCATGTGCTAGTAATAAAATCACACAGAAGACAATGCAGAAGAATAAAAAGGACAGTAATAACAGTTGAATGTATCAAAGTATTTCTACTTGTATTTCTCTGTCTAAATCATTTTATATTCTTTTATGTTGCCAGACTGATGTGATCAATGAAGCATCTGAAACAATAAGTGCAGTATAAGTGGACAAACAGTTCCTGGATTGGCATCTGAAAGTCTAAGACTTCCATTTTTCTGTGGTCATGGTATATTCAATGACCTACAGTAGTGTACTCAATGGTCAAGACTTAGGTATCAATCTAAACAAAGAGTCATACATACAATTAAAAGAAATCAAAGGCAACAGGCTGGAGACACCCATTGCAAAACTTCAGTAATTCTATCTCAACATTATGTATACATTTTACAGGTGTTGAAATGCATCCTTTGAAATAGATTTAGAAAGAAGGCTGGAGGTTTGTATGTTTATTCACTATGCAGAAATGGCTTAGTGACTGTAAGGAGATGCAAGTCTGGTAAGTATTTCATTTTCAGAGAGCCATTTCCTGAATAAGCTTTCCCATGTTCCTGCACAGAATGGCCTCTAGTGTTGTTATTCTGAGAATTTTCAAACTAATCCATGATTTAAATACACAATGTACTACCTAACCTTCCCTTAGGGTGAAAGTCACCCTCTGTGAAGGACTTGCGCAAGGCTATGCATCATTGAAGTCATGTTAATGCTGTTTTCTTAGTTGGAGTGGGAGCTGAACAGTGCATAGACTTTTGTACTGTTTTGATGTAGAAGAATTACACCTGTCATCTAAATGATCCCCTGAAAAATGTTTGGCACTTTATAAATACCTGCAGGATTCTTCAGATTAGAGGACCACAAATAAACAGTTATTTACTCAAAATAATTAAATTTTTTTTTTGTTTGGCTGTTCGGGTTTACCCTCACAGTAATTCTCTCCCTGAAAGGATGCTAAAGGAAAAAGGTGGAGGAAGAAAAGTTTGTGTATTCTCTTTACTTAGCAGATAAAGGGTTCAGTTGAAATTCAAAGTGAATTTACTAATGGGAATTAAACTTGGACCTTGAACCTGCTATGTACAGAGGTCTTTAATACCACATATTTAAATTATCTGGGTTAAACTATGACTATGTTTTATTTGGGACTACAAAACAGCAATAGAAAGTGTAAGCTTCCCTTTCTACTGCCTGATTTAGCCAGGAAAGGAAGAGCTTGCAGGTGAGCTTTAAGGAAGTTATAGATGAGCAAAAAGCTTTTCAAATTAACTTCACAATAATGACTTTCTCCCATTATTATGTAAAATCTGTTTCAGATAAACTTTCATTAAGTTATGCTGGTTACAGAGTTAGTCAATCACTTGTATATTACAGCCCAGGAAAAGCAAATAGAGTGTCAGGAAATCTACTTTTCCCCATTTAATGCTTTGCAGTTTTGAAGAGCCTCTTTTATTTGGCCAATTCCTGGGTTTTTTAAATTTTTTTTTTTCTTTTTCTTTTTTTTTTTTTTTTTTTTGAAAAAAAAAAAAAAAGGAGTTGTTTTCTTTTTTTTTTGACAGCAATCATGATGTTACTAGGAACCCTACTGAACCATTCTGTGTTGTGCCTTACATGCTGCCAATAGCTTCACCCAACAAAGGCTGTTATTGATTCTACTGTCCTGGCTGTAGGTATGTGAATCTCTGCTTCAGCTACTCCGTTACTGAGCCAGTTCATCCTCAAATAACTCTGCCCTAGGGGCAGAACCCATGCTAAGAGTTCCAGAAGAGAATCCTTGCATGTGCAGCCAGTAGGTAACACGTGGAGGATCAAGCCTTGGCAATCAAACCATCAAACTGGCTACATGTATCTGAAAATACTGCACAGCTACCACTCCCAACTTTGCAAACCCCTGTGGTGACTGAATGAATGTTGAGTCTTGGCAACAGCTCAATGAGACTCAGGAATTTATGCAGTTGAAACTAAAGTGCCAGCCTAATAAAAATTATCCATCCTATTAAGATGCCCATCTATATATCTTTAAGATAAGCTCCTGGGAACTTCCCTCTTAGTTACTGTAACAACTTTTTCACTGGTCTTCTTCACTTTTGCAAAACATCTCCATCCCCTCTCTATTCGTGCCTCTACCAGTTCCCTTATCTTCCAAATATTATTTATTTGTCTTTGTTTTCCTGGTCCTTCATTATTTACTCATGGTCAAATTAACATTCCAATCATCATCATAAATGGCTATTTCCTACTTTTGGTCAGCATTTGATGCTAGCTTCTCCCAAATTCTTGTTACACTTTCAAACAAGCCTCTTCGGGCTCTATAAATCTTACCGATATCTACAAAGTTTTTTCATTATCTTGCTTAAGTCCTCATGTGTTTTTTGATAACCATGCTGCTGAGATTTGGCCTCTCATGTTAAATATAGGTAAAGTTTATGGATAGTGTAAAGAGGTTCAGACTCTGTCCTGATTCAAATCTGACTGTGTATGAGGCAGCCTTAAGGATGTTTAGCCAGTAGGTACAGAAAGTTGCTTAGCTTAATAAGCTTTTCTAAAAGCCAGGGTTAGTTGTTTACATGAATCATGATATGGGCTTGGTTGTATGTATTCCTGAGTGGATCTAAGAAATGGACAGATCTTTTTTTTCTTCCTCTTTCACTTCCTATAAACTTTCCCATTTTTTCTCTGTTACCTTCTTTCCCACTTTCTCTATACTCTGTTTTGTCCTTAGATTGAAACTGTCCTTGCCCTTAGATTGTAAGTGGCAGGAGCAGAAACCATGTGGTTGTGTTTTTTGGTTGTATTTTTGCATATAAACTGACACAACACGATTTGGCTCCCCTGCTCTGGTTCATAGGGGTTCTAGCTGTACAAATTCAGAATAAATCACATCATGCTGATTATTAATAATAAACTAAAAAGATTTGCTATCCAAACAGCATTTTAATGGCTATTTAAGTGAGTATACGTTCTTCTGCACTGCTTCTCTGATCCCAGTGTGCGTTGAGTCTCCTCAACTAGAAATGAATCCTTTGCAGAAAAGTGCTGCTAAATTACTTGACCATGGTTGAAGCAGAATGTACAGAGCTTTTCAGTGCCAAGTCTCAACTGCCTATCTGGGGCACCTTTCCAGACAATACACAATAACGTAATGTGTTCTTCCTGTAATGTGGGCAGGGTCACAGCCTATGGCCAGATGCCCGAACATGCCCAGGCATATTAGTACAGACTGAGCAGCTGATAAACTTCACACAGAGCTGAGAGAAGGTTCTAGTCCCAGTATGAGGCTAGAAGGTATATGACAGAACGAGTTTATGGCTTATATTTGCCAGACAGGATGCCAGCTCAATTATTTACAGTTAGAACGTTTTCTGGTATTTCAAATCCAAAACTACAAAATGTGTGGACAACTCCCAAAAAGCTCTTTATACTGACAGGGTGCAGCTGCACAAAAAAAGCCAAACAGATTTTAGCACCAGCTAAAGTCATCTACAGTCATTGCTTATATATACTTTTGGCTACTACAACTGTAACTGTGAGACAGTAGCACAGCATTGACAAAAATTGTATGCATACCTAGCAAATTCTAGCCTGCTGCCTTAATATTCTGGCGAAGTCAAGCTTGCTGGGTAATTCATCTGTTAACAAAATTTATCCAGACTCAGAACTTTGTAAAAAAACCTGGTATCAGGATCCAAATCAGATTTTATATTAGAGATACACTTGGAAACAATTGTGTTTGTTAGACTGACTGCTGTGCCCCTTATTAGTCATTTGTAATTTAAAGGTTATCTTGTTAAATAGGTCAGTGAGACAAAGATTTGGAAAACAAAGCACATGATGAGATGGGATGTGATTGTTATGTAGCAACTTATCTAAGGAATACTGCGCACACAGAGTGAGTAATGTCCTCTATTGTTATCCATGCAGGTGTGGACTCCTAAAAAGTTTTTATCTATCTGCCCTAAAGCAGCAAAATATTCCCTGAGAACAGAGAGGAATCTCTGGGTGTTTTCCTTTTCTTTGCTGTGCTTAATTTTCTGAGAAGAAAGCTAATTAAAAAAGGAGTACCGTGATACATATTTGCCAATCTGGCAGTGTTGACCTAAGACAAATTTCCCAAATGTCACAAGCTGAAACAAAACCCCTGAATCTATTCTGTATATCTTGGGAAAGGAGTGTATGCTAGTATCAACAACCATTATTCACAAACGTGTCATACAGAAGGAAAAATAGAACCATGAGTACAAAGATATGATTCTATGAGTCTATGATTCTATAATTTTATAAGATACACATTTCTCTGTTCAGTTATCACTAAGGCTTTATTAAATAAATAATTTCACATTTGTGTTGAGGAAAAGAAAAAACTATTGGAGAATAGTTGGACAGAATAATTCTAAATTAACTGACCCCTCCATTTTCATCCAAATCCTCATTCTACATGTTCATGTTCATTTAATCAGAAACACAAAGCTATCATTTTCTATTAAAACTCACTGGAGCTATATGCCTAAAAATGCCCTAATAATCTACATCCTACTAATCAATTATGCTTTGAGGGGCCAAGATGATTCAGTATTATTTAGAGGGGGTACAAGAGCTGTATCATTGAAGGCAAATGAATGAGTTAAGTTCTGCTAGTACTCGTAGGTTTATTAGGACACTCAATATATTTGCATTCTTACTATTTAAAATAAATAAATATAATTTTAATAAACAATAGAAGAGAACAGAATACTCAGAAAAAAAATCTAGAAGGCAACTTCAGGCAATTCTACATGAACATGGTGTGCTGCTACATTGGCCAGGTAATATAAGTCAAAAAGTACTTTTTTTTTTAAGAATTTTGAAAGCGTACACTAGTCAGCAACAAAATCTAAATATTTTCCCACAGCTGTTTCTGTATTTTTAGTTGCCTTCCTTACGACTTTCCAGAAAATATGTTTCATACACATTGGAGATTAAGTATTCCACTTGGTCCTGTTTCTATTACAGAAATAATAGTCTTTAGAAAAAAAGAAAAAAAAAAAAAGAAAATATTTTTCCTGGACAAACACTTGAGTTTATAGATATTTAAACATCTTTATTATCTTACTATAAATCTAATTCTTAGACAAAACTACATATTTTCATTGAGAGAAAACCCATAAATGGCAAAACAACACTGATAAAATGGCAAAGGAAAATGTTATTTTGATAACTTACAGCTCTTGAATAAAGACTGCTTTCAAATGCTGTTTTACTAGAAACTGAGCATAGCTTGTACCTTATTCTCCTCAGATCAAAAATCCCAGAGATATGTAAGAGTTAGGGCAACAGAAAACAGCAGATAAACCTGAAAAATGTGCTTTTTTTTTTTTTTTTTTCTAAAGACTTTTAAATTTCTTTTGTGGGTATTTATTATTTGTATAATAATGGTTTCTAACGCATGTTTCAGAAGACATTTCAAATAAACCTGTAACTACAGACACGAAATTCAGTGAAGAAGAAGAAGAAATTTGTTAGCTGATAGCAGGTCCTGAAGCAAAACAGAAGCCTTACCTTCTTAACTAGATATGTCAAGTTCCATTCCTGGAAGAAACCTTCATCCGCTTTGAACACATGTTGGATGAAAGAAAAAAGTGTCAGAGGAAATAAGTAAGAAAAAACAATGGGAAGCGTGATATTGCACCTGCACCCTAATTACTAATAAGGATTGATCTATCAGGACATAACCCGGATGAGCATTCTATAGTGATTGGTCACACAGAGACAGGGGATGGTACCTGTTTCATCAAGATATGGTCTCCATGTTAGGCAACCTAGTGGATGAACTATATATACTAGATTTCTAATCAAAGGAGAGACAGAGACATATTCTGAGGAAAATTCACCACATCTCAAGATAAATTTTCACCTGGAATGGACTAAATAACCCCCTCAACTTATCTGTCTCCTCTACTTACAACAGAGGCCTAAGCAATTATCTTCAATTAACTGCTTAAATTTTATAAAACTAAAATTAGTGAAGATGAGTCCTATCTGGAGAGCAGTGAATCTGTCTCAAGTCCTCACAGTGAAAACAGACGCACAAACTAAACAGATAAAAGTGAATGAATCAATCAATAAGAAATGGTTAGTTAATTTATTCCAACCAATTTTGATTTCAGAAAGCTGATGCTTTTTATCAAGTATCATGGCTACCTGAATGACTATCTTACCTGTTTAGATTTATGAACCTGAATATTGCCTCCTTCTGTCATTTGTGTAAACCTTACAAGTACTAACCACATCACTGATATATATATATGTATCTGTATATGAGCAAAAGGTCTGAAATAGTAGCAGATGTTTCTGGTTTCATGTTTGTGCATAATAAAGCATAAGCAATCAGCATACAATGAGAGAGGCTTACAGAAAATTCTTACTGCATACTCAGAGTAATTCACAGTTCTTTCATGTCTTCCATCTGGGTGCAACTGATTGCAACAAGATCCCTGTCCAAAAGCAAACAAATGTTTGCTTATGAGGCAACAGAAATATATCTGAGTATTTGTTGTCTTTTACTGAAAACTTAATTTAAAGATCATGTCATTTATACAAGTAGATCAACTACTACAGAATTCTGAATTAAAACCCAAGAATCTTAGAAATCTAAAAGCACTTGCTTGACTTTGAAAATTTTTCTCTAAGAAATTCACTATTCAAATAAAAACATTGTTAAGCTTTGACTTGAACGTGTAAATTGGCTTAAAGACAATTGTAGGGTGGAATGGCATGGACATAGCACATAAGTGAAAGAAAAAGAATATAAGAATGTTTCAGTCACCACCTCATTCAACTCTTACTTTATCTGGTCTGTACACGTTTTCCCAACCATCTTTACTAACATCTTTTTAAACTACTTTACTAATATTATTTCTTCTTTAGTCTTTAAGTAAAGAGTATCATTCCACCAATGCAGCCTCAAGGCCAAGGCACTCTATTCCTTAACTCTGAGGATCTGGACAATGCTCAAGGTCTTGACACAAAATTTTTAGCAGCAAGAGAATCTTATGTCATCAGTCAGGTATTTATTTTGTGCAAACAACTGTTACTTAAATAGAATTTATTAGAAGATATCTCTTTTCCTGATGTTTATGATAGAACTTAAAAGTATGGTTGGAGATTCCATCAATCAATGTATGTCTATGGGCTTTTCATTTCATACAAGTGATAATCTTGTTCTAAGCAAGCTTTTGGAGTACTTCTTCAGTGGACAGAATCCACATGGATTATTTTCAGGGTATCCAGTCAGAAACTCTATGTCCTTCCAGTTAACTGAATGAGGTGTTTAGAGAACTACTGACAGAAAGGCTGAGGAGAAAAGAGTGTCTTCTGCTTGCGAGAGGAAGCAGAAAAGCTTTCTAGCATAGCTTTCTAGTGTAGAAGAATAAGAAAACTCTTAGGAAGATTATAACATATTTTTCAAGGAAAAAGAAAACCCCAAAGTTCTCGTTTAGAAATTAAAACTGTCTTTCCAAAGAGTCTTGTAGTTAAATGAACTTCATTTCCCTCAAGACCAAACTCACACTGTTTATCTGACTGTCAGCTTGCTTTCTGGTTCATCATACATATACTCAGATAGTCAACTGTAATCAAAACAATGCAAAAGCCATCACAATTGCAAAAAGTCTCAGAGGAAACCTTTCAGACTACATGGCTGAGTTTCCATTCAGACTTTGCCACAGTGGTCTGCACCTTGGGAAGAGGATTCTATCGTTTCAGCTATGATTAAATAAAAATTCATTTAACTGCTTCTTAATTTAGTAAAAAAGCAGAGGAAAAACAATTCCTTACATGTGATTTGGATACATACATTAACACACCTTCTGGAAGAATTGTACCTTCCAGCATAATGATTACATCCTGGCTGTAGCGGCACAAGGTATTTATTCAGTCAAAGAAGATTCAAACTTTTCAGTTCCTTGCATAACACTATCAAAATGGCATTTAAAATATCTTCATATGTTTACTTATGAGGAAATTGCAACTTATCCAGAAGATTGCTGAGGTGAGTAGCTCAAGAGAGGACACCTTCAACACCGGAGCGGGGAGGAGATCAGCGTCCAGGAGCCTCTACTCAGAGCGGCCAGAGCCACCGAGGGAGCCTCAGGTCCTCGACAGGACTTGCCCAGGAGCCGGCAGCTCAGCTGACGCGAGCAGGGACTCACAGGGGGCGGAGCCAGGAGGAGCGGCACCAGCCCTGACTGGTTAAAAACCTGCCCCTGGGAGTGTGAGTGACCAGGAGCATGGTGAGGCAGTTTGTGTGGGCAGGTGAGCGGGATGGTGAGTACTCGCCGTATGACCAGGGCCCTGTCTGGGAGCTCTGCTCTGGCTGCCCCAGCGGTAGCCAGCGTAGGCACCCAGACAGAGTCGATGAGAGGGGAGGCTGCAGTGCAGAGCTTGGAGTGTAGAGAGTGCCTGCACTGGTCTCGTGAGGGAACGGTGCCAAATGGGCAGGGCTGTACTCGGTGCTCCATGGTGGAGGTCGTCCTGCGTGGCTGAGCTGCGGGATGCTGTTAATAGGCTGCAAGATGTCAGGGAAGCTGAGAGGAAGCAGGACTATTTGATCCAGACCCAAACTGTGCAGAGGCCTCAAGCGTCCCTTGCAGCTCATGGGGGAGAGCAGGAGGCTGCCAACCCAGGAAGCTGGGAAATAGTAACAACAACAACAACAACAACAAAAAAAAAAAAAAAAAAAAAAAAAAAAGAAGAAGGCAATTATAAGCAAGGGGCTTCCTCCTAAATCTGTTGTTCCCACCCAGAACCGCTTTGCTGTCCTGCAGGGGGCTAAGAAGGAAGGGCACTTGCACCAGAAACAACTGGCTGATGCACTGGTAAAGATCACTGCAGGTGCTGCCAGGAAAAAGAGGTGGGTTGTAGTGGTAGGGGACTCCACTTTGAAAGGAACAGAAGCACTCATCTGTTGGCCTGACCCAGTCTCAAGGGAGGTGTGTTGCCTACCTGGGGCACAGATCAGGGATGTTGCAGAGAGGCTGACCGCTCTAGTAAGTCCCACGGACTATTACCCACTTCTAGTGATCCATGTGAGTGCTAGGGATGTTGATAGAAGTAGCCTGGAGAACATAAAGAAGGACTATAGAGACCTGGGAGAGGTGGTTAGGGGCTCTGGAGCTCAGATTGTCTTTTCGTCAATTCTCCAGGTTCTCTTCCCTTGTTATTTCTCTTATCATTATTATTATTGGTGGCAGTAGTAGTGATTTGTGTTATACCTTAGTTACTGGACTGTTTTTATCTCAACCCGTGGGAGTTACATTCTTTCGATTCTCCTCCCCATCCCTCTGGGGGGGTGGGGGGGGAAGTAGACAGCGTGGTTCTAATGTACGGCCTGGGCTTAAACCACGACACAACCCTAACTATTCTATGATTCTATGATTAGTGTAAATGATTGTTTTAATTATATATTAGATAAATTCCTTTTCTCTTGCCAAATTAGTTCCTCAGCCTCACAGTGATGTGGAGAACGTAGTAGATTTCCACAACATGGTAACCTCCTCCATGACATGCTGCTGAAGAAACCAAAATTCCTTGAGAGATTTCAAGCTCTGTTGCTGACAGAGAGGAGCTGAGCATTTCAGCTGCTAACACCAAACTCTTGGTGCTGAGCATGACCTTCAAAACATCACTGTGTAACTTTCTTTTTTGTTTCACTAGAGCAAATTTGCTTTCTGCCAGGTTGATCAGTTAGAAAAACTACATTTATTACAATTTTTATTATGCTTTTCATCAGTAAAATTCTAGAACTTTAAAAAAGCCAAACTGAATTCAGTCTTAAAATCTCTGAGATGTGTTAAGAAAACAAGCAGTGTGAAATTGTGAGCTGTGACTTACTCAGAAATCGCACAAAAATCTCTATTGGCCCTAATTTTGTGCTGAAAACATCTACCCAGTAAAAGGTATAGGAAGAATTATTCCTACAAAAGAACGTCATTAGCCATCTGTATAGCTAATGAATGGCATGTGTATGGCAGATGCTATCACTGAATGGCAGTGATGAATTACACACTGAAGATTCCCTCTTTTCCATAAGGAAAGGCAGAGAAGGAAGAGGTTCAGAATGCACACTCCTTTTATTATATTGCCACAACCTTAACTTCCTGTGCCTGGCCTGTTTGTAAACTATTGAGGGAAGTGAAAGGAAGCTCATGCATTTCTCACCATTTTGCTTAAAGGCCAGAAGAGTTAGAGCCTTCAGTTGTATCGAGTTGCTTCTGTAACACATGCTGCTCATGCAAAGGAGAAGATTAGGTGCATGTTTTTTTGTTTGTGCTACTCTTGCAGAGGACAGACCAATAACCCTGAAATACGACATCTGTACATTGCTTCATGTAGGCATAGAGTAAGTAGTATTACACTGAAGCAGTGTAAAAACTGTCTTGTCTCCAGCCAACACAGCAATCAAAACAAAAAAAATTGCACAGCATTTAGGCACTGGTGGTGAGAGAAATGGGCAAGATTAATGCATTGGTTTACATTTTTTGTGTTTCTACAATAACATATACTTTATTTGTTGAAGTATTTTTAAATATTCTCAGAGAATGTTTTAAGAAGTGTGGCCAGCAGGACAAGGGGGGTGATTCTCCCCCTCTACTCTGCTTTTGTGAGACCCCACCTGGAATACTCTGTTCGGCTCTGGGGCCTCCAATACAAGAAGGACATGGAGCAAGTCCAGAGGAGGGCCACAAAGACGATCAGCGAGCTGGAGCACCTTTCTGTGAAGACAGCCTGAGAGAGTTGGGATTGTTCAGCCTACAGAAGAGAAGGTCCAGGGGAGACTTTAGAGCAGTACCTAAAGGAAGGCCAAGAAAAAATCTGAAGAGGGACTTTTCACAAGGGCATGTAGTGATGTGACAACAGGGAAAGGCTTTAGGCTGAAAGAGGGTGTATTTAGTTTAGAGATAAAGGAGGAGGTTTTTCCTGTGAGGGTGGTGAGGCACTCGAATAGGTTGCCCAGAGAAACTGCATGCCCCAACCCTAGACGTGTTCAAGGCCAGGTGGGATGGGGCTGAGCAACCTTCTCTAGCAGAAGATGTCTCTGACTGTGGCACGACAGAGCGGAACTAGATAATCTTAAAGATCTCTTCCAACCCAAAACATTCTATGCTTTTGTGATTCTGTGATTCTATGATTCTATGTTGTGCAAAAGCTCAGATCTAGATGGCTTTTTACAATGACTGATAGAAGCAGACTTTTAGTCCTCTGAAAGCAAATTAAAATATGTTTATGCATATATACATAATAGGTAGATATTTTCAGGAAAATGCAAATTCAAAATCTTAGCTAATTCTGTGGCTTTCATTTACTAGTCTTATCTCTCTGTTTCATATTTAAGAGCACTTATTTGTTTCTGGAAAATTAGCTTGGCCATATTGCACACATTTTACTATCAAGGATGTATGAAGTGTACCACACAACAGATTACAGATTCATTGTTTTCCTTTTATAGCAGTTTAAGACAGTTCCGAAACTTAACAGTGTAAATGTTATTAGGATTTTAACTTGAGCGAGCATGTTTGGTTTGGTTAGGATAGAATTCATTTTCTTCATAGTAGCAAGGGTGGGACTATACTTTGGTTTTGTGCTGAAAACAGTGTTGATAATTCAGAGTTGGTTTTGTTACTGCTGAGCAGTGCTTACACAGAGTCAAGGCTTTTTCTGCTCTTCACACCACCAGCAAGTAGGCTGAGGGTGCATGAGGAGCTGGGAGGGGACACAGGTGGGACAGCTGACCCCAACTGACCCAAGGGATAACCCAGACCATATGGAGTCATGCTCAGTATATAAAGCTAGGGAAAGAAGAAGGAAGGAAGGGATGTTCAGAGTTATTGCATTGGTCTTCCCAAGAAATTGTTATGCTTGAAGGAGCTGTGCTTTCCTAGAGATGAGTGAACACCTGCCTGCTGATGGGATGTGGTGAATGAATTCTTTATTTTGCTTTGCTTGTGTGTGTAGCTTTTTTTCTCACTTTTATACTTCTCCCCTATCCTGACAGTAGGGGAGTGACTGAGTTTCTGTATGGCTGTATGTGGCTTACTTGTTGTATGGATTTAAACAACGATGGAAAGAAAAAAAGAATCCTCAGCATGTGCTACTCCTTTAGTATGAAATTAGCTACATCTGAAATTCTATTATAGTCACATTCAAAACATATTACTGTAAATATCCTATGCATAATAAGTGAAATTGCTGTTACATTTTACGAGTGCTGATTCGCATCTTCTGCATGACACATGACATAGAAGAGCAAGAGTAAACAAAATGGAATATGAAAAAATGTAACACCTTTGTTATTTATTTACTATGCAATTATTTGCAATAATATTATGAGCAACCCTGTTGAGGTAACACTGAATTGGTTTTTTTCAGAAATCCAGAGGAAGAATCACTGATGTAAAAAATATTATCCGAAGGCTCACTATCCTCTCTCTGAACTTTTCATTTTGGGAATGCTCACACAAAACTGGAATTATCTGTATGCCTCTGCTTTGTTGTATAAAATGATTGCAATTTACATAGAAAGTAAATGTAGAAGTTCTCACAGAGGTGTTTTTATCTTACAGCAATGAAATACTGTGTATAGCTTCATCAAATCCAGGTGAGCTGTGAGTCCTACCAGCAATGTTTCTATCAAAAGAAACTGAAAATTCAATAATGCAACCTGTGGTTTCCAAAGAGCACTCAAAAAGTTACATTCTCCAGTTTGCAGACTCAAGCTATAAAGAAAATTTTCCAGGAATCGTCACTAACTTCTGAAAGGAAGATGTATTATTTTGAAATATGCAAAGCCTTTAAGTGCCTGTAAAGTTTTTAAAAAATGCATTTTTTTTAGTGGTTGCTGTTGCTTTGTGAGTAAGAGGGATCAGGGTGGTAAATCTTCCGTATGCTAAGCTCTTCTAACTATTTCCTCTCAAAAGAATGTGTCTTTTCCAAGATAACTTGGAGATGCTTAATGGACAAAGATAAACCCAAGAATCAGATAATTCAAAATTATTTAAAGTGATTTTTTTATATCACAAAAAAAAAAAAATGTGATTTTTTTAAGAGATTTTTATGAAATGGTCCAGTCATACCTGGGTTACAGTACATGATACCAAAATATTTTAAAGCTGATGCCTAGACTAAGTTTCTGAACAAGTAAAATAACAGTTATTTCTGAAGGAACCACTAGATGCAGCTGTTCAGATTATGAAAGGGCACTTTGAATGAAAAACCTGAGGGAGGAGTGGGTGAAAGGAAAAGGAGGAACACCTGACAGTTTCTCTACATTATAAACTTTCTTAGCAGTATTGTTATCAGGGCAAATGGTTTCCATATCTGAATATTGCCTTCAAATAATATTGGCTTTTTTCCCTCTGAAGACAAAGTAACCTGAAGACAGAAGAAGGTGTAATTCACAGAGATATAGAAAATGGCAAATAACACACACCTTACAAAATTCAGTGCAGTTACTTATTTTTTATTTACTTATTATTTATTTGACTGCAGAACAAGTAACATAATGCAAAGCCTACAAATGAGATAATCAATACGGCAAGAAAAACATATTCTAATGAGTTAATGCGGATGTATCTTTTCTAATTTATGCATCTAAAAGTGAGACAATGAAGACTTCATAGTCAGTAGAGAAAAATGTGCATCTTCATAGGGTAATTCATCTCATCCTAAGATATGTCTGGATTATGCAGCATAATTGTGCTTCAGAGCACAAAGGTATCCAAAGTTGCCTAGCTGAGATTCAGATGTTTCACTTTTGAATACTAAGTATAACTGAGGTTATTTCTATCTATTATACATTCAGTAGAAAAAGGCTACATGCAGCAAAATAGTGTAGTCAGATAAGTAAGACTCTTCATTTTATCAAAAAAAAAAAAAAAAAAAAAAAAAAAAAAGAGAGTAATAACTAAAGTACCAGGAATTATCATGGAAGCATGTTAGGACAACATAATTTCCATTTTGACCCTGCGGGCATGACTTCAGTGCACAAAGTCATAATTTTCTTATTTGTTATTAAAATGATACTTATGTGCTTTCAGATTTAAATTGTTATTGTTTTGGCTTCACTAACATTGGGAACCAAATGAACCATGAATTCTCCTGGGAAGAATCTTCCTCTTACTTCCACAAAACAAAAAGTTATCTGTACTAACTATTTGTTAAGTGTAAGTTAATATATGTATTTGAACTCTTAATTCTGATTTTTTCAGTGGCTACTGTTTTAGAGTTTGTCTGTATGTGTAAGGTTTTCACTCAGTTGCACAAGCTGTTTTTAAGACATCAAACTTTTACACAAGAAGCACATACCTGTATTAACAAGCAAAGTCTAAAACCAGACACGGTACTCTAGATGTGAAGCCATTGTTGCTTCGTGCGATACTGGTGAACAACATTATCTTATTTCTGTGATTGGTGGCACAATTCCTTTCAGCTGAACCTACCACTAAGTGTACCACAATGCTATTTTGTGTACGGTCTGAGAAATTGTCTTGGTTTAAGCCCAGCCAGCAACCCAGAACCATGCAGCCACTTGCTCAGTCACCGCCTTCCTCCACTCACTTCCGGAAGGATGGGGAGGAGAATCGAAAGAACGTAACTTCCACTGGCTGAGATAAGAACAGTCCAGTAACTAAGGTATAACACAAATCACTACTGCTACCACCAATAATAATAATAAAGGGAAATAACAAGATAAGAGAATACAACCGCTCACCACTCCCCAACCGATACCCAGCCCAACCTGAGCAATGATCTAGCCCCTCCGGATAACTGCCCCCAGTTTATATAGTGGGCATAATGTGCTGTGGTATGGAATACCTCTTGGGCTATTTTGGGTCAGGTGTCCTGTCTCTGCTTCCTCTCAGCTTCCCCTCCTCCGTGGCAGAGCATGAGACTCAGAAAAGTCCTTGGTCAGAGTAAACATTACTGAGCAACAACCGAAAATATCAGTGTTATCAGTGCTGTTCCCAGGCTGAAAGTCAAAACCACAGCGCTGCACAGCTACTAAAAAGGAGAAAAATGACTCCTACTGCTGAACCCAGGACAGAAATTAACTGAGACCATCAATTTAGGACATGAAAAAAAATCACAAAAAATTGTTCAGAGCTGCCCTACGGTGACTGGAGCAATGTCATACAGTTGAAAGTTCTATGTATCCTATTATATATCCCTTGATACATTTGGGTGTCTGCTGTTATTTTGGCAGACAAATTATGTTGCAGTCCCAAAGGTTTCCCAGCAATGAAAAACCAACTATGTTAGGGGAATTTCAAAGGTTGTTAGGAAGAGCAAGAATTAGGAAGGAAAACCTGAGCACATCTAATGGAACCACAAATGACTCATGTATAAACAAAAACATGGTGAAGATGGACCATGTTTTAAGCGACTTATGAGTATTTTCCACATCAAAGCCACGTGATGTGATTGGCGATAAAACAAGTATTGAAAGAAAATATCTCAAACATATGGAAAAACTATAGGATTTAAAAGAAAACAGAAAGGCAGGAACATTTCACAAAGGATGAAGCACCAAACCTAAGAAAGCCATAGACAAAAAAATAGAGAAAAAATATTTTTAAAATATATTTCAAGGAAAGAAACATCAAAACACTGTCTCTTTGCACCTTGTCAGGAAGTGCTTGATTGAGCTATACACAGCTGGTACATAGGAATTTGTTTTCTAGAGAATGATGCTTTGAACCCTGTGTATTAGAAAAGCACTTTCAACATTAAACATCACAGCATTACCTTTCTATTTGACATCCATGCTCATTGAGAGCATGTGGAGGAAAAAGAAAAAAAAACCCGTCAACTTTTAATTTTAGATGTTCTTGTAGCCTTTGACTATTCTGTAGATTCTCTGAATTGGGATTTGCTATAGTTTTATGTTAATCTGTCAAATCAGAACGTTTTGTTTACTAAGTATTATTAATCAAGACCAAAATAATCCTTCATTCTAACTTTTCAAGTCTTTCACTATGATTTTCAGCTGTAAAGACATCATAAGAAGTTTTTGTATGTGGGTGTAATTTAATCACCTCTAAACAACCTTAAATCCTTATTAAGATAGTGAATGTACCAGTTCAGAAATTGAGGCATAGACAGTGCAGAGATGGGGTCTATTGCAAAGCAGGCTGAGGGAGGTGATTCTTCCCCTCTGCTTTGCTCTCCTGAGAACCCACCTGGAGCACTGCATTCAGCTCTGGAGTCCCCAGCACAAAAGGGTCGTGGACCTGCTTGAGCAAGTCCAGAGGAGAGCCACGAAGATGGTCAGACAGATGGAGCACCTCCCCTATGAAGACAGCTGAGAGATTTGGGGTTGTTCAGCCTGGAGAAGAGAAGGCTCAGAGGAGACCTTAGAGCAGCCTTCCAATATCTAAAAGGGGCCAATAAATCTGAAAGGGCCCTACAAGGATGCCAGAGAGGCACTGTTTATTAGAGACAGTAGCAATAAGACAAGGGGTAACAGGTTTAAAATTAAACAGGGGAAGTTTAGATTATATAGAAGTAGGTTCTTTATTGTGAGGGTGGTGAGGCACTGGAACAGGTTGCCCAGTGATGCTGTGAATGCTCCATCCCTGGCAGTGTTCAAGGCGAGGTTGGACAGAGCCTTGGGTGACATGGTCTAGGTTGTGGTGTCCCTGACCATGGCAGAGGGGTTGGAACTAAGGTCCTTTCCAACTCTAACTATTCTATGATTCTATGATTCTATGATTTTATGACTTTTTGCAAGGGCATGTAGGGATAGATTGGACAAGGGGGAATAGCTTCAAACTAACAGAAGGTAGATTTAGATTAGATATTTGGAAGAAATTTTTTCTGTGAGGGTGGTGAGGCACTGGAACAGGTTGTCCAGAGAAGTTGTGGATGCCCCATCCCTGGAGGTGTTCAAGGCCAGGTTACATGGGCCTTCAAGCCACCTGGTCTAGCGGAAGGTGTCCCTGCCCTTGGTAGGATGGTTTGGAACTAGATGACCTTTAAGGTCCCTTTCAACCCAAACCATTCTATGATTCTATGATGTTATGATTCTATGACTAAAATAGACACAGGATATGTTAGTAGCTTTCTGTAAAACCACATTAGTACTGCCAAAGGGCTGCAAGCTGTATCACCCAAATTTTAAAATAAACATAACAAGATTCTTTGCAAGAGTGTAATTTCCATAATGAGTATTGCATTAGACACAATACAAAGAAGAGACCAGTACAACAGAAGGGTTGGAGGGTTTTTCTGCTTGTTATCTGCTATTCAGAAGGAAAACAAACAAACACATTTTATAACCTGACTGGACATTGTCATGCCTCTTTCTGTTATTTTGCAGTGAATACTATGATAAAAGCATTTAATTCACATATTTACTGCGTAGCAAACTTCAGTTGCTTCTTCCATTCTCCATCTGCTTTGCATTGAATATGTAGCTTACAGATGGGACAATCCAACACTTCAGGTTTTTACAGTATTAAATTATAAAAGGAGTTGTAGAATGTTGCTGTTGCCTTGTGAGTTGAGTTTTGTAGCAGATCTTTGTTCAGCGGCTGGACTGAAGTCCTCAAATGAGATAGGCAAAGATGAGCACTTCATTACTTAACCATGACAAGCCTGACATGTTTCTGTGCATGTCTACAAGCAAAATGGTAACATGTCCATTTATTTTGAAAAAAAAAGTGGATGCATTTACAGCTTATTGGAGTGTCCAGAGGTAATGTCAGCTGCATGAAAGCAGTAGGACTACAACTTTGGATACTTCACTTGAATTCCACTGACTCCCTTTATGTGGATTAACCTCCAATTTGTGTTTCTCACTAATAAGTCCTGAAATATAGCAATCTTGTGGTATATTCATTTAACAAAACGAAGGCTGAACCTTCGTGTCAACCTGAAAGTGTTACTCAAAGAAAACATTAATCATCTTCAGAGAGACACTGTGGAGAACCATTTCACATGGAATTACTCCTCTAATTAAGCCACCTACCTGAGACACCTCTGTTGGAAGACCATCTTTAGGTATTCCTCTTCTGTAGTTCGTGAAGACAGGCGACACAACTGTGTAATTCACATTGATCAAATCAATGGTTTAAAAAAGGGCTTTCTCTGAAAACACTATCAGAAAGGAATGTATTTTTCCTTAAAATCAACTCTATAATGGACTGCCTTCCCCATTAGTAAATCAAATACCTTCATAAGTGCTTTATTATCTCAAGAATAAAAGGTATAAATAGAAAAATCAGTACTTTACAACATATGTCAGCAAACAATCTCTTGCTGTGAATTTATACATTTAAGCATAAAGCTGATAACCAATTGAGAGCAGCTGGATGAATACAGCTTTTACTTCAAATCTTAAACCTGCTATGTAAATTTAAAAGAATTCTTGCAGCTCATTGCTATGTTAAACACTTTGGATCAGGTATATTTGAAATATCAATAGAAGTGTACACTAAAAATATGAACTTTATTTAGCGTTCTGTTAAAAAAAGGTTTTCTAGGACACACTTTCTGAGACTCAGCTTGTATTCCTGCTATCACTTGAATCCACAAAGACAAAGCAATGCCATGCAGTGAACTGTGGTCGTCATATTGACTAGGATGACTAGCAACAGCTGAAAAAGTTCTCTGGTTTTGAAATATGGTGAATTAGTGACAAACGCTTAAAGCCCCTACATTTACTGGAATTTGTCAGAACATTTTGTCACATTTTGAAAATAAGGGGCCATCTCTGCTTATGTATCTAAGAATTCAGGCACAGTGTTGGACACCATTTCTTTTTCTATTTAGTTTCTTCAAAAGAGATATTATCATTATTATTATTATTATTATTTGCAATGGATCTTCCTGGAAAGCTTGAATAATTCCTTTTATTTTTCTCATGCTTTTCCCTGTTGTCACCCTCCTGTTTGGGGCAAAAGAGCCAACAAAACAGCTTAACATTCTTTGGCTGAAAAAAGGGGGACTGTTTTATGTGGAGTTTATTATCATTTGAGGAAGTGATCATATCCAACCGACAGAACTAAAATATTTCCACACAAAACAGAACATTAAACTAGATTTTGTGCTACAAGAGATGTTTAAAACTATTGGTATAGGCAGAGGTTCTTTATCTTGGCTTCTGTTTCACATTCTGTTCAGTTTCTAAATTGTTTCTATGTAAAGAAGCATGAAAATGATGTATACCATCTCTTTTTCCACCTGCTTAGTGCTTTTTCTTTTAACTGTATAGTCTGTGCAGGAAAGACTTATGGTACAGAACACATAAACTTGTTTGGTTTTCATTTATTGATAATTTTATGGCCTATGTAAAGCAAAAGCATGGACTCCAAGGACAGCATTCAGCTGTTTTTTAGGCTGTCAAAGAACATATCCTGCCATTCAGGTTTTTACTACCCACAAAAAGTTATAATGAGGATATACTATATGATCTGATAAAATTCAGATGTATAAAGAAAAATAATCAATGGACTTATTCAATCTAGCATAAAAGACTGACAATGAAAAAATACTAAATAGAACCATAAGTTAATACAAGAACATAATTTTGACATGAAATGTGCTGTCAGTGTTATTTACATTAATTTGAATGAGCATGTCATTGGAGTTACACTACCACTAAATAGGCATAGATGAGATTAAGATATGAAATCAAAACTACATGACGTAAGGGAACTCTTTAAAATTACAAAGTGGTATCTCATGAATCTCTGCCCTTTTCTTTCTCTGTCTGTCTACAGATTTCTACGGTTTTGGATTGAATTCAGGACACAGATTATTTTTTGTATCCCGGTTGTCTGGTATTTCACTAGGAACTTTTGTGATGATAAAAAGTCATTCTACGATTGATTGCATGCCTACAAGGTATACCTGAAAAAATTAATTGTAAACAGTGTAATGAAAATTCATCACACTTATTTCCTAAGTGTTGCACCTAATCATAGTGTTTGGACATTGACTGTGATAAAAAATTAGCTACAGCAAGTGAAATAAACCCGATGGCCATCAGTGACTAAAATAAAAAATCAAGTATGAGTCTATGTATATTAAAAAAAGATATGGTACCTGTGGAAAATATTGCATTCGTAGTATCTATGTAGCTTGTCATACAGCATTTGACAGGTCTTTGAGCAACCTGGTCTAGTGGGAGGTGTCCTTGCCCATGGCAAGGAGTTGGAACTTGATGACCTTAAGGTTCTTTCCACCCTAACCATTCTATGATTCTATGATTCTGTATCTCACAAAACTTTAATTCAGAAGGATAAGGACATTGTTACTGAATTGCTTAATGAAGGAATATTAAAAAAATCTACTCTGTGCCACGCTGAGAGGTAGTATTCTGTGTGTAGGAAGAAATACGTAAGATGTGATTTCTTTTAAGATCTCTACTTGCTAGTATAAAACATATTAAATGATATGTTGAGAAAATATCATTTATGAATTCACAGTGCCAGATTCTCATGCACAGATACATAGCACAATTTCACCACTTAATCATAGAATCATAGTAGATTTCCTTCTTAGATAATATCAAAATTGCACTTCCACTAACCAATCTTCCTTTTAAAATATCTAGAAGTGAATAGCCTTCTCCAGTGGAAGACTGTTCTAGGTCAGACAGTTTGTCACAGGTTTGACTCAAGGTATTTTGGAAATTGCATCTAGGCAGCCATGATAAACAGACTGTAAGTAGGCAAATAGGTCTGGATTAGATTTTCTGCTCCTGAGTGACAAAGAGTTGCTAGGAATGCAAACCATGTAGAGATCTCCCTCCATGGAAGCCTGAGAAAAATACGAGGATCTCATGGGCTTGGGAAAGAATGATCTTAAGTTTTATCCTGAAGGAAAGAGAAGTGAAGGGCAGAAACAAGTTGGGAAAGTCCTTGTAAATACGTGAGATAAGTTGGGTCTCATTAGGAATAACAGTCAGAAGAAGCTGGGGGAGGAAGACAGAGGCAGCAGCAGTGAAGAAATCTGATATGTTGACAGAACCTGCAATAAGCCAATTGAAATTGTTACTTTTCTATGGTAACTTCTATAGCCCAAACCTAAATATAAACCTGAATAAAGACTAGATAAAATGGTCATCTTGGATTACTGCCATCAAACAGGAAAGGGCTGATGAGTATGTGTTTTACTCTGTTAATGACAGGAGAATTTCTAGAATCTAATACAGGGGAAAACTATTTTAGATGGCTTTACTTATGTTGCAGTTTTCATTAAAGCAGGAAGTAAATAAGCTCTTGAAAGATGCAATTAACTAGGGTTTCTGTTACTTGTATAAGAGAAACAGGTATGGGTAGGGTTGTTTAATATCAGTGGAGACAGCAGGAAGCAATACCAACATGTATAACACACAAAGAATGAGATGTAAGCCTCTGGAAATGACCTCTTCCTGCTGACAGCGTAAGACAACTAAAATATGGATTGACATGCAGCCAGTAACTTAACATAACATGAGATGAATCTCATCATTAAGATGAAGTTTATGAAGTTAACACGAAATATTTTAACACACTTCCCATATTAGGCTCTGAAAAACTATGTATTTGATTACTACTATGTATCTGTTAATGCTTAAACGATATAGATGTAATGCCTAGCCAGCTAAGGTATTCCAGCATAATAGACATGCTATGTAACTATATAGATAGATCACAAAACAATACGAAACTGTCTGCTTCCAGAAAAATAAGTTTTTGAGGTTGGCTGTTGTCCCTAAATCAAAGGTCTGTTATTCACTTTTTCCCTAACAAACCAAAGGAATTAGTAGTAGCTGTAAGAAATCAGAGGTTCTGCAGTGACAGAATACACACTTAATTTTACTAAGAAAAAAAAAAAAAGACATCTCTTCCATGCATAAAGGATTCAGAGAAGCATCTTATGACACTCAAAGGTCCAAATGAAAGCAGTTAGAAGAATACCTTTATTATTTTAACTTTAAGCTTAAACACAGGGCTGTCAATTGTCAATAACCTGTTTAATCAAAACTGCTCACATGTATATTAGAAGAAGAGATCAAAACTCCTCTGAATTATTGATTAAATACTATTAAACTGTGTGTGGATCAGAGATTATTAAATTCACTCTTATGATATGTGTTAAAATTAGTTATAAAACAAACTTCTGCTTTATATTTGTGTATTTCCAGCTTCATGGGATTGCACAAATAATACACTTACTTGGAGAAATCATAATGATGACAGCAGATCAGTTGTTTTACCCTAACTCATAAATAATCTAGTCCTAGAAATATCCTTTTAGTACTTGACATAGATGGGAATGACTTAAAGTAAAAACAACCTTAAGAATTTATCTTCTGCAGTTTTCTTTTTATTCAAGCATAACTGAGTATTAAGGTAAACCAGATGATATTAATAGGGAATGACTGCCTTTATTACTGCTAAGGCTCCCTAAAAAAGAAACAGCTAATGACAGGAGGATATTCAAAATAAAAATTAAAACTGCTCCATTAACCATTAACATGCTATATGAACAAATACAATTGCAGTATATCCTGATGATTTATATGCATTCCTGGGGATTTCTTGCTGTGCATTTCTTCAGTGTATAAAGGTTAAAGAAATAGAGACATTTTGAAAGAGACATAGGAAGTATTGTGGGTCTCTCTCTCGCAAGGCATTGTATTTTGTCAGTCCTCACAGTCCAGATTTCACACTGCTGTGGAAAAAAATTATTCCAGTGAAATTTTATCTTCTTATGCAAGTGGAAAATTTTCTGTATGGATAACTGAGGGTAATCAATGGCTAAATTTTTCCCTAGATTCAGTATTGAAATAATAAGGTTTTTAATTTTGAGTGTTGACACTGAAAATGAATTAAAGGAGCCAGAGGTTGTCATAAATTTTCCTTACTGCCAAATTCAATGTAAAAAGACAAAAGTAGGTGATACGAAGCTTTCTGGCCAGGAAAATTGTTATCAGCCCTTGGAGGACAGCTTTGTTGTTCCCTTGTGTCTGAAGGCTGAGACATCACAAAGAGTAATGGTTGTGCTACCAACAAAGTCACTGATTACATGGAAAAAATGCAGGTTAGCGGTTTTACAAATATTGAGGATTTCAGGGATTTCAGAATGTCAAGGTTTTGTTTGTTTGTTTGGTTGGTTGGTTTGGTTTTGGTTTTGGGTTTTGTTTTGGTTTTTTTTATGCTGATGATGATGCTGTAGAAGCCTTTCAAGAATTATCTTTTATTTTCCAGAGCTACCAAGCTATCTTGCTTCTTCTTCCTATCATAAGTTACTTTTGAAGCTGGTTTAGATCATTCTGTTGTTATAAAATTTGTTACTTGAAATTTTCAAATTACATTAAAGAATGTAATAGCAGTTTTTTTAATTATCTATATATAATGACTAAGGGTGAAAAGAACATGAATAATCACAGAGAACTTTTTGTGGACCTTATGACTGGGAGGTCTGCACTGAAAATCATCTTGATTACAGAAGCAAAACCTAATTTAAGTAAAATTCGCTATGGCTTGTTATAAACCAATAGAGTAATGTAGGGTATGTATTCACAAACAAACGCACGCATAAGTGCACACACACCTATCTAGCTATCTATGCAACATATGAAGTACATATATTTAATTATGATATAAGAAAGGCAGTTTCACAAGCTTGAAAACAATTATCAGCACAGCTAAGTAAAAAAAAAAAAGTGCAAAAAATTATGTTGGCTCTGGAAAAAATTGTATCTTTTGTGGGGATTCATGAATGCAGAAATTTTTTTACTATTGGGAAAGATTTTGGAGAAGAACTAGGTAGGTGTTGAAAATATAAAAAAAAGTTATAAATATTCAAGGAGCTCTGTTCATTAAATTTATTAGAGTTGTATATATAATACTTGTTGATAAGAAATAGAAGAAGTAAATGTATAATGAGAGCCAATCCCTGTGAAAAGAAATCACAAAAATTAGGATGAGCAACAAGAAAGAGTAAGAACTGCTTTTCATAGCAATTAAGATAATTAGGCATTGAAAAAACTAGCATGAGTCTTAGTGGGATCACCTTCAGTGACAATTTTTAACGTTTAGAAATTTTTCTGAAGGATATGTTGTACTGGAAATGGAAAGTAATATAAGAAATTAATTATAACAGACAATATATTAACAAGTGTGGTAAAAGATCATGTAAAAAGCTTTCTTTATGAGGAAAGGTTTAGGCACCACAGCCCTTCATCAAAGGATCACCATTCTGAATGAGGGTGGGAGGAGGTGTAAGATGGAAAGACACCATACTGAGGAACTCTCTTAAAAGCTACTCTGTTGGCAAATTTGTCTTTGGCTGGAGGTTTTTCTCCCTTTCTTGACGCTTACCATAGGAATGATCGTTTGAGTATTACAAGTGTGTTTATGTTCAAAATATGCTAAATTACTCAGAACAAGCACTATTTGAATGCATGCAGGTTAGCATTGTTACTTGGAGGGAATGTTCATGAGAGTTATTGAAGGAAAAAATGGTTTTGAAGCTTGTCTTGAGAATCAAATTTCTCATATTCTTTTTGAAATATTGTTGATGTTTTGAAGTTATTTTCAAATGAGTTTTTATTCCACTGTAAGTTTTATAGATTGGGTTGTCTACTGTAGCCTATCTCATTCTCAGATTTTTACAACAGCTTCAAAAATGCTCTTAAAAGTTTCGACAATGATAACTTACAATTTTTAGTTCAAAACCTTTTTAATGATTTTACCCATGATTGATTCTAGTTATGGAAAAGTTCACATTTAGCACAACAAAAATGCACTGCTTTCATTCATACAATGAGAGCAAACATGAAGAGATGATCCTTTGATGCTCCTAAACTATCACGAATTTTAGTGCGCTGATCAAATTTTCTTTGTCTATAAGACAGGGTTTGATACAAACCTTGGCTGCAAATTTTCCTGCGCTTGAAAATTGACTGCTATGGTACATATGTACTTACAATATGCAAGTACAGCTTACATATGGTAAGGCTATTGGGTACCTGCAGCATGTAAATTGAAGCTTATGCCATTCAGATTAGAGTCTCAAAATATAAGCAGCCCTTTTCCCCCTGTTCAACATAAAGGTTTAAGAAACTGACATCCTGTTCTCTAATGTGACTTGGTGATTCATAGCAGATAGCATGTAATATCTGCTATCTTATACTTCATACGTTAGAATACACAAGAGAATTCCTTCTGAGCTATCAGTGATTTGGAATCAGATAATGCCATATCTGTCACAAAATGACTTTTCCAATCAGTTCTTTTTAAAGAGTTCATGTCCATAGATTTTTAACATCAAGTCATACAGATCATGTCTCCAAGTTCTAATACTACCCAATAAGTTGTATCTGTGCTCCTAAGTGAGAAAATCCAGTTTATCTTTTCTACAGGATTGTGATTTCTAGTGAATAAGCACCATTTTTGTCATTTTGTGCCCTTTGAT
The DNA here is from genome assembly GCF_963264785.1 of Psittacula echo. Classification (NCBI taxonomy): domain Eukaryota; kingdom Metazoa; phylum Chordata; class Aves; order Psittaciformes; family Psittacidae; genus Psittacula; species Psittacula echo. The sequence goes on along the minus strand of NC_137738.1, from coordinate 88,390,143 downwards.
CCCTCTCAAGTAATTTTGTTCCCAACACCTTGAATTTGTGCTAAATGTATTTTCATTTATTTAACACACAAGTAATGGCTTGATCAAAATTACTGGGAAACAGAAGAAATTGCATAGTTTCTGATACACGTAGCATCTAATGATTTCCTTCTATCATGACCTCTGTAAGCAGCTAGAGTAACAGCCACCCATTTTCCATACAGAAAGTCAATCCAATTTACATTTCATTCAGCACCTCACTGTAGTTTCTTTCTATGGCCTGAGTGAATTTTGTTTAGTGTGTAAGTTAGTTAGTTATAGTGGAAGTTTGCTAAAATTTGCGGGACTTTCTGTGTTGTTTTAACCTTCAAAATTTTACTCTCTGCCCTGTTTCAGTCCTCACCAAGAATTCCTACTAGCACAGATGTCAGTACACAGAGATTTTGAAAGTCACATTTTTCACGAGGAACATCTTGTTAAGACCTGACCATTTGGATGAAGGATACAGAAATCACAGGATAGGGATGTGGGGTCTGCTGCCTCTATTTCTATAAACCTAAGCCAGGAAAATTTGCTTTATGACTTTCAGGTACAATCTTCCATAGCAACTACTTTTTAAAAACTCTTACTCTGAAAGTTAGAAATATATAATTTATAAGATTAGTTTTTAGTTCCTGACCATTTAAAAAAATACAGAAACTTAAACTGTAATAATTATGATGAAATAAACCACTGGCAATATGTAATACACTAGCTCTCACAGACATTTTTATGAAAGTGTCCATGATTTTTTTCATAACTCTAATAAATAGAGGAGATTAGTGAATTCCATCTTAGTATTTATTTACTGTGAACACTAAGTGTTATTAATATATGTCATCAATTCAAAAGTTCAGACTTTTGAACAAAAAGCTACTTTGATCTTCAGCGTTTTTCTGTGTCGACAGCATTGACCTTTACCAACAAAGGGACTTCATTAAAATTAATTTAATTATTTGGGACATTACACTCAAAGCAGAGAGCCTGACTTACTAAGGACAAAGCACTTTTGATTTTAGGTCTTCGTTGGCAGTGTTTATTTTGTGCTGTTGATAGATTAAATGTAAGATCTGAGTGAAGAGATAAGTCTGCACACTGGAGCAGGGAAGGAACATGGGTTTTCTCAGCAGTGGTGAATCACTAGAAAGAATTGCTTTAAACTGAAAGAGGCTGGGTTTAGATTAGACATTAAGAAGAAATTCTTTCCTGTGAGGATGGTGAGACACTGGGACAGGTTGCCCAAAGCAGCTGTACATGCGCCATCCCTGGCAGTGTTCAAAGCCAGGTTGGACAGGGCTGGGAGCAACCTGGTCTAGCAGAAGGCGTCCCTGCCCATGGCAGGAGGGTTGGAACTAGATGATCTTTAAGATCCTTTCCAACCCAAACCATTCTACAATTCTATCAAGCTAACAATCAATGTTAAGGCTCATCTCAAGAAACTGTCCTCTCTGGGATTGTCAGAGACACAAGCCAGAACAGCTCAATGATTCAAGAGGAGGACAGATGGACTGCTAAAGTATTGCCTGCTGGGGTCATGCCTGCCATGTTTTGATGGGTCTGAGTATACCTGAGAGTAAGATGTCCAGAGTTACCTTGAAATTATCCACACACATTTACAGACACAATGGTGATCACTTCAGGGCAATGAACTTGAGATGTACAATGACTAAATGAAAGTGTGTGTGTGTCTGCTCAGGTAGAAAGATAATTCAGGGGGGCAAAAATTCATCTCCACAGCCCTTTCCTAAAGCCAGAGTGAGTTCTGCAGGAAGAGAAATATGTGTTCAGAAATAAGTCATTTAGTGAGCTTCATTCAGGAAACATGTGAGTTCTAGTGACATTGCTAGCGTTTTCTCTCTTTGCTTGCAGAGATCCAGGCTTTCAGTATGAGAATGGGGACTAAAATTATTAGCAAGCACTTAGCACCAGGGGAGCTAAAAAATATGAAAGGGCAGAAAAGGTGAAAGATACACAGTAGATTCCTATTTGCAAGCAGTTTAACACTGTCTACAAAATGACCCATATGAGTTAAACATATCCTGAAAAATTCTTGCTCAGGTCCAAAACTGTAGATAATTTTAACATCTGTACAGTGTTATATGCTGACCAAATATTCCCAGAGGGCCAGAGTTCAAGCATTAATATACTGTCTAAGTGAACTAGAGACTTTTTTGGTTTTGGTTTTTTTTTTTTTTGTGGATGGAAAACATTTAGGACACTTTCTGGAGTTCAAGAGCATAGACTCTGCAGATATAGCCAGCAGTCCATCAAGAATGATTGCGCACAAAGTGCTCTTTGCATTATACCCTGAGGCAGAACTACTCAGAAGAAGGCAAGGAAGCTAAACAAATGTTCTTGAAGCTAAACAAATGTTCTTGAACTTAAGCAAAGTATCCTTATAGTGTCATTACGTGTCCACAGAAATAAAGAAAACAAAAACTACTACTTGTTAGCATCCTTCAAGTTTACAATGGATGTTTTTCTGCAAGCAAAAGAAATTGTCACTGAAGTAATTAATTTAAAAAAAATATATATTTCATCAAAATCATTGTGTTCATGTTTTCTCCTGTTTAGTAAGCCTTTGACTTTTGCTCTCTGACTCACTAATCCTACATTGATTACTTCAAATGCTGAAGATGTTAATGAGAACTTCCTGTGGATTTTTCCCTCATATGAAGATGTATCTGATTAGATTATCAGGGATTGGATTTATTGGCTGTATCTGTAAAAAAGATTAAAGGTACCAATATCTGTCCTCTGGAGTTAAGCCTGAAACAGAATGGTCTGCATCTGCTGGAAAGAATACAGGGATGCTGTCCGGGAAGCTAGGGACCAGGTGAGGAAGGCTAAGGCCCAGTTAGAATTGAACTTGGCTAGGGATGTGAAGGATAATAGGAAGGGATTCTATAGGTACGTAGCGAGTAAAAGACAGACTAGGGACAATGTAGGCCCCCTTCGGAAGCTATTGGGAGAACTGGCCACCCGGGATTTGGAGAAGGCTGAGGTTCTTAATGACTTCTTTGCCTCGGTCTTCACTGGCAAAGGCTCTGACTAAACCACCCAAGTCTTGGAAGGCGAACGCAGGAACTGTGAGAATGAGGACCCTAGGCCCACTGTAGGAGAGGATCTGGTTAGAGACCATCTTAAAAACCTAAACGTACACAAGTCCATGGGAACTGACGGAATCTATCCACGGGTCCTGAAGGAGCTGGCGAATGAAGTTGCTAAGCCACTGGCCATCATATTTGAAAAATCATGGCAGTCAGGTGAAGTTCCCGATGACTGGAAAAAGCGAAATATTACCCCCATTTTCAAGAAGGGGAAAATGGATGACCCGGGGAATTACAGACCAGTCAGTCTCACCTCTGTGCCTGGCAAACTCTTGGAGCAGATTCTCCTGGAAGGCATGCTAAGGCACATGAAAAACAAGGAGGTGCTTGGTGACAGCCAGCATGGCTTCACTAAGGGGAAATCCTGCCTGACCAATTTGGTGGCCTTCTATGATGGGGCTACGAAACTGATGGACAGGGGCAGAGCAGTTGACGTCATCTATCTGGACTTGTGCAAAGCCTTCGACACTGTCCCACATGACATCCTTGTCTCTAAATTGGAGAGACATCAATTTGATGGGCGGACCGCTCACTGGATAAAGAACTGGCTGAATGGCCGCACGCAAAGAGTTGTGGTCAATGGCTCGATGTCCAGCTGGAGACCGGTAACGAGTAGTGTCCCTCAGGGATTGGTGTTGGGACCGGTCTTGTTCAACATCTTTGTCGGTGACATGGACAGTGGGATTGAGTGTGCCCTCAGCAAGTTTGCTGATGACACCAAGCTGTGTGGCTCGGTTGATACGCCGGAGGGAAGGGATACCATCCAAAGGGACCTCGACATGCTTGTGAGGTGTGCTGATGCCAACCTTATGAAGTTTAACCATGCCAAGTGCAAGGTCCTACACCTGGGTCGGAGCAATCCCAGGCACAGCCATAGGTTGGGCAGAGAAGAGATTCAGAGCAGCCCTGTGGAGAAGGACTTGGGGGTGTTTGTCGATGAGAAAATGAACATGAGTCGGAAGTGTGCGCTCGCAGCCCAGAAAGCCAACCGTATCCTGGGCTGCATCAAAAGGAGTGTGACCAGCAGGTCGAAGGAGGTGATCCTGCCCCTCTACTCTTCTCTGGTGAGACCTCACTTGGAGTATTGTATGCAGTTCTGGTGTCCTCAACATAAAAAGGACATGGAAGTGTTGGAACAAGTCCAGAGGAGGGCCACAAGGATGATCAGGGGACTGGAGCGCCTCCTGTATGAAGATAGGCTGAGAAAGTTGGGGCTGTTCAGCCTGGAGAAGAGAAGGCTGCGTGGAGACCTCATAGCAGCCTTCCAGTATCTGAGGGGGGCCTACAAGGATGCTGGGGAGGGGCTATTCATCAGGGACTGTAGTGACAGGACAAGGGGTAACGGGTTAAAACTTAAACAGGGGAATTTAGATTGGATATAAGGAAGAAGTTCTTTACTGCAAAGGTTGTGAGGCACTGGAATGGATTGCCAAGGAAGGTTGTGAATGCTCCATCCTTGGCGGTTTTCAAGGCCATGTTGGATGAGGCCTTGTGTGACATGGTTTATTGTGGGGTGTCCCTGCCCATGGCAGGGGGGTTGGAACTAGATGATCTCAAGGTCCTTTCCAACCCTAACTATTCTATGATTCTATGATTCTATGCTCTTAGCTTCCAAGGTGAAACGACCATGTCTGAACCATCAGTTTAGAAGTTTTCTGGGTTTAACTCCTAAGCAGCACTGACACATTGTTTGCTGTCATGTAAACCCAAGACAGACATATCTACAGTTTAATAGGGTAAACAATGACATGCTAGTTGTCATTCTCTAATGTTGAATATAGAGGTAGACATGTGCCTTTCAAGTCAGCTAGCATTCCAGACTCTGTAGTCTCCTCTTGGCTGCTTGAATGAGATAGGGAGTTTTGGCTGAGGCTGGGCCATCATGGACATAGAAGAGGACAACGTGAGAGCTGAGTATATGCTGTGTGGATGGTCACTTTAGACTGTGCAGCCTGGTACTTAGTGGACTTTAGTATCAATGTCTGGCTTTTTCTATTGCAATTCCCAATTTGCCTTGGAAACAATAATTCATTTACATCTTATTATAATTTTTTTTTTTTTTTTTGCTTTCATGTAAGTCATGAGCTCTCAGATCAGGACTTCCATTCTTGATTATATGAAGGAGCATCTAGCAAATCAGGATTCAGCTTCCTTTTGGGTTACTCAAGAAATCCTGGTTACTGGATGGAGAAGCAAATGCCTGCTTAGACATCCTCTCCTGTTTTGTCTGAACATTCATCAGTACTATTTCGTTTCTCTAAATAAGTATAGCAAGCCTTAAAAACCCCTCCATTTATAAACTGAAGAGTAATAGGTAACGAATGCCTTCCCCCACAAATTTTAAATGTAAGGGCTGAAGCAGAGTATTATCAGGAAAAAGCTAAGAAAGTAAATGAACAAATTTGTTTGATCAGTATGAAATCACAGAATCATAGAAGGATTCTATCAGTGTAAAAAATGGTGTATGAATATGATTACCCTTATCTTTGGGGTTCAAATGTCAGCTTTTATTTTTCTTAATCTACAAATAAGTAAGTAGAACTGTGATTTTTCCATTCAAATTCCTCCACTTCTGGGACAGGGGGAGAAAGTTTATTTATAAAATAATTGAAATTTCTGAGCTGACTGAGAAACCTTAATCCAGACGCTCATCTCACTCCTACCCACCCCCACCCTACCGCCCTTAACATCAGAGAGATTAATTTGTATTAGCTAAATATGTCAGCACTGTTAAATGTTCACTTCTGCATTCCAGTACTAATTTACATACAGATGGTACAGACAACACTGTGCTAGAAAATGCTATGACAGAATAAAGATGTGTGAGTAAAAGTACCTCTTTAATTTTAAAAATGTATATCTTATCAACTTTATATGCAGACTGACAAAAGCATAAAGCATAAAAGCATAAACATCAGGTGTCTGGAAGACAGAAGAAGTGATGTGAGAATAACATGCAGGACTGCTGGGCTGTGAGTCATCTTTTTTGCTTTGGGATGGGTTTTTTTTGACATCTAGATTATATTTTCCTAAAAAGGAACCTAGATTGCTAACTCACATGGAGATGTCCATCTGATGACTGTCTGCCTGTCACTGAAAGCGGGAACAAAATCAATTTTTTCTCTTTCTGACATTATTCAAATTGTCTGGTTTCATGTTTTCCAATATATTTCCATTATATTTGTGAAAGCAACAGATAGCATTATGTTAACATTATCTGTTAACACTTTCTAGGACCACTAAGGAATCATCCTAGCTCATTTTATTGCATGAAAACTAGGAAAAATGGATTATTAAAATGGGAATACTCAAAGTAGCAAACCCTACTTTTCCTTTTCACTTTTCCTTTCACTTTTTATTTTGCAACTTTAATATTCCTTTTTTTGTTTTCAAATTATTGAAATATGAGAACAGGTAAATATTTTTCTCTGAATGCAGTAAAGCAACATTGCTTATTGCAAAAATAATACTTTTCCCTGACATAAAGTGTTCTTTCAGAAAAAAAAAAGAGTCCTCATTACTCTGCATTTACTATAGCCTTTTGGTTATGACCATTACTCTATTTTTGACGGGAAAGCACAGAAGCTTCCATTCCGTGTTTGTTGGTTTGGTTCACACACCAACTAATGCACACAAAGTAGTCTCAAACCACATGCGTGGTAGGGACATTCCTCCCAGGATATCACATTATATCTACTCTGAAATAAAACCCCACAGAGCACACAAGGTCTGAGTTGCAAAGGGTTCAATATACTGGTATGCTCCTATTTCACTGATTTATTCTGCAGTGTGGACATATCTGTTTCTTTTATACATAAATTAAAACATAATGGTGGTGGAGGTTGTTTTTCTTTTGTTTTGTTTAGGTTGGTTGTTTTTTTAAAGTAGGGTGTACTAATGTAGTGATAGATTTTTGCAAAATTATCCCAGTGAGTCACCATAGTAATGAGCTGTGTTAAAAAAAAAAAAAATCAAACAAACAAACAGAAGATTTTTGGCAGTTTCTATCTTGGGAACACTAAATATTATCCTCTTACAAACATAGCTGGAAATCTGACTGATATGGTGGAACAATTTATAGTCAAAACCAATATGCTGGTAATAGGTTTAAAGTTTTGGAATAGTACATTGTTTTAAACTTTGGTCTTACATAGAACCATAGAATCATAGAATCCACTAGGTTAGAAAAGACCTTTAAGGTCATTAAGTCCAACCATTACCCCAGAACTGCCAACTCCACCATTAAACCATGTCACTAAGGGCCTCATGGGCATGGTTTTTGAACACTTCCAGGGATGGTGATTCCACCACTTCCCTGGGCAGCCTGTTTCAATGCCTGAAAGCCCTTTTCGTGAAGAAATTTTTCCGAATATCCAGTCTAAACCTCCCCTGGTGCAGCTTGAGGCTGTTACTTCTTGTACTATCACTTGTTAATTGGGAAAACTGATCAGCTACCTCCTTGCTCCATCCTCATTACAACCCCCTTTCAGGTAGTTGTAGAGAGTGATAAGGCCCCTTTTGAGTCCCCGTTTGTCCAGACTAAACAACCCCAGGTCGCTCAGCCATTCCTCATAGGATTTGTGCTCTAGGCCCTTCACCAGCTTCATTGCTCTTCTCTGGACATGCTTCAGCACTTCAATGTCCTTCTTGTAGTGAGGGGCCCAGAACTGAACACAGGATTTAAGGTGTGGCCTTACCAGTGCTGAGTAAAGTGAGATTGTCACTTCTTTAGTCCTGCTGGACATGCTATTTTTGATACAAGCCAGGATGCTGTTGGCCTTATTGGCCACCTGGGCACAAGCTGGCTCATGTTCAGCTGGCTGTGGACCAACACCTCCAGACTCTTTTCCACCAGCACCTTTCCAGTTATTTTTCCCCAAGCTTGTTGCATTTCTTTGGGTTGTTTTGGCCCAAGTGCAGCATCTAGCACTTTGCCTTGTTGAACCTCCTACAACAGGCCTTAGCCCATCAATCCAGCCCATCCAGATCCCTCTGCAGAGCCTTCCTATTCTCCAGCAGCAGATCAACACTCCCAGCCAACTTGGTGTTGCCTGCAAATTTACTGAGGATGCACTCAATCCCCTCATTCAGATCACTGATTAAGACATTAAACAGAACTGGCCCCAATACTGAGCCTGGGGAACCCCACTTGTGATCATCCCCCAACTGGATTTAACTCCATACACCACCTGCCTTTGGCCCAGCCATCCAGCCAGTTTTTTTATCCAGTGAAGAGTACTCCTGTCCAAGTCATGAGCAGCCAGTTTCTACAGGAGAATACTGTGGGAAATGGTGTCAAAGTTGAGTCCCACTAGAAGCGATGGAGAAATAGAAACCTTCTGAGGACAATCAGTTTGACATACATTAGACATCAGTTTCGGGATAAGTCAAAATTCCCCTGGAAACCACAGAATCACAGAATGGCTTGGGTTTGAAGGGACCTTGAATATCATCTAATTCCAACCCCCCTGCCACGAAATGTCTGTTCCTTTCTAATTACTGTAAGAGTGATGCAGATAATTTGATTAGATACAAAAGTCTGTTAACAAATATATTTGTTATATAATACATATAATTATATTAATATTAATTATATATATTATATAATTATATATTATATATATTATATAATAATATATATAACATATTTATGTATTATATAATTTTATATATATTTATATATAATATATATTATATATTATATATTATATATATTATATATTATATATTTATATAAAATATATATTAATATATATTAATGTTTGTTCAGATTAACTTCATTTCTGCTTTTGCTCACTCTACTTAGTGAAGCTAAAGGGTCAGTTTGGAGAAAGGGTTCTATAACCTACAAATTGTGGGAGAAATGACTGCAAGAGAACGTGTAGGAGAAGGGATGGAATATGATAGCTAAAATTACACTGCAGCATATTTCTCTTTTCTGCCTGCATTTCACAAGCTTTTCATCTGATGACCTTTTACAAAGTGTTTGTTGTTATTATTTTGGATATGATTCTGAAAGTTTAAATACAAAGGAAATTATCTTGCAGTAGCTTTGATAGAATGCAACAGACAATAAGAACAAAGGGGAAAAGATAAAGTGAAATGGGCTGTAAAGGGTTCCTTTGCTAGCTAGGGCTGTTTATTATGTGATTTCTCTGTGTAGCCATCTATTAAAACTTTAAACTAAAGACATTTGTCCTTACTCAGTCATAACCATCCAGTCAATTATTAGTTCCAGCCCTCATACAAACTCCCTTCCTAGCACTATTAAAGAGTAGTAATTCTCTATTCATAAATCTATACAGAGTATATAATAAGGAATACTAGTCAGATAAAGTGAAAAATAATAGCACTGAGATGGAAAAACAAAAGAGAAATATATATAAATACATGAATGGCAAATTATTTACATCAACCTACTTCTTGTAATAATATTTCATTACCAAAATTCTCATGTTCTGTTTTGAAATATTCATTATCCATATCTTTTCTCTTACCATTCCAGCAAACTCCACTCATGGCTCAGGGCTTATGAACAGGACAATCTCGAAATCCCAGAAGACTTTTAAGGAAGCAAACACTCAGTCCCTTAGCTCTGCACGTGTTCTTTACAGGTTCGCCAAAGTTCCACGTAGAATAATACAAAAAGGCTTCTTTGCATCACCTTACATGACAAAGTCTCCTGGTAGCAGGGCAGCCTAGTGACTAACATGCAGAAAAAAGCCCTTGCCATCATGTGGAAGCTCAAAGGCTCCTCTTCCTTTCTCTTTGAGTTCGATTCTGTACACACTGTTTTTATGCTCCAGCAACTTCAGGAATTACCTTAAAGGAAATTAAGAGACCAGCCTTCACTGTGTCTCTGCTTTCCTTCATTTGACAATAGTTGGGACCAAACTCCTTTTTCATTCTTGGGCTGTTTAGATATCTGAATATACCTATCAGACAAAAAAGTTCCATGGCCATTCTTCCTTCTATTTCTTAACAAAAAGAAGTACAGTGCTCCCTACCCTCCAGTATGTAAATTTTTGTGCATATATAATTACATATTCCAAGTATATAGTTTATAAATTCAATGAATTGAACTGAAAGAAGAAAAAGTATGAGCAATCAGGAATAAATAATGTCAATAGAAAGACAGATTGAAAAAGCTGGAAGGCTGAGCTTGAAGCTGAGATTTGATGTCAATAAACTCTAGAGTCAAAGGTAATTTTTTTTCCTTCTGGCAAACATACAAATAGAATATAGGACTTTTTTTACCCCTATCATCTTGCTTTAAGTAGCTATTATTTTAGCTATTTGGAGGAAATATGAGTAAGTCTTACTTTGCTTGAATCCAGACAGTGATTAAATATCTATAGCAAAATATTCACTTTAACCAGAAAGCTCATGTCCTTGAAAGACCGAAAAGTGTGCTAATGGTGCTGTATCCCAGGCATCACCCCTTCAGTCCTGAGTGCAAAAAAAAATGACATCTTGCTGGACTGCAACTGTGTGATCCTGCTCAATACATCCTTTACAGAATCAGTTTAAAAGGGTGAAGTATAATCTTATTCTGTTTTGATGTATTGCCACTTTTTAGATATAAGCCTGAACTGCTAATTGATAAAAGCATATTGAAAACTTAGGCTGAAAAGCCAACCTTTGATTTTGTTACTAAATGCTATGAGTTATACTGACAGCATACTGGGAAGCAGGAAGAAGTAATGAAGTGTTTATAGTCTGCTGTATTGTCTTCAAAAATTATAGAAAGGACTCTTATTGTGTGTCTCTAACTGGGAGTTCAATCCTATTCAACAGTCTTGCACATATTATTAGAGCCAAGGAATTTTTATTGTTAATAAAAGTGAAGAATAATCACAAAAGTGTGGCCTAGGATTTTTTTGAGGTGCAAAATATTCCCATACCTCTTAATTGCTTTAATTAAAGTTCAATGAGGAAATTAATTATAGCTGGTTTTCTGGGATGAGACAGGGGAGCTAACATTGCAGTATTCATTGCACCTTCACTCAAAAAATTTCCAGCAACAGAATCTGTTAATTTGCAGTATACTGATAATACACAACTTCCATCTGCATTTCTCCTTAAGACTGTTTCTAATTCATGTTAAAGATCATTAAGCAGGCCACGGATTTTCAAATATGTATTAAAGTTTATTGCTGTTAATTATTTAAGTAAAACTAATAATATTTTTCTCATTCTCTCTTTGCATGAGATTCTGAACAGCAGCACTTCTTGCAGTGTTGGGGTGTCTATTGAGTTGCTTAAAATCATTCTGATTTTTGTACCTGAGAATGGTAGGATGATAACAGATACAGCCTCCTAATGTTTTTAGGATGAAGCAGTAGCCTTTCTTAAGTCAACAAATAGATCAGTTAAATCATATAAAGCTGCTCTGGAACTAGATGATCTTATGGTCCTTTACAACCCTAACCATTCTATAATTCTATGATTCTAACAAAGTGGTGGGTTTGCCCTATGTAGCAGGAGGGGACAGCTATTCCTCAAGCCAGAAATACCAATTTCAGATAGCAGGAAATAGTCTGGGTGGGAAGAACACATGCTCTCTCTAGTCTTCTAGACAGAAGACTACACTAGGGCTGGGTAAATAGGAAAAGATCTGTTTGGAACAGAGAAATGAGAGGGGTCTGGAAAATACATATATATATAGTGTATGTCCTGAGACAGGATATCAGGATTCCCAGATGAATACTCTAGCTAGCAGCCTGCAATGGTGCTCATTTTTAACTCAGCCTGGTGAACATACTAGCGATAAACCCACTCAATCTGTGTATATTGCATGGGCTTTGTGAAAGACAGCACTGGTCTGACTGAAATCTACAAGGTATAGGAAAAAATAATATGTGGCTGAACTGTGCTCTGGTCTCAAACAGATGCATCTCATCAACATTTTCTATAGCTTAGCTAGGAAAATTTTCAGTTTATTTGACTCTGTGAATGTTATTCTTTGATATGGACGGTTTTGTTTACGTTTTCCCTGTTCTTTTTAGAACTTGACCATCGAAATTAAACCAGAAGATTTCATTTGGTAACAAGAATGCCACGTTGTTTGCTACTGAAACATTTAGCAGTGTGACACTGGTTCCTTTGTAGAAATTCTCTTAATTTATGACTTCACTTAGTTTTCCTCTGTTACAAAGAGCAATTGAGACATTATGAAAATGAAGAGAATGTGGAAACAGTAGCTAGAGAGAAATAAAATATCTTGATCTAGATGTGCTGTGTTTCCCTATTCTGGCATGATTGAAGATTGAAAAAAACCTTTTGCACAGACTCATGCCTAAATTGATATTTTTGTCAATTATGCCTAATATTCAGTTTATTTAAAGTAAGCAACTTACTTTAAAAATAAAGATGCTGTCTTGCAGTTCAAATCTGCAAAGTACAGACTGTTGTCTAAGGACTGCTGACTTCAAAGGGAACAGATATCTCTCAGCTTCACACTGATTCTTAGGTTCCTCTGTGAAAATTTTTAAAGCTGTCTAAGATCCTAACTGTCATGAGAACAATTAAACCTAAATAACTTTAGGTATCTGGACTTCAGGAGAAAGCCTAGTTCCAACTTACATTTACTAAGAATATTGATCCTTTCCTTGAGAAAAAAAAATATCACATACCTCTTTCAGCTATTTAATGTATATGTTCAAGCCTGGCTTCTCACTAACCACTATAAAAAATACTGTGCTTTTAAGAAAGCGCAGCTGGACTCTCTCTTCATAGGTTTTGTTGCTGTCTCTGACAGAGATGAACTGTAATGGTGAAATTAATGCATAACAGCATTGAAATGTAACTCAAGTAACTTTCTCATCAAATGTAACAGAAAGCAGTGGAGCTGAGAATAATGAAATTGTAATCCTCACTATTCTTGAGGTTTCAAGTACAGATGCTCTTGGAAACAATTGGTGTGCAAACAATTCCATCTGAGTAATTCTATAGCACACAATTGTAAAGAGATGTTGTAACCCATTGAAGTCAATAAAGTTCCATCTGGGATGAATTTTAGTTATTCTATGTATTATTTGAATTTTCTAAAATTTTTATTGTTTGACAGTCTTTACGTTAACTTCTAACATTATTACATTTTTTGCCTGAGGGTTATAACTGCGTTGAATGTTTTGTTTCCTTTGAAAAGAGGTAACACAACAAGTGATTGCTCTTTTTCATTATTAGTCTTTCTTTTTAAATGATCTTAACTTGCAATTTACTTGCTTAGATATTTTAATTATCGATTCCTTGAGTATAGTGCAACAAAAAAAAATGACTTCTTTTTAATAGAGTGGAATACTTTCTGCTCAGGGATGAACAGCCAAAGGAAACAAAACATTATTTTTAGTATAAAACTTTCACATAAGTTTGCTCTGTTTTCTAAAATGGAAATTCCCTCAAGAGGAAAAAAAGCCAATGCAACCCACAATCTGCCAAAAATTTTATGCTTCTCTCTATTGCAGTGACTTGCCTTGTGTTGTTAACCTAGCCTGAGTCAGTCAGAGGAAAGATTCCCCCTGTCAACAATCATATTTCAATCAGATCTCAGTTGAATAATATGACATTGAGATCCCCAGTCTCTAGTTTTATGCAAACTTTATGTGTAGACTGTTACAGAAAAGGAAGGTCATCACTGAAAAATTATTCTACTCCAAGCAGGATTTAATTAGTTAGTAGGTGCAGAAGACTATCTGATGTCTTACCACTTTTCATCCTTTTTAAACAGACTTTCAGGAACTGGATAAATGAAGAATTGTAATGGATATGGCACCAAAGCAAATAATGCTCCTTTCACATTTCAACAAAAACAGAATTTAGCCCTTTTTTTAATATCAAATGCAAAATATATACTATTACTAGACATGAAAAGAAAAGCTTTTATTTACCTACTAGTCCCTGCTGGTGTTTAGAACATGGGACAAAATTTAGAAAAGCTGAGCATGAAGGAAAACAAAGCAAAATCTTATTTCATGGCCAAATTCATGTCCTATACTGTTTTACTTCTCTGCCATATTTTACTTTCCATAAGACAACTTGGGAAACTGACATAGAAGGTAGGCAGCCCAGGAATATGGCTACTTCTTACACCTGCTTGTTTCTTTGGGCAGGAAATGACCTCAAAAATATATTACATCCTACCTCGGCAGTTCCACTTGCACACTGACCTGTGCAGAATGTAGAGGTTTCAACTGCACTGCAAATACTGCTATGGATAAGTATGTACATAACACTGGGAGGTCTGGACTTAAAACTTTTTTAGCTACCAACATGAAGAACTATTTACAGCTTGACGACACCATTTTGCTTCTAATATGTTTTATTGCTAGGTGAAAAGCTATTATTCATTCAGTGAAACAGTGCAGAGAACAAGTGGCTATAACCAAAACATTCCTTGCTTTAAGTTGGAAGGACAAGTTTACAAAACCATTACCTTTTTGAAAAGAAGTCCTTGAAATAGACTCTTGCCTTTAGTGTTATTTCTAGCACACCCTAAAAGAGAGCAGACCTCAGAATGCCACTCTTGTGCAATGAGCCTGCTGCAATAGACAATGGCATATTAACTGCCCTAAATGCAAGGCAATATCATACCTAGAGCTACAATTTATGAGGCAGTATTTAGATAGATTAGAAATGTTCATTATATGTTTGGCTAGCTGACATTTAAAGTGATATGTCATTAATTATGACAAGGCTGACTTTCCCATGACTATTTGTTTGCTTGCTTCTTTTTCTAGGCTCTGAGTATGAACAGAAAAAAGAGTAGAGGATAGATGATCTAGGACAACCTAGTTTCCTGGCTATTGGAAATGAAAAATACATGCAGCTATATCTAATCTGCAGGGAATTTCTTTTTTTTTTTTTTTTAGAGTATAAAACTGCCATGTATAATCAGTGTCTGAATCAGTGGCTATTCTTTCTTTGTAAAGGTAGAATGACTTTGAAATGCAGCCTCTTCATATTCCCCTATTTCTCTGCTCTGGGAAAGCACTTATGGTTCAATGGGAACTGAGCCAAGAGGGAATCTGGGTACAAATCAGCTAGGCTTTTGGCTGTCTAAGGCAGCATATTTGTCTTCTTTCACAGTACTGAATTTAAGCTATCCCTGGCCCTTTATGTTTCCTGAAGGTGTTTTTTCACTGAGTGCCTGATTCTGAAGAGCGTTAAACGCACACGACTCAGCTGAAGACTGGTATCGTTAACAGTGGTAAAGTACCATACCATGCTGTTTTCATGCAGATCTTTGAAATCTGGTGAATTTTTTTTTATTCAGTGAAAGAGCTAAGGAGTCATGGGAATTACTTTATTTGGAATATGATCAGGCATAAAGTTGTATGTAGAAAAAATGTTCAGAAAAACTGGTTGCATAATAAACTAAAAACAAGACTGCAATTCAGGGGCTAAATCCATTTCATCATTTAATGTGCCAACACTTGAAGTTCTAAGCAGTTATAAAACCATGAAGAAAGTGGGGTTTGCTGGAGAAAAAGAGATGAAACATAAAAAGAATCTATTAGCAACAGGTTTTGATTTTGGCTAATTACTGACCAGTTTTTGCAAGCAGAGAGGCTTGATAGGGGAGCTCACATTCATCATAGTCTGAAAGAACCTGCAATCAGATTCTTCCTGGAAACTTCATAAGCAGTTAAGCCCTGGATTATATAAGGAGTAATTGGCCCTATCTTTTCCACTCTGATTTTCCACCTGACATGACCAGTACCAGAAAGGTGTCCATTAAAGGTTGAAGATTTGCAGGGGAAATAGAGTGGAAGTAATCAGGCATTATACAGCTACCTTTCAACAAGAAAAACTGAATTTCAGGGGGTAAACTTACGTGTACATATTATAAAGTATAGTATATATATAATATATATATTATATAGTGTATATACATATTATATAGTGTATATATGTATTATATAGTATAAAAGAAGAAGATACAACCAGGATTAAATGGGTGAGCTTCACAGTCACAAAATATCTCATGTGACACTGGAGCATGTTCTTCTACTGGTCAATCTAAATGACGCAGAGAGCATCAAAATCCCCTTATCTTCCCTATCTCCTAGTGGTTTTTTTTCCCATACATTATGGCTTATCATCATCAGTTTTGATTCTAGACTGTCATAGACACCAAATAGGTATTTTGAAGCATTATATATTCAATTAAGTGTATGTACAAGTAGAATTTGATGGGGAAGAGAGAAGAATTCAGTCTGAATTCTGGTTCGAGATCTTTGATCACTTCTACACTCGAGTCACAGGATAAAAATATGAACAGCCAACCTCTTCTTAGCCCAGAGTTATACAAATTGCATAAACAAACTGCATAAGAGAGTGCATTTACTGAAATTATTAATGCTGTGGTTACAAACTGTATAAGGCTGAACCCACCAGCAAAGGTGGTAGAACCTCTGGGATAACATAGTTAAGAGGAGAAAAAAAAACCCTGTGCAATGACAACTCCAGCTAGAAGAGAGGACTGACAATATATGAAAGAAATGTCTCTGCAGACACCAGGGTCAGTGAAGGAGAGGAGGAGATGTTCCAGGTACCACAGCAGACATTTCCCTACAGCCCATGGTGCAGCTCATGGTGAGGCAAGCTGTGCCCCTGCAGCCCATGGAGGTCCAGGGTGGAGCAGATCTCCACCTGCAGCCCATGGAGGACCCCACACTGGAACATGGGGATGTCTGAAGAAGTCTGTGACCTGTGGGAAGCCCGCACTGGAGCAGGCTCCTGGCAGGAGCTGTGGCCCCAACAGAGAGAGGACCCCAAGCTGGAGCAGGTTTGCTGCCAAACTTGTGACCCTACAGGGACCCACACTGGAGCAGCCTGGTCCTGAAAGATGCACCCTGTGGAAGGGACTCATGCTGGAGTAGATTGTGAAGAACTGCAGCCTGTGGAAAGGACTCACATTGGAGAAATTGGTGGAGAGCTGTCTCTTGTAGGAAGGACCCCATGCTGGAGCAGGGGAAGAGTGTGAGGAGTCCTCTCCCTGAGGAGGAAGGAGCGGCAAAGACAATGTGTGATGAACTGACCTCAACCCCTATTCCCCATCCCCCTGCATTGCTCAGAGGGGAAAGATAGAGAATTTAAGAGTAAAGTTGAGCCCAGGAAGAAAGGAGCAGTGGGAGGAAGATATTTTAAGGTTTGTTTTCATTTCTCATTGAGATTTGATTGTTAATAAATTATACTAATTTCCTCAAGTCAAGTCTTTTGCCAATGACAGTAACTGAGTAGTGTCCTCTAAGTAGTGACCTCTCTCTGTCCTTATCTCAATCCATGAGGCTTTCATTTTACTTTCTGTCTTCTGTCTAGGTGAGGAGGGAAGTGAGAAAGTGGCTTTGGTGGGCATCTGGTGTCCAGCCAGGATCAACCTATCGCACCAATATATACCTTAATTATTAAAATGAAGACAAAGTTTGTCCAAGACAACTTTATAGGCAATTTGCCTTATGACACAAAACAGCAGAAGCAATTTTCTCTTTAAACAGAGGTGTCTGCAAACTCAAACTTCCCAAAACTTCATGAAAAAACTTCCTCTGCCAAAAGAATTCACCTGTTTAATTCAGAACTTCTGCTATGTTCATGTCTTTGATCTCTTCTAATCACTTGTCTTGGCTGTGGCAATATTCCAGCTGCAGGTCTGGCCCTGTCATGCAGATATTATCAGTGACACTGACCTATCTTGTCCTCACAAGCCATCTAATTTTCTCAAAGAATCAAGCAGGTTTACAGTGGCAGCACCAATTACATGTACTCAAGACAGTAAAAAAAAAGCAGTATGGCTCACTCACATACAGTGAATATCCAGGAAACTAATGGTCATATTGCATAAATAGGAAATTCAATGTATTCATAAACAGGAAAATAACAAACTGTCATAAACCAGGGTGCTTTGTAAGTGACTTCTGCATACTGTCATTGTATCTAAGTACTGAGACTTTTTGTGATTCCCAGGTCAGTAGCCGTTAAGCAAACTCTTAAGCTGTACTGTGGCTTGTACTTGTAATGAAACAGTGCTTTGGTGTTGCTCTCTCTTGGAGCTGCGGACTCCCATTACTTGAGCTTTTCCGATTTTGAAGCTGAAAAAAAGGAAAGAACAGCATTGTAACTGGTAATTCTGTAGACTTTTTTTCTCTGTGTGTGAGTTAAAACGCATACATGTAGCACCTCTGATGAAAACTGTGCTGGGATAAACATATGTACAAAACAGTGTATCAATGCTCTTTGTTGTTTACGCGCTTTTTTTTTTTTTTTTTTTTTTTGGCTACGGCTGTTAGATATGCTGTGTACCTGAAAGAAATTTAGCTTTTGAAAAGGATACAGATTTGGGGAACCAGGTCCTTCTTCATGTCCCTGAGTATTTTGTATCAGAAACACAGGCAGATTAGAGCCCAAAGGACTTCTATCACTAGATTTTTTTGTGAATTGTTGGGTTAGTTTCTGTTGCATATAGTTACCAAAAAGAGCATCAGAGAGATGAGGGGAATCTATATTCATAACATGCTCTATTGTGGCTTGACCACACATGGGCACCAGACAGTGTGCAGGTTCTCAGAGGCTTTATGGCCGAAGCAGTCCTTTTAACCTAACGGTGGTAATGGTAGGCAAATGCCATATTCATATCCCTCTGGATGGAGTCTGGACCTCATCCTGGATTTCAGCCAGTATTAAGGATTTGGTTGCACTTATCTTTTAAGCATTTATCACAAATATGCATTATTCTTATTATTTAGCTTTTCTCCACTCTGATTTGTTCATAGAGGTTTTAACTCTTCAAAAATTACTATTTCAAAACACATCAGAGATCTAATACATTATGCTTATTCAGGTTGTATGCTGTCTCCCAGCAGAAAACTGTAACCACTTGAAGTTAAGCAACTAACTATTCATTCTCTGATCACTTCTTTCCTTCAATAAAAATAATATTTAATATAATAATCTTTCCAAGAATTTCTATCATGTTCAATTGTCCTACAGGGACATCTAAAAGGTTGAATTCGACTTCATGTTCACAACTAAGCCATTCTTATTTTCAAAAAAACTCAGAGAAAATGGTACTACTACTGCTACGCATTTTAGCCCTGTGAACTAGAAAAGAATAAGATGCATTTCCAGGGTCTTGTGAGAACATAAGACCATCTTCTCTCATTTGAAGCATTCCTGAAGCACAATGATTGGTGATTATAGTCATCGTGAGCTATTTAAAGGCAGGTTGTGGATTGGATATATATTAGTTAAGTGTATTTTTCACTGTGGAGCACCCAGCTCCCTATATAATAACCAAAGTTGACAGACATGGCAGATCAAGAACAGCAGGGTTTGAAACTATTCCTCAGTCCACTCCATACAGTCTTCAGTCTGATACATTACTATGAAAAGACTTACACATCCTTAAGTATCATGCTATACAAACCTCTCAGAAAGTTAAATACCTTCCTCCCCCATATCTAGACTATACTGAATGCCAGTACTATGTACTTATATACCTTTTTACAGTATTCTGTTAACAAAAAAAAAGAAAAAGCATTAAAACTAAAATAGATGAATATTTGCAAATTCCGCTATACAAAGGAAATTAATGATTTTAACATTATGCCACATTAACATTCATGCCATATTAGGGCATTTTTCATAGGATGGACATTCAGCAGAGTGTATCTTTGGTAATGCTAAGGTGATTTTTAGTTATATCACACTGACTGGATATATATCTAATATTAAAAAATTAATTTTATGTAGTTTCTTTTTGATTTGTTGAATTTATCCAGAAGACTCTATTTTAGTCCATGGAATCAGTAAATTGTTTTCAACACTGCAGATCAGGACTTGTTACTCCTTTTGCCTCTGACAAGGTTATATGATATCTTATGATTTAATCATAATGACTTCCATCATGTAGCATTTGATAAAAAATGTATTATTAATTATAGTCTTTATATATATAATATATATTATATATAAATTATATATATTTATATAAATATATAAATATATATTTATAAATATATATAATAAATTATATATAATTTATTTATATATATTTTTATTTATATATATTATATAATTTATATATATAATATATTATATAATTTTTTATATTTATATATATAATTTTTATATATATAATATATATATTATAATATAAATATATGTAATTATAGTCTTCCAGAGACTCCAAAAGTTAAATGCTGAGAAAGGCAGCCCAATTCTGTTGTAAACTGTGAGATAATTTGTGTTTCAAGACTGAAATATCCTAATTCAAGATGCTGAGAAATTTAGTATTTCAAGATTAATAAATCATTGTAAAAAAGACTGTAAAAGAAAGAGAATTGTGCAGGTGCTAAGTGATACTAATAATCTTGATTTAAAATTCTGAATAAAATCTAATTAATCTTTCTTTAAGTATTTTTAATTGGAACAATCGTTTTGAGATCATGCTGGATGCATTTCCATTCATTCCATTGGGGTTTATTTAAGGTACAGCTGTGGCTTCATTCAGAATTGTTTGGTATTTAATATAGGAGATATGATGTAAAGGAACAGCCATCTCTTAAGTGACTATTGCACAGGAGGCAATAATGAAAACATAACATCTGATAATGGGAGAAGATAATATTTTTCTTGAAGTGCATCCCTAATGTTGCCTCCTACTGGAAGAAAAGCAGTGAGGTACTTTAACTATTTATGGAAGTGTATGAGACAAGAGCTAGCTTTTCAGTATGCAATGATCAAAAATACCTGAGAGTGGAATAAAAAGAACTTTCATGCCAAGATATGTGACTTTAGAAATATCTAGTATCACACTTTAGCATGTGGTCATCTGAGGTGTTGAATCACAGTGGTGTTGCTAAGTAATGACATCCTGTGCAACACCCGAAGAAAGCTTATGAAAGCTTGTTGACCAAGCCTACAGAAATAATAATTAAAAAAAAAAAAATCAAAACAAAATACAGACATCTTGATCTTTGTATATTTCTATATCACAAGAACCTTATATCAGGCACCACTTAGGATGAGCAACCTTGAACTGTGTCAGTGAATAAGTAACTCCATATTTTTCCATTTATCTTAAGATTTCATTGGGATAATAAAAAATCCAACAGTTCTTCTACTAAGGGTATGTCATAACCACTTGGCTAAGAAACAAGCTCTCTTCTTTTCTTTGATTATTTGAGGATTTAATCATTTAATGGTGTTGAATGGACTGGTCCTCCATAGAAAATCCAGAAATAATTTATGTTAAGGGCATAGTTTCGGCAGATTCCTAAGAAGGAACTTAAGCTGAAATTCTCTCAAGCAGAAGTAGGACTTGAGTTCAGCTTTCCAATGTCTTAGAGGTTATTTTATAAACTGTGCTGTGAGAGATGATCAAAATGAGCCATAGCACTCGGATGCCTGTGATGCCTGTTTTGTGAACTCAGGTAGCATTTAGTTGGACTGCAGGAAAGAAACTCATTAAAAAAATATTTATTTATGTATGCATGTGTTTATTTATTTATTTAGTAGTTTCATGGTTTCTGAGCTTTTGTCCCATTGTCTGATATCTGGAGACAAATTCTGGAAACTTTTACTGATTTGTTGCAAATGTAAAAAACATGAAAGATGTACTGAATTCAGTTCTGTGATGAGCTGATAGAATCATAGAATCATAGAGTCATAGAATCATAGAGTCATAGAATGGTTTGGCTTGGAAAGGACCTTAAGATCATCTAGTTTCAAATCCCCTGCTGTGGAGAGGGACTCTCCCTAGACCAGGTTGCACAAAGCCCCTCCTAGCCTAGCCTTGAACACTGCCAGGGATAATTTTTCGCTAGCTATTCAGTAATAAATATTATAAATTCTAGGTATGATTATCAGGGAACAGACAAAAGAGCTACCTCAATCTGCAGTATAGGATTTCCAGAGATATTGAATAATTGTTAACTCCCCCCCCAAAAAAAAAAAAAAAAAATTGTTTTTTTTTCAAATCAGATTTCAAACTTTTCTAATTTGAGGTTTCCCATCTTTTTTCAATCAGCTGTAATCATCACTTCTGGCAGAACTGAAGTGGAACTGTAATCATGATTCTGAAAAGAGCCTAATCCGGAGACAATTTATATTAGTCGCACTTTTCTCACTGGCTTTTGGGGGATTACATCAGGCCCTCAAGGAGAGGTTTAATAAGCTTGGCAGCAAGTGAAAAAAGGACGAAGCAGAAAACTGAAAGAAACTTATTTTATTCTTTAGGTAGAGCAGGACTATGGAATTCCATGAAAAAAAAAAAAAATAAAGCAAGCTTGAAAAATAGTGGGAGACTGTTCTCTTTTTTATAAAAGTAAAAATTGGGTAATTATACAGTCCAGGATCTGTGAAGTTTTGTCTTTAAGTTTATGAAAGTCAGGTACTCAGAGGCAGTCTGTGTGTAAAGTTGTGTAAAGGAAATTGTTCATAACGGTGTAGCTTGACATCTGTAAGTTTAAAAAAAAATCAGAGCTGAAGTCTAACTTGATCTAAAACCCTTTGACACTTCTTGGAAGTGTAAAAGGAAGCTAGAAAGGGCAAATCCTAACTTCTTAAGTTCCCTTGACTATCCATTTGAATTCAAAAGTAAATTTCAGTAGAATTGTAACATTGCTGTTTCATGTTTTCTTTCATTCTTTCAAGTGATTGAACGTTACTGGCATGAATAAATACAAAACCAAAAATTAAGTTCAAAGACAGAAAAATCAAACAATGCAATATAAGGCATAATAACAATTTTATGAAAACCAATAAATAGACCAGCACATATTTCATAAATTACTTGCACTACTCACACAGAAAACAAATTTGAACAAAAATAATCACCAAGCATTTCAGCTGATACAGTTCAGAACTTTACCACCAGGGCAAATTAAAATTTGATTAAATTTTGGTTATATGACTAAATATTTAACCCCATTTAGCCCTGTGAATAAGCCCTATTTCATTTTTGCTTCCAACCAAGACATGTGAGAAATTTGACTTCTTGATGGAAATGTTGTCTTCTCTTCCCTTTTTCAAGGGAAGATGATTGTTCTTCAAAGAGTATGCTTTTCCTAAGGATTTACTTTTGGAAAAAATTTAATATGTTGGCACACTGTAATTAATGGAACAGCATATCACATACCAAGTAAGGAATTCAGATTTTTACTACTCCAAAATCTCCTAACCCATTTTTAACTGCTTTTGGTATCTATAATTTACGAAGCTGAAAAATTGGCAATGTTTAAACACTTTCTTTATTACTCAGCACTGTGGAAAAACCCGTTGTAGTTATTGAACTTAATTGATATTTATCTTGCAAACTTTTCCATTATTTCAAACTTGTAGTAATGGTATCTAAATATAAACTCTGCATATAAAAAAAAACCAAATAAGCTATGCAGTCATACATTAATTGATATTTTTTTCTGTTGAGAAAAATGAGATAAGAAAAAACAGGTTTCCAAAAATGTGAAATGTTCCTAAGACACTGATTCGCATTAATTGCTGTATTATATAATGGTTTAAAATTTTAATACAAAATATACTTTTCCTGTTATTGTAATTTTTCTATGTGTATGTAAAAATGAATAAATTTTATGATTATAAAGAAAATATTTAAATCAATGACTGTGTTCATGATACAAAGATTTATACAATATATTTATTAGCTTGTATACACACAAACACAAATAATATGTGAGGAAGGATACAAACACACATACATGTATATGTACGCATAACGTAGAGCTGATTCACCAGACAACTTTCCAGTACATATTGCCTCCTGATTTATATCACAGCATAAAACCAAGCAAAAGTTATTTTATATGGAAATAGATGATAGAGCAAGGTGCCAGAAAAATAAAGAAAATAAATACATAAATAAATAAAAAGGAAAAATTAAAAACAAATACAAAAAAGCAGAAACTCAGCTAAAAAAACAGAACAGTTTTGCTCAGTCTGATCCAAGTCTATTACAGAATTATTCTTCTCTGCTTTTTTCCATTTCTGTTTTGAATCCAAACTCAGATCTGATGCTCTAACTTACAATAACCTTTGCCATTGTCATAAAACCACTGAGCTAAAGGTGAATTCAATTCTAAATCCATTTGTTATATTTATTATTTAAAACATAAAAAGCTTCTTGTTGAGCTGTACATTTTCACAGCCAAAAGTAAATAAGATGAAAATCAAAGTCAGTTATAGTAATGAAATACACATGCAATTTCACTCAAATTCTCAGCTTGCCAGAAATAAAAGTGGCAGGCATTACAATGTCTCAGTGGGGGAACAGTTATGAAATAATAAGCTTTGATACCCCTTTTATCTCCCATGCATTTATTAGCTAACTATTTTTTGTATAAAACTCCACAACTATTGCAAAGTACCATAAGTGACTGATTAATGTGACTGCAATTATTCTACATCACCCAATTTTTCCTTGCCTTTTGAGGTGCATGCCAGACATGCAGAGTCTAATGTCTCTAACCCAATATATCTCAGTGTCTGCTAAACTGTAAAGTAGTTAATGGCTTGACACATCTTAAAGTTTATGATTGCCTTTCTATTAGCCAACAGATGCTATAATCTTCTATTAACTAGCAAAATCTCTATGACTTTCAAAAATCTAATGCATCTTTAATAGTTGTAATAAAAACACTTTATCAATTTTAGGCTCATAAAACCCACTTCCCCCTCGGTTGCCTACTCTTGACCCTCCTCCAAAGCTTCATTTTTTTCGGTGGGAGAAGCTTACTAGCACCTTCGAGTCCTTCGGTAGCATCTTCTCAGAAGATTGCCTTTACACTTCTATATCTTTCACATCTGTTGATGCTGTTCAACAAGCATCAATTCTGGGCAGCATTTCATAAGAGTGACAAAAAGAAATGACTGTTTCAAGATAAAAGACCTGTAGTCTTTGTTCCTGCTTTCCTCAGAAGAAGATGGTCTTGTGGGTTATGGTATCTTTGGATTGAAGGAATTTTTGCTCTAATGCTGGCCTGTCCTCATTTGCTAGATATGTTATGTCGTATGCTAGGTATGTATATGTATCTCCTCATTTGTTTGTTTACTTTGTGGTTTAGCCTCATTTCACATGAGTAAAAATTTAAAATACATCTAGAATTATGTGAGACAAGTAGAACTGAAAGAATCTTGCAAAATGTATTAAGAGTCTCAGAAATTTAGCAGGCAATCAAATATAATTATAATAGTGGATACTCTGTTTTAGGTTTGATTACAAATTTAATCCTCTACTTCTATTATTTAATCCTCAGGTTTTATATTATATAATTTATGTATATAAGGAAAGTGAAAGCTTCCCTCTGGAAGCTAGTCTGCAGCAACTAGGATTTGGGTCAAATGGAAAGTTAATCCATTAGAGGAGTCAGATAATTATTTTTTTTCATTCAGTGCATTCAGTACTTGTCTCCCTTCAGCAACAGATACATGACAAAAGACAAACATTTTTCAAGACAGCACTGGGATATTCAAAAAAGTTCACCTTAGCTTCTTCTATATGTATAGCTAATCTAGGGAGAATATAGCTGCTGAACTGGGGACAATAACAATCAATACACTTTAGATAGAGCCTAGTTTTATTTTTTTTTCAACCAGAGCTGCTCTCTTTTAGCTTCCTAAACTATTCAGTTACTCTCCACACAGTAGAGGAATGAATATACACCTTTATGCTAAAGTCACAATACAATCAGGAACCATATTGTACAGTCTTCCCTCACATTGTTATAATTGTCTTGTGTTATTATAAATCGTTGGTCATCAGTCTACATTGAAGTACATCAGAAGGTTGGTATCATTCATTTCATTTGAAGAAAAAAGGAGCCTTTATCAATATTGTTCATCAGTCCAGCCAAATATTAAGCAATGGATATTTAAAGCCCTTCCCAACGGCTTTGCATTTACGTGCATTGTTTCATTTGGAACCAAATTGAGCAAAACCCTTTGGAAGCAGATGGAAGGCCATTTTCCTCTTACAGATAATTCATAGCTTAGATGCAACTGTTTAAAAGTCATCTAAGTTCTTAATAAATCTTATTGGAAATGGTCCAAAATTTCACCAAAAAGGTCATATTTGCAGAAGTTGATGTAATCTTAACAGGGCTTATCTTTTATATGGCTTCTGCAGTCAATAGACCAGCAATTACTCTTGGAGAGCAATTTGAAGTATCAGTTTCCTCTGACTGCTCCAAACTTACCTCTGAAGGTGCCCATCTCTGTTTTTCCATTTCAGTCATCCTCCACAAACAAATTAAATGTGGATCTTGCAGTGGTTTTTTTACCAACCTGTGATCAACCAGAACCAGGGATCCTCCTCCTGAAGATAACCTCTTCTAGCCTTTTGTCACTAAGGATGAATCTTTCTACCTGTTGATAAAGTTAATTTTTGTCCCACCCTCTGCCTTAGGCTCTTATTAGCTTATTTGGATCCTGCCTATCTGTAAATACTAATCTTATCTCAATTCTTATCCCAGGTCTTTGTCATTGTAATGGCTATCCCATTCTCCATTCAGTGATATCTCTGTTAAAAGCACCTTCAGGCACTCAACTCACATGATATCTCTTCTTACTATTCAGTTCACCTTAATCCTTATCCTCCCACTTAATTTTACATCTCTCTAATTTATATGCTACATAAACTACAGCTTCTTCACGGAATACTTCACTTATTACACTTGAGCATACTGCATCAAATTAGTGCTGTTAATAAACTACTTATAGATGTTGTGTCCAGTTCTACAAAGATTTATGAAAATGTTTTATTTCATATGATCTAAGCAGTAGTGTTTATCTCACAGGGAAAAGCCACTGAGCAAAAAGATAAACTCATAGTAATCTGAAACCAAAGTAAGAAAAAAGTCTCTGCAGTGCTTAGTGTTCTAGTTTTTCAGCTCAACCTTCCTTCAGTTTTGCAGGGTACGTAGCTTAGGGCTCATGAGCTTTCATAAAAACCACCCCTTCAAAAGTGAGAACTTTTCTATTAGCCTTTTCTAAAGACTTATTATCAAATCTTGTCTCTTTTCAAAATCTGATTTAACTCAGTGGAGGTTCTCTGGGTGGCAGTTTTCCATGGAAGGCAAACTTTTAGCCCTCTATTCTATCCACCTACTGAAAATAGATTACCCTGCATTCTTAAAAAAGGTATACACGCTAGCAGCTATCAGTGTTTCCACATTTGTATTTACTACATTGGATGGAGAGATTTTTATACAGAAACAAGATATTTTTTGCCATTTGAAAGCAATGCAAAAGCTATCCTGGAGATCCACATGTATTTCTCTACAACAGAAATCTAAACTCTTTTCAGTCAACTGCTCTGCATGCATAGTTATGGAGATCAGAAAAGCCCTATGGCAGTGATGAACTAAAAGCACATTATCATGAGGTCATACTTTTGATTTCATAGAAGGCATTAGACCAGGAGATTATTCAACCTGCAGGAAACAAGAGGGCAGTACAAACAGTACTGTATTTCATTTGTTTTGTAAGTAGCTGATGTTTTGCTGCAAAAATTTGTCAATATTGAATGATATTCACATAAAATCATCTTGAAAGAACAATGAGCATTTACACTGAGTAAACTAATTTAAAAAACTTGCTTACATCTAATCCTGAACAGCCATCATTCGCAGGATGTTTTCCATTCTGTCTTTATAAGTTACATTATTTTAACTGAGCCTTCACAGATGAAGCAGCAACTTCCACAACCACCTTCAATGTTAAGCAGCATTGGTTCCAGTACTGACCCCTGAGGAACGACATTCATCACTGATCTCCACTTGAGCATGGAGCTGTTGACTGCAGCTCTTTGGGCGACCATCCAGCCAATTCCTTATCCACCAAGTAGTGCACCCATAAAATCCATGTCTCTCCAAGGATGTTGTGCTGGACAGTGTCAAATGCCTTGCACGATTCTAGGTAGGTGAGGTCAGTCATGCTTCCCTTACTCATCAGTGCTGTATCAGCATTGTAGAAGGCCACCAAATTTGTTGGCATGATTTGCTCTTAGTGAATCCATGTTGGCTGTCACCAATCACTTCCTTATTTACCCAGTGTCTTTGCATAGTTTCCAGAAGGATCTGCTCCATGATCTTGCCATGCACAGACGTAAGACTGATCAGGCTGCAGGTGTTCCCTGTGATTTCCTTTTTTTCCTTCTTAAAAATGGTAGTAATGTTTCCCCTTTTCCCAGCCAGTGGCAACTTCACCAGTCTTCCATGATTTCTCAAATATGATGGCTAGTGAATTAGGCACTTCATCTGCTAGGTCCACCAGGACCCACGGATGCGTCTCATTAGGTCCCATGGTCTTGTGCACCTTCAAGACTTCCTAGATTATCTCAAACTTGATCTTTTGCTACAGTGAGGGATTCTTCATTCTCGCAGTTCCTGCCTTTGCCTTCTGTGACTTGGGCAGTATGGCTGGAGCACTTGCCACATATCCCAGGTACCTACATCCAACAAGTGCAGTGCAAGCTATACTAGAAATGCTAATAAACAAAAAAATCTTTTTGCTTTTTAAAAGTAGAGAAATCATCAGGGAGCTTCACTAACAAATGCCTTTAGTAACTAAACAACTTGAAATACAGAAGCATTTGGTTAAATCCACACTAAGTGATCTACTACTAATATTTTTTTTAAGGCAATGTAAAATTCCTTGAAAAATTCTCCAGCCATAAAAATGGTTTTATAAGCAATAGCTATTTTTTACAGTTCTTAATGCTCTGATGGAAATCAAAAATTCCAATCATTTTCCTTCGACTTTTAGAAAAAATGGTTGGAGTGACAATGCCATAAACCAAACAGGATCCCCAGCCTTAAAGACAGCTCAGGATTAGGTGAAATTTAAGTCCATGAGATATTTTTGCATCAGTTCAGAAGCCCACCCAAGTTATAGAGTTTTGTAATTCAACAGAAAAGTCTCTCAAGGTTTAATGAAAAGCAAATGTTTCAATAATTTATTGAACTGTGTCATTTTGTTAGTGCTTTATCAGATTGATATTAGACTGATTTGATTATATTCCTGTTAGCTTCCATGGATGAGGATGAAACCTTGTGAGACAAATCCACTTCACCATTAATGGCAGTTAGATATCAAATCCTACTGCAATTTCACATGAGTGACAAGCATAATAGCTGACTAGCAATGACCCTTGAAATTTATGCCTTTTTCCATTCTTTTTCCGTACCTGATATATTTTGGATAGGATTTACCGCTGGAAGAAACTTTTCTGCCATGCTAATTGCAATGTTACCATGCCATAAAATAAGCATTAGCTGAAAAATATTAAGACCATAATTTGGTGTCTTATATGTCTTTTGGTGGAGCATTAGGAAGTGTGAAAGCAGTTTATGAATCACTCCAACCCTAGGCATGATTTTCTGCTCCTTTAAAATAATCTCTACATCAGACAAGATTAAAGTAGAAGCAGATAACTAACCTTTAGAAATCCAAGATTTAACCAACATAAAACACTGCAGTGTTTAGAGGTAGATGTTTCTCTCTAAAAGCAAAAAATACATTTTAGGTTGTCTATCTGTTTCACTTAGCTAACCAACTGTAACCATGCTGATATGATTTACTAGCTGCAATCCATTTGTATGGCAAGATCCACAGGTTAGATATTGCTTTTCTTGACGGGAATCCAGATGGCAGAATGCATATGCCTC
This sequence comes from Psittacula echo, assembly GCF_963264785.1. Classification (NCBI taxonomy): domain Eukaryota; kingdom Metazoa; phylum Chordata; class Aves; order Psittaciformes; family Psittacidae; genus Psittacula; species Psittacula echo. Next base: position 88,360,334 of record NC_137738.1, on the reverse strand, counting down.
TCTATGCCCAGTCTCTTTTTGTGGGTTACATTCAGGCTCAGACATTTGTTCTTGCTGTTGCATGAATCTCTGGTAATTCATCATTTTATCAGAATGTCACTTTGTAACATCCTATGGGATTATTGACTTCCCCGCCCCAGTCTGACAAGTGCTAATGTCTCTGTCTAGACAACAAATAGAAAGTGTTAATATCGCTGCCAATATTTAAGGAAATCATTGACTTCTTCTGAGCTTATTACTTCTTCCTGACCAGGCTTTGATAAACAAATCCTTATTTATGTAAACATACAATTCGTATAACAATACCTTGACAATCACATTTTGTAAAGTCATGTGTAAGGAAATATTGAATGTGGTTCACCAGATCATGTTTGAGAATGAACACAGCAGTGGAAAAACTCTTTTGGGAGTTGTGATAGTCTTGGGTCTGTAACTTGTATGATAGTCAGCCTGTAACTCTGGCTCTGAGGTATGCTATGGTATTGAGGGTTTGTGTGATCCATAAACATAGAGAATTATAGCTAGAATATTACTTTCAAGCCTGCAGTAAGCTTGTATATAAGCCAATATAATTTTAGTCTGTTTTGATATGAGCAAATTTCTTAGAGACCACTACCAGTAGTCTCAGGAGTACTAATATAGTCCTTTAGGATAATTTCCAGTTTTGTACCAGCTTACCTGAAATGAGGTTAATTTACAAGTGGTCCTTCTTTGATATATCCTATGCTTTAATGCCCTTTGTCTGATTCTTTACATTTTTATTTGAAATCTTCCCTCCCTGTTTTGAAATCTAGATTTTAGAAATATTAAAATTGTTATTTTAACATGAGCTTTTAATAAATAACTTCAGATTTCTTCAGGTCAATGCACCCTTAAGGAAACAGAAATATGAAACAAAAAAGGTCTACCTAATAATTTTCTTGCAAGAATAATTCTTAAAAGATATAAGTTGATTCATACCAAATTTTCCATTTCAGCCAGAGTGTTAACAAAGAGAAAAAAAAAAACCAAAATCCACAAAGCCTTAAGGCTAGACTTTATTCATAATCACAGAATCATAGAAGGGTTTAAAGGGGCCTTAAAGATCATCTAATTCCAATCCCCCTGACATGAGCAGGGACACTTTCCACTAGACCAAGTTGCACAAAGCCCTGTCCAGCCTGGCTTTGAACATTTCCAGGGATGGCGCATCCACAGTTTGTCTGGGCAACCTGTGCCAGTGCCTCAGCACCCTCACTGTAAAGAACTTTTTCCTAAAATCATGAACTTCTAAAACAGGCGGAAAATCTTAACTGTGACTTTTAGAAAGCCACCAGGAAGCTGGCAGTTGCAGAGGGTGATACGACTCCTCTGAGATGTGTCCCATCTTGGTATGCAAGACAGGCACCTGCAGCCAGCTCAGGTTCTTCACCTTGTGCCTGGGGTCCTTGATGCACAAGGAGATGAAGTTTCACAGCATAGAAGGCAGCAGTTCCAGCACACTGAACAAAGAGCAAAGAACAAGAAAAGATCCCAATCCTGACACAGGTTTCATTTGTCAGGACTGACAGGTTGCAGTGGGAAACCCAAACACCTGACATCAGTATCAAACCACTGAGACTGGGGTGGCTGCACATGCCAAGCAGCTCTGGGCAGCAGGTCATTATTCACAAGTGTAGGTGTGCACAGGCAGTCACAGAAATATTGGCTTCAATTCTGTGCTTTATTCTGTCTGCCCATCCTGTGAGGGTAACATTCACAGAAAATTTCTGATAATTAAAAAATTGATGTTTCTAAAATACTATGTGGATACAAAAATTCACTATGATTTCTACAAAACCATCAGTGTCTGGAGACACAGAAATCACAAGGGCTTCAGCTGTCCTCAGCACTATTTCTTGCAAAGATTCTCCAAACGCTGGCAATGACCGAGTACCTTCCCAAAACATGCTGGATACTGCTGCAGTGGTATAACAGAGCAGAGAGCAGGAGGAAGAGTGGTCCATTCTGATGAACACTGCAGAGCCATTATTCTTGCTTTAGCTGCATCCCTGAGCTAATAAATTGCAGCTCTGGACCGCACTCGCAGCTTAAGCATGGAAGCAGATAAAAGAAATTTATAAAAATAATCTCTTGGTCCTTTGTTATACATAACAGGAAAACAGGAACCCATTGACTCTCTTTAATATGTTTCCCTTAATTGCTATATTGTTTAACATTAAAATATGGTTCTCTGGAGTCTGTTTCAAGACTATGCAATTATAATTTTAAAAGAGTAATGCATTCATTTACAACACATTCTGTTAATGTTCTTTTCCAGTGTGATACTTACAACAGAATGACTATCCAGATGAGAATAACCGTTGCCAAAGAGAATAAGCTCAGGTCGGTCTCAGTAAGAATATTTCTGAAGAGAAACATATTAGAAATCTTTAAATGCTGGTGTGTGTATAAATACGTACATAAACTTGCACACACAGACTACAGATTTGGTAAATAAAGAATATTTATAATTTGGTAAAAAAGCTTTTCAAAAGAAAGCTTCTCAAATAGTGGACAGAAGTTAAATAGACTTTGACATTTGATTTAAAAATACATATCTATATTAAAAAAAAACCATAATTTTGGAATATACTCAGCATTATACTTTATGTGACCTTTTTTTAGAAGACTCAGAATTCTAAGCATAAAACATTTCTTAAGTAGGTCCTGAATTTTCACTTCAGACCCCAAGATTAGCTATAATTTCTAAGTATTGCTGAAGAACACATGTATCAATTGGATTACAAGAGTATTATAATTTGCCATTAATTTTATCTGAAAATAAAAGCACATTGTTGGTTAACATTGGTTATAGGCAAGAAATACATGCCACACACCTCTGCAATGAACAGAAAAAGCTCACTGCATTGAAAAACTTACTGTCTAAAATAATTTGTCAGGAATATATTCTGACCAGAATTCTACACCATTAACTGCACAAAATCATTACTATGATACTGAGGTAATACTTTTGAAAATGCAGTTAGCTGAGGAGGAACCACATATAAAGAAATTAATTTGATCAAAATGTCATTGTAGTCATTACCAAGTTTTAGTGTGTCTTTTATGAAGTAACAAAGGTGTCAGCTAGTAAATACAGTTTTCGTATTGCAAGAAGCCACTGTCTTTGTAATAATTGAATATTCGGGTCTCAGGACTTACCTGAAATTTTCTGGAGTGGTCAACAGGGTTTTTTTAGCAATAAATGCAAAAACTATAAGGGACAGGGAGGCGTCATGAGGGCAATTTTCTACTATAATGTTTCTTAGTGTTTTATTTTGCTATTGCTGAGGCTGCAGTGGCATGGTTTAACTTTATATCACATAGGCAGCAAACCTCAGTAAGTATTATGTAATTGAACTGTGGGCCTGCAAGAAACAAAGACTGAAAGACCATGCAAGAACATGGAAGAGTAATTGTCACGGTTTAAGCCAGTCGGCAAGTCAGCCACTCAGTTTCCACTCTGCCCACCCCCCCCCCCAAGGGATGGGGAGGAGAATTGAAAGAATGTAACTCCCATGGGTAGAGATAAGAACAGTCCGGTAACTAAGGTATAACACAAATCACTACTGCTACCACCAATAATAATAATGATAAAAGAAATAACAAGGGAAGAGAATAAAACCGCTCACCACCTGCTGACCAATACCCAGCCTGACCCGAGCTGCGATCTAGCCCTTCTGGGTAATTGCCCCCAGTTTATACAGTGGGCATGACGTGCTGTGGTATGGAATACCTTTTTGGCTAGTTTGGGTCAGGTGTTCTGTCCCTGCTTCCTCTCAGCTTCCCCTCCTCCCTGGCAGAGCATGAGACTCACAAAGTCCTTGGTCAGAGTAAACATTCTGACCAGCAACCAAAAACATCGGCTTTATCAGTATTATTCCCAGGCCGAAAGTCAAAACCACAGCGCTGCACCAGCTACTAAGAAGGAGAAAAAGTGACTGCTACTGCTGAACCCAGGACAGTAATCTTAGGGGGACTCTGCATCCTTCAATGTCAAGAACACAGTCTTCCTGATGAAGAACCTAGGCAGATGATGAATTTCTTTCAGACTCCCAAGTGTTTGGTTCTTGAGGAAGAGAAACACCACTGACCTTAGGATAAAAAGGGATATTAGAACAGTGATTAAAAAAGCAGAGAAATAAGTCTTAAAAGCTTATCTACACTGTTAATGTGAATATTCTACTGCTAATTGGACACTTTGTGCTATGACTTTTAGTAAACCTGTAATTGAAATAATAACTGATTTGCTTAATTATGCTTAAAATACCAGTAAATTTATGCCTTACTTATGAGATGTGATTTTTTTTTTCCTCATGATTTGCATGAGGTGCAGTGATCAAAGTCTTTAGAATCATAGAATCTTAGAATACTTAGGGTTGGAAAAGACCTTAATATTATCTATTTCCAACCCCCATGCCGTGGACAGGTACACCTTGCACCAAACCATGTCACCCAAGACTCCATCCAACCTGGCCTTGAGCACTGCCAAGGATGGAGCAAACATAAAAACAAGCATATTACAGCATAGTAATTTTGATAAAGAAACACTGTTACCAAGGCATGGTTCAATGTCCAATGAAATTTCTGTAATTTCACTCAATTTGAGAGAAATCAGGTATTTTTTCACTGCAGTTGGTAATGTTTTGAGAGCTGGTAATCAGTGCATTTGTCTGTTAAAAACCTCTATTACGAAGACATATAAGGAAATGTTGCAAATGATAGCAACCATTACAATGTGTAGGATGTCCTAGCAATGCTGACAGTGTGCTACCTTCCCAGGACTCAAAGCTTGTATAATCACATTCTTGCAAATGCAAAGAATGCCCATAATAAAATTGCTTTTTATTATGGAAGGAAATTGCTGTAATAATTTTTGGAACATTACAGTATTATTAAATGAAATTATTTTTCAATTTCATCAAACAAAAAGATGCTTGTAGTTAAAATGTGTTAAATAGCTAATATAAACTATAGTTCTCTCACATCAAGTGGTTAGGTCTTGGAATTATGAGGTTGAGTGCAAAGGCCAAAACTACATGTAGAGGAACACTTACTTAATAGAGATGAGCACAAAGAATCCTTGTGACTTTGCCCTATGGAGGTTACTCAAGTAAGTCAGAATATAAGGCTCAAAAGAAAAGAGAAACAAAATTAAATACAGATTCACAGAAGATGATCTAAGGCTTTTAGTGACATTAGAGCCCCCTACTTTCTTCTATGTGCTCTGGTTTCTTTATGAAATTCCTAAGGCATCATCTAAAGTTCAAGCCTAGAGTGCTCAGTGCAAGGGAAAAAAAAGATTAAAAAAAAAACAACCCAGGAAAAAAGCAGAAAAAAAATGTAACTTTAAATTAAATTAACAAATTACCTTCTCTTTTTTGTCAGTCAGGAACTGGGCAGTTCTTAGCATGATAAAAAGAAAGCTGTTCTATCTTGGATTCAGTTGCCTACCCTTCAAAGATCCAACAAAGGCATTTTAATTACATCTTATTGCCTTCAAGAGCCCCTTCTTTGCTACACACTTTGAACCGAACCAGTCAGTCTTTACGTTAAAAAAACATCTGGGAAGAGAAAGAAGGTGTGATTATGGCAAAAGGAAAATCTAGACAGAGGAGGCAGTGTCAGGTATGTTAATTAAGGTAACACTGAGTGTATATCATATATTTTGCAACAATATTTTTCTTAAAAATTAAATAGATCATATCTCAGGAGACACAATTTTCTGGAAGAAACTTAATTCAGTATAATGCTAAAAAAATAAATGGCTTAGAAAAGTTTTCAAAGTAATGCTATCACTGATCCCTTTCTTCAACTATATATAGAGGACTGTATTTAAGCGGCAACATAAATATTAGGCCAACAATATTAGTGGTTAATGTTTTCAAAACAAATTACTTTTTCAGGGTATATTACATCCCTGTAGAGTGCTGAAACGTAAAATCTCATGAAACTAAAAAAGACTGCTTGTCTTGTTTAAACACTGGTGTGAAAAAGAAATCGAATTCAATTAGATGTCTTTCATAGGAGTCTCTAGTGATAAATCAGACACTACTTATTAATCCACAGTAAGCAATATCATTGGGTTAAAAAAAAAAAGGCTATATATACAAAATAACAGAACAGAATTCTAGCTATATATGTGAAAAGAGCTCCCTGGAAATGCTCTATGCATTCACACTGAGTGGAATCCAGCCAAAAAGGGATTTGTTTCCAGGAAAAATGTGCACAGGAGAACCATTGCTAGGATCGGTTTCCCATCTTACTTGTAGATTAATTCAAGATACCATGAAATTACTCAACCTGCTGTCTCTAGGGGAATGGTTTTCTCACAGTGGCCCAAATCCTCACCCATCATGTTTTGGCTCTTGGTGGGATGTCCACTCTGCCTATGCAGCTGGTACTCAGTTTTTGAAAATATTTTGTGCTTATGACAGAACCAAAGTGATGTCTTTCAAACTGTGTGCTCTGAGAACTGATGACCAGGTCATTGAAGATGATAGCATACTAGGTTAAATCAGGTTTAAAAGCTACTTTTTTCACTCATTGGGTATTGGACATCTGGAATTCGTTGGCAGAGGAGGTTGTGAAGGCAGACAATATCTGCAGATTCAAAAAAAGGATCTGAAATATAATGACTAATAGGTCTCTAAACATATATTGAAAGGTATACCTTCTAATACTCCTACTGTAATGATTACAAAGGCTAGAGAAATTCTGACAGAAATTGTCTAAAGGCAGCATCCAGGTTTGTCTGCTTGTGAGTGACATGGATCATCCTGAGCCAGCAGGGCACATCTGATATCCCCCATCATTGTTCTGCCTCTTCTAGTTCCCATAACATTGCCAGTGAAAGCCCGAGAGATTGCTACATGTCCTGGCCCAGAATGGGCCAGGCATCACTTAACAATTTGTCAGTTTAGATGCAGAAATTCCAGAAATCATCCAAATTCCCTGGTTACGTATAATTTAATAGTACAGACATACTTAACCGAGACAGCATTTATGAGCTTGAAGGAAAACTTACATTCCATATTTATCTCACTTTACAGCCATTAATAAAAATTTTAGGTTTTTTTGTTTCTTAATGCAGTTCATGTTGAAGATAACATATTACTTTGAAAAGCATTTGCCATCTAAGTACAGAGTTCTCTTCAGTTATCTAATCCATTTGCTGCTTTAGATCCATATGCCTTGCTAATGCACTGTAAATTTTCTCTTTCAAAACTAAGAATATTTTTTACTTATTAAGAAAAAGTATTGCAAGAATCTCTTGAAGAGTAGTAGATTAGCAGAGATTATCAGCAGATTGATAGAAAAAAGTTGACATTGATTATTTATATGGATGCTTGATAAAATTTTATTTTGCTTTTTTTGTAGAATTAAATATTTAAATTGAATATGATATTGATATATTCTTAGTTTATTAAACAAATGAGCTAATAAAAACATACTAATCTTATAGTGCTCTTTCCTGATTAATATTTCAACCCCACTGCAGTAATTCCCCAAGCTCTTTGATATTGTCATATGGCTATATTGTCTGTAGGAATCATCTGCCCCATTTATACCAGAAATAAAGGAATCCTTCAAGTTTATATAATTCTTATAATAAATTCACATCCCATTTCATTGCTTTAGAAAAATATACTCCAGAATCAATATGAGTAGATTCAGACTTTGCCAGAAATCTCTTCATACACATTGTCACTCTTCCTTTGGTGCACGTTCCCTGACACTTATGGAGATTCTGTATAAACGAAAACCAAACCCCATTTGCTGGTATTTTTCAATATTGACTTTGAAGATAATAGGTAAGCTAAACAAAATTAATATAACAATTTAGGTCTCTTTAAAACTCTGTGGATATCACAAGGTGTCTTGGACAATATTAAAAATCTTTTAAGCTATTTTAATTAAGACCCATCATCCCCCAAATCCCATACATATACAGGGAAATGTAGCATTTTCATTCAATTTCTCATTATACTGAAACACTAGATTAATTTTTATTTATTATTGTTTGCATAAAATAGCATGTGTATGGCTCTTGTGTTCTCTGCAGTGCTGTTAGATGATATCAAAGAAACAAGAAAGCAGAGTCAAATGGGCCGTGAGACTAAAGGACAAGGAGAAATGAAATTAGATAAAAGGTAGCCTGGTGAGACGATATCTCCAGGATGGATTAAAGGACTTGTTCAAAGCGATCAAGTGTATGACATCTGTGGTAGAAATAAATAGCAAATTATGAAAGTAACACTGAGATGATAGTAATCAGAGCACAGAATGTGCACAGAGAATGCAAGTAGAGATGTAGGCAGGGGCTGGCAGGTCATAAGCCAGGAAGCTGAATGGAAAACAATTGCAGGAGTAGGAGAGAAAGTAGCTGTTAGCATGGCACACTGACATATGAGAAAGAATGAAGCTGGTTAGAGGCAAAGAGTGCCAAGGTGAAAAACGTGTCTGAGTGGTAGTACAGGAAAGTGGGGTGGTGTTACCAGGTGAGAGGTAGGGAGACAGGAGATCCTACGTTTCTCTCAGTGACAGTGTGCTTCCCTGCAGAGGTAAGGTCTCCGTGCAGAAAAGAGTACGCTAAGGAATGGAAAAAGGGACAGGCAGAAACAGTCACAGAGCTTCAATGAGTTAAGTTGGAGCTGGGAAAGAGGTAATGTGTGGCTAAGTAGGTTGAAAGACAACAAGAGAAAAAATAAAAAGAGAAAAAAATGCAAGAATCAAAGTTCAGGGAAAAACTAAAATTTTGTCTTAAAATTTTGCCTTAAAATTTTGCTATTTTACTGCTTCTGGAAAACATAGCCCTGCTGTGCTTGGGACTGCAGGATGCATCATCCCCAAAATAATCACAACATTTTGAGGTAAAATAGACTGAGACATTCATCAGTAAATTCAGGGAGAAAGTGATAAACATGCAATGTCAGTGGTGTCTACTTTACGTGAGTTACAATATGTGAAATGAGGAAGAGATAGAACAAGTTATGGTATCTGGAACATGTATGATGTTTTCACAGCGCCAAACAGAAAAAGTGTGCCACTAATGACTGTGTAATTGTAACTTTTAAGTACTTTACAGTTATTTTTAGGAATATATACAGCTTTAATTTATGAAGGGTCATGCTGTGACAAAGAACTCAAGCTAGCAGCAGGAATGCCACTTTTATACCATAGGCAGCTACCAGTCACATAATAGTAGACACTTCTGTCTACTCTGTCATACTTCCTTGAGCAGTTTACAGCTGAACTGATTTTTTTAGCCTTCCTTCTTATTATGCACTCCTGACAAGCCAGCAGAATCGAAAAAAAAAAAAAAGTTTAAATAAGGATTCCTTAATCTGCTTAGATTTCTAGTTTCACAGCAAACAATCTGTATCTGCTAACCCTAACCCTAACCTTAACTCATGTGTTTTACCCTTGTTGCGTGTCTATAGGTGAAATGGAGATAAGAATCCTAGTTTAAACAAAGTTGTAGTGATTCCAGCATGGCTGAAGATTTCAAGGCTACTTTACTTTGGCCCCATCATTGACTGCAAAGATAAAGGCATCTTCTCCAGAAGTATATTGAAAAGATTATTTTCCGTATATAAAAATAATATATGTTTTGGTGACTGCTTTTCAGATAGCTTCTTCCTACCAGATTTTATCTTTACATGATTTATGCCCTCCTGTCTGATGGGTAACTTTGTAGGTTTTATAACAAGAAACTTATTCAAAAGGAAATAGCTTCTTATTCCAATACTTATTCAGCAAATACTCATTTGCAATAATCTAGCCAGGCCAAGCATCAGAGGAACAAGAAAGGGGTGAGGTGAGATTCACCTCTCATCTACACTACTTGGTGCTGCCACAATCAATGCTGTATGCCTGCAAAATGTTAAGTCTCTGCTCATTTCCATCAAGGAGATGTCTAGACTTAGCTTAATTCTTCTGTTCTGGCAGGTTAAATTCCATTAGGTACCTCACTTAGTCGACACATTAATTCAGTTGTTCATCTGTCCAATTATATCTTGGCAGGCAGATAAAGAGAGAGAGAAAGAAAGAGAGGGAGAGATGACTTCCTCCTAGGAGTCTTTCGCTATCTATCAGCATCCTTCTCTGCTCATTGAGGATAGGTGGTCAAAATCCTTTTGCAGTTATGAGAATCCTCTGTGAATTCAGACCTTTACCACCAGAAGACTTCTGTCCAAAACTTTTCTTTCTTCTTATCAGCTTGGGTCTATTTTGTCGCTACAGGAGGCTTTCCCTTCAGTTTGGAATTGCCATCTGCTCTGCCAGGTAAGCAGATATATTTTAGGACCCTTTGCAAACGTTTCAGATCCAAATTTCTCAAGTTTGAATTGACTTTGGTTTCTCATCATTATATTGAAAACCTAATATCTCTCTACATGAAAACATTATTTATGTTGCCCTGATTAGTGATTTATGAGGAAGACAAAATAGCTGGTACTAAACTTCACTTCTCCACAGTTCTGCATTTACCCAATTTCAGATGTATTAATTGAGAAAAATACTAAATACGGTATTATTCTTATGTTTGAAAAAACCTTATAGTTATAGGGATATTTATTTCAAAGTAATATGGACACAAATATCTGTATGCCCAGCAGATTTTATACTGTGCTTTGCGTGACAGCAGAAATGACTATTTCCTGGACATGACTAGTCCAGTACACAGGTATTTCACTAGTTTCTGATAACTGAATATCAGCACCTGAAATGACTGCTAAACAAGACCAGAACAAGGTGATTGAATGGTCCCATAACCATTCCTCCATGGGAAGCGCTATTCCACTGTAATATGACCTCAGTGGGGATGTAGAGGCATCATGTATTTCTCTATGCTTCACCCCTCATCTTCTCATTAGAGAAGTGAAGTCAGAGGAAACTTGAAATGATGATGCTCCTCTGCTCTTTTGTCACTAATGGCCAAGCAAGGCTACAAGCAGGGCATCCAGTGACGCTGCATGAATTGCAAGGAGATAAAAATCAAATGGCAGGATGCAACAGACCAGAAAAACCAAAGCTACATAAAACACATGAGAATAATGCTGGTGTCGCTGTTGCCTGTCTGTATTATGGTGATCAGGAGGTGATTTATTCTAAGACACTATCAGCTGCATCTGATTACAGGCACTGCTGAGATCACCAAAATTACTCCAACAATTAACATGACCCTTACAAAGAGATGAATTGATATGAAGCCAGAGGAATCTTCACCACAGAAGAACCTTATTTATCTATGAGGTAAAAAGCCCCATTTTCTTTGAAGGACTCTTCAGAATAGAAGTATCTTTCTATTATCTCCCTAAATTAAATTACAAGCTATTAGTTTACATTCTCTCTCCCCACTCCCCATGCCCTCTCTTCCCACCCCCCACCTTTCATATCCAGTGGCTCAAAGACTATTTTGTTTAGTTATTTAACTAACTTCATGGCCTACACTGAAAAAAAACATGATAAAACCAGTCACTAACAGACAAAACTTAATGTGGAGCATTAAAAATATATCCATAAATAATGCTATGCACATACAAAGCACTATGTGATATTAGAGTAACTCTCATTATAGCAATCATGACTAAGAGAAATTCTAATGCCCAAATTCTTATCTAATGATATTGAAAAACACAGAGTAAAAATAAACATACTTTGAACAACAGATTGTTTTTCTAGAAATGAAAAAGTGACTTGTAAGTAACCAAATAATTAATCTTTACCATCCATTTTTACATTAGACATGTTTGTTTATGAAACACCAGAAAAATATGCAATGGGTTTACACATAATATAAAGCCACCTGTATATATTCTCAGTGTTATTTTTTACGTAATATTTACATTTATTTAAAATGGTAGTATATTAATACATTGGTAGTTAACAATCTTTTCTCAGGTATGACTAGGCCATTTTTCAGTCAGCAGAATGGAGATGCTGAAAGGTTGAGGAGCTGCACTATGCCAGCACAAAAGAACAAAAATTCTAGGTGTTACACACTGAATCTTTGTTCCAAGAAAGTCTGAAAAGGTCATGGATCTCCAGCCACTGAACTTATTCATAAGGTTACCAGACATAGCAGAACTTCTCCTCGTTAGGTGAGAGGATGTGAAGAAAGAGGTCAAAAAGTCACCTCCTTATAAAGGTTAAATTTGCTTGCTCTGTAAATTATTATGTTCAATACTTTGTAATACCAACAATCCTCTAAGAAATTTCTTACTCTACAGAATCAATTCCCGTGAGAATCTGTAAGCTCCTGCAAAAATCATCCTGTCTGTACAAGGTGTCTGAAATAGTATGATTCCAGAACACTACCAAATTAGCCATTTCCATACATGTTTTACAGACTGCAACTGAATACTATCACATAGATGCATCATATGACTTTGATTCTGAATGTATAATCTGATTTTAGCATTTGAAAGCTGATATTGTGATCACTGCTTCATCATCTTGGGATAATAGAAATATTATACGCAGAGCCTTCTCATTCATATCCTACATTACTTTTCAGAAACAGAACTATGTGGAAGCCATCACATGAATGCCACATAAGTATGTAGGAAGCACTTTGTAAGCAGGGGAGGATAAACACTTTTAGTATAGTAAAGGAGTTGACTGGGATGATTTATTTTCTGATGATGTCAACACCAGAGATATAAAGGGATTGGCACTGTAATATGCTACTGTAAATATTCAGCAACTGAGGACAACACACTTGGATTACACAAAGACTTGCAGGGTATTATTAGTTCTGGATAGGCCAGGAAATTCATAAATAACTAAAGGATGGAAGAGATTTTGTGGAAAATAAACCTTGACAAATAAATCTGACTATATGGTAGGCAATAGTTAGTTTGTCTGAAAAGGAAAATAAAAAGTGTCAGATATTTGAAAAACACTGACTTAGTAAAACATAGCATTATGATAGAGAATTGACACTATATGCTATGTTTAAGAACAGATTTTATGATGTCTGATATGACTGTGAATGACAGTCACATTAATCTCAAAAGGGATATTTTCAAGAGGACTGTTTTAGTCTTGATTCTATCCAGTATTATCATCAGCAACATGGAAGCTAATATAAGAATTGGTGCTGATCTGTGGATGGTAAAGACTCATGTAGCAATAAAAATAGATGAATATAATGCTGTTATGTTTGGATATGTACTTTGGAAATCTGAATCTTTTGCTAAACAGTATGCATTCAAACAGATTCATTTTAGCATCACTGTCTATTACTGGTTTAGGTACAGGAAGTTAAAAAGAAGTGTACAAATGCATATATGTGTGTATGTGGACAGACACAGACATAAGTGCAGTTTATACCAGATTTCTGTGTCCATTTGCTATTAATTTGAAACTATCAGACAGCATTAGAGTTACTCCAACTTTATATGCGGAGAACTTTTAATAATGTCGATAGCTTTATTGAGTTTTATTCTGATTCACCACTGATTCAACTACATTCCCACTTTCAATACTTGAATTCTTCATTGCTTAAAGGTAGCATGTGGAAGGGTTCTTTTGTATGGTATGGCCTAAATTGACCACACAGTCAGTGTTAAAGAATTCAAGCTGAGCCTGATTTTAGTCTCATGAATTTATTTCAAACCCAGGCAGGAGCCATGTCATCAAGGATCCAGTTTATAAGGGATTTGCAGCAACATTAGGTCCGGACTAAAAGCACTGTTGGATGCTTTATGAATCATGGCAGTAGGAATTCTGTATCAGAAAACACAGAAGTGTTTAAGTTCATATATTCAATATGTAAAGACTGTGCGAGTATTTCAACACCAGAAAAGAATATGGCTGTTCAATAATAACTGCAGCATAAAGGAAGAAGGATGAAGGGCAGGGACAGCAATAGAGGCAAACCTGACATTTTTCTAAACAAAAAAAAAAAAAAAAAAATTGAAAGCAAAAATGTAAACCTTAAGCCATAATATTTTGCATGTAAAAAAGGATTTCAACTTTAATTCTTTTTCCATCAAAGTTTACATGTGTTACTATCATATTTCTAGTTTCAGTATTTTCTTAGGTTATAATTTCCAGAAAGTCCTAAAGACACTTGAGATAAAGGTTAATTGGATTTACATGTCTAGGCACTTTGAAAATCCCATTAGGTTTCTCTCTGTAATATTTAACAACCCTTGCAACTATTTTCCTCCGAAGTGAATTGATAGGAAGTTAAGGAAATGTAGAGCTGAGATGAATCTTATAGGCATCCTGGCTGCAAACTTATCTTTTGCTCTCTGGTGGCCAAATTCTCTACCATATAGTGTGCTGATTTTGGCAGGGGTAAATGTAATTTTCTACATAGTAGCTGGTATGGGGCAGTGCTGTGGATTTGTGCTGGAAACAGTGTTGATAACTCAGGGATGTGTCAGCTACTGCTCGGCAGTGCTCGCACAGAGTCAAGGCTTTTTCCGCTTCTCTCACTACTCCATCAGTGAGCAGGCTGGAAGTGCACGAAAAACTGGAAGGGGGGACAGCTGGCACAGGTGATACCAAATGACCCAAGGGATATTCCATATAATACGGGATCATTCTTGTCTCTAAATTAGAGAGGCATCAATTTGATGGATGGACCACTCGGTGGATAAAAAACTGGCTGGATGGCCACACGCAAAGAGTTGTGGTCAATAGCTCAATATTCAGTTGGAGACCAGTAATGAGTGGTGTCCCTCAGGGATCAGTGTTGGGACTGGTCTTGTTCATCATCTTTGTCAGCGACATGGACAGTGGGATTGAGTGTGCCCTCAGCAAGTTTGCCGATGACACCATCATGTGGTTCAGCTGATACACTGGAGGGAAGGAATGCCATCCAGAGGGACCTTGACATGCTTGTGAGGTGGGCTGATGCCAACCTTATGAAGTTTAACCATGCCAAGTGCAAGGTCCTACACCTGGGTCGGAGCAATCCCAGGCACAGCTACAGGTTGGGCAGAGAAAAGATTCAGAGCAGCCCTGCAGAGAAGGACTTGGGGGTGTTGGTCGATGAGAAAATGAACATGAGCCGGCAGTGTGTGCTCGCAGGCCAAAAAAACCAGCCGTATCCTGGGCTGCATCAAAAGGAACATGACCAGCAGGTCGAAGGAGGTGATCCTGCCCCTCTACTCTTCTCTCGTGAGACCTCACTTGGAGTATTGTGTACAGTTCTGGTGTCCTCAACATAAAAGGACATGCAACTGTTGGAACAAGTCCAGCGGAGAGCCACGAGGATGATCGGAGGCTGGAGCACCTCCCGTATGAAGACAGGCTGAGAAAGTTGGAGCTGTTCAGCCTGGAGAAGAGAAGGCTGCATGGAGACCTCATAGCAGCCTTCCAGTATCTGTAGGGGGCTATAGGGATGCTGGAAAGGGAGTCTTCATTAGGGACTGTAGTGGTAGGACAAGAGATAATGGGTTCAAACTTAAACAGGCAAACTTAAGGTTAGATATGAGGAAGTTCTTTACTGTGAGGGTGGTAAGGTACTGGAACAGGTTGCCCAAGGAAGTTGTAAATGCTCCTCCCTAGCAGTGCTCAAGGCCAGGCTGGACAGAGGCTTGGGTGAAATGGTTTAGTGTGAAGTGTCCTTGCCCATGGCAGGGAGGTTGGAACTAGGTGATCTTAAGGTCCTAAGGTCCTTTCTAACCCTAACTATTCTATGATTTTATGATTTGATGATTCTGTGAAATCAATAGCAGCTTACCTGCATGTGAAACATAAAATATTGCCAACAAATTAAATTTGACCTTGATTTCTCTAAGGCTTTTGAGACTCTCAACATCTGCATTATCACAAGGAAAGTTCTGGAAGCTTAAATTCATTTCTTTATTTTCATTATCTGGATGATAGAATATAGACTATGTTCAATAAACTTGAAGGTAAAGAAAGAAGGAAATCGAATAACACTAGGGAGCAAAGTTTATTTAGTTAGGAATGACCAGTTCTACAGGTAAAAGACAAAGGCAAAACAGTTATTGTAAGAGGTCTGTAAAAACTGATCTTGGTTTAACCATGTCACCATATCTCATATTGTCGTATGTAGCTGGCATGTAAAAACACACCATAAGCTTTCAGCTCCATTCAGCATCATTCAGAGCTAGAGCTCACCTGCAGTGCTGTTCTCAGGCATGAGCTGCATAATGGTATGGCACAATCAGAGACCAAAGGGAAGTGATGCAGATAATCAGGTTCTTGAAACATAATCTGTGAGAAAGAACTGAAAAATGCATCCTTTAAGGGAAGGACCTTGAGTCAGTATATAATCAGGTACAAATATTTTTAAAGCTGCTGGAAATAGCTTTCCAACATAACCACGTTCAATAAGAAAAGGAAAAGTTTCAATTGCAGAAAGATTCAAGTTAAACAGCAGGAAATGCTTTCAAAGGAAAAGAGTAGCTAAGTCCTGGAGAAGATTATCTAAGATCGTTTTGAATTTCATTAGAGGTTGGAGGAAAGGTTTTTATGTCGAGAGAATGTCTATTTTTTCAGTTATATAAGGCACTTTGATAACTATAACTTTTCTCAGAATAATAGCCTATGCTTACGTCTTTATGTAATTTTGAGCAGGTTTTCATTTTCCCTCATTTGGAAAAAATTGTCTTCTTATCAGTGAAGCTGCTGTGGTGTTGATTTCCTAAATGTAGAGGAAATGTAGGAATTTTCACTGATTGAGCTAAAATCTGATTTTATTTCAACCTTATATAACTAAAATAATTGGATGGAGTGCCCCAGTAGCCCTGGAGTAATACAGAATCAAGTATAGTCCTAAATACACCCCAAATAAGTCAAGCATAATTTGTCAAATGCTTTACTAAATTTTGCTCATGGGAGCTTTTGTGTGTGTTTGTTTGTTTGTTTGCTTGTTTTTTGGTGGGGGTTTGTCTTTTTTTTTTTATAACCTGATTCTTTTCTTTGCTTAACTTTATGTACATTTTCCAATATATTTTTCATCTGGTGAGCAGCCATCGTGTTGCCATATATGTTAAGCATTATTTGATGTTTTGTAATGAATTTATTTTATTTTCAGGTTAACATTGCTGTACAGGATATATAATAGTCTTCATTAAAAATGTTTTAATTATTGTTTTTAATATTTTGTAAAGATAAAGACAGTAGATATTAGGCAAACATAATGACAAAACAGGAAGTCCCTGCAGTAGTTCATATTTCTTTTTTAGTAGATCGCATGCTTTAATAACAAAACCACTGGATTTTGTCTAATACTTATGCTACTATATATATAAAAAAATGTCAGTTTGCATTTATTCACTTCAGCCTATAAGATTTTCCTGCCTGAAGAAAATAAAAAGATTCATTGTTTGCAAAACATACTGACCCACTGAAGTAAAAAGAAAACCAACAAAACCACAAAAACAAAACAAAATAAAAAGGACCCAAACCCAACAAAAACAAGCTCAAAACCCTTGGAATGAACAAAATAAATGAGAAGCCATCAAATTTATTCTTTCTTTTATATTTTTTTTTCATGTACAACTTTTCTGGAAGACTCAAACCACATATTACCAATAGATTGGTTCATGGAGCTGTTACAAAATGAGATGAATTCAGGGTTCCTGGTATTCAAAGGAATGTCAGATTATTTATGCTATTCTCTCTTAAATTGCAATCAATAACTGTTTAAATGATGCTTGACAGGGTCTGAGTACCTTTCTTACTGGGTTTTGCAGTATCTCCTGCTTCAGAAAAATCTATTTCTACCATTTTCCACTATATGAAGGGAGGTTATACACCAGATAGAACCAGACTCTTCCTAGAGTTGCAGAGTGAAAGGACATGGTGCACTGGTCACAAGCTACAACTACGTGTCGCAACTTGGGCGTGAAGAAGCAGCTCTTCACCCTGAAAGTGAAGTCCTGGAGCAGATTGCTTGTAGAAGGTTTGGGTTATCCACCCCTGGATGTTTCCAAAACTGAATTAGATAAGCCCCATGGGAAACTGATCTAGTTTTGAAGTTAATCTTGCTTTGAAATGACCTGTGGAAACCATCCCAGCTGAATTTTCTTTATGATTCCATGCGTTCTTTTACATCTGGGGCAATACAGTTCAGTTTCAACAAGCCAAGAAGCTGTGTTAATTTGTTAAAAATATGTATATTTCTCTTTCAGTAGAACAACCAACCTATGTTCATTATTTGTATTACTATTGGTAGTGGTGTATTTCCTCTTGCTACACCCAACTGTGTAAAGAAGAATCTAGAAATAACTGGTGCTTTCTGAGAGTGAAAATCTGCACAGATTAGACACCACCACATCTAAGCAGTTATGTGCTTAGATACCATCATATCTAAGCAGTTATGAAAACAAACAAACAAACAAAAAGCTGTCTGGAGTTCTGACAAATTTTTGTTCATTTTTAGAAGGCCTCCTTATGATGTGGAGTGGTAAAGAATTTTAAATTAAAAAGAACATTGTGAGAGGGTATGTAGGTGTTGTTTTAAAATACAGTAGCAAAAGAAATTCTGAATGAAAACATACAAGTATTCTTTATTTAATAACAGCAATGTATTAGAAAATATAGAATGCAAGGGGATACCTGGGTCAATTAGTCCAGTCTCCTGTTATTTTAAGTAATGCATTAGGGCTTTCAAGACATCTGCATAGGGCTATCAGACATGGTTTTCCTGCATGACACTAGAACAACACTTGGAATCCAGACAGCACATTTGAAATGACACTGGATCTCTGTGTTGAGAATACTGTAGCCCTCCTTAAATGTCCATTGACAATAATGGGATATAAATATCTATTTCTAACACACACATGGACCCCTACACACAACTGTCTAACCTTGAGCTGATTCTTTTCCTGGGTGCTTGATGCAGTTTAATCATAAGCACATTCAGGCTCTGAGGAGCCTTAGCATATAGGAAATTTTGAATAGAATAAATAGAACAGACTTAGGATAGAATTAGAATAGGACAGGACAGGACAGGCTGCTCTCCAGCCACTTTGCCTCACATTTATATTTATGCCCAATATTACTCTGTCTCACGTGCAGAATCCAGAACTTGGACTTGTTAAATTTCATGCCATTGATGAAATTCTTCAATGCTCCAAACTATCTAGATCCCTCTGCAAGGCATCGTGTCCCTCAAGAGCGTCAACAGCACTTTCAGTTTGGTATCATCGACACAGGTCGAAGGAGGTGATCCTGCCCCTCTACTCTGCTCTCATGAGATTTCACTTGGAGTATTGTGTGCAGTTCTGGTGTCCTCAACATAAAAAGAACATGCAACTGTTGGAACAAGTCCAGAGGAGGGCCATGAGGATGATCAGGGGGCTGGAACACCTCCTGTATGAAGAGAGGCTGAGAAAGTTGGGGCTGCTCAGCCTGGAGAAGAGAAGGCTGCGTGGAGACCTCATAGCAGCCTTCCTGTATCTGAAGGGGGCCTACAAGGATGATGGGGAGGGACTATTCATTAGGGACTGTAGTGACAGGACAAGGGGTAACGGGTTCAAACTTAAACAGGGGAAGTTTAGATCGGCTATAAGGAGGACGTTCTTTACTGTGAGGGTGGTGAGGCACTGGAATGGGCTGCCCAGGGAAGCTGTGAACGCTTCAGCCCTGGTAGTGTTCAAGGCCAGGTTGGACAGAGCCTTGGGTGACATGGTTTAGTGTGAGGTGTCCCTGCCCATGGCAGGGAGGTTGGAACTAGATGGTCTTAAGTTCCTTTCCAACCCTAACTATTTTATGATTCTATGATCATTAACAAACTTACTGATGGAGAATTCAATTCCTATATTCTGCACTTCTGGGTCATTTGCTGTTCCTAGAAAACATTTACTGTTGTAGACTCGGGTAATGTAGACAGGATATTGTCATGAAAGAAGTGGGGTTTTAACAGCATTGTCTTGTCAACAAGGTAGGATGCCATTCTTTCACAAACTTTGGTCTTTATTCTGGTGAAGACTATAGACCATGTATTTTTGGTATGGTGCTGTGGTAGGTTTACCGTGGCCAGCGACTGAGCACTGCACAGCTGCTTACTGAGACATTGCCCTCATTCCAGTGGGACAGGGGAGACAATAGGAAAAACAAAAGTAAAAAGAAACCCTTGTGAGTTGAGATGAAAATAGTTAATTAACAAAAGAAGAAGAGTGAAAAAGAATCCAAGTGATGCAGTAGCAGTCATATACCACCAGCTCCAAGTGGACGGATTTCAAGTCAGTCATCCTGGAATGGCTACCATCCCCCAAAAAAATCCTTCCTTCACTTTTATTGCTTAGCATATGTTATATGGCATGGACTATTTCGTCAGATGAGGTCCACTGTCTTGCTTGTGACTCCTTCCAAGTTTTTGCATACCCCTCCCAGTCTACTCACTACAGGGGTGACATGGGAAAAAAGATAAAACCGTGACACTCAGTAATACTTGTAGGGATTGGCGCACGGAAGATCACGTGATGTGATGGGGGGATGCCGGGAGGGACAGGGGCTGGCTGACTCTGGAGAGGTGCTTGGGCAGCAGATACAATGAATTGTAACTGCGCAATAAATCGTTGTTGACCCGCATTCCGTGAATGCTCTATGTCTTGACTCTAGTTCGGAGGGAACTAGTGCTTCTGTCCCTCACCACACGAGTAGTGAGAAATTACAAGTGGTGACCCCGACGTGAGAGCGATGGATGGGAGCCATGTGGTACAGGTACTGGAGGCCCTCGCGCAGCAAGCTGGGTTGCCGAAGGCGATGTATGCCGGGCCAGCGGGCCACTGCATCCAATGGTTGGGAGGCCGGGGGGCCATGGAGGCCCTCGTTGACGTATTAGATACCTCCCAATGGGGACGGATCCGCCAAGAGCTTTTGGAAGCGGTCTTGGCTGGGGAAAAGAAAGCAGGAGATCTAGGGGAGACGTGGGGTGCCATCGAGAAAAGTTGTCTCCAGGAGAGGAGCTGCCGGAGCGGCTGCGGGACACGGAGGCGCTGCGAGTGGAGGAGCCGCGGGTGCAGACCTTTGCGCGGGAGCTGTGGAGGAAGGTGCCCCCGGAGGCACGGCCGGAGCCCCCGGGCCGCGCTGCTGAGCGGGAAGCGCTGGATCTGCAGCGCAACTGCCGGAAACCGCGGCCGCGGCAACAGCAACAACGGCAGCAGCAAGAAAACAGGAAGTGGAGTGTTGTGAGCCCTGGCAACTCTCCCCTTTGTGTGACAGGGCAGGGGAAAGGGGGGTTCCCCACAATGAGCGACAACAACCCTCAAAGCCTCAAAACCTATCTTTATCCTTGGCTACCAGGCCAGGGTGTTCAGTTTGTTTTCTATTTTCTACAGAAAAAAAAAAGAAACAAAAACACAGCAATTTAATGTACCCTTATAGCCTTTTGAACACGTTGTGTGAGTACCGTGGCAGACTGTGGACTTGGGACCCATATACAACTCATTTGATAGTCTCTTTGTTATCCACATGTACTAGAAGTTGGGAAATATATATCCATGTATACCTATGTTTCTATTAGCCCTTGGAGGCTTTTTAAGGATATTGCTGACCACTTCTTCCGATGTAGGCTGGCCACCTGCATTGGAACGAGTGTGCATTTTGGTCAGTGTAAAAGCCCAAGGCTCATGCGATGTGGGGGAGGCAGAGCCTCTGCGGGGACGCCCGCTAAAGTTGAGCCTGCAACCTCACACTGTGATGATGCTTCTTGGAGCTGATTTTTTGATTGTCTTCACAGGGTCCTTACGCCACGTTCCATATGAGGGACCGTGTAGTGGGAATAATGATTGTCTGGGTTTTGTGTTTCAAATATTGTAATTGTATGGAGTTTGCTTGTGGGATCCCATGCGTGTGTGTGTGTATGCTGAGGGCAGACAGTGTTCTGTGTATTTCTTGTTGTTGGTTTTGTGTAAAAGTTTTAATGGGTAGCAGATTAACATTTTGGACAAGAAAGGGTTAATGCAAAGTGCTGTTGCTGGCAGGTATTTATGGCTGCTGATAAGCAGGCAGGCAGCTGTAGCTTCACATTCCTTTCCCATCAGAATGCCTTTGAATCACTTTAACCCAGCTCCTTCTCAAGAGCTGATAGCGTGGGATAGGGGATATGTTTGTGTCCTCCTACCCACAGGTCCATGGCAGTTGCCTGCAAAGTTTGCCAAGCCTTGCCGTGAGCTGGACAGACAAGTGGAGGAACCCAATGTCTCAGCTACAGGAGCTGACAGTGAATACCCCAAGCAGAATGAGATAGAGGAGGAGAAAAATAAATGATTACAGGACATCACTTGGGGGCAACTGAAAAGTAACAACTTGAATATGTGTGCTTGTAACGTAGCTATTATTAGAGGCTGTGATTTTGTGTATAAAACCACCTGTATTTACTAGCCAGTTGCTAATGAGAAACTATACCTTGTATTGTGTGGATTTGTTACTTGTAAAACATGTTAGACCATACAAATTTGCAGCAGCTGCTAGAAAATGCTAAGACAAAAGCTAGAAAGATTCTAATATGATGGTAGTGTTATAAAGCAGATAATGGAACAAATTAAGAGGGTGGGAGAACTCCACTGGTAAGAAAATTCTTTGGCTGGTTTCTCACTGCCATCAGCATTTTCAACATGCTGTTGTAACCTGTAATAGTTACTCTGGTAATGTAAATCTGTGTGTGCTTTGCCACAGTAGCAACTTGTTACTGGATGAAGCAGGTGAAACTCTGCATTGACAACGAGGTACAAGAACTGAGGTTGGCCAAATGCCTGCTGCCACAGTCAAGGGCAAGACTGGGTTGGCCTCTGTGTTTGCCACCAAGAAGAACCTTTAGCTCTGCTGTTGGCTGCAACCCAGCAGGCGTGGAGCGGTGGGGACACATGCCATGCCAGACCTTGATGTGAGGGGATGGCCTCCCCTGTTATCAGAGGGACATCCAGGAGAAATATGGCAGACCCAGCAGCCTGTGATTGGCATGTGTTGAAGAAATATGGAAACATGCTAAGATCTTACACATGGTGTATGAGGATGGGCAAGCCTTTTGGCTGGACAATTTATTAGGTGAATGGGGACTGACAGGTTGGCTGGTTACTCTAGTAAAAGGTGGACTAAGGGTGTTTATTGTCAATTTAATGATTTTGATTTTGTTGCTGTATATTTTTATTATGTGTGTTAGTTTTATTTGTATTAGTAGCAAGTTATATGTTGCGGTGTGTGATATCTATGGTTAAGAAAAATGTAACATCCGTCTGGTTTGCTCAAAAACAAAAAGAGGGAATTGTGGAGTGGCTGAGGGACGGTGGACGTTTCGTGACCAACCCAGACGTCTTAGCCTTAGGAGATGGTAGTTATGAAGAATACAGCTGAACAATCGACATGTGAGCAATCCCAGCTGTTTAGTCTTAGCCAAACTCTGAATTAAGTTGCAAGGTCTGAATCCAAGTTACTCAGGCTGCAAGGCCTAGCATTAGGTTACTAAAGGACAGTTACGTGCAGTAGAATAAGGAACTTGGCATTTGCTCAAGGCTAACAAGATGTGGGAGCGGGATGGTGAAACTGCAAGTTACATAAGAAAGGTAGCGAATGGATAATTTTAGCTAGCTTGTTATCTGCTTCAAAAATGTGTGGACTGCACTTCTGAGCCAATCACAATCTATATTGGTTACGTCTAGCCAATAGCAGTTCAATTTCTGGAAGCATATACTGTAGCTACTGTGCTGCGACAGTGGTCTGCGGACCCCATTAGCCATTGAGGCTATGACGGAGTGTGCGCAAGTCCTTTTTCAGGCTTTGTCTGAGTGAGCTGCTGAAATTTGCCCAAAACACTGTAACAGTCATTCGCACATCCCTGGACTCCTAACTGAAGGTAACAATAGTGCAGACCGTGTTGCACAAGGTCTGCCAGTCCCTGACTGTTGTGCTCCAGTTTTTATGCGCTATTTACATGTCACAGTTGATACCTGTAGCAGTGTCATCTTGGCTATGGCACAATGCAAGCAAGACGCTAAAGCGGCCATTTTGCATTGGCGCGAGATCATGGCGATTTTGGGAGTCCCTAGCCAGATCAAGACCGACAATGGTCCAGCATATTCAAGTCAACTGGTGGCTTCGTTTTTATGACAGTGGGGCATTGAACATAAGACCGGTTGTCCTCATAACAGCACTGGCCAAGCTATCGTCAAACGCACGCACCAGACTCTGAAAGCTCGCCTCATGTGTCTTGAGGCAGGGGAGCCCGTACCCAGAGAAACTCCTGTGAGCTGCGTGCGCTACTTTTACTTTCTGCTCTGACTAGTTTAAATCAATTCTCGTGTGGATCAAGTGAACAATCCCCGATGAGCTCGCACTTTGCCCCACCTCTAGACAAACCCCCGTATCCACAGGTATGGGTGAAAGATCCAGAAAAGGGTAAGATAGGTCCATTTGCCCTACGTGCTCACGGGCAGGGCTATGCCTGTGTAGAGGGTGAGGCTGGGCTACGCTGGGTACCAGCAAAATGGTTATTACCGTATTTGTAGTTGTGTCTGTAAGTTTGTATTTGAGCTATGTTTTATAGGTGGTGATTGGCGCTCAGCTGTATCTGGGAGAGAGTGATGGAAAGAGGTGTGAAATGACATCCATGGCCAGATGACTTCACTCACGGATCCAGTCACGACGTGCCTTATGAACTTTGCAGCCAGCCATTGAATACAACAACACTCAGGCCGGAAACACCTGTGTCTAGGTCCTTTCAGGCTGACGCTCTGTGTTTATTAGTATTAGGATGTTTGTTTCTTTCTTGTTTGATTTCTATAATATGCACCATGTGTGAATGCTTAGTTACACGAACCTTCCTTATTTAGTTAATTAGAGTTATAAGTTGTTTATCTGGAAACCCTGAGTTTTCTAGTCTTGAGGCGGGGGAGATGTAGGGATTGGTACACGGAAGATCACGTGATGTGATGGGAGGTTGCCGGGAGGGACAGGAACCAGCTGACTCTAGGGAGGTGCTTGGGCAGCAGATATAAGGAATTGTAACTGCGCAATAAATCGTTGTTGACCCACATTCCGTGAATGCTCTATGTCTTGACCCTAGTTCGGATGGAACTAGTGCTTCCGTCCCTCACCACATGAGTAGCGAGAAACTACAATACTTAGTAATGTAGCTCAGCAACAGCTAAAATGCTGGTGTGTTACCAACACTGTTTTAGTCACAAACCAATACAACAGCACTATATGGGCTACTATGGAGAAAATTAGCTCCGTTCCAGCCAGACCTGTCACAGGTATTTACTAAGTACAGTGGTTTACCAGTTTGGATAGCTCCTTTAAGTGCTATTAGATTAGCTTTAACAATTTCAGCTTTTATTAGACTATCATATTGCTTCATTTTGAAGCCCAGAGGGATTAAATTCTGTCTCAAGACATTTAAATTTGTATGTCTAAAGGTGTCTAGGCATCAAACTCTCTTTAGTCATGGTAAAACCTGAGGCATTCAGCTCAGTCATCAGTGTTGTCTTACATAGGATATAGACACATGAAATTAGCCAAGAGAAACTGAAAACAACTCAGTTGGGTTCAAAGATGTGACAATGGTTTCAGTGACATTAGAAGACTTCTGGAATCTGTAGTAGGAAGCCAGTCTGGACACTCTTCAGCACTTAAAATGACATTAGGGCTCAGTTCAGTTGGGTTAATGGGTATCCACTGCTGTTTGATATGCTCAGGGTTACCTGAGACACTCCCAGTGACTTGGAGATTTCACAAAATTTACAAGGGACACTCACCTTTCTGAACATGCAGCTGGAAGCCAGGCAGGATGCCAAAAGGCACCTAGGACAGCAATATTGTCTTAGGTAGACCTTGTATTTCATGGGTGACAAATGAAGAATGATGCATAATGAAGTTTTTGTGATAACCTCACAGTTTCCTCCTTCTCTATATTTTCTTAGAAAAGAGACTAAAAAATATTTGTTGTTGTTGTTGTTGTTGATGTAGTTATTTTTGGTTTTGTTTTGTTATTTTCTGTTTTAACAAAACCTGTCTTATGTCACTGCTGGAAATGAGGACTTGTTTTCTGGAGTAGACTCAATATGGCTTTTTTTGCCAAGACTTGTTATTTAGGCTTTGATTGAACTTCTTAGTTCTTTGAGGATTAAAAGCCTGGGAAAGCTTAGATAGTAAACAGTAAAAAGAAGGTAAAACTGCTATTCAGTTAAAAATTCATACATTCGTTCAGTTTTCACTGTTTGAAATCTCTGTATAGTCCTATAATCAAAGTGAAGCTGCTTTATGTAGACGCCTGCAGGAATTATACCATCCAAGGTCTGATCCTCAGTGAAAAAGTATATTAAGCTTATTTCTGAGTATTGCTTGAGCCCTAGTAAACAATATCCAAGATGCTTCTAAGTCAAGACTATAATTTCATCCATTGTGCAAGACACTAACAATTATTCACCTTTCCCCAGTACTAAGCTAAACATTCATACTACCAGATTTGTTTGAAAAGGAGAAGACAGTTTGATATATAATACTGGTGATTAGGCAACTTTTAACAACACATTTCTAGCTACAGTAAAGGGAATATTAAGACTAGAAAAGATAGACAGAAACTGAAGATTTTTCTTTTTTTCTTTTTTTTTGTTTATTTTATTTTGGTTTGGGTTTTTTTTGTTTTATTTTATTTTGTGTTGTTTTGCTTTGTTTTTTCAGCAGGAATTGAAAAGTCTCACTTCCAGAATCTCCATTCAGGAATTAGATCTAAGTTGGATTTCTGTGACTTACTAAGCAATGAGGAGCAGTTTGGGATCTTATGCAATTGACACTAATCACTGCAGTAGAGCTGCAATAGGGAAGTAATGTAAGCTATATAATGACTGTTTGTGTTTGTTTGTAAGACTTCAGCTCCCAAAAGCTTCTGGCTAACTCTTGAAGCCAACTTAATTACTCATAAAAAAAAAAAGAAAAAGATAAAAATTAAACCTCAGGCTATGATCTGATTTTGAAAACCAGAATGAAACTAAGAATCCAAAGTTCATTATAGACTATAATTTCTTTGTTTACAAGGTAATTGTATTTTTTGTAATATTAGTCTGTTTTTCATAGCTCCTGACCATGATTTCTGATAATAATCTGAAATATTGTTGTTATAGACATTTAGTAAGAAAGCACTTTTTGGCTTACACTGCAGAAGAATATTTTTGATTTTGTAGTTCACAATTGTCTTGAATTATTCTACCTGCAAGATTAACCCAGGGTGGAAAAATATTTCAAGAAATCTTATAAGTGAATTTCAATGTTTCAGTCATTTGGTTTAATAATTCTGTGGTTTTGACTTGAATCTGTTGTTTCTATTTTAGTATGAATTTCATGATGAAATTCAGGCTGAACAAGGAAAATGCTTGCATGCACAAAGGCAAAGTAAATCTGTTTAGCACCATTGACACACACAATGAAATCCGACTTTCCTGACCAAAACAGCACTCTATCTATCTACCTATCTACCCATCTATCTATCTACCCATCTATTTACCTATCTATCTACGTATCTATCTACGTATCTATCTATCTATCTACTCATCTATCTCTACCTCTCTCTATCTACTTATCTATCTACTCATCCATCTCTATCTCTCTCTATCTACTTATCTATCTACTCATCCATCTCTATCTATCTGTCTGTCTGTCTTAGAGAAAAAGTGCATGCGGGTACGCAGGCAAACTCAGCCTTTTTGTCATATTCGTTTATTACAGAATATTTGAAACTCTATCATTATAAATCTACCTTACAGCCTAATGCTGAATGGGTTTGTCAGAAACGAGCATATTAGAAAACATTTATAGGCACAGGAGCTGCTTATTTCTTATTCAAAATTTCACAGAAGTTTATTAGTCATGGTGAGACCTTTCTGTACAGGAAATTCTTGGAAAAGCCAAGGGATAAGGAAGAAAAGCATAGGAATACAGAGAAGGCAAGAAGGGAAACTAGTAAAGTAACAACGACATATCAGGAAGTAAATCACATTTCAATTTTGTTCAGAGCAGTGACATGAACATGGAAGTCTACAATGAAAAAAAAAAGTTTCAGATCCTCACTCCAAAAACACCTGAAGAGTAAGGGAGGCAATTAGATAAACATAGCCCATGACCTGTTTGTTGAGGAAGTCAGAGAGCAACATGTTCAGCAACAAAGAGTTGAAACAAGGTTGAAACACAACAGGTTTCAAAACCACAGGAAGAATCAAGTATGGGATGGCACTACCTACCACTGTCAATTGCTAGAATAAATTATTTTTATATTACGAATAAGAAAGTTTTATTTAATATTAAAATAAATTCTATTTTAAACAATTTTATGCATGACAGTGTTATCCAAAAATAGTTTTATACTTCCCACATAAAGATAACTGCCACTTCTTTTACTATTTCTAATAATATATGTATACTGAAGATATTTCAGTATACTCTGACTAATAAAAACTTTCATTCACCAGTGTGGCAGAAAATTGTCTCCTTGCATCAAGAAAGAAAGGCAGTAACAGGATTATATGATTATGATCCTAATGTTAGATTATTTTGTTTACCACTGCTTTTAACTAACATTCTTCTTTTAGGATAAACTGTCCCATTTTGTGTTCTTTGAAACTCAAAGAGAAGTAACTTAAATTTGTTTTATGCACAGAAAGAGAACTATTGTAAACACTACCATCAGGATTACTAACAGCAAAAGACCTCAACCTCTTTTCTTTTTGCAAAAGAGTTAATGTTTTCTATTAGTTTGCTAGCTGTGGTACAAAAAAGTTCTGGCATTAAGTCACACATAAGAAAGAAGTAGCATTTTTTCTGTTAAATGTTGCTGAAATGTATTACAACTAACCATGAGTTTATTTTAACAGCCTGCAGCCAAGCCAATGTGAACGTTGCTTTTTACTTCAACAGCTCCTGTTTATTTTTTCTTTTGCTTGTGCACCGGTTTTCATGAGAACCTTCCACTCCTGTGGGTTTCATATGCTAGCCATCAAATACACATAGTTCAATAAACTTGGTTGTCCGCTTCCTCCACCTGGCTGGAGACAGGGCTAGTCTTTGTCATATTATTCATTGCTCACATCTTGTAATTGCAAATCAGAAGTCCCTTTATTAACATCAGAAGTAAGATCAGCCCTTACACTTTGTCTGGGAAACCGGAAACTGGAGCAGCAATTTTCCTGGAAGAACCCGCTTTTGTGATCATTTTTCCTTGCAATTCAGGTACCTGTGCCCCTACGACTGAGGTAGATTTTCCATCTTACTTCCTCACGTCCACTCATGGTCACACAGGTAAAACCATAGGGTGGCCCATGGTGTGTACCCACCGTATCTTCTTCTCTTGATTAGAGGAATATTTACTTCTGATAGCTGAGATAGTGGTCTAAACAGCTGGAGAGCAAGGTACATCCTCTTTGAATTGCAGGAAATCCTGGGACAGTTTCTCCATAGCCGAGGTGCAGGCCCATCAGAAAAGATGAGAGAGAATTTTTTCGTATTGACGGAGTTGGTCAGCCAATGCATTCCCTGCTTGTCCCTCTCCATCTTTCTAGGTGATTACTGGCAATAACATACGACATTGCATATGACAATAGAGCACTCCATAGAAACTTCCACCACATGGGTTGTGTGGAATGGACTTCATCTGCATCTTTGGATAACTGCGTATTGCCTAGGTAATTATAAATCACCTTTAGCACAGCTAATTCCCTTAGGTACTGGACATCTCTCTCCATGATGGTCCATTTGCCTGAGTAACATGTAACAGCTTCCCTGAAGCAGTACTCTCCCTTCATACCAGACAGGAGTACCCTCAGAGGCTGGGGACTTATGCCCCTTTTCCAATTTCTTTGTCAACGACCTCTTTTTTAGAAAGCGATCCCAGCTGCTTGGCTTCCCTGTCCTCTAATTCCAGGCTACTGGTTCATCACCCCAGCATTGGAGCAGCCAGGTGACAGTGTGCTTGTCTGGATCACAGCTCAAATCTCTTTCCATATCTCACAGGTCATGTAGAGATACGGATCAAGTGGTTACCACCTCATTTAGGAGTTCTGCCTCTTCCTCCTCTTCTTTTCCTAATGGCTCCGCTTTGAGTACTCTGCCTCATCCACTTTTTCCTCCTTCTTCTTTTTAGTAGGAATTTCTTCATTTGCTAAATGAGCTGACTTTTGCAGTATTTATTTTTAAATATAGGGGTGACTAGGAAGAAAATTAATTCTATACCAGCAAAAATCAGGACACTTTCAGACCTTTTATTGAATGCATCTATTTCAGCCATTAATGTCTTTCTTGAGAATATCAGATTAGCTGGTAGTAAAGGGACAACATCCATGCACTACTGCTACCTGACAATTCAGTCTCTCAAATAAATAAACAGAAAAGATGTAGACGGTCAAAAGGATGTAATAGCATCAAATCTGTAGAAGTGGGAATGGCTGTGAATAAAGTGACAATCTCTATAATAGTCATGTTCTAAATTTGGTAGTGTGAGTGGGAGAAAGCTACTGACAAATCTTACCATCCTTGAAAATGTAGGATTATATAATGCAGGCAATTTTGTCAGTGAAGCCCATTTGTTCAGAATTTATCACAAATCTTAAAGAAAAAAGGCCCTGCAGTGATTGCAAAAGCTAGTACATCTGGAAGGGCAAAGCAAGAGAAGGAAAAGAAAGGTGAGAGAAAGGAGATAATGTGAGGGTAAGTATCTCCATTCCCCGGCTTTACTTTCTGGTTTTGGCATATAGAATGATGTTCTTCAATTCCAATATATACCAAAGTGCTCAACTTGACAATTGACAAAACTTGACAATTGACAAAACTTGTCACTTGACAGTGACACTTGACAAACCATTCCCCTGACAAATACAAATTATTCTGCACGAACACTTTATAAAGTTGGAAAAGCCAAATGAGAGGAGGGGTGAAGGAAAGGGAAAAAAAAAAAAAGGAAAGCTGTAAGAGGATTTTTAGGCAGCATTTTTTGTTAAGATCTCTAAACTTTAAAGCCATCTTTTGAACAGTGGTAGCTGTAAGAGGCAGTTCCCTCAGTGTGACAAATAGCCATAGGCTGCAGGGATTAATAACTTTTTTGGCCCTGCATTAGAGATAATTGTTTATTTTCCCCATACTAACCAGAAGAAGAAGGGAGATTT
Organism: Psittacula echo; assembly: GCF_963264785.1. Classification (NCBI taxonomy): domain Eukaryota; kingdom Metazoa; phylum Chordata; class Aves; order Psittaciformes; family Psittacidae; genus Psittacula; species Psittacula echo. The sequence goes on along the minus strand of NC_137738.1, from coordinate 88,329,228 downwards.
AAGAACAAGCTACTTGCCTGAGGCAAAGTACCTTCTATTTTTTAGATTGCTTGACTTACTTGTTCGACTAAATGACTCACGGTGGTTTAGAAGAACCTTGCAGTAAAAATGGCTATGGCTTTGATCCATCAGTAACATCTTTTCTGCCTCCTCCTTCTTTTCCTCTGAACATGCAGACACTGCATCCTCCTGCATTAAGACAGCATGTATCTCAACAGCCAATACATGTGAATCCCCAACAACATAAAAAAGAAACACCCACTGAAGCTAATCCATTCCTAAATAAGGTAAGATGTATTCTCTGTCATGTTAGTTACTACTTTATCTTAGTCTAATAATGTTCTCAGGTTGATATGTTACTAATTTCCAAGACACTCACTTTTAACCAGCAAAGTATTTAAGAATTAATACCAGCGAGGCATTAGGTGATCTAATTAATCATTCAAATTCTCATTTATCAGCTTAATTGATGGATTCTTTTTGAACACTTGGAATACTGTCCAAATGCTACAAATATAGGTATGCTCATGTAGTTAAACATGATGAAGATCAGTTCATTTATAGTTGCCCTCATCATCACAATATCTAGCCACTAAGCAGTCTGACACATCTGCAGTCACCCGGAGAGCAGCATTAAACTGCTTTTTCCTTCCCTCTGTCATAGCACTGGCACTGCTGTTCCTCACCAGCAGGTAACAGCACAGTGGCTGGGGGAATGAGAGAGAGCAGTCAATGAGAGAGACATGGGCTCTTCGCTATGGCTGTGGCAGACCAGGACAGTATCTGTAACCTCGATGAGGCCTCTGTGTCAGATGTGTCCCTGGTGCTTCAACTAGATCTGCTGCAGACACCTGGTTCTAGTGGGTGGCTCCTTTCATGAATCTGTGTCTGGGGTGATGGAAAAGGTAGAAGGTAGAAGTATTACAAGGTACAAAAGGACCGCATTAACCCTCAATTTGAGATATTTATCCTTCTGAAGCCATTGTGAGGTCTGAAATTACTATTAGTCTATCAGACATGAAAACTAAGCAATTTTGTGAAGGTGACTTAAGTCACTCTAGCAGGCAAAGGATCCTAGCCAGGGGCTGCATCTGTACTGTCAAAGACCGCAACGACCCAGGGAGATCTAGAAGACAGTACCTACAGTATACTCTGTGTAAAGTTTAGTACCTTCTAAAGTGCCTTGAGAACATGCAAACCATATAGCTCTTGGCTTAGGTCTTCTTTGAGCTATATGCAGTACACCAGTGGCATTATAACTATGTAATAGGAAGAGGGTAAGTTCAAAGCTCTTCAGATAAGGCATGATCTTTATAAAAGCGATGAGTGGAATCTTTGTTTGAAAACCCCACAACCTGTTCTCTGCCCCACAAATGGTATGACAGTTCTCTGTTGGAATGGCAGAGAGCTCTAGGCACAGCAAAGATGTAAGAGCTAGGCACCCATACTTTCTGTTTGGAGCTGTTCCTGAAACAAACTTTCTCCAGAATGAGATCTTGGCTTGTCTCAGAATGAAAAAGCTGGTTCACTTTAAAACAGACTCAAGTGCAAAACAACAGACATGAAAATAAAATTACTGTAAATCATGGAATTTCACATGTGGATGCATGTACAATGATAAGCATATTGACAAACATTGTTAAAGGAAAATTTTCTGAATTTAAGAATGCAACAAAACTGTTTAAGTCACTAGAAGTAATTAACTTGAAGATTAACAACTGATTTCATGAATTGAGGTAGGACATAGGACTGCATTTTCAGCTTGATATGATGCATTTATCTAAAAGTTGGCTATTATTTCCTTGCATAAAAGTCATGAAAACAGCCACCAATAGGCTTGAAACTCTACTGTGGAAAACATCGATGAGGGCCAGATCTGACTATGAATGTTTAAAGTATAATGCTGAAATGTTTTGCTGTGGAAACAGGAATTTGTCCATAGGATCATTCAAGACCAACTGTGTAAAACTGGTGTAAAACTTTCTGAAATGCATACAGTGTCAACATCAGGTTCTTGGCACCAGCTCCATAACTCTCAAATATATTCCTATCCAGGTGCATTTCTTGTCAATGTAGAGAAAATGGACAGAGCTTGCCTGCTCATTGAAGCTGCAGCAAAAAACTAGTATTCTTGATTCTCCTTTTCAAGAAGAATTTTATCCCTTGAAATCAATGTAGAGTGAAATTGGGATAACAGAGGAGCAAACCATTTTCAAGATTAAAAAACAGAAGAAACTTTCATGTTTGTAATAGTTACTTCTCAGATGAAAAATTTCTCAAATATACCTCTCTGTGTGATCAAACCATTATTATAATATGTAAGGGGAATATGTTTAAAAGCAAACACATATAAAGTCTGAATTATTAACTATTCCTGTATGAAACATAAATCATTTAGTCACTAGTAAGCGATCATTTTCTATTTCAAAATAAATTGTTAACAACTTTATAAAGCTATCATAACAAATGCTAAATAAATGAAAGCCTGAAAGGAGTATCTGGGGAACTATAGGTCTGTCAGTCTGATGGTGGTGCTGGGGAAGGTTATGGACTGATCGTCTTGAGCGCCATCATTAAGTTGATCACCTTAGCCCTGGGAGCAGATAGATCAACCCGGATGCCTCTGCAATTTTTGTTAATGTTGATAAAAACATTTTCTTTTCTTTCTTTTCAAGATAAGATTTCAGAACTTGCACTAGACACAGAGTGCAAAGGTTTCACTCCAAAGCAGAAACTTTTTTTTCCCCCCATTTCAGTATTTTCTGTGGAGTGGATTCTGATTAGCCCAAGCTGCTTTCAGTCTGTGGTCTCTGTAGTACACCTAGATGTCACAGGAGCCTTCCTGTAAGCCATGCTGAGAATTTTCTGTAAACCTGTTCAGTACAGCTCTCACTGATCCTCCTAAGCCTCTTGGAAAGCCATCTTACTGTCACTGCATGCAATGTTTCATGGCTCCCATGGAATTACTGACATTCTGAAAAGCATCTTTATAAATACTCTAGGTTTATTAACATATTAAATATACAGAGAAAAACAACAAACTCACTAAAAACACACATCAAGTCTGTGCTCACATACTGAAAGCCTTATGCAGAGTGGATAGACTTTTCAGTCCTCCAGCTTATTGCTTGCATCAGACTATCTCGGATAATATTACTGTTCCCTCCTTCAGCTGGCTGACATAGGAATAAGAATTTTGTTCCTGTTTCTATCCTTTAGATGACTCATTTATTAACCCTAGATCTTGAAATGAGATGCTCAAGTCTCAAGCAGTAAGATCATCAAACCTGATGACTTTTTGACTTCTAACTTATATGACATGAGATGAGCAAGTATGAAACTTTTCTTTTCTGCAGAGGCTTTCAAATAACATGAATATCAAAATGCAGGCCACTGAAATATGAGGCTGAAACACACTTGTTTTGCTTTTAATCAGATGAGTGAATGAGACATAGCATTGCAAAAAATATGGTTTATTAAAATACTCTTTTAAAGAGAAGCAGATAAATCTGAATAGAATCAAGATTCTTCTCTTTACAGAAAATTAATTTGATCATATTGTTAGTATTAAAAATACCCCTGACTGATGTTAAAGTGTTTACCAACATAGAAGGTGCTAGAGTTGTTTTATTCTATCAAATTACTGTGCTTCCTTTCCGGTCTTCCGTATTGAAGAACAAAATCATTGGAATGCTCAACTTATTTAAAATTAACTACTTGAGCTGACCTGCACTGTATACCTTTCATTAGTCAGTAAAATCTTACAGTGATAAGATATCTCAAATACTTTAATCTTTTCTTCTCCATACAGCAAAATAGAAAAAAACTGTGCGTTTATCATAATGTTTCAAAACATTTCTTTAAAAGAGCTAAAGATAGATTTCCCTTTCTGAGGAAACAGTTTTACTGTCAACAAAAGAGGAAGCACAAATTTTATAATATATTGATTGAAAAAACTCACCCATTTTACAAATGAAACTGCATCCATTCTGCAACAGAGCAATCAGAAAATCCATAAAATGAATGCATTTTTCCAACTGAAACACAAATATGATCTATAATTGCATATATCCATTCATTCATGACTTGACTTCACGAACGAAGATTTGGGAAGGGCTTTACCCACGCTTACTACAAGCGTGCTGATGACTAAAAAGGTCAATGTGGGATAGGCAAATCCGGTTGCAAAAAGCACAGTGAAAGGTCTCCTTGGGTGGTATAGGCGGGGCACGTTTCTTTCTACGTTGTCTTTTCTCCTGGAAACTAATTCTGCGTGTGTTCTCAAACGAAACAACGGCGTTATGTACGGTGTGTCTCCAAGTCTCCCAATTGGAGGCCAAGGTGGACCACTGGTGGTAGTCAATATGGCCAAGGCTGAGGTATTGTTTCAGGGAGTCCTTACATCTCTTCTTTGGGGCACTTCTCTTGTGGTAACCGGTGGTGAGTTCACCGTAAAACACAATCTTAAGGAGGTGGTGATCCTTCATCCTAGAGACGTGCCCTGCCCAGTGCAGCTGCAATTTCAGCAATAAGGCCTCGATACTGGTGACTCCTGCCTGTTCAAGGACAGTAACATTTGACACATACTCAGTCCAAAGGATGTTTAGAATTGTACGGAGGCAGCGCTGATGGAAGCGTTTGAGGAGTCGCAGGTGATGGCAGTAGATAACCCATGATTCAGACCCATATAAAAGAGTAGACAGTACAATGGCTTTATAGACACTAATCTTTGTACTTTTCTTCAGGTGTTTATTGCACCAGACTCTTTTATGGAGTTTTCTGAAGGCTCTATATGCCTTTGCTATTCTGTTGTCTATCTCTTTGTTGATCATGGCATCCGAGGAAATAATGCTTCCCAGATAGCTGAACTGCTGAACTGACTTAAGCTCTGACTCGCCAATGGTAATGTAGCGATGATGGTAATCTTCTTGTGGTGCTGGTTGGAAGAGAACTTCTGTTTTCTTCAAGCTGACTTCCAGCCCAAAAATCTCAGCTGACTCCACAAAGCAAGATGTTAAGCGCTGCAGAGCTGCTTCTGTGTGGGCAACAAGGGCGGCATCATCAGCAAAAAGCAGTTCACAGACAAGATGATTTAGACTCTTAGCGTGGGCCTTCAATCACCTTAGATTGAATAGGCTCCCATCGGTGCGATATCGAATATAAATGCCATTTTGTTCATCAAGGTCTACCATAGCCGTTTGGAGCATCATGCTGAAGGAGATTGTGAATAAAGTTGGTGTGAGAACTCAACCTTGTTTCACACCATTGGCTATTGGGAAGGGCTCAGAGAGTGCATCGCCATATCTGACTTGGCCTTGCTGATCCTCATGTAACAGAATAATCATTTTGAGGAACTTGGGGGGACAACCTAGTTGTTCCAAGATCAGCCACAGGCCTTTTCTGCTCACAGTGTCAAAAGCTTTGGTGAGGTCAATGAAAGTTACATTGAGCCCCTTATTCTGTTCTCTACACTTTTCTTGCAGTTGTCTGAGAACAAATACCATGTCTGTGGTACTTCTATTAGCTCTAAAACCACAGGTAGAAGTTCTTCTGCGATAGCGGGTACTAAAGTGTTAAAAAATATTCTTGCAAGAATTTTTCCAGCAATGGAGAGCAGAGTTAAACCTCAGTAGCTTGAGCAGTCTGACTTTACACCTGTTTTCTTATACAGAGTGATGATGATTGTGTCACAAAAATCTGATGGTAGTTTACCTTTTTCTCAACAGCGCACAACTAGCTCGTGAAATTTAGCACGAAGTGCTTGGCCTCCATGCTTCCAGATTTCGGGTGGGATTCCATCGACCCCAGCTGCCTTGCCTGTTTTCACCTACTGTATAGCCTGAAGACTCTCTCCCATGGTAGGGGCTATATCCAGTTTGTTTTTCACCGGATGTTGTAAAATGTGTTGGATTCCTTCGCCTTGGACTACACGGTTAGCACTAAAGAGTGTTTGACAATGTTCAGACCAATGATTCAGGATGGAGATTTTATCTGTAAGAAGCGTCTGGCCATCTGCACTAAGTGAGGGGCTTTGAACCTGAAATGTGGGTTCATACACTGCTTTCAGGGCCTCATAGAATCCTCTGTGGTCACCCAAATCTGCACATAATTGAGTCTTTTCTGCTAGGTTGAGCCATCACTTGTTCTGGATGCCTTGAAGTTTCTGTTGGAGTTTACTACATGCAAGACGAAAGGCTGCTTTTCTTACATGGCAAAATGGCTGAGCAAGGTGTGCTTGATGGGCAGATCTCTTCCTTGTCAGCAATTCCTGGACCTACTGATTGTTATTGTCAAACCAGTTTTTGTTTTTCTTTAAGGAAAACCCAAAGGATTCTACAGAGGACTGCAGGATGCTATTTTTAATACGTTGCCAAAGTGCTTCAGGAGAAGAATCTTTAAGATGGTCTTCAAGCCTAGTTTGAAGGTTAGCCTGAAAGCTGTCCCTCACTGCAGCTATTTGAAGACTATTAACATTGAGCCTCCTCCTCGGAATGCCGCCCCTCTTAGGTTTGGGCTTGAAGTGGAGGTTAAGTTTGCAATGCACAAGGCGGTCGTCTGTTTGACATTTTGCACTAGGCATCACTCAGGTGTGACAGGCATCGCAAACATTTCTCTGGCACACTAAGACATAATCAATAAGGTGCCAATGTTTGGATCGAGGATGCATCCAGGTTGTCTTCAGGCTGTCTTTCTGCTGGAAAATAGTGTTGGTGATGGTAAGGTGCTGCTCTGCCCAAAACTCTAGCAGGAGGTGACCATTATCATTGCAGCTACCAACACTGTGCTTGCCTAGTACTCCTTTCCAGGCTTCAAAGTTCTTACCTACTCGGGCATTGAAGTCACCAAGAATTATGATCTTATCATCTATAGGAACCTTTTGAGTGAGGTGACGCAGGTTGGAGTAGAATTTGTCTTTTTCTGCGGGGTCAGCTTGCAGAGTTGGAGCATATATGCTGGAAAGAACATGTTGCTTATTGTGTAGCGGAACACGTAAGGAGATAATACGATCAGAATGGCCTATTGGCAAATTTTCAAGTTTAGAGATGATGGTGTTTTTAATCATGAAGCCAACTCCAGAATGATGACTTTCAGTTTTGGATTTGCCTGATCAGTAGAGTGTATAGCCGGCACCATGTTCTTTAAGGCTACCTTCCTCATGAAGGCGAACTTCACTGAGAGCAGCAGTGTCAATGTTGAGTCGTGACACTTCATGGGCAATTAGCGCAGAACGGCACTGAGGACACTCACTGTTCACTATATCAAGCATGGTTCTGATGTTCCAACATGCGAGTGTCAATCTGGACACACCTTTGGAGGCCGGTGTATGCCTTTGTCTCTTTGTCTTTAATCGACCGCAACAGAAGATGCCCGTTGGCTGCGGCTAGCCAACTAAGTGGAGTGGGAGATGAGTTTTGTGGATGATTTTCTGGCAAAGAACAGCCACATATCCAGATCAGCAAGTGCCTACGTGGAGTTCAACATGAACCAAGGGACAACTAAAGGTGAAGGAGGATGGGAATAAGGCACTGGGAGTAAGAAACCCAGCAAGATAAGGAGCTGCAATTTATTGAGTTGCTAAATTGAGGACTGTTGGAAAACTTTGAAGGTCAGGTTCTCACACCTGTGCTTAACCAATTATATATTAGTTGTTAAGGGCCTTAAAGATCTGTATCCAATCACAATAGGCCAAGTTAGTGTAAACAACTTTAAGAAATAGTATATAAAGAGTTAGTTTTCTATAATAAATGGCTTTTGTCTGATCATATTGATCTCCGACTAAGTCCATTCCTCAACAAGCTTTGGTTAGGCCACCTTTTCTAGGTCTCTCTCCATATGGAGCAAGCAGTGCTCTCCTTGAAAAAAGGCTGCTTGGTCATTCAGGATGCTGCTGAACAAGACTGTCATCTCCTGGGTCAATCTCGAGGAACCAATGTCCTGAACTGCCTGCATGCAGGGTTGGGTCTGCGACTTCCAGTGCACCTTACCACTTGCCATTACATCCCTTGCCTGTCACTACAGGGCTTTGCAAGTGTGGGTAAACCCTTTTGGCCTGTGCAGTGGATTTTTTAGGTGAGGCGCAGCGTGCACGGAACTGGCCCCACCCTTTACACCTGAAGTTTATCTGCCAGGGCCTAGTGAGCTTGGACGGTGACAGCGAAGTCCTTATGTCGTAGGTTTGGTTAGAGTATCCTTCTCTTAGATGGGTGGCCTTACAGAGCTAAACGACCTCCATCTGCCTGCATTTGACATTAGAGTTGTCCTTCTCCTAGGATGGTTGCCTGAAGGCTAGTGAGCCCATCCTGCCCATGGACACACTTTGTCTGACCCTTCAGTTGAGACCTGTCTGGCATGGGAGACCGTACTGGAGGCATGTGCCACCACCAGCATAGCTCCCAACCTCACAAGGGCACGCAAGCTCTTTTCCCACGACAAGGGTGTGTCCATGAAAGAGAATTATATATATACACTATAATAATATAACACTGTAATGGCCACTGACATGTTTCTCCCACTGACACATTGTAACTAAACGCTGGCATCATAGGTAGGATTACTACACTGAAGGATTCAGGTGAGAGAAGGGAGCAATAATCTAATTTACAGAAATCCTAATACAGCAATCAGAAATAAAGGTCAATGTTTAACCAAATGATTACTTTTTAAAAGCAAATTTATTTTTATGATTCTTAAGACAGTGTTGAATAGGACTGATGGATTATTTCACAGTCTTTTAAACACCATATGTAAGTCATGTTTCCTTGGTAGCTCTGTGTCACCTTTGAGATAAGATGAATGAAGACAGTTCCTTTGTGGCAAGATATGAATTGTCTGATTTAATGATTCAATTTTAACTTTTGGCCAGCAAGGAATTGAATCTTGAGGCCAGATACTCACACATACTTGATTTGCAACTGATTTCAAATAGAGCTTCATGTGTGTGATTTTAGCTAAAATACGTAGGGATTCACATGCAGTTGCTCAGTGTCGTGGTTTAAGCCCAGGCCGTAAATCAGAGCCACGAAGTCCACTTCCCCTCCCACCTTTCTTCCCTCCGCTTCTGGAGGGACGGGGAGGAGAATCAAAAGAATGCAACTCCCGTGGGTTGAGATAAGAACAGTTTAATAACTAAGGTATAACACAAACCACTACTGCTACTACTAATAGCAATAATGATAAAGGAAATAACAAGGAAGAGAATACAACTGCTCACCAACTGGTACCTCGCCCCCACCCCACAGTGGTCCAGCCCTTCTGGGCACTCTCAGTTCTACATCCTGGGCATGACATGCTATGGTATGGAATACCTCTTTGGCTAGTTTGGGTCAGGTGTCCTGTCCCTGCTTCCTCCCACCTTCTCCTCCTCCCTGGCAGAGCATGAGACTCACAAAGTCCTTGGTCAGTCTAAACATCAGTGTTATCAGCCCTGTTCCCAGGCCAAAAGTCAAAAACACAGTGCTGCAACAGCTACTAAGAAGGAGGAAAAATGACTGCTACTGCTGAACCCAGGACACTCAGTCAAAATGACATTTCTACTGTGGAATTAATTTATGTTGAACAGAAAGTAACCTCTTTGGAAGGAACTCCCATGAGAAGTTACAGAAAAGGTGTTCCTGACCTCCTCTTCTCAACTGTGGACAGTTTTGTACAAATAAAAATCAAAACAACTCATAAGCTTCCTCTCTTGCTCCTCCCTCCAGCAGAAAGTGTTACTGGCTTGTTCCTAAGTATTCACTGCTTTAGTATCACACAAGCACTTTTCATAGGAAATGTCAGCATGCCAAATATTTGTCAGACCCAGGCAGTATTACATAATTAAAAATTTTATTGTATGTTGCTTATGAAGGTCAGTGGTTTCTTTGTATTGCAAAGCACTGCACAAAGAAATCCACCAGTAACAGGAAGAGCATACACACTTTCAAAATTGAAGGAAAATCCAGAAGAGCTGTTTAGAATTTGCTAGTATATTCTTTCTGAAAGTATTAAATTTCTGTGGTCTTGATTGCCGAAGATTCCTACTTATCAGGCAGAGAATTTCTTAGCATAAATTCTGAAACCAAAGGCATTGGTTTCCACCGACTAAAACAGTATATAATCAGGACACAGGAAAAAAAAATAAGATAAATCCCTTGAATGCCCTTAAGCAACACTGTGTTTCTGCATTCTGAAAGCTTTCCATATGTCATGCAATGCTTCCCAAATCATCCAGTCATTCCACGACTGGATTAATAAAAGATTCATGCTTACAAAAATAGACAAATACAGAAGTAAGCTTCCACATAACAAACAGAGGAGAAACTTCAGAATTTATAATTGAGAGTTTGCACACTTTTTAGGTTTAGCAAGTAACATTACATAAACATCTGGAAGACCTTAAGCTTATTATCATGTCCATCTCTATAAAACAAGGTATTTGCTTTCTTTATTACTAAAAACATGTGGCCTTCTATGATGGGGCTATCGAACTGATGGACACGGGTAGAGCAGTTGGCGTCATCTACCTGGACTTGTGCAAAGTGTTCAACACTGTCCCACACGACATCCTTGTCTCTAAATTGGACAGACATCAATTTGATCGGTGGACCACTCGGTGGATAAAAAACTGGCTGGATGGCCACATGCAAAGAGTTGTGGTCAATGGCTCGATGTCCTGCTGGAGACCAGTAACAAGTGGTGTCCCTCAGAGATCAGTGTTGGGGCCAGTCTTGCTCATCATCTTTGTCAGCGACATGGACAGTGGGATTGAGTGGGCCCTCAGCAAGTTTGCCGATGACACCATAGTGTGGTTCAGCTGATATGCTGGCGGGAAGGGATGCCATCCAGAGGGACCTTGACATGCTTGTGAGGTGGGCTGATGCCAACCTGATGAAGTTTAACCATGACAAGTGCAAGGTCCTACACCTGGGTCGGAGCAATCCCAGGCACAGCTACAGGTTGGGCAGAGAAGAGATTCAGAGCAGCCCTGCAGAGAAGGACTTGGGGGTGTTGGTCGATGAGAAAATGAACCTGAGCCGGCAGTGTGTGCTCGCAGCCCACAAAGCCAACGGTATCCTGGGCTGCATCAAAAGGAGTGTGACCAGCAGGTCAAAGGAGATGATCCTGCCCCTCTATTCTGCTCTCGTGAGACCTCACTTGGAGTATTGTGTGCAGTTCTGGGGTCCTCAACATAAAAAGGACATGGAACTGTTGGAAGAAGTTCAGAGGAGGGCCACGAGGATGATCAGGGGACTGGAGCACCTCCCATATGAAGACAGGCTGAGAAAGAATTGAAAGTGTGATGCAATGGCTTGCAAGTTCAAATAATTTTCTTCCTAGAGGGCACAAAGATGGTAAGTTCAAATATATACATTTCATCAAAAGAATCTTAGGATAAAAATTTGATAAGCATCTATGGTGTCGTGGTTTAAGCCCAGGCCGTAAATTAGAACCACGCAGTCTACTTCCCCCACACACACACCTTTCTTCCCTCCGCTCCTGGAGGGATGGGAAGGAGAATCAAAAGAATGCAACTCCCACAGGTTGAGATAAGAACAGTTTAATAACTAAGGTATAACACAAATCACTACTGCTACCAACAATAATAATAATGATAAAAGAAATAACAAGGAAGAGAATACAACCGCTCACTGACCGGTACCTCACCACTCACAGACCGATACCGATACCTCACCCAGCAGCGTTCCAGCCCTTCCGGGCGACTCTCAGTTCTACCCTGGGCATGACATGCTGTGGTATGGAATACCTCTTTGGCTAGTTTGGGTCAGGTGTCCTGTCCCTGCTTCCTCCTGGCTTCTCCTCCTCCCTGGCAGAGCATGAGACTCACAAAGTCCTTGGTCAGGGTAAACATTCTGACCAGCAACCAAAAACATCGGCTTTATCAGTATTATTCCCAGGCCGAAAGTCAAAACCACAGCGCTGCACCAGCTACTAAGAAGGAGAAAAACTGACTGCTGCTGTTGAACCCAGGACATATGGTAATCAAGATCGTTAACTGGAACTTATAATGCTAAGTCCTCTGGAAATATTTGAAATTTTCATCTGCAGACACTGAAGCTGCACTGAATTCTGAGTGGTCTACATGCCAAAGTAGATAACCCAGTGATAACTTTAAAGTCTAAATATTTTATTTAAGACACCTGGGGTTGGATTTTTTTTGTGTGTGTGTGTGTGTGTTAATTTATAAGGCAATTGGGAACCTAGTTGTTGAAAGTGATGGATATTTTTTATTCTTTGCAAATTTGAAATCATAGCATCATGCCTGTTCTTGGCTCTCTTTTGAATACTGGAAACCCTCATCAGCTCCAGTGCAAGTTGCTAAGTAATGGAACATTCAAAGCATGCACAAAGAATAATTGCATACGCTATTACTCTGAAAAAAATGGAATTCACAAAAAATGTTTCTTTTTATCAATATATTTGCAGAGTTTACTTCAAAAGAAATTGTCATTTTCAGCTTGTGTTACATCAAACAGTGGTGGATAAAGTTAGCAAGAGCAAGTTATTATCATGTAGTTTGTTAGATGCAATCAAGTGTACAAGCAGAAGGGGCATCCTGATGAGAAGTCAGAAGTCTTGAGAGATTACTGTCATTGTGCAAGAAACTGAGGTCATGCCTAAAGAGAGGCTTGGATTAATGATCTGCTACTTTCTGTAAACACATATTTCAAATACCATGAACCATCTATGAATGCATGACAATTATTTTAAATGTTTTTTGATATTATAGCTATAAATATCAATGAGTTTATAAAAAAAATCTGCTTTTGAAATATGGACCTTTTTACCTAAAGTATATTAGAATGTTAAATCATTAACTATTACTTACCCTCAGAAAATACATACCAGTAGCTACTAGGAACAGAATCACAGGAGTTATTACATGAATATTTTTTGGTGACTGATTTGTTTATTAAGTCATCAAAATCCACAGCTATGGTGCTCACCCTTGAGCTCTCTGCAACACTCAATGAAGTCAAAGAGAATTTTTCCCTGGCTCAGGAGGTGGCCAGTTGAGCTTCCTGACCTTCTTAAGATGTGCAGTAACTTCTGGGAAAAAACCACTCTGAATTGCTCACTGATTACATTTAATTCTCTGCTCTGTTTAAATATTCTTTAGTTGTAGTGAGACAAGGAAGGCACAGAATTACAAAATGAAATATATAAACCTTTAGAATCAGTTTCAAGTAATGTTAAGTTTGATGGCTTTGTAACAGTAGCAATGGAAAATTACTGAGGTGCATGATACACAGAAAAAATAGAGTACAGCTAGAGAACATACTGAGAATTCTTGTACAAGATAAACCATTATAGATGACGTAGTTTTGGGCCCTATGACCTTAGTACAAAATGAGTGTAAGAAAAACAGGCTAGAAGAACAGGACGTAAGGATAAGGAGTATCTGGGAATGGCAGATGTCCAGGATGGGCTGCAGTTAAACTAAGTGATAAGTAGAAGGACAGGATGATTGTTACGTCTGTCGTGTTAACTAACCAGTTAAGCTGGTATAAACATCTACTGTGCATGCTTCAAAGGCTGCCAGAAGTGATGAAGATTGTTGGAAGAAGTAAACAACCCTCAGAGACCACCACCACATTTTAGTACGCATGTGGGAAACTTTCTAGAAAATTATGTAACCCATATGTAGCATCATGAATATATATATATGCCCAGTACCAATCTGGGGACACACGTTAGGAGGAGCTATCCCCCCTGTCTCCCAGCGCCACAATAAAGAATACCTGCTTGTCAACTTGAAAACTTTATTGGCAAGAGTCAGAATCCCATGTGTACTGTTATGGTATTTTATGTGATGCGGTGAGGTGTCACTTAGTGGTAAGAACTATTTCTGCGACACCTATTTAAACAGTAACATTCAGCATCCTGTGAGATGCAATCCAGCTTGAAATGCCAGTTCATAAACCTAGTCTACAGAGAAATACAAAACCCAAAGGCAGAGTCCTAAACAGTACTGGAAAAGAACTGTTGGAAAGCAAATATTTCTCATTTTTAACCTTTCGGAAAAGAAAGAAGAATTAGATAAAGTTATGACGCAACATGGGAAGGAGAATAATAGAGCAAATCCTGTGGAAATTCAGTTTTGCCTTTTGTCCTTTTTCTATATAGTAGCCACTTAATATTTTCATATCCCACACCTCGAACATAGCAATTGGTATTGTGTGTGCTTTTAACTGTAGCAGAAATACTGTTAGGTTGTTATGGATAATAATAGGAACAGCTTGAGTTATTATAACAGGTGAATAGACTGAATATACAGCTTTCAGAATGCCAGTCACTCTACATTTAGAAAATTCAGAGTTGCTTGTTGGATTGCAGCAATGTTCCCTGCTGCACTGAAATGTGCTTAGAATATACTGTGGTGGAAGAAAATCTGGAATTTCTGTTTTTCCTTTCTCAATACGAAAAATAAAGTGGAATTGCTAGGGATTTCCATAATTAATACCCCCAATCCTTTCTATTCCTTCTTTAATACTCATGTAATTTTCAACCTACCTCCAGAATCTCCATTTCTGAATGAAGAACAATATAATTTCAGTGTATTGGTCTGTCAGTAGGATTTCTGAGTGCTCAAGCCTACACTAAGAAAAGCATGAAGCTGCTGCTGGACATTAAAAGACACTTTTCACAAACAGACCAGTAAGGAGAAAATAATTCCAAACCCCAGATATAATTAATTGATTTGTTGGAAGTGAATTATTTATGTTCCTCAGTCAAGACAGATGTAGCATTGGCACAACGCAATTTATAGATATTCTATACTTTAATTACAACATGCCACCCTCAGACTAAGAGACACAGAAAAAAGAAAAAGCAGTCCTCCCAGTTGCCCAGAGAAGAAGTAATGTATACTCTGATGAGTTTAAAAAACTTTGGAGAAAAAAAAAATCTACATTTTATGTAAACAGAAAAATTGAACATTTAGTGATCGGACAAGGAGGAATTGCTTTAAGATGAAAGAAGGTAGATTTAGATAACATATAAGGAGAAAATTATTTACTGTGAGGGTGGTGAGGCACTGGCACATGTTGCTCAGAGAAGCTGTGGATGCCCCATCCCTGGCAGTGTTCAAGGCCAAGTTGGATGGGGCTTTGAGCAACCTGGTTTAGTGGTCCTGCCCATGGTGGAGGAGGTGGAAATAAATGAGCTTTAAAGCTCCTTCCAACCCAAACCATTCTATGATTCTATGATTCTAGGAGTTATTGAAAAGTACTTGGGAGACAATGCAGTCCAGCACAGGTTCATGAGGGGAAAGTCCTGCATAACCAACTTAATTTCTTTTTTTTGACAAGTTCATTCATGCAGTTTACCAAGGGAAGACAATAGATGTGGATGTTTTTAGCAATGCTTCTGATACTATCTCTCACCAGCCAGTCACCAGGAGGGCTCCCCAGGGCTCAACCTGATGGATGGATATCCTGCTTCAGTCTTTATGGAGATCGCTATCCTCATCTCCTGGGCAGATAGTGGCATTAGCCATAAGAAATAGGATGCACAGATGGCCCAGTGCCCTCCCCCAGTGCTTTGGAGCTTCGAGGGCCAGGCACAGGAAGGATTCTTACACCTAGGTTTGATCAGGCCAGCTGAATTTTGCTGTTGTTGGAACCCCCTGAGATGGCTCTAGGTGGAGGCAGGAAAGGCAGTACCAGTGTTCCCCCTTAGAGGCATAACCAGCCTGTGAACCAGGAGCAGGTCTTGCTCACATGCTCAGGGAGTAGCCAACCATCAGCACTGGGGTCAAGAAGGAATTTTCCCCCAGGGTGAAGGAAGAAAGCCTTCCCCCCCAGATGCAGGACAGGAGGAACCACCTTTGTGGTACATGAGCACCAGGCGATAACCCAGAGAACCAGAACCAGAAGAGCCCTGACAAATGGTCATGCTCAGTAGTCAGAGGAAGGCAAAAAAACCCAGGGGACCAGTGCCAATCCACCCTGGGGGAAAATTCCTTCTTCACCCCAGTGCTGATGATTGTGAAAAACTGGCTGATGCACTGCTAAAGAAGATCACTACAGGTGATACCAGGAAAAAGCAGTAGGTCATAGAGGTCATCTGTCGGCCTGCCCCAGTCTTAAGGGAGGTGTGATGACTACCAGGGACTCAGATCAGGGATGCTGCAGAGAGGCTGCCTGCTCTACTAAGTCCCATGGACCATTACTCACTTCTAGTGATCCTTGTGGGTGCTAGTGATATAGATAGCAGTAGCCTGGAGAACATAAAGAAAGACTACAGAGACCTGGGAGAGGTGGTTAGGGATTCTGGAGATCAGATTGTCTTTTTGTCAATTGTTCAGGATAAAGGGAGGACCTTAAAAAGGCTAGGAGGATTGGCCAGGTTAATAAATGGTTAAAAGAGTGATGTCATAGTCAGGGGTTTGGGTGTCTTGAACACGGGACCCAAGTCTGTAGGTCAGGTCTACTGGGGGCTGGTGGAGCTGCTCTGATAAAGAAGGGGAAGAGTGATTTTGGTAGGAGGCTTGCCAGGCTGGTCAAGGATGCTTTAAATTAGATGTGTTGGGGGAGGGGGACATCATTCCATCTCAGCACTCCCAGTCAATTGCCAGCACCTATAATAAATGCTTGGAGCAATGTAGAGATATTCCAGTCACTGCAGCCAATGAGCTGGTTTCACTTGGAGCTTGTCTCAGATGCCTCTATACAAACGCCCATAGCACGGGGAACAAACAAGAGGAATTAGAGATATGTGCATGTGTACGGGGGTATGATATAACAGGCATCACAGAAACATGGTGGGATGGCTCCTATGACTGGAGTGTTGGAATGGATGGTTACAGGCTCTTTAGAAAGGACAGGCCTGGCAGGTGGGGAGGAGGATGTGGAACAGTGGTTAGCCGAACGTGGACACAAGGAATATCAGAGACTGAACAATATAGGCCTTGTGTCTTATGAAAGGCTGCACAACCCAGGACTGGAGATGGCTGAACGACCGTGAACTATCCCTGATGCAGCATAAAATGAGGAACTTTGCAACAAAAATCGTGTAGAAGAAACTGCTTACCGCAAGGAATGTGCCCTGCTGATGCAGAGACTTGCCTGAAGATACTAGCTTAGCCAATGGCAGTGTATAGACAGGCGCGTGAACAGATCTATGTAACCAGTGAAGACAGCTAAGTGCACGTGGACTGTAGCTATCTATATAAATATAGGTGCTTCGAGCAATAAAGCAAGCAAGATATGTAACTCATATTGAGTGTTTTCTTGACTTCGGCTGATCTTCTTCAACAGAAGGAGTTGCTATTTATGTTAGGGATAGGCTGGAGAGGATGGAACTCTGTCTGGGGACAGGTGAGCAGTCAACAGAGTTTATGGGTCAGAGTTAAAGGGAAAACAGGAATGGGAGACATTACTGTGGGGATCTCTTACAGACCGCCTGATCAAGAGGAATCTGTGGATGAAGCGCTCTACAGATAGATACGAACAGCCTCATGCTCACGGGTCCTTGTTCTCATGGGGACTTCAACAACCGTGATGTCTGTTAGAGGGATGGTAAGGCCTGGCACAGGCAATCCAGGATGTTCCTCGATTGTGTGGAAGACAACTTCCTTCTGCAAGTAATAGAGGAGCTGACAAAGAGAGGTGCCATGCTTGACCTCGTGCTCACCAACAGGGACGGGCTCGTTGGAAATATGACGCTCCAGGGCAGCCTTGGTTGCAGCGATCAGGAAATGGTTGAATTCGAGATCCTCAGGACAGTAAGAAAAGCGTGCAGCAAGCTCACTGCCCTGGACTTCAGGAAAGCAGACTTTGGCCTCTTCAGGAACCTGCTTAGTAAGGTTCCATGGGATATAGCCCTAGAGGGCAGGGGGGCCCAAGACTCTTGGTTGTTATTCAAGGATCACCTGCTAAAAGCTCAGGAGTGTTGCATCCCAACTAGAAGGAAGTGCAGCAAGAGGGCCAGGAGACCTCCTTGGATGGATAAGGAGCTGCTGAGGAAACTTGAAAGGAAAAAAGAGGCTTATAGAATGTGGAAGCAAGACAGGTGGCCTGGGAAGAATACAGGGATGTTGTCCAGGAATCCCAGGTTAGGAAAGCTAAGGCGCAGTTAGAATTAAACTTGGCTAGGATATGAAGGATAAAAGGAAGGGATTCTATAGGTATATTGCAAATAAAAGACAGACTAGGGACAACATGGGCCCCCTCTGGAAGTTACCGGGAGAACTGGACACCCAGGATTTGGAGAAGGCTGAGGTTCTTAATGACTTTTTGCCATAGTCTTTACTGGCAAATGCTCTAGCCAAACCACCCAAGTCTTGGAAGGCAGACTCAGGGACTGTGAGAATGAAGACCTTGGGCCCACTGTAGGAGAGGATCTGGTTCGAGACCATCTTAAGAACGTGAATGTGCACAAGTCCATGGGACCTGATGAAATCCATCTGCGGGTCCTGAAGTAGCTGGCAAATTAAGTTGCTAAGCCACTGTCTATCGTATTTGAAAAATCATGGCAGTCAGGTGAAGTTCCTGATGACTGGGGGAAGGGAAATATAACCCCTGTTTTCAAGAAGGGAACATGGATCACCCAGGGAATTACAGACCAGTCAGTCTCACCTCTGTGCCTGGTAAAATCTTGGAGCAGATTTTCCTGGAAGGCATGCTAAGGCACATGAAAAACAAGGAGGTGCTTGGTGACAGCCAGCATGGTTTCACTAAGGGGAAATCCTGCCTGACCAATTTCGTAGCCTTCTATGTTGGGGCTACGGAACGGATGGACACGGGTAGAGCAGTTGGTGTCATCTACCTGGACTTGTGCAAAGCGTTCGACACTGTCCCACACGACATCCTTGTCTCTAAATTGGAGAGACAGCAACTTGACGGGTGGACCACTCAGTGGATAAAGAACTGGCTAGATGGCTGCACACAAAGAGTTGTGGTCAATGGCTCGATGTCCAGCTGGAGACCAGTAACGAGTGGTGTCCCTCAGGGATCGGTGTTGGGACCGGTCCTGTCCAACATCTTTGTCGGTGACATGGACAGTGGGATTGAGTGCACCTTCAGCAAGTTTGCTGATGACACCAAGCTGTGTGGTTCAGTTGATACGCCGGAGGGAAGGGATGCCATCCAGAGGGACCTCGACACGCTTGTGAGGTGGGCTGATGCCAACCTGATGAAGTTTAACCATGACAAGTGCAAGGTCCTACACCTGGATTGCAGCAATCCCAGGCACAGCTACAGGTTGGGCAGAGAAGAGATTCAGAGCAGCCCTGCAGAGAAGGACTTGGGGGTGTTGGTCGATGAGAAAATGAACATGAGCCGGCTTCAGTGTGCGCTTGCAACCCAGAAAGCCAGCCGTATCCTGGGCTGCATCAAGAGGAGTGTGACCAGCAGGTCGAAGGAGGTGATCCTGCCCCTCTATTCTGCTCTCGTGAGACCTCACTTGGAGTATTGTGTGCAGTTCTGGGGTCCTCAACATAAAAAGGACATGGAACTGTTGGAAGAAGTTCAGAGGAGGGCCACGAGCATGACCAGGGGACTGAAGCACCTCCCATTTGAAGACAGGTTGAGAAAGTTGGGGCTGTTCAGCCTGGAGAAGAGAAGGCTGTGTGGAGACCTCATAGCAGCCTTCCAGTATCTGAAGGGGGCCTATAAGGATGCTGTCAAGGGACTCTTCATTAGGGACTGCAGTGATAGGACAAGGGGTAATGGGTTAAAACTTAAACAGGGGAAGTTTAGACCGTATATAAGGAAGAAGTTCTTTACTGTTAGGGTGGTGAGGTACTGGAATGGGCTGCCCAGGGAAGTTGTCAATGTGCCATCCCTGATGGTGTTCAAGGCCATGTTGGATGAGGCCTTGGGTGGTATGGTTTAGTGTGAGGTGTCCCTGCCCATGGCAGGGAGGTTGGAACTAGATGATCTTCAGATTCTTTCCAACCATAACTATTCTATGATTCTATATCCTCAGTGCACTAGAGAGCAGTTTGTCAGATGTGTGACCAGCATCAGACCAGACTCTGCTAGTAATTGGTACAGTTGGGATGGAAATTAGAAGCCTTTTCCACAACAAAGCTGTATGATTCTGAACATTATTAAAACCTCCTTAGTTGTTTAGAGGAACCCAGTTAGTTTATGGAATTCTTCAATATGTTGTCCTAGGAATCTTTGAAGAGAGAGAATAGGACTATGCCGCAGGAACTTCTGCTCTTATGTTGCTGTATCTCACAGGTCAAATATTCTATGGAAAAAATCTCAAATAGATTTTAAGAAAAAAGGGAGATCTTTCACTGTATCTTGAGGCTGACCTATTTTAGATTAGATTTTTGTGAATAAGATGTTGAGGAAGGGAATATATCAACCAGGAGTGATAGACTAGTGTAGTGGCAGTATCTTTGTTCAGTCATCAATAGATGCCTTCTTCATCAGAAGACACATCCTATGAGGAGTAGCTAGGGGCTTTGGGCTGTCTAGTTTAGAGAAAAGGAGGCTAAGGAAGGGAAGGAGGCTTCATTGCTTTCCACAGCTTCCTAAGGAAGAGAACTGGAGAGGGAGCTGCTGAGCTCTTCTCACTGGTGTCTGATGACAGGAAGCATGGGGGTGGTTTAGGCTGGATATTAGGAAGCATTTCTTTATTGAAAGGGTGGTTAAACATTGGAACAGGCTTCCTGGAGAAGTGCTCAATGCCCTATGCCTGTCAGTGTTCAAGAGGCATTTGGGCAATGCCCTTTATAACATACTTTAATGTTTGGTCAGCCCTGAAGAAGCCAGGCAGTTGGACTCAATGATAATTGCAAGTCCCTTCCAACCAAAATATGCTATCCTATTCCTGAGCCCTGTTTTGACCATCTGTAAATCAGCAATAATAGTATTTAATGCATTTATACTTTTTTTTCATGTTTAACACTAAAAATCATGGAAGAAGGGCCTTTGAAAGCTGTTGTCACTCCATCAAGCAACATCCCATGAGCAGCAATGGAGCAAGCCACAGACTGCAGGTTTTTCTTGATAGTTATGTACTGAGCACAGTTGTTCTGTTTTCATTTAATTTCACTTCCTGTCAGATGCAAGAAGGATGCCCTAGAAGGAATGAAAGATTAATAAATTAAAGATTTATATTTTAGGAAAATCTGGTTTAGCATTTTCAGACATTGATTGATCTTCTAGGTGAAGACTACAATGGAGAAACTTTAACTACAACTCAGAATTCAGCAGTCCTGTGTAAGAATTCTTAGAAAGTTGTCTCTTCTGTGAGTCTGTCTTGGCATCAGTGAGCTTTCAAAATGGTAGTATCATACTGGATAACTTTGTTTTAATCATTTTATACTGCAATTTCATAATTCCTGGCCCATCCTCCTTAATCTTTAAATAGCAGTAATATAACTCTGCAGTGAATACTTTTACAAGGTACTAAACCCAGATGCTTAGAGACAGTAGGAAAATTCTACATATGCCAGAAGAGCCTCATACAGTTCCTCATAGACTAACATGCCCTTGGATATATTCCAAAAATTGTCTTGTTTTGAAAAGTATCCTAGCCTGAGGGGTTTTACAGTTACAGTGATGGGAAAGAGGTAAAATACCCACAAAGCGAAAGGAGTGTAAAATGCCATCATTTTGACATATCTTTTTTAAAGGAGGCCATCTATCAATGTTTTTATGCAGTGGTGGAGAAAAGGAGAAAGAAAAACCCATAGTAATTCATGCCAGAATTAGATGCTGGTGATTCTTTGACTTTATTCTGTATGCTTCATGACTACATTTTGCAAGTCTGGAATATAAACCTGAAACAAGATGTAGCCAATCCAGTAACACTATCTGCTGCAGCATACACCTAAGGTCACAGATTCCTGCTGCCTCCCATTCATATACTGCCAAACAGCCAAGATAGCAACATGAATGTCAGGATAGCCTGCTATCACTGGTTTTCAACTCATGATGATGTTTTGTCATGCTTTAAAAAAAGACACCAACATAATCACCAGAATTTACACTAGCAAGTTGGGAGCAGACAGAGCCTTGTAAGTAATGGCCAGCAGTGGGATCTGATTTCCCAGTGGAAAGGAGACACAGGGCCAGCAATATCAGTGTCTGCCCCAGAAAAGGCCTCACAACAGACTTCAGGGGCTTTTTGGGGATGGTTGTCATGCAGCTCTTAGAAACCAGCTCACCAGCTCTTCCTCAGTCTGAACTACTTTCTATAGATCTTCTTGCTCTTAACAAGGCAGATTTATGATTTTGAAATTCAGAAAGTTTTTCAATATCTGTAACAGCCACAATTCGTTAAGTGGCAGAAACACACACAGCATACTGGTAGAAATGAGCACCCTTAATGTATCTGACATCACTCTGCTCACACTCATTGGCACCTACTCACATCTATAGTCATTAAACACCTGTTTTCTTAATTATATTCAATAATTTGAACAATTATTATGCTATCATTTGAAAGAAATAAAATACTGTTTTCTCTCCCTGTACATTCCTAACAGAAGGACAATACCCAGAGATACTTTACCTATTTAAAACATTTCATAGACACCCGTATCATGAAGTGTTCTTTAAAAGTAAGGTTATTACTGTACAAAGAAATGCTGTAAGCCATAATCCATAGATTACTTAGGAACTTAATTCTTTTTAGACATTTCTTATAGATTATAAGTGTCTGTAAAGTGTTTGAAGCCTGAAGTACCTCTCCTCTGAGATGCTTTCCCAGATGTGGTCCCTGTTATTTGCACAGAATTACTTTCAGTTGCACTTGGAAAAATATTTTTACTAAGTGTTTTTAGAATTAAACATTTATAAATTGGTTTTAATGCACTACTAAAAATTTAATTTAATTTGATATTTATATTATTTGTTCTATGGTAGTAAATAAACATTTTGTGTTACTGGATCACAAAACCAACCCCAAACAAACAAAAAGCTTCATAGTTCTTTCTTGCCTTACCAGTGTTATCAGTGTTCCTGAAAAATAAGTTTTGTTTATGTATTTATCTAAAGAGGCTAACTTACCAAGCAAGGATATGAGAGATAAAGGGAAATAGTCACAAATGTGGGAAGTTCAAATAATAGGGTCCTTTTTAATTTGACAGAAATATCCTTAGGCCTATATGACATGTAATGTTATAATGATAGGCAAAATTGTCATCAGATATTTAGCCTATGCATTGACACTGGCAAACGTCCTTTATGCTGTTTTCCTGAGAGAAAAAATCCTAAAATCAGCTGCCTTACATGTCATGTTCAGTCCACCAAAGTACCAAGTTTAGTTTTAGGGTCTTTCTACACTAATGGACCCAGTGGAGAAAGATATGCACACCTGTTACAATTGCCCCCTAAAGCAATTAATTTCACCTGCCTATTTTAGAAAGGGATAAAACTACCTCTGAGAATCCAGCTTCCCCCAACAGATTATAAAGAAAAGAAATTCCTCAGAACTAAGGTTTTGTTGTTAGATAGTTAAGTGAGAATGATTCTCTACTCAGTACATACAGATTGTGGTATTACAATAGAGATTTATGGAGAGTCAAGAATGCAAGCACTGTACTCCCAGTAACATCCCTTTACCATCTGTCATTTACAGCTCTTAATCAGTAGTTGATAAACCATGAGCCTCATGTAAGGTTATTAAGATTGAAGAAGGGCTGAAAATAAATAAAGGAAAATTGCAAGTGGGCTGGGTAGGCAAAGTCATTCAGCCTGTGGTCAGTGGACCACATGTGCTTTGTAAAGCATCTGGAAATACTCTACAAAATTATTAGAAAAACCAGTATGCCTGAAAACATCATCAGGAGCTAATCCTTGGTGGCAGATGTCATTCATTCATTAGCAGAACAATTGCAACTTCTTAAACAGTGGCAATAAGGCAGTTTGTGCCTAGAGGTTTGGTGTTTCTTCAGATAAAAAAGCCCAACCAAACAAAACCCCAACCCTGTTCAAAACAGCAGCTGTGTGTGTAACAAGCTGTGTTTAAAAGAGTGACTGCATGAGGAGACCTCAGAGTTAGAAGCATCATGAAAAATTACCCATCTTCTCAGTTTTAACAATAGTTTCTAAGCTAATGTCAAGGAGTGATTTGTGGCAGTGGACACATTACCTCTACAGCTATTGTGCTTGTGCTATTATGAGCTGTATTTTTGATTCCAAGGTCTTCATTCTGGACAGTACTTTCAACAACACCTAATTTTTTTAAATGCTGTAATCAATCATGCAGTGTTATCTTTTTCTTAAAGTGATTGTCGTAGTCATATTACCATTTAATCACATTAGAATTTAAAAGCTCTCAATCTAGATTCTCAAATTAACATCTTGTGTTTTATTCAAATTTTAGCAGGTACCACAATAGTAGATAAGTAAATAATATTATTGTGAAAATGAAAAACTGAGTGCAAGAAAGGACTACACACTGTCTGAAAAAGGGCTTAAAAGGCCTCCAGTTCAGTAGGGTATATATGTTTTCTGCATAAGAAATTGAAATAGGAGTAGAGATCAGAAAATTTAAAATCATTTCACATTGATCTATTCCATACTCACAGTAGTGTGTATTTCCATTTGAAGTAGAAACACAGAAATGTAGAAACATGCACAGTTTATTCATTAGCTTCTCAACAGCTCATGTTTGCAAAACCTGGCAGATTGATGCTTTGTCTGTCTTTCACAAAATGCAGCAAATTCTTCAACATACTATAAATTTGTGTGGTTTAAAAGTCTTTTTTTTTTTCTTTTTTTAGGACTGTCGTGGTTTAAGCCCAAGCTGTAAATCAGAACCACGCAGTCTACTGCCCCCCCCCCCCACCTTCCTTCCCTCCGCTTCTGGAGGGACGGGGAGGAGAATCAAAAGAATGCAGCTCCCACGGGTTGAGATAAAGACAGTCCAGCAACTAAGGTATAACACAAATCACCACTGCCGTCACCAACAATAACAACGACAAGAGAAATAACAAGGGAAGAGAATACGATACCGCCCGCCGGAAAAGACAGCCCGACCGAAAAGGGGACGTGCCCTTCCGGGTAGCTCCCAGTTACATCCCCTGGCATGACGTGCTGTGGTATGGAACACCTCCTTGGCCAGTCTGGGTCAGGTGTCCTGTCCCCGCTTCCTCCCAGCCCCTCCTCCTCCCTGGCAGAGCATGAGACTCACAAAGTCCTTGGTCAGTCTAAACATCAGTGTTATCAGGTTTTTTTGTTCCCAGGCCAAAAGTCAAAAACACAGTGCTGCAACAGCTACTAAGAAGGAGAAAAAAAAAAACAACTGACTGCCACTGCTGAACCCAGGACAGTATCCACCCCTTGTTCCATACCATTCACGTCATGCTCAGATCCCACATTTTCCATATACCCTCACTCTCATCTCTGTGCACTGTTAGCTTAGTGCACGGACCAATTCCTATAAAGCTACTGAAGTCCATTCGGTTCATGATATTGGGCTCCATCTCTTGGAACAGTCTTTCAGGGCAGAAGAAGCTGTATGCAGTGTTGGATCGTTGCCTGCTGATGCTAATCATTCCTTTACTGTAGAACTCGTCCGGTTCTATCAAAGTTCATTCTCTGTTGGGATGATGGTCGGAGGGAAGTCAGAGCCAGTCGCTGGTGCCCTGCAGACTTCTAGTTGATGGGCTATAGCAGGCAACAGCGTACAATTGAGTTCATTGTCTGTTTTCCCCTAAAATCAAATCCCCTTGAGGTACGCATCGGACTTCCCCATCTTCCCGCATTACCCACCAAGTATATCCAGGTCCCTGAGCAAAAGCAATCCCACGAGTGGGTTTGCCTTTACCTGAAGCAGGAATAACCCAGACTGTCTTCCCCAGCAAATTCTTCATGTGCACCACAGGAACTTTGTCCCCCTCTACAATATGTAAAAGTTCTGACTGTGCTGGGCCAGCCCTGTTGGTAGATCCTCTGGTGTTGACCAACCAGGTGGCCTTTGGTAAGTGTGTATCCCAATGCTTGAAAGTTCCCCCACCCATTGCTCTCAGTGTAGTTTTTAACAGCCCATTGTACCATTCGATTTTCCCAGAGGCCGGTGCATGGTAGGGGATGTGATATACCCACTCAATGCCATGCTCTTTGGCCCAAGTGTCTATAAGGTTATTCCGAAAATGAGTCCCATTATCTGATTCAATTCTTTCTGGGGTGCCATGTCGCCACAAAATCTGATTCTCAAGGCCCAGGATAGTGTTCCGGGCAGTGGCATGGGGCACAGCGTATGTTTCCAGCCATCCGGTGGTTGCTTCCACCATGGTAAGCACATGGCGCTTGCCGTGGCGGGTTGGTGGGAGTGTGATATAGTCAATCTGCCATGCCTCCCCATATTTATACTTCAGCCATCGTCCTCCATACCAAAGAGGCTTTAACCGTTTGGCTTGTTTAATTGCATCACATGTTTCACACTCATGAATAACCCGGGCAATAGTGTCCATTGTTAAGTCCACCCCTCGATCACGGGCCCATCTGTATGTTGCATCTCTGCCCTGATGGCCTGAAGTGTCATGGGCCCACCGGGCCAAAAATAATTCACCTTTATGTTGCCAATCTAAATCCATCTGAGCCACTTCAATCTTAGCAGCTTTGTCCACTTGTTGGTTGTTCTGGTGTTCCTCAGTGGCCCGACTCTTGGGTACATGGGCGTCTACGTGGCGTACCTTCACCACCAGGTTCTGCACCCGGGCAGCGATATCTTGCCACAGTGCAGCAGCCCAGATAGGTTTACCTCTGCGTTGCCAGTTGCTCTGCTTCCATTGCTGCAACCACCCCCACAGGGCATTTGCCACCATCCATCAGTCAGTATAGAGATAAAGTACTGGCCACTTTTCTCGTTCAGCAATGTCCAGGGCCAGCTGGATGGCTTTCACCTCGGCAAACTGACTCAATTCACCCTCTCCTTCAGCAGTTTCTGCAACTTGTCGTTGAGGACTCCATACAGCTGCCTTCCATCTCCGATGTTTTCCCACAATACGGCAGGACCCATCAGTAAACAAGGCATACTGCTTTTCACTTTCTGATAGTTTATTATATGGTGGGGCCTCTTCAGCACGCATCACCTCCTCCTCTGGTGACATTCCAAAATCTTTGCCCTCTGGCCAGTCCATGATGACTTCTAGAATGCCTGGACGACTGGGATTTCCTATTCGAGCTCATTGTGTAATTAGTGCAGCCCATTTACTCCATGTCGCATCGGTTGCATGATGTGTAGAGGAGACCCTGCCTTTGAACATCCAGCCCAGAACGGGCAACCGGGGTGCCAGGAGGAGCTGTGCTTCAGTGCCAATCACCTCCGAAGCAGCTCGAACCCCTTCATAGGCTGCCAGTATCTCTTTCTCAGTTGGGGTATAGCTGGCCTCAGATCCTTTGTATCCCCGACTCCAAAAGCCGAGGGGTCGACCTCGAGTCTCCCCTGGAGCTTTCTGCCAGAGGCTCCAGGTAGGACCATTCTCCCCGGCTGCGGGGTACAGTACATTTTTTACACCTGGCCCAGTCTGGACTGGTCCAATGGCTGCTGCATGAACTATCTCACGTTTAATTTGCTCAAAGGCTTGTTGTTGCTCAGGGCCCCATTTAAAATCGTTCTTCTTCCGGGTCACATGATAGAGAGGGCTTACAATCGAACTGTAATTTGGGATGTGCATTCTCCAGAACCCCACAGCACCCAAGAAAGCTTGTGTTTCTTTCTTATTAGTTGGTGGAGACATTGCTATTATTTTGTTGATCACATCTGTAGGGATCTGGCGACGTCCATCTTGCCATTTTATTCCCAAAAATTGAATCTCCTGTGCAGGTCCCTTGACCTTACTCCATTTTATGGCAAAACCAGCTTTCAGCAGGATTTGGATTATTTTCCTCCCTTTCTCAAAGACTTCTTCCGCTGTATCACCCCATACAATAATGTCATCAATGTAATGCAGGTGTTCTGGAGCTTGCCCCTCTTCCAGTGCATTCTGGATCAGTCCATGGCAGATGGTAGGGCTGTGTTTCCACCCCTGGGGCAGTCGGTTCCAAGTGTACTGGACGCCCCTCCAAGTAAAAGCAAACTGTGGCCTGCATTCTGCTGCCAAAGGAATTGAGAAGAATGCATTGGCAATATCAATCGTGGCATACCACTTGGCTGCCTTTGACTCCAGTTCATACTGAAGGTCTAGCATATCCGGTATGGCAGCACTCAATGGTGGTGTGACTTCATTCAGGCCACGATAGTCTACTGTTAGTCTCCACTCTCCATTAGACTTTCGCACTGGCCATATGGGGCTATTAAAGGGTGAGTGGGTCCTGCTGATCACTCCCTGACTCTCCAGACTACGGATCAGTTTATGGATGGGAATCAGGGAGTCTCGGTTGGTGCGATACTGCCGCCGGTGCACTGTTGTGGTTGCGATTGGCACTTGTTGTTCTTCGACCTTCAGCAACCCCACAACAGAGGGATCCTCTGAGAGACCAGGCAAAGTGGACAGCTGTTCATTTTCCTCAGTCTCCAAAGCAGCAATACCAAAAGCCCATCGGTACCCTTTTGGGTCTTTGAAGTACCCTCTCCTGAGGTAATCTATGCCGAGGATGCATGGAGCCTCTGGACCAGTCACAATGGGGTGCTTTTGCCATTTCCTTCCAGTCAGGCTGATCTCAGCCTCCAGTACAGTCAACTCTTGGGATCCTCCTGTCACTCCAGAGATATAGATGGGTTCCACCCCTTGACAGCTTGACGGCATCAGGGTACACTGTGCACCGGTATCTACGAGAGCTTTATACTTCTGCGGGACTGATGTGCCAGGCCATCTGACCCACACAGTCCAGTAAATCCGATTGTCCCCTACCTCCACCTGGCTGGAGGCAGGGTCCCTCTAACAGTCATCACAACGTTGGACACCTAAGTCGTGTTGAAAGGGATTATTCTTCGTTATCACAGGAGCTGGAGTAAAATCAGCTCTTCTGCTCCATCTGGGAACCTGCTCACCAGAGACTGAAGCCGCAGCTCTCATGGGATGATTAGTCTTGACCCTTGTTCCTATTTTCAATTCATGCACCCGTTCCTCCAAAGCTGAAGTAGGTTTTCCATCCCACTTCGTCATGTCTTCTCCATGATCCCGCAGGTAAAACCATAGGGTGGCCCGTGGTGTTTGCCTTCTATATCTTCTGTCTTGAACAATAGGACGTCTTTTGTTAACAGCTGAGACGTATGTTGGTACACGTGAGGAGCTGGATAAATCAGATAGATCGTCCCTCAATTGTTTGACATCCTGGGACAGTTTTTCCACAGCTGAGATGATGGAAGGGGTGAGATTGTCTTCGAACTCTCGGAGTTTGTGAATCATTTCATTCACTGTTGGTGTTACTATGTCACCCCAGGTTACTGTTGCCAATGAATGGGCATATGATGATGGTGCATTCCGTGTAAGTTTTCGCCACATGGGTCGTGTACATTCGATTTCATCTGGGTCTATGGGTATATCTCCGTTATTCGGTTTGGTGTGATAGATCATTTCTACGATGGCTGATTCCCTCAGAGACTGGATGCCTTTGTCTAAAGTAGTCCACTTGGCCGAACGACTCGTAACATCATCCTTGTATGGAAACCTTTCTTTCACAGCTGCCAAGAGCCGCCTCCAAAGACTGAGGGACTTTTTCTCTCTTGCAATTGCTTTGTCAATTCCCCCTTCTCTAGCAAGTGATCCCAGCTGCTTGGCTTCCATACCTCCTAGTTCGTGACCATCGGCCCCATTGTCCCAGCATCGTAGCAACCAGGTGATGATGTGCTCCCCTGGTTGACAGGTAAAATCTTTTCGCATATTCCGTAGCTCGGTTGAGGTCCGAGGTCGAGAAGTCACCTCTTCTTCTTCTTCTTCGTCATGGGATGATGACTCCTGATCAGATGGTGGCCCGGGTGGTGAATACATTGTTTCTTCATCTTGCTTCACCCTTCTTGCCTCTTTTTTGCTTTTTCTCTTGCGTATGGGGGCAATCGATATTGGTACGAATTGGTCCTCTGGTTTAGCTGCAGTCATTATCACTGTGCTTTGAGTAGCAACTGTACTTGTCGCGGGGGGTGGTGTAGCTGCTGTGGTTGGGGCTGGGGTAGCTTCACTATCTGTTGCAATTGAAGTTTGAGTAGTGGCTGTACTTGTCGCTGGGAGTGGTGTAGCTGCTGTGGTTGGAGCTGGGGTAGCTTCGCTGTCTGTTGCAGTTGAAGTTTGAGTAGTGGCTGTACTTGTCGCTGGGGTAGCTGCACTGTCTGTTGCAGTCGAAGTTTGAGTAGTGGCTGTACTTGTCGCTAGGGGTGGTGTAGCTGCTGTGCTCGGAGCTGGAGTAGCTGCGCTGTCTGTTGCTTCGCCCTCAGATCCAGGGACATTTTTTTCCTTTTGAAGGTGCTGGATAGTGTTGAACAAGGCCCGGTAAGCATAGGCCAAGCTCCAGCACCTTGACATGATTTGTCCCTCTCTGGTATGACCAGGATGACAGCACACCTCATTTAAGTGTTTTACTAATTCTTCTGGATTTTGCACTTGTTCGGTGGTGAAATTCCAAAACACTGGAGGGGCCCACTGACCTAGATACTTGCCCATACTATCCCACACACCCTGCCACTCATGGCTGTCCAGCCTTGGGGAAAATCTCTCGGTCCCCCTGTTTTGTCGTCTAACCCCAGACAAGGCCCAAACCCGACTCTGCTTAACTCTTGAGATCAGACATAATGGTTGTGGACAAAACACACTCTGTATGTGTGCCAACATGGTGACCCCCATCACAATCAGCAAACAGGTCTCAACAATATTAAAAGGCCACTCAAAAACTTCAAAACTCTCAAATGATGCTGTAAACGGTCTGGAAGGGGCACTGGGAGGGTAAAAGAATGTCTCCTTCATAGGTTGACCACCCAGGAAGGAGAAAAAAGATGTATAGTTGCTAAGCATTTGTATTATATACCTCCCAAAGTATAAAGGTGGTGACCACACTGGGAACATAAGCCAGACCAGTTTCATGATCAATTTTTCTATTGTATTACAAGTCATTACCATAAAATACAATGAGACAATAACCTTAGCCCAAGCCCCACACTTGAAAAACACTAACACAGCAAATACCGGCTCTAAGTAACCTACGGCATATTGAGACTGTGAGATCAAAAACAACAACTTTGAGAACCAATAAATCAGCATTGTGACAAGTGACTATCAATCCAAAACACTGAATGCTTATCACAAATACGATTAGACACACTCCGGTCAGATCTGTCGTTATCTCAACCCTTCGTGCCCCACGTTGGGCGCCAAAATAGAACTGTCGTGGTTTAAGCCCAAGCTGTAAATCAGAACCACGCAGTCTACTGCCCCCCCCCCCCACCTTCCTTCCCTCCGCTTCTGGAGGGACGGGGAGGAGAATCAAAAGAATGCAGCTCCCACGGGTTGAGATAAAGACAGTCCAGCAACTAAGGTGTAACACAAATCACCACTGCCGCCACCAACAATAACAACGACAAGAGAAATAACAAGGGAAGAGAATACGATACCGCCCGCCGGAAAAGACAGCCCGACCGAAAAGGGGACGTGCCCTTCCGGGTAGCTCCCAGTTACATCCCCTGGCATGACGTGCTGTGGTATGGAACACCTCCTTGGCCAGTCTGGGTCAGGTGTCCTGTCCCCGCTTCCTCCCGGCCCCTCCTCCTCCCTGGCAGAGCATGAGACTCACAAAGTCCTTGGTCAGTCTAAACATCAGTGTTATCAGGTTTTTTTGTTCCCAGGCCAAAAGTCAAAAACACAGTGCTGCAACAGCTACTAAGAAGGAGAAAAAAAAACTGACTGCCACTGCTGAACCCAGGACAAGGACAGATCATAATTAATACAGGTTTTATTTTTTTTTCTTTTTTTAATTTAAAGAAGATTGTAATAAAAGGTACCAGCTAGCTGGGATGATCCTCTATGTTTCCCTTATGCCTTTATTGATGGAGACTTTAAATATATATATCCTGAAAGTCTGTGTTTTATTCAAAGAAGATGAATACGTTTTACATATCTGAGGTTTTTTTACATTGAATGCTTATAACGTTATGGTTTTTTCTTCCTCAACAGGAAAATACTATTTTCTCCAATTGCAGAAAATAGATGCAATTAGAGAATCTGAATGTTGGGTGTTCTACATCATAAGACAAAATTAAAATTATTTTCTGTAAATATTTTATAAACCAGCAGTGTGTCTTCCCATTCAGTAAGTTCATTACCCTTCCCTTTCTTATGTATGGTGAATTTGTAAGGTAAAGTATGCCAAATTAAACCTGATGTAGAAGTTATAAAAGATGCCTGAGGCAATTTCACAATTAATGACTGCAAAGAAAAAGAGGCCTTGCATCCCTCCTCCCTTATTGTGCTCTTCCCTTGTATTACCGTATCTGTGTGGTTTTACTTTTTCTGAAGCAATATGTCTGGTACTCACTAGGTATCTTTCTGTGCCAGTTCAACTCACTGATCCTGCAACAAATAATCCCGCAAAAAAATTAAGGCATTTCTGCCAGATGAGATTAATTACATCACAGAAGGCTCCAGCTAGCACCAGAGTGGCACAGTATGGAGTAGTAGGAGCATACTATGAACATATGTGTGATCTCATACAGCAGCTCAGCTAGCAGGTGTTTTATTGTATTGAAATAAGAAAACCAAAAAGATTCAATTACTAAATTTGTAAATTATTTTCCTAAAACCTTAAATTACATTTTCAAAGTCTGGACTCTTTTTTACACTTACGATTTATTCCACCTAAACATTTATTTATTAGTTATTTATAAATTTATTTCACTTAAACAAATTAAACTCTTCCTGTGATATGGTTGTTGTTATAAACAGTATCTAGTAAGAGTTAATTTAAGTAACTTGTTGATCGTGAGTCTTATAATTTTCAGCAGCATCATTATAGAAAGACATTTGTGTGAGTTTTTGATATATAAATATTTGAGATAGATAGGTAGATTTTTGTTGATGCTCTCCTGCAGATAGCTGTGTTGCTTTCCATGGGATTGGCTGAGCAAATGTTCCCAAGTGACATTACAGTTTGCATATTCAGGTTGAATATCTGAGAAAATGTACCTTCTACAAGTTTCAGAGTCCCCTTTTGCTTTCTGCTGAAACAGTGTTTAAGAGCAAAAGGCATGAGCAAAACGGATTGTTTTGACTAGCTGTGCTATACATAAAAATGGACAGAATATAACCTAATGGCACATGAAATAACAGTTTAGCAAGCAACAAAACTGTCCTCAGATTTCTGAGATTTCATAATTATGGTAATATACTGAAGCTGGAGGCTAGCTGCAAACTGTATAATGACCAGTTGTAAGCATCATAGTGTGAAGTGATTGCTCAGCTTTCTTGCCATGAGTCACTGTGAGGCAAGGGAAGGAAGGAGGGAAGGAAGGAAGGAAGGGAGGAAGAGAGGAAGGGAGGGAGGGAGAGAGGGAGGGAGGGAGGAAGGGAGGAAGGGAGGGAGGAATGGAGGAAGGAAGGGAGGAAGGGAAGAAGGGAGGGAGGGAGGGTGGGAGGAAGGAAGGGAGGAAAAGAAGGAGGAAGGGAGGGCGGGAGGAAGGAAGGGAGGGAGGAAGGAAGGGAGGAAAAGAGGGAGAAAGGGAGGGAGGGAGGAAGGAAGGGAGGAAGGGAGGGAGGAAGAGAGGGAGGGAGAGAGGAAAGGAGGGAGAAAAGGAGGGAAAGAGGGAGGGAGAGAAGAAGTTTCAATACTAACAAGAAAAATCAGGCTATCAAGGAATTATTTACAAGAAACCCAGCAACACATCACCTAGAAAGAATGTTTGCTAGAGCCCTAAGCTGAAGTGTTAATCAAGGTAATGGCATAAGCAAGAATTTTCTTTGCAAGGGATAAAAATATAAAGTGTTTGCAGGGAAGAGTCCTCCCAAAAATCACAGGCAAGAAAGCAAAAAGTCATGATTAATAAAATGAGAATGGTAAAATTCAAAGAGGATAGTGCCTAGAGATCAGCTAAAATGAAGAATACTAGGTATCACTGTAGACAGCAAGGCAGCTTGTGGTTATTTATATTGCCCACATGGAGTGCACAAGGCTGTAACGATAAGAATACTAGGACGTAATACTCAAGGAGACAGCTGGCTGTGTTCTCAAAGCAGCTACGCTTTCTGGTTTTGATCACACTTCTTACTTGTAGGGAAGTGGCCAGTGCTTGAGAATTAATATGGGCTGCTTATGAGGAAGCTATATTATTCCATGAAGATAGAGAAGAGTCATTACCAGACCAACGTAGACCAGTGCAGAAATGGAGGACACTACTTCTGTTTCACTGACAGAGAAAGCATATAAGCAATCATTGTTCAGAAGCAAGTCGGAAAGCCCTGGTTTTTAATAAACTGCTAGTGCCCAATCCTTTCCAAGGTATGAAGCAGCTTATTTACAGTTCTAGAGCTTATTTATTTAGTGTTGTGATAGTGCTGGATAGTGTTTTAGACCCAATGTTGGTATGCATGGTTTTCAGCTAACTCTCTTCTATGGCAAATGTGTGTTGATAAAATTTGCAGTCTGTATTACTTTTTCTAGCAATCCCCAGGGCAAATTGATCTCAAAAGTCAGGGAAAGAGATAGGAAGGACTACACTTTCCAGAGTTTTCCAAAAACATCTGTTTTGACAGACTTCGGCAATACAGCAGTAATACTCATTGAGTAGTCTTCAGAATATTTTTCTTACAAGAGCTCTCTATATCCCAAAATATATTTCCTCTTCAAGTCCAAACCACAAATCAAAACCATGTTTTGTGGTTTTGGACACTCTTGTACTCTTAACAAGTGCATTTATGTCTTGTAGGAACACTTCAGATTAGACAATCCTAATATATTATCAGAATGCTTTCCTTTTAATTTCTGAAAATGCTCTCACAAAAATCAAGAATTTTTTCTATCTATTTATTTCTATGAAGCCTACAACAACAAAACCAAATAATCCCACTGATTTCAACAGAATAATGATGTGACCTTCTATGAATAAATAAAGCCTCTTCAAATCGAGTTGTTTCCTAGCAGTTTAAAAGTAGGTCCTATTTGGTATGTCTGTCAGTAATGTAACTAAAATCTCTGAACTATACTTTATATGCCACAATATTCATAGCAAGGCCCTCAGGAAGGTTCTGGAGCATTTCTGGGTATCAAAAAGAAAGATGAACTTTTCAAAATCATCTGAAACATTAAAAGAAGAAGATCAATGCTTTGCATAATTGAAACCCCATACAGCATGGTTTGTACAAATATATTTTAATGCAGGTCAATATCTGAGCAGTATAGGTTTGAATGAGCAAGTAAGAAAAGTAGGTCTAAGAAGAAATGTCAGTAAACCAACATATGTAATAGCCTTTTGTGAAACTAAAACATACGCAGGAGAACCTAAGGCAAAATAATGCATTTAGTCCAAATACACTATGATTATTAAAAAGAATAAGTGTTGTTATCTTAGTACTACCTCTGATATGAACTTTGCAGTCTCAGCAGAACATAAAATGAAGAAATGTTCTGCATTTTAATACTACTGCATTCATTACATGGCCTGCAGGGGCCATTGTGATCATCTTGTCTGACCTGCATAGCAGAAGCAGCAAGACTTCACTGAGTGCAATCTTTTTGAAATAGAGAATAAGAAAGTTTTACTTCCAAGACTCCATGATTTTATGACATTCAAAATGTTCTATATGACAATTTGGGAAAAGAGGAGTGGTGAGTGTAACAGACAGTTGTCACTAGGCGTAACTAGAGCTGTCATTCTCCTTAAGCCTACACAAGGAGGCATCACGTACTTTTTAAGTCCTGGCTGTGCTCTGGATGCTCATCATCATTTTTTTATACAGCTAATGGAGATTTTTGAGTAGAAACTGCAAGGAATTCAGTATGGCCTTCATTACATGGCATTTATATACCTAAAATTATGGGTTTGGATTGTCATGTAGATCATGGTTTTTAAAAGGCATTTAAGGTCTGTCTTGCCCAAAAGAACCAAAGAACAAAATTCCACTTCTTTTCGTACCTCACCAAAAAGTATATAAGACTGTTAAAACAATGCTTATTAAAGTAATCAAAAAAATATTTTTTTACTTTATTTATTTTACAGTTTTACAACTAATAAAAGGATAATCTTTATTTTCTAGAAAGCTTATGAACTACTAAAATAACCTTTTTGATGCTATTCCAGGAGCACAAAGGAATAATGTTAACTATCAGGACCCGTCTTGTATACCTGTCGAGACTCACATATCTACATCTATTCACTTCTCAGAATTGTTCCATAATTTATTGAAACCAATTTTTCAAAATGCAGTTATTAATTAATGAAGAAATAGATTCCTAACTTTCTAGATAAGTGCAAGTTTTGGTACTGTTTTACCAAAGCAAAGTCATCCCTTCTAGTGTAAAAGTTTCTCCATATTCATCTTGACTCTTCTGATAGTGTTAGTTGATGACTTCTCAGAAGGAAAAGCTGGACACATTTTCTTACAAAGGCTTTTCTTGAAATTTGCTCTAGTAAAGCTCCACTCCCTCATTTTTTAGATATAGAGAGTGTAAAAACTAGAATTTGCAATTTGAAAGAATTCATGCACTTCAATATATTTCTTATATGGCCCCCTACCTTGAGCAGAAAAATGTCCCCCAGCTGATCCTTAAACACTGTACTAAACTGTGAATTTAGTTTGTAACCTATTGATAGCTCAGCTAGTACTCCATAATCATGGGAATGGACATGGTGGGAAAATATGAACTTAAAGTCAGTCTTACTCAAGAAAATGTTATGACTATAATTTTCTTTTCGCTTTGTAAATAATTTTGGGTTTTAAAAATCTTTTAATACTGTAATGGAATAGAGGCTGAAAAAGGCTTTCTTGTTAAAGCTGTTAAGGGAGTGGTGAGATGCAGTAGTGAAATTTTGCTGGTAAAAACACATAAGTTTTCCTTATGGCTAGAATATAATATTTTCTTTACAACCAAATAACAAGTTAAACTGCTGAATAGGAAGGTTATAATTTCTGATTATAAGAAAAGTATCATGATTTCTCTTCTGGACTTCCAAAGGCATCTTTAAGATGTCTATGCTAAATAGGTTTGTGTCTGAGCTCAGACAGGGCAGTAATAAAAGCTGACAGTTACATAGCGTATTCCAGGAAAAGATATCCGTAAATTCTACAAACTAATTAAAAATTGTATTTGCAGAGATAGTTTTCCCTGAAATCTTGACAACTCTAGAGTGAAAATCAGCAACACTTTCAACAAAAACACGGAAAGCAACATGTTCAACACTGAAAATTAACAATGCTGCGTCCACTTGAAAATTTCATTATAAATTTTGCTAGGCAGAAAACATAAGGTCTAGTGTAATTTAGCTAGAACATTAGGTGAATGCTGGAAAAACAATCTGGATCATTATGTGTTTAGAAAAAAAACCCAAAGATAATGTCTTAAGGAATGAGCACATATATCTGCTTTTCATTCAGGGTCACTAACCAACTGAGCTAGAGCAATCTCTGTATTTGCACCTTGTACTAAAACTGTATTGAACA
The DNA here is from genome assembly GCF_963264785.1 of Psittacula echo. NCBI lineage: Eukaryota > Metazoa > Chordata > Aves > Psittaciformes > Psittacidae > Psittacula > Psittacula echo. The sequence continues at coordinate 88,291,742 of NC_137738.1, read as the reverse complement.
GAGGTGAAGTTGCCAGAAGACTCCCATTGTAAGTGTTTCTCAGCAATGGGGCTCAGCAAAGGCCATGGGTCAGCTCTGCTTTGTCTGTCCTAGGCCTTTAAAGAGCTGTAGCCTTATTACAATGCTGAAGAACGCAACGTTGATGTTGCTAAAAGTCATCAAAGTATTCTCATCTGGAAGGCTTCTCATCAGCTTCTTCCAGCAGGAACTGACTCTGTATTGAATGAATGGACATTTTTCCTCTGACATGCTAGAGCTCACATGTCAGTTCACATGCACATGATTTTCTTACACATAACTCAAGGTCATGTTGTCATTAGGTAGATGACAATTTTGTACATTCATAAATAGACTAGGTAGACCCCAAGAATAAGTGTGTGTAAGGGTGCATGTGTGAGATGCGTGAGAAGTGCCCCTGCAGAAGACAAGTCGATATCAGAACCCCAAAGGGACTGCCTCCAGGATTTTTGCTATCAGAGGGTGGTCTTCCTGTCAGTGAAAATGGCATTTGAAGTGAAAAAAAATGAAGGAAAAAAAATGGCATTGTCAGTGAAAATGGCATTTCAATGAATGAAGAAAACAAAAGGTAATTCCATCAAGCTCTTTAAATAGCAAAACTAGGTAATCACAAATATAGGCATTAAGAAATAATTCACAGGAAAATGCTTTGTTTCATTTTGTTTTTCTGGGATATTTAGCCTCTTTTGGCCCTTTCTCAGACCTCATGCTACACTTACATCAGAATATATTACCAGCGCAGGTAGCCTACCTGTACAAATAATGTGCTTCTAAACAATTGACATACCTGTACAAATAATGCTCTTCTAAATAATATAATTTAAAATCAGTATTTATTTTATATATATTTTTAAGTTAAGATTAAATTGAGTTAGTTTAAAATTAAGTTGTATCATAAATACAATTCTCATTTAATTTAATTTTAATTTATATTCTCCTTTTTTTTCAATTTCTTCAAAATAGTTGTCTTCTTTTTACTTGTCACTACATTGGTAATTTCCTCCTGCTTGATTTAGAAAATGGTTTTCAGGAGGACAGTAGAGGATGAATGGGCTAAGATATAATAAATCTCTTTATTGTTTTACAGATTACAGGGAGTAATTTGTTTTATGAAGCAGCACAGAACAAAACTGGAAATTAAAGGTCTGTCAATGTGCTCTACAATTCTATCCTGAATTAAAGATTAATTAAATACTTAAAAAAAAAAATCAAAGTAAATGTCATAGGCAGAGCTGAAATTAGAGAATATAAAATAACTATTACAAGCATAGCTAACACAAAATAATTTTAAATATTATCATAGATAATGCATAATAATGTCTGAAAAACAATCTTCTCTTTTTTAGGTCCAGGATTCAACATAAAAAGGTACTGATATAATAACAGTGATATATTAGTGCATATTTAATTATTGTGGTTTAGAATTGAGGATGTTGCTTTCCTCTAATATATATATATTATTTTTCCTCTAGTATATATTAAACTGCCTACAATTTCCAAACAATTGATAAAGGGTCTCATTTAGGTAAATAGTTTTGATGAAAATGTTCTAGACCTTTGTTTCTACTCTGTAACAGGAAAGGAACATGACTGTTTTAAATTGAAAAGACAGTCTGAAATCCTATAAAAATTGTCAACAATTAATGTGAAGTGGGACATCATAATTGAGACTTTTTCCCCTATCAAACTATTTCCTTCATTATTCTGTCATTGACATATTGACTGCTGTGAAATTTAGGACTTTTTTAAAGGGGAAGAGGAGTGTCAAGCATAGTAAACATGAAAAGAAGCCAAAAGCAGCTGCCTTCTTGCAGCCTTCTTTTACACTTCACCTTCTCTATCCTAATGTTTACATATACTCCTTTTTTCCCGCATTCTTCCCAATCTCTTGCTTCACATTCCAGCTCTTTTCATCTTTCCCTTTCTCTTCATCATCAAGATGTTGAACTGCAAAATGACATAAGCTCCTTTGCTTGTGAGCTGTGGTGAGCATAGTCCAAATAGCCTAACATGACCTTCCTCTTAGGCAGAGAGAAAGGGACCTGTTACTGCTCTCTCTTGCTCAGACAAATGCTGACTTGTCTTCCTCCTCAGACAGCATTCTTAATTTTTTATAATTGTTTTACAGTCTCTAGATTCTGGTCAAAATTTCCCCAGTACTCTGAAATGTCACATGCCCTGCTTAGTAGACGAGGTAGTATTACATGGTCATAGACGTGACTAAATCAAAGGCCCTGCATACAAAGATATTAAGATATTTTACTGAATCTACAGATGAAAGAAAGGTATTCAAGTAATTGAACATACTCTTTAGAGTCTTAAGCAGCAGAAAGACGCTCTTAGAACATAGGCAAAGAGAAAAGGAGAAAATCAGATGGTGTATTGGCTTGTGTTAATTAGAAACTCTTTCACTGGGTTTCTAAAGATATCTTAGATATTCATTTGAGAATTGAGGAATGGTTTTAGCTCAGCAAGCATGTGCATTATATGCATCAGACTTACTGAGAACAAATTCTCACTGCGAATTATCATTCAAGCATCTCAGTTCTGTATATACTCATACTTATGAATTTGCATTTCAACAGAATGTGAAGCTGAATTATAGGAAATCTATTTTAGATAACATACTCAAGCTTTGAGGGAGAAAATCTTTTCTAGAGCTACAAACCTTTTATCATTTTTGTCTATTTTATGCAATTTTACAGGTAAAAGGAGTTTACTGTTAGAGCTAATTCACTGAGTAGTGAAATCAAGCAAACAAAAAAAGTGAAAGAATAAGCATTATATTATTTTTTTAATAATTTGTTTGTAGATTTCAGTGGATGCTGGTGTGTGTGTGTGGGCATGTGTATGCTTTATGAAATAGATTTTTAAGTAAGACAATGGAGATCAATTTTTAGTTGGGATTTCACTGAAGAATCTGGTAAGCACATCCAGGAGGGACTTTAAAGAACTGCCTATTGAAAAAGCTGTCCAGAAAGCAGTTTTAACAGTCATGTTCACTTTAGCTTCCATTTAAATTGTCAAGGGAGAGCAAGGGAGAGCTTGAACTGATCTCTCAAAATATGAGAATACAACAGGAACAGAAGGGAAAGGGAGAAGATAATTGACTGGATGCTTTTTGACATCTGCCATCTCCTTCTGATATTAATACTATTAAGTCCCTTTTAAAACACCTTCAGAACGTATCAGGGAAAATTGGAATCATGCTTGCTTGCCTCCTTTCATTTATTTCTGACTTCTCCATCAAGGTAATACTGGTTAATTTTGTTCACAGAACTACACAATGTTTGAGGTTGGAAGGGACTTCTCTAGGTCATCTGGTCCGATGCCCTTTGCTCAAGCAAGTCCACCTAGAACCAGTTGGCCAGGACATGTCCAGATGGTTTTGGAATATCTTGGTTTTCATCTGACTTTCAGTTAATTCACTTTTATTGAGCTACTTGACTTCTTACTTGACTTTTTACTTACTTTACTTTTACAATTTATCTGGTGTTCACCAAGGGGAAATCATTCCTTTACTTCAGTGTGTACTGAATCTAGCTGTGAGTAAATGTGTCAGACTTGACATATGAAGCTCTTTGCTCAAAAGTATTTTCAAGCTGATTTTTACAGCTTGGAAATCATTTATATCCATTATCACACAGTGATTTTCCTATAGTATTTTGCACTGGACTTTTGTACTAATAGCTAACTGCTATATTCTTTTGTTTTCTTCTGCTCCTATTATTTTTCCTAGCTGCCTACCTGAGACATGAAAAGGATTTAAACAGTTAATAGAGGCCATCAATGATACAATAGATTTCCAGGTATGCAAGTGTGACAGATGTGTTATTTTTTTACACAAGAATAAGTCACCCTGCACTTTAGATGCCAGGCTGTCAGCTTCACTTGTGTAACCTGGAATGAGCATTTCCCAATTTGCATAAAATGTCCGATTTCAGGTTCACAGACTTCTTTGTGAATAATTGCTGGTTTCAGAAGAGTCAATGTTCTCCTTTCATAAGGATCTTTAACATCTTGGGAACTGTGTTTTATATCATGCCTTCCAGGAATATGGCACAATCATAGAATCACTGAATGGTTTGGGTTGGAAGGCACTTTCAATATCGTCTAGTTCCAGCCCTCTGCCATGGGCAGGGACAGCTTCCACTACACCAGGTTGCTCAAAGCTCCAGGCAACCTGGCCTTGAACACTTCCAGGGATGTAGCATTCAAAATATAGCATCTTAAAATAAAATAATAATGCAAAAATAAACTTTCCAGTAAAAATAGCTGTTGAGATAAACAAAGCTTCTTGTGCTCTTTTCTGTGTATAGTGAAACATCCAGAAAATTATGCACAAATTCACTGTCAAAATTCCATTCTCTTTTTTATAGGTACAAGTAAGCTTAGTTATCAAGGAATCTAACTGGTTTAGGCACCTGGGAAATCTTCATAAATCTGAAATCACATGCTTAATTCATACCATTTGTACTCTGTTGACACCAGCTGAATTCAACCAAGATAAAACTGGGCTTCTTTGTCTTCACTTTTCAGATATGAGTTGTCTGCATCATAGGAGATTATATGGCTTAATTCTGCTATTCATTATATTTCATTAAATGCTTTGAGAAAGGACATGGGGTTTGGGGGATATCTGGTTAATGACTATTCAACATAAGAAACAAAAGAAACTGAAAACCTAATAAATGAAACACCAAGATACACAAACCCTAATGAGAGATAATGGAGACAAATAACAAATACAAGAACACTTATGTCTCTGATTGATGGACTCAAGAGAACAAGGGTCTGCCTCTAATGACTTCCACCTAACCAGCTGGAAAGGACCAGGCAGTCTGTGCTGCTCATGTCTGTGTGAGTGCTGTTGATGGTTTTGTGGGTGATAGAAAAGGTACTGCTCTGCCTGTAATGGTATGTGAGGTTGCCTGAAAAGTTGGACACATTCAAACAAATTTGTTTCAATAGAGGCAGTCACAGAACTGCTTAGATCTGGTTTCCCCCTAGAAGTTAAGCAATCTTAGCCACCATTAACTACCTCAAATTCAGGTTTGTGGACTGTTATGTTTGCAGTCAGAGGAGGCTCCAGACAGTCAAATCATGTATCTTAACACTGGATTAATCAACTTCTGTAGGTAACCATCTCTGTCTATTCACAGCAGAAGGAGCACATGTGGCTTAGGCATGAAAAGTAAGTTTCAGAAGGCTAAGGTTAAGTTAGAAAAACTCTTGACCATAGGCTCCAAGAAAGAATAGAAGATTGTTTGTCTGGAAAGGGAACAGTTTAGAGATCATAAAGCTTCCAGTGCAAATCTGTAATTAATGTGGCCCTGCACATAGAAACAGGGTGGAAAGAATTAGGGAGATAGTCCTCCTTTTGTACACAGTGCTGATAAGATCAATATAATAGATTGTTACCAACAGAGCCTTCTTAAACATTTTGAAGAGGATGCTGATAAACTAAAGATTGTGCAGGAAAAGCTGTAAAAACTGTGCAAGGGCTTAGTACACATGGGGTACATGTCACTTCAGGACATCAGCACATGAAGTCCTAAGAGTATGGATCTCTGATACACATTTAAATGTATTTCCCAAATGTATAAGGAAGATAGATTGAAATATTCTTTGATTTCCCTGTTAGACTGATTGTTCCAAGTTTATATTTCTTATACCACATTAATGTTTCTCACAAAACTCTAAAATTGTGGGTTTGGATGTAATTCCTAAAATTTTCCTGAAACAAATTACAAACATAGTTCATCATGTGAAATTATGATTTGTAGAGTTCATGTATCAGTTTGAAAGATCTTTCTGACAGACTTCTGTCTCTTAGCTGACATAAATAGTTATCATCCATTGGATGAACAAGCCAATAGGTAGGATAAGATGCTAAACATCTGTATTTCACAGGTTATTCTTTTGGCAAGGGAAATATTAAGACTTGAATATCTTCAGTTCTGTTCTAAGTACTTCACTCTGGCATGCTCAGCCCCAAACTTTTTTGAAAACTTTCTTCTACTCCTTGAGTCTTCTTCTGCATAGCAAAACTTCCTTTTGTGAAAATTGTTATCCAGTTCTATTCATAGATAAAGTCTGTAACTTTAATTTCCAGCATTACCACATTCAATCCCCAAACATATCATTGGCTCAAGAAATGTCACTATAACCTATTTTTTTAATGTCTACCTTTCTGACATCTCCCCGGAAAATAACTGAAAGCAGAAGACTTCTAACAATCAATAACACAGAAAGAAGATAAAAAGTGTTGATAATCTAAATAGGCAATATTGTGAATAAAGAAATGCATGATTCAGATATGACATAGACCACATGTGGTTGATGTAATACAGTGATTTGAAATACATCACCAATGGCTATATAGATACTAAATGAAATGTGTTCTCAAGCAGAAGGGGAAAAAGGAAAATTAAAACTATGGAAAAGTTTCACCTCAGGCTACTTCAATTTTGGAAACATAGACCAGTCTTCCTTTGATAACAAGTGAGACTGAGGTAAAACAAGAACAATAAACCCCAAGTGACAGTACTGGGAGATGCAAAACTAACCCTTGAGAGTAGAGTTATAATTTGACATATAGCAGACTTCTGTGAATATCACTGAAGCTTAACAGTGTAAGTAGACATGAGAGAATATAAAAAATATAACAAAGAAAACCCCTTGAGCAACGAGTTGAACATGTCGTGGTATCCAGTAGAAGCCAAATTAAGGTGAAGGCAATGGATTACATAAAGTTTCAGGAGCTGGTAAGCAACAGGAGAAGAGTAGATATCAACATAACCATTATTGTTGCATAATGAATTCCTCATTGCGTAAAATGTCTTCATGCAAGACAAAAATATTTTCTGCTTGGGCACATGTACGTAAGTCAATGCATTGCTAAAGTCATTGTTTATCAGTTTTTTCACAAATATATAGCTGATCGTAAGAAAGTATATCTCAGTTTAAAGTGCTGAGTTTAGCCCCACTGGAAAAGTACATGATGGGCAAGGATAACCATTTTAAAAAGGTATATTTGCAGTGGTATGGAAAAAATGTATTAAGCTCATGTTAGGACTGAAGTTGAGATAAATGAAAAAGATAATTAAGGAACAGGAGAATGAGGAACATACAAGCTCTGAGTTTGGGGGACAAAACCCAAAAAATATTGATAATTAAATAGGCAATATTGTAAATAAAGAAATGCATAATTCAGATATGACAAAAGAAAAATATCTGCTTTTCTCAAAATGTATTTCTCTAAGAAACCTTGTTTATTCTTGAGGCAGAGGCTGATAAAACAGCTGGATAAACTCTGCTGTGAGAATCCGGTAATCACAGATCAGGGTAGGTCTGCTCATTGGCCATTACGGAAGAACAGACAATGTAAACCCTCTTCCACATCATAGATCTGGACAGCACATCTGTCAGTTAAGAGGTGCGCCTTTTAATAAGGTGGTAAAACAATAGATGTCTGTAATAGGAAGAGCAGAACAGCACAAGAGCTGAACAGGCACAAGCCTGTTCTTTGAATTCATTTGGGATATTATTCTTTATATATTCCACCATCTCTAAAAACCTCATCAAGTTTCTTGTCAAAATCAAAATTTCCTATGGATTTTTTATTTTTATAATTTACTTTTATCATTTCTCTATTTGGTTTGTTGGGGCTTTTTTAATAGTGAGAGGTTTTTTAATTACTATTTTCAGCTTTATCTATGCCAACTTCTAGTTAACATTTTATGCCATCATTTTCTTTTACATATACCCTGTAGAACATTAACTGACAGCATACTCAGAATACCAGATGGTTCTTGCATTGCTTATTGCAGTTAATCTCAAATCAGTTTCCATCAGTTTTTCAAACCTATATAAAGAAAAATCTCTGTTCTGCCTCTAACAACATAAAGCATTCACTGTGTTATCCTCTGCTTCTTGTGCTTATTATGCAGCTGTGTTACTATTAAGAAAAGCTAGACAAAAGCTGATAAAACTATCCTGTTGAGAAGTTTACACTGTATTTAATGTGGTTCATAAGAAAATATCACTGTTGTTTATACAGCACTGAACTGTACTTGGGGTTTTAGAGATAGTAAGAAGACACAGAATTTGTCTGACAGTATGTAGAAACTCAAAGAAGAAGATCCAAGGGATGAAGAACAGGGTACAGCACAGGAGTTGAAGGAATGCCCTGAATCATCTTCCAGTAGTTAAAATCAGCTTCCAATCTAGTGGTGAATATTGACAGTTATCCTTGTTATTTGGTGTCAACAGTTGATTTTTAACATATATTGTAAGTATATGGAGCTTAGCACTGTTCGTAGGCTTTCATGGAAAATATTATATCTTATAAACGTAGGAGCACCATAAATCTGGAGCTGGATGGTGTGTGGGGGTTGGTGGGCTTTTTTTCCTTGGACACAGTTTCATTTTACTTCCTTTTTTTTTCCATTTGCACTGAGTTCAGTCTCTTTAACTATTTTTTGGAAGTAGTCACAGACAGATCAGGAAAATGAGCTGTGGCTTTTCCTTTGAAAGGAAGTACAGACCACGCTTTGGGGGAAGAGTGGTTAGTGCAGCTGGTGGAGGGATGGCACTGGTGCCCATTGGAAGGCAGGAGGAGAAAGAAGGCAGTAGCATATGAGAAGGGAAATCTAATCTTCCCTAAGAAGGAAGGGGTTTCAGGCAGGCAAAAGAAAGGGGGTTGTTCTTGGGAATCCCCTAGGGAAACTGGACTGATTTTGCTGTGTTTAAAGAAAATGTTTTCTTTGTGCTTTGTGGTCCACAGCATCTCCACATTTTACTGCACCTTGTAAGAAAGAAATCTTCCATGCGCACTTTTGACTTTGTGAAGATTCATGTAACAATAGCAGACAAGATTTTTTTTTTTGCATGACAGCACAATATAGAAAAACGAGAGGCTGAAGAAGAGTGCCCAGCAGCCTGCTTGGTGCTGGGTTTAGTGACACTGGTACATAGGTTGGTATCAAAATAAACCAAGGCTCTCCTGGCCCAGATCCTACTCCCATTCTCTCGTTGTTGATTATGTATAGTTAAACATAAAAAGAACGTTACACAAGTCTCACTGTGCACATGACAGAATGTTAAAATCCCCTATAACTGGGATTTTGGTTTCTGGATGACTTAGAAATTTCCATAAAACCCTAAATATAGGAACTGCGTAGCTCTTATTCCCATTGATTAAGACCTTAAAAATCCAATTCTGTTTTTGAAAGCAGTTAAATCACTTAAGCACTTTTATCACAAAGTTCCTTTCTAAACTATAGCATATTTTCAGTTTACAACTCTGGAAGGTGTGCATATTCACATTACCACCTGCACTGGATTTGGATATACATATTTATTACAATTCAATCTCCACTTGGAGCACTGCTCACAAAACTGCAGATGGAGAAAAGCTAAGATGACAGGACACAGATGAATGTTAATACCTTTGAACTTTTGCTAGCAATAGTCAGCTTTGATAGTAATACAATCTCTTCATTTGTCATGCTCAGTATATTGAAAAGTTGTTTTAACCATCTAAGTCTAACATCACCAGTCATAATCCATTCCAGAATCTGAGGAAAGCCATTGACTTTTTGCCCCCTCAGGCATCTTCATCTGCCTAGCCTGAACAAGAAAAAATTATCTTAACTTACCAGGGATTTCATAAATCTTTAATACTGTAATAATTGCAAAGTGTCACAAGAGCTCTTCTAGTATTTAAGGAAATTTAGCTTGAAATTCTTGCCATTGATGAACAAAAAAGAGGTTTTCTCTTTTTATGTGCTTTTCATCAGACCACTATCATATCATGATGACCACAAAAGAATAAACATAATTTAAGTAATACTCTTTATATTACTGAATGCACTGCTTATAAGTTGGCATTAAGGTGAGTGTCTGGGGAAAACTTAAGAATAGTTAACAACTATATTGTAATAAATTCTGCACATCTGCTCTGCTATATCTTTTTCCAATCTGTTTTCCTATCCATTACTCCTAAGATGATGCTCACTACAAATCCTTCTACATTTAGAGCTTGCCAGTTTTGTCACTAGATGAAAGTCTGGAGACCTCTGAGAATTTCCATCCATCTTTTTCAGAACTTGCTGAACATCAGTGAAGCAGATGCATCTTGGAAAAGATATAGAACACATCTACTACTATGTCCTTGAACATACTTATTATATTTTTGGTATTATATCATTCATCATTTATAAAATTCGGATTTTTTTCTTTCTTGAGTTCTCAAGAGATGTGTCTATTCTCCCAAATTTCATGAAATGTTGAAGTGGAAAAAATAATTTAAAACAAGCATGGTAAATAAGAAAAAAAAAATTAGCAATTTAATGCATAAAAACAGTATTAAAAAATCATACGTGAGTGGATAAAGAAAAATATTTCAAATGTCACAATATTTAATTAATTTATTAATGAAAGTACTCTGTCCTCAACATTAAAAGTGCTATTTACCTTGAGAAGGCAAAAACTGTGAGTAGCCAAGTGAGTAGAAAAGCATATCACACCATGGTATGCAATAAATCACCATAAAGATTAATGCCAAGCAAAGGCCATCAGTTATTCATTCAGATAATAAGTGTTATTTTATTTATATTGTTATTTATTGTGAGCACTTCACAAGTAAGAGTCAATTAGAAGTCATGGTGCTCTGAAAAGATAAAAAAAATCTACAGTCTTTGAGTAAAACATAATAAATTTTATTAAAATTAGTCCTTGATCAGTCACAATCAAGATTAATTAGGTAATTGTACAAGGGAACATATGAACTAAGGAATCATAATTTAACAACAAAAAGCAATTTAGAGGAAGAAGAAAGGTATATCTAATGTTTTTTCTACATTATGTAGACAATATCATTCCTGCCATGACTTAAATTAACAAATTTGTTCCCAGGACAAAGAAACGTAGTCAACAAGTATATGACTGAATGGAACAATAACTTAAAACTTATTTTATTGCTCATGCACATATCAGCTGCACTGTTTTTAAAAAATGGTTTTGGCTGCAGAAAACCTCCAGTATAAATGTGAGGTGATATCATCTGTTCTAATTCCAAATGTATAATAAGTACTTTAAAAGTATAAAGACCTAGTTCTAGACTTAAAACTGAAGCAAACAAATAAACAGAAACCTTTGGATGGGCAAAAATGCAACAATGTTAGTCTGGTAAATGGTTCTCTGATGCTGGCAAACCCTGGAGACCAACCAGCATGTGCCTGTACACACATTCATACATGAAACTTTCACTGTTTAGACCAAGGTGGCCATATCCAAACTGACTCTTCAGAGGAGGTCCTAGCTTTTGATATATTCTGAGTTGATGCTAAGGACTTTTCAGGAGACAACAAGTTGGTCTGGGCCAAAAACTTTTTCTTGGATGTTAGTTACAGCAGCCGAGCAGTGTAAGCTGTCTTCTCTGGGAATGGTCTCTTATAGCCACTAAGACGCACATGACTTCTCTGAGGTCTGTGTGTAGTTCTCAGGGGAGCCCTTTTCATTTTGTGGCCCCAGTTAAAGCACTAGAGAGAGGTTCATCTCACTTAGATTTAGACCCCAGCTGTAGCCTATTTCTCTGTGCTCTACAGTAAAGTGATGCCTTAGGGAAGCAAGTCATCTCATCCCAGCACAAGTAGGATGAATTTCAGTAGGATATCTATCTATAACCTATATAAAACCTATAGACAAACAGAAGACAACTAGCTTAGGCTAGATATCCAATCTAGCAATTAGGCAGACATATATACCACCTGTAACCTCATTTACCTAAATGCCAATAATGAGGTAAACACAGAGAATATCTGAGACAGTTAATATTGTATGGATATGTGGCATAAATATGACTCTGTGTTGCATACACAGGTGAAGTTTCAAGACAGTAAAGTGTCTTATAATACACAACGCCAAGTATTATAGAAAACTGTGGATAAACTGACTCATGGGCAAAGTTGCACTTCTGTAACTGCTGTATGACCCAACATAATTTAATAAGACCATCAAGTTCATCCTTCACCCCAGGACTGCCAAGGCCACCACTAAACCATGTCACTAAGGGCCTTATCTACATGTTTTTTGAACACTTTGCGGGACTGTGGTTCCACCAGTTCCCTGGGCAGCCTGTTCCAATGTCTGATCACCCTTTCAGTGAAGAAATATCCAACTTAAACCTTTCCCGGTGCAGCTTGAGGCCATTTCCCCTTGTCATGTCGCTTGTTACTTGAGGGAAGAGACTGACCCCCACCTCGCTACAACCTCCTTTCAGGTAGCTGTAGAGAGTGATCAGGTTCCTCCCTGAGCCTTCTCTTCTCCAGACTAAACAACCCCAGTTCCCTCAGCCACTCATCCTAGGACTTGCACTGCAGACCCTTCGCCAGCTTCATTGCCCTTTTTTGGACCTGATCAAATCTTTTGTTCTTGAAATTATTTAGAAATAGGCAGAGAACAATACCAGATGCAGGCTAATTTATAGTAGAAAAATGAGTGCAAAATCTCACTATTCTTTTGCTGAAGTGCAGAAAAGCCATTCATTAAAACCATATTACTGAGTTGCTGGCAATAAGAAGGGGCTTGGATTTCATGACCCAGCAGATTGCCTTAATTCATATATTCATAAAAAGTATGATTTTATGTAGACAGAGTTCTGTATCTTCTCTTCATTCCTTCTGCCCCTGGATGTAACTATTTCAATATTAATATTTGATTATACATAGAAATTGGCTATATTGATTTCATTTTAGGTCCTCATCAGAACTAACAACCAGATAAATATGATTGAATTACATGAGTGGTCTACACTTCATGAGTCAAAAATAAAATTAAAGTTCAATTAACAGTGTTATTGAATTAAATACAGGTGTTCAAGTGCAGTCTATCAGATATTACATGTGCTTGTAGTGATGAAGGCAGGTGTAGTTTCATAATATTTCATTGCTTAATTAACAGGCTTATTTTTTATTGAGTGGAATAGCATAAAATTTGTAACGGTTACTAATTGTTGCTAAATAATTCTTTCAGCACAATTTCCAGGCCTTTAAAGGAAATTAGTTGATTTGCCTTTAGATGTCTTTCTGTTAAACCCATTATGGCTTAGTATTCCTCACTTAGGTTCTTTTGTTCAGTCTTTTGTGACCAAGAGTGACTTTGGTGAGACACTGTGGCAGAAATCTACACTGTCTTCCAAAAAAATGCCCCCAAATTGTCCTCTGAATGAAACTTGCTCTCAGTGTATGTTTCGAACATGGTGACAAACATAGCAGAACTCTTCTTTCAGACCTATATTCCCAGGGACATTCAGTGATAGTTTGTTGACTCTGCAGATTCTTTTCTGTATCTATTCTGCCTGCAGTACTCACAGAGAACCTGGGGCTTCCATCAGTCAGACATTACTCAAGTCCTTTCTGCTTCTCTGACTGGCATTGCTGCACAAGCTGTGGGATACTCAGTGTGCTGGGGTGTGTTTGTACTCACTGGCTAGGAGCATCCTGCGGACTGTCTATGGTGAACAGTTCCCAGACACAGCCTGCCTCCCTCAAAGTGCCTGCTGTATTGTGCTACACAGTTGGCTTAGGTGCCCACTGCTCCACACAGTGTTTGCTGCAGTTTGTTCTAAGGGTAAGGATAGCAATCATGTGTTGAGCTGTTGGGGTTTTTTAGTTATTTTAACAAAAGTGTAAAATCTGAGCTTTACACTTGGTCTGTTTTTCAGTTTAATTCTCATAGAAAACTATTCTAGACTTCATGTGAGACAATATGGGAGCAGGTTTCTGTGATGATCCCTAAGAATGAACATTTTCTTTTTAATCTGAAAAGCAAATGTTATATAAACTACCTGAAGCTGCTTAGCTTTCTAGGCAACATTCTCAGTGTTTTGCAGCAAACAGCCTACCTCCTGGAAGGCAAAAACCCACGAAATTCCCACCCAGTACGGATGGGAATGATGATCTGCTATATGCCACTATCACTCACTACCATCAAGGAAACCACAAAGCAGGCACATAAGCTACTTAACAAATAATTAAAATTGTTGGAAAGATGCTATTGTTAAGACAGAAGCTGATAAATCAGACAAACTCTCAAAGGTGTTACAACCCCTTGAGTATTCCCTGGTACAGTAAATAATTAACACCAAATGTAAGTCTTGCTGCATGACAAAAACAAATGGAGTGTAATAATACTGAAGGCAAAATAATATGTCTGTATTTCTTTTTTCTTGACAGGTGCAACATTATTTTGCAAAGCTGAAAGTTGGGTGTTCAGGGCAGCTGAAAGATTTTGAAAGTTTTAGTCCTTCAGAAGCATAATCTTCCCAGAAGAATAAATAGCCCCAATTTCAGCTTTCACATAGTAAAGGTGACTTATTTTAAGCATAAATAGCACCTTTGCAATTACATAAAAAGAAAGTGATCCAGCCCAAGCCTTTCATGCATCACTTCCTAATTGCAAACTAAGGTATATTTATGACACCATTAATAACACAAGTAATAATTTGGTTGCTTTTCTTTCAGTAAATGATTATTTTATCTTTTGAACTAACTACTGAAACTATTAAAGTTTGTCTCCCAGGCTTCTCTTCCAACATATATGTGGCTCAGATTGAAGTATTCAATCACTAATGCTCAATAATAAAAAATTATCTAATTAGCTTATATTAACATATTAAAAGTATAAACAGTTGTTAATAAATTCAAAATCAAATAAAATTTTCCACGCTTGTGAATTTATTTCCTTTGACTATTTGGCAAGCAATAATCACAATGCACTAAATAGTAATGAGAAGAGCTCCTAAACCCCTGATTAACTCGGCATGAAGCATTGTTCTGTGCAGAGTCACAGAAGATAAAACTTGGTCTATCCAGATCTAAACCCTGCACTGTGAGTAAAACTAACTCTGAATGTGCTGAACATAATTAGAAATGTCTTTGCATGATGAGTCCCCATCAGTCTTTGAGTAGTCAGGTGGACTAATCCATGCTCCCTTTTCTTCTTGCCTGCCCGTGGCAAGGGCGTTGGAACTGGATGATCTTAAGGTCCTTTCTAACTATAACTATTCTATGATTCTATTATTTACCTGTAAAAATGTGCTGATTTTGCAAGTGTTATGGTAAAACTGATGAACCTTTTGCAATACAGAGTTTGCACCTTCAAATACTACCTATCCAGGAAAAAGACCTCTGGCAATGGGAGATCTTCATGCCCTTTGCCTTCAGTTTGTGGTGACTAAAGTCAGCAATAACCAATCTGTATTTTATTAAGTTGGCACATATGTCCAAATAGCATTGAGTCAATACTTCTAATGATGATAAGACAAGCCAAGTTGTGTTTGTGAGTTGTGATTGCTCCCTTTCTTATACTGAATCTTCAAGCTGTTTCTGCACTGATACTTCACTCTAGTCCTTTCCTCCTAGAACAATACTCACCAGTAGGATTGTCCTGATCAAAACAGCTAAGATGGAGCCCCAGTATACAATGAAGTGTTATATATATACACAAAATTTTCACTGGTTGAAGTGGCAAATGCATCTGTCTAACTTCAAAGGCTAAACCAACAAGTTCAGATCCACATTCTTTTCAGATTGACCTTCTTTTTCAGTCAGTGTCACTGGGTTCTTTCCAGCATGGTATAGATCATAGGACTGTAAGATAAGTCTTTGAAGTAGGCTCTGACTCCTCCGGCTTGTCATGGGACCTACATAAAAAAAATGCAGTTTTCGTACTTTGCTTTTTCCTCAGAAATCCTAGAATTCATATTCATTATTGTGGTTCCACATTTTGTAAAAATAAAAAGCCTGACACGCTGCAAATCAAACCTCATATGTAATTACCAAGTGGATGTTTCATTTATTCCAACCAAAATATCACAAGACATTGTGATATATAGTAAATTAAATGTGCATAATAAATCAATACTGATTAGTGAGCAAAACATTAGAAAACACATAAAAAGATAAACTTTTATTAATATGAGCAGACATGACAAATAAAAGAATTCTGTATCTGTAGAGACAAAGATTTCTATCCTGGGCTGCCCTAGCAGTGATAAAGAAACACAGTATTACAGAAAAATGGAAAAGTTCTTAGTCATTATCTCAAGAAAAGGCTTAGATATAAATTTTTTGATATCACAAGTTGAGTTAGGCTCAAAAAAAAATTTGGCAGTTTTGAAAAATGTATACCTTTACAAAAAGACTTGGAGAATTGGCTGATGATTCAGTTTTCCTTTCTTGTAAGTTTATAGTTTGAGATACCTTATGGAAATCTCTAGAAAGCTCTGAACACATTTCTCTGAAACCAAGCCTTCTTGTGATGTTTTACCTTCACAGACAGATCTGTAGTGTCATCAAAATCACTAGTCACTGGTTTAAAACAGTAACAATAAAGGTAAGTATTATCTATCCCTTATGCACTTCCCACTCCCACACTGACACCAAGGAAACTGAATGAACTTATATATGTTTTGCTACCTCTCAAGCCTAGAAAAATGCAAGCAGTTGAGAAGGTGCAACTAAATTCTCCTTATTCCTATTTCCTACATGTCTAAAATATCCTAAACCAATAAGAATATATAACTAAAAAAAGCTTCATTTTAAAGAATGGAAATATGTTCAATTTTTTTTGTATATAAACAATCATTGACATAG
Organism: Psittacula echo; assembly: GCF_963264785.1. NCBI lineage: Eukaryota > Metazoa > Chordata > Aves > Psittaciformes > Psittacidae > Psittacula > Psittacula echo. The sequence continues at coordinate 88,275,063 of NC_137738.1, read as the reverse complement.
TTACTGTACAGTGTCAAAATAATACTAAATAAATGCAATTTTTTTCTTCAAAACAGTGCTGAATGGAAAGAAAACTTGATGAGTGGACTGGGAAGAAGCCATACATGACACATGGTCTAAAGTCCTTACTTCACTTCTGTTTGTTAGCAATGAGTTTGTTTTGGCATGCAACACCATCGTTGAATGTTCAACGTTAAGCACCCCGCCATGGCAAAACACCAAAGCTATTAAAATGTCTTTTATCAACACATTTACATCCATATTTAAATTTGGATACTTAATTCTTGGGCCTTATCATTAAAAAAAAAAAAAAAAAATTAAATTTGTTTGACGCAAATTCTTACTCAAGTGAATACTTGCATTGTGGACATGGAAATTCCTTGCCTTTCAGGTAATCCTTTAAAATACTTCAAAATGTTAAATTTTAAGTCTATAAATAAATAAGAAACAGGATCACAGAAATCTTTCAGTTGATATAGTTTAGATACAAATCCCTTATGTTAAAGTCTGCTACAATTTATAATGCCTTCCATAAAATTATTAATGTTTGACTGAAAGCTCAGTAAGGCTAGTTGTTCCCTGACTTTACCAGGAACACTATTCTGATACAATTTATATTGCAATGGCTATGCACTGTAATATAAACTGTAATGACTTATTACCTTCCTGATAGCTGACTTATCTCTATTATGTTAACCTACAATGGAGATCTTTTACTGTAAACTTTTCTCCTAAGCAAAAGTAGTCTATGAGCATACTTCTTCACAAGTTCCTCAGTAGTGGTTGCATAACCTGATATAAGCAAATTAGAGTTTATCAATCAGTTTCCACTACTTTCAGTGATAGATCAATGAAACAAAAAGCAATCTAATATTTTTGGTTTTCATATTCTTTTCTGGCTTGAGGCTGATTTTATTATTTCTTTATACAAAAAGCACAGAGATCATGTAGATTACTGAAATTTGATAATTCCCAAATATACTTCCAGTTTATACTGAATTTTGTCCCATTTTTGTTGATATAAATAAACACTACATCAGTATATTTGGCAATTCAGTAGTCTTGTTTAATTAAGTTCTCCAGAAGAAAGAAAACACTTGGTATGGAAACAATGTTTTTGCAGAATGTTTATGATTATTTCCTTCATCTTAGAAGAGCCCTTATACAGGCAATTAGGATTTTTGCTGTTAAGTAGTTTGCATATTAGATAGATTCAGTAATTGAAATAGTCTTTTGTGATAAAAAGTGACTCTTCTTTGCAGCTTATACAGTACAAGTACACTGGTTGTCCTTTGCTACTAACAAAATCTTTTTCTATGAGATGATTTTTAAGGCTCTGATGGTAGATACAGTTCAGTAACATCTGATCTTTTTTTCTACATTATTGAAAATATTAAGGGGTAAGAGGCTTTTTACACATTTTACTAATCTTTTTTACCTAAAAAAAAAAAATCACAGAAAATAAAATTTTCCAGATTTTACTCATACTGTAGCTCTTTCACTTTTCAGCAGCTATTTTAGAGTGTCCACCAGAAATGACCATAGCAGTCCAGCTATGAGCTCACAAATATTGACCTGTGAAGATATAGGATTTAAATACACCAACTTTCAAATAAATTCTCCTGATCCCTTATTCTTCACCCACTATCTTCTGTCTCTCCGGATTAAATCCAAGTGCATTTCAGGCATGTGGATTGATGACTGTGAGTGACAGTCTGGAGGTGCAAGAAAATGATCTCTCATGCCACCACCCAGAGTACAGCAGGGCAGTTAGGTGGTAGGTCAGGGCTACATCTATGCGTCAAAGCAACAAAACTCCTGACTGAGAAGGAGAGAGCAGCCCAGAAAATTTAGGGGTCAGTGTGCTCTCAACTGGTGTCATTTCTGCAGGGAAGGAGTGTGCTGGGTATGGTTTCATTTACAAAAGCAGAGCACTCACTTTAGTCCTAAATAAACTTATGATTATTGAAAATTATCTCCTCCTATCCAGTTAAAAATTTCTTATGCTGCACAACCTGAGCATTTATGATTTCTGAGAATTTTTTCTCCCTACTAGTTGTTGTACATAGAGTAGTAACCATAAGTCTATCCAGCTCATCCAGTATCTATTAGGGAACTCCTGGACCAATAGATGTATAGAAATGTGCATTTCTGTCTATACATAATGAATATATCTGCACATGTATCTTCCTTTTTCCGAAGTAGGAAGCTACAAACATAAAACACAAGAATAATTTGTAAATAGAATACATATAGATTCCCAATTCTTTTTCTTTATGGTTTCTTGCATTCCTGTGCCACCACCAGATAGTGCTTTGAAAAAGAAGAATATTTTCTCTTTATTGCAAAGAATTGCTCTCCTGAATAGTGGACTGTGGAACCCAATCTTGAGTCGATGAGTTACTGCATCCTTGTCAGGAGGATGGAAGAAACAGATAAACCAGATTCTTGTTCCTCAGCAAGGTCTACAGCTTCTTGTCTATTTCTTTAGTGAAAATTACATTCGTCTCCCTGGCACTGTATGAGGAATCCAGTCCTGCCAATGCATGGGTACACAGAATGTATGCTTACCAAAGCAGGTCCCAGACACTGGTCTCTAGATCTTATTCAGGCTTCTTTAAGATGACAACTTTGGATTACAAAATCTGAATTTTCATGAGTTCATAGATTTAGATCTATTCCTGAAGTTTCGCTTGTGAAAAAAAAAAAAAAAAGTAGCACATGTACTTCCCTGAAAATATATTGCCTGTGTTATAGCTGTGTAACACCCATGGAATCTTAGCTTACAACTATTTCAGTTTACTCAGTAAGTAGTTTTAATTTGGAAGGGTATGCTGTTTATTTAATTTAAGTAAAATGCTTTAAGCAGAAAGATACACTTTGTAAGAAGTACAGAATTTCCTTTTTTTTTTTTTTCCCCCCAGTTTCCTTGAAATCCTTACAGATCTATTCTGGTTAGTCAGGAGCACTATGTACAGCAATTTCAGTAATACAAGATAAAAAAATGGGTATGCCTACAATACGTCTGCTTCTACTTCTGTTGTTATGAGTAGGAGCTTGCTTTCTTTTTCACTTACCTGGAAGCATATAAAGTATGCTGTTTTTTCGACTTCTGCACACCTTGCTTCTATAGGAATAGTACTACAATAAACATTCACAATGTCATTAATCTATAGGAATAGTACTACAATAAATATTCACAATGTCATTAATCTATAGGAATAGTACTACAATAAACATTCACAATGTCATTAATACACACATATAAGTCTGAGAGCATACACATATAAGTCTGAGAGCATTTTACCCAAATAAGTTCTGTAATGGCTTCCTGTAATGTTTTGTATTTTAAGCAAACTAAGCAAGCTGAAACTTAAATAAGAGACAAATATGAAAGATAATTTCTGAGGTACTCACCATCAGAATTAGGCTTAGTTATTGAACTACTCAGAACAATGTAATGGGTCAGGCTCTGCCATGTATTTTCTGTTTGTGTTAGGTTTGCACTCAAAGCAAGGGGACATAAACTATATAATGGTAGTAAGAATAAATCAGATCATTCACTCTTAATTAGACAAATTTTAAATACTCCCTTAAAGCAGCTTTCAACAAATCAAGTTTTGAAAGGAACTTTAATTTTTATTTGTGCAATCTTTTGAGTACATTAGGGGGTTTTTGTGCAAAGATGCTTGTCTCATTTTGATTGAAGTAATTCCCAATTTCAGATTTTCATCCACTTCTCTGTCAGAAAAGAGTGCAACAACTTATTTCATCAGGAAAAAGGAAAAGTTGAAAAAGTCAAAGTTCCTTTTGGCCACTGGAAAAAAGTGTTCTTAAAAGAATGAAGATATTTACCTTTTCAAAGCTTACACTTTTATAATTAATATATTCCCTGTGCTTCCATTTACTTTATCAGAATTATTTAAAGTTCAAAAATTAGTTATTGCAAAATTAGTCTCATCTGTCTTATATGTTATCACACTGGTACATTATAGAATTACTACACTGCACTTTTCAGGTTTTTTTCCTGAAATAGTTATTCATGATTAAAAGTTATTGTCAAAAAACTTCTGCTTAGGCTGTATGGAAACTCCTGTCACTGGAACACTATTATCCTTTGAGTGACCCCACTGCTTATTAACTTCTATAGGTAAATACTGGCATGAAAACCAACTAGAGGATTGAGCCCACTCTTTACCTCTATGGCACTTCAGGGGTGAATCCCAGCTCTTCTGACTGTTTTATTGTTGCTTTATTGACCTTTAGCTGCTTCATTGCAGTTCCTCTGGATAGCACAGACCATCAGCTCACCCTCACCAAAATACAGTAGCTTTAGCTAGGATCTGGTCCTGTGTTTCCCCCTCAAAATGAAGTTTTGTGTTTAAGATTCAAAATGATATGCAGCAATGGAGCCTTTTCTCAGGCCTCAGGCCCCAGGCCCTACACTTCTGCCAGTCTCTCTCTGGTTGCCACAGTTGCAGGGCCACATCAGGGAAAGCTAGAAGGACCCTAGATTCCAATTCTCCAGGAAACTGGGCTGCATTATTTTCAAGTAGTACTTTTATAATACTTTAGAACAGCCTGTGTACTGCTAGGGATAATGGTATTTGTCTGGGTACCTATCTCTGCTGTCTATTCAGGCAAGTGTTTGGATTCAGCCAGCTGTCCCTTTTGGCCAAGAGGCTCCCTACTTGCCAGGCCTCTGTCACAAAAATCCAGAAACAACTTTTCCCCACTTAATTAGGTTACTCGTACAATGTGCTTTGCTCCTAGGTGGCCTTCACATCCTTCTCCCCTGACTTTGCACATTTATAGCGCAAACCATTGCTGGCTGACAGCAGAGTCACCAACTGACAGCTGTTCAGCCATTCCTCCTCTCTCCCCTTGTCCCTCATTACACCTTCTTCCACCTCTCAGCTGTCACCAACTTTCCCTGAGCTATTCCAGGGAGATGAGGAGAAAATTAACTGTGTCATTTTCACATAACATCTTTCTACCATCATAACCCTGGAAATGTTATCTCCATACAATTGCAGTGAATTTGCTTGGGTGTAACTTCATTTATTTAAACAGACCTACATCTGATTGACACATGCAAGTACGTGAGGAGAATCTTGGCCTACACCTTTGTCATTGTGAGTTATTTAAAATGTAAGAACATTATTTACTACTTCAGTTAAATAGGGATAAATATAAATAGACACAGATTGCTGTTACTTCTCCCCAAGAATACAGAATTAATGACCTCTGACCAGATAGTCTTGGCTTGTCTTGGGCTGATTTGGTGGAGGTTTTGGGGACAATATGGACAAAGCATTTTATTGAAGGAAAATATTTTGACTAGTTAAGTTTTAAATTTGCTACAAAACTTCAGTTACAGGTTATTTCTCAAATAATAATGCAAAACTTTTTTTTTTCCCCCTAGAAAACTCTTTCAGATGTGACCTGTAGAACATCAAAGGGTTTTTCCTGATGTTTGCTGTGTTTCTGATGGGATCCATTCAGTCCTGAAGGACTCTGAGACTGTGGAGCTCATTTGTTCCTTTGTTGCATTCAAAATCCTGATAAAGGTAAAAAGAAACACATTATATGCAAAGCTTATTGCTAAGTGTAGATGAAAAGTTCACAGTCAAAATAAAGTATTACTATTATTTTAGACATAATTTAATGGAAAGAGAAAGAAAAAGGAAATAAAAATTTAATTCCTTTATAGGAAAAGTCTCAACAACAATGCAATTAAAGTTGTTATACTCAGGTTTCCTTGTGTCTGTACCCTGCTTTTAAGTTGTGGCACCTAAGATACAATGGGTTTTGCTTTCTGGCTTTACAGGATTCATTTACAGTGAATGGCTTTACGGCAGCCCCAGTCTTTCACCAGGAGAAGTATGGCTTTGGTACTGATTGCTTCTGTCTCCATTCTCTAGGGTCCACATGCATAATTTTGTATACTTCCAGATTCTTTTTATTTCTTATTATGCCCAGAGGTTTCATCTCAAAAATTAGTATACAATCCATTTTTTTTGTTGTTTTTCTTCTTTTGTGCCAAAGACAGCTCTTTGTAGTTACTCTGCATTAAAGACAGTTCCTCATATATATTGCTGAACTCCCAATTTCAAACACAAATACTTGAAATTTCCTATTTTACTGGCTCACTTGCCATTCTTTCTCTTACCTCTATGCAGATTGTATTAGCTGACCTACTTATGCTTGTTTGGTCTTTGTATCTCAGTGATGAAATATTTTATTTTTACAATGAAAAAATCAAGGTAAGAATGACTTCTCCAGCTATGTTCATAAAGGTGGCTCAGTATATGAAAATATACAGAAATTGGCTAGTATCTTTCACAGAGAATTGCTGCTTAGTTCATGTACTTAAAAATAAATCACAGTCTAAGTTTACTTGTAAAGCAGTGACGCATAATTAATTGCCCATGAGTGATCAGTACCTTCCAGATTAATATCAGCAATATGACAAATAAAAGATGATAGTAGATATATACAAAATGTTAATAAACATTAAAAATTTCCAAGCATTTTTCTTGCAACTAATCTCCCTTCTTCTAATCATACACACACACAGAATGACGTGCAAACATGTTCCTTCCCTTGTGTCCATGCAGGGTTACACGTGCAGCCCCTACTTTGTTTCCCCACTTTGCACACTACACACTTTCGTCTCCTGCTGGATATGTGGATACTCCTGGTCTGCACGTGCCCTTGCAGATTCCCACAGCCCACTGGGTCTCACGCTAGTACAAAATACCTCACTAAGTAAGTCCCACAGGCACATCAAAGAGTGGCTTTCCATGTGTGCTTTTCATCCCCACACCCCCAGTTCTGCACGAGTGGCTCTTGGTGTCCCATAGGAAAGCTGTGGTGCTGCATTGCAACTTTTGGCAATGCCACACATGACTTTGGCCACTGCTGTTTCCACTCCAAGGTCTCACCCACTGTTACAATTTTCTGTGCTTCATTTGTACTTCTTTTCCTGCTGACCCTTTCTTTGTTTCAATCACGTTGAAATTCCCTGGTTAGCCTTTAATCCTGCTGGTGGTCATCTTAGACTTTTAACGGCCAGCCTAGGGCAAACGTCCTCCAGACAATTCACTGTACTTGATCCACACAGTGTCTGCATTGACATGCTAATCTTTACATGTACTCCTATCTAGGCCACTCACCAGCAGTGGCCATGCAGGATGCTGTACCTTTCCATGCTCCAGGAAAAAAATTAATTTGCTTTTAAATATCTCTCATGGTCCTTCCAAAAAAATGTTGGTACTCCTACTGCAGTCCATACAAAAGTGTGTGAAATGCTGTAAACACAGAAGCAATAGCTTTGTGTCTCCAGCTTTCATACATTATTGATTAGAGTCATGTTTATATATGATCTTCCAAATATACTGTCTTATGCCAAATACTACTACCAAATTTATCCCACCTAATTGCATTTATACTATTGCTAAATGCTCTATTTTCTATAAAAATGTGTTTGATTTTTTATCAGGGACCATATACATATATATATAATTTTGTCTAGAGAGTAAAACTTAAAAATATTGAAGAGAACATATAATATACTAAAACAAAACCATACGAAATAAGAAGATAATCTGTTTTGAATTTCAGTATTTACTTAGTATTATATAGTATTTACAGAACTATCAGTGCTTTTTTTTTCATGCCTGCTTTTCTTGACTGTTGATTAGTTGCCACATGCCCAGATAAAGCCAGAAACTTCTAGAAGCTGAACTGGGGCTTTTAAGTTTTTGCATATTAACATGTAATTTTTCTTTTTTAGCATCTTTTAAAATGTATTCATAGCACCAATTCTGATACTATAAGGTTCAGTGAGATTTGTGTCAGAGAAATTATAAATTTTACTGGCTCTGTGAATAGCTGTTGATGGTACTGAACTAATAAGACCATGAAAAGACTACCAAGCAGAGGTACACAGAACAGGAAAAAGTGATAGCTACAAAGTCTTCCATTTCTTCCACAAAACTGTTTTTGGGGGCTTTTTTAATGTCTCAGAAGTCCTCATCCCTTTGGATCAGAAAAAACGATTTTAGAGAAGCTGTTACTGAGCTAGTTATGTAAACTAACTTTTGAAAGAATTCAGGGATATATACATCCTCAGCCTCTCCGGGCAACTTGCTCCAGGGCTTCACCACTCTTATGGTCAAAAACTACTTCCTTGTACCCAGATTCAAGTTCACATGCTGCAACCTGTGACCAGCACCTTTCACCCTGTGCCTCTGGAAAGAGTTTGGTTCTGTCTGCTATATAACCCACTTGTAGGTAGTGAAACATATGAGACAGACATATCCATAGTCTTCTCTTCTGAAGGATAAACCCAGCTCATCCAGCGTCTCTTCATACACCCTGTGTCTTAGTTCCCTAGCCTTCCCCTACAGCAATCAGCTCCTTCCAGCCAATTTCCCCCGGTTTATATAATAGGCATCCTAAGAATAAAACTCTGCAGTTTTTCTAGATGAATGCATTCCTGAACAGATCAGTTTTACAGAATCTAGAAAGTATAGTGTGCTAGTGCTGTTTAAAATCTGATGTTTGAAGAGCCACAAAATACTTTCTGGCTTCTAAGAGCCACTGACCATCCAAAAGGCAAAAAGGATTTTCCTTGTCAATTGTAAATCCAAATGTTACTTTCATTTTATTATCAATATTATCAAAATTATAAGGTGGATTATTACAAAACTATCTTTCAAATTTTGCTGGGTTTTTAACTTCTCCCTCTTTATCACCAAACAGTAATAACATACAAGAGCTTCTGCAACTTCCATCTCATAAGATGAATCAATTCTTGCATTAAAAAATTTGTGACAAATCATAGAATCATAGAATAGTTAGAGTTGGAAAGGACCTTAAGATCATCTGCTTCCAACCCCCCTGCCATGGTCAGGGACACCTCACACTAAACCATGCCACCCAAGGCTCTGTCCAACCTGGCCTTGAACACTGCCAGGGATGGAGCATTCACAACCTCCCTGGGCAACCCATTCCAGTGCCTCACCACCCTCTCAGTAAAGAATTTCTTCCTTATATCCAATCTAAACTTCCTCTGTTTAAGTTTGAACCCGTTACCCCCTGTCCTGTCACTACAGTCCCTAATGAAGAGTCCCTCGCCAGCATCCCAATAGCCCCCCTTCAGATACCGGAAGGCTGCTATGAGGTCTCCACGCAGCCTTCTCTTCTCCAGGCTGAACAGCCCCAACTTTCTCAGCCTATCTTCATACGAGAGGTGCTCCAGTCCCCTGATCATCCTCATGGCCCTCCTCTGGACTTGTTCCAACAGTTCCATGTCCTTTTTATGTTGAGGACACCAGAACTACACACAATACTCCAAGTGAGTCTCACAAGAGCAGAGTAGAGAGAGTAGAGGGGCAGGATCACCTCCTTCGACCTGCTGGTCATGCTGCTCTTGATGCAGCCCAGGATACTGTTGGCTTTCTGGGCTGCGAGCGCACACTGCTGGCTCATGTTCATTTTCTCACTGACCAGCACCCCCAAGTCCTTCTCTGCAGAGTTGCTCTGAATCTCTTCTCTGCCCAACCTGTAGCTGTGCCTTCTACCCAGGTGTAGAACCTCGCACTTAGCGTGGTTAAACTAATCAGTTTTATACATCAAAAAAACTATGTTGGATAAATCTTCCAAATAGCTTTGTCTCAAAATTTTCTAGTCTGCTGTCAATACATAATGCTATCACTTCATGAGTTTTTTGAATATGAAAGATGTGAAGGACAGAATTATTATTGTCTTGGAGTATTTTTTTTGGGAAATATTATTTTGCATAATTCATGAAAAGTATCTTCTTAAAGAAGCAGCCTGAATTGGGAATAAGGGCCTGCACCTTATTGTTTAAATCCCTGTTTGTTGGGGTTTTTTTTTTTAATGTGATCTCAAGAAAGTATTGGTATTTTTTAGAATTAGCTGTCCAAATCCACTCAGATTGTCAGAAACTGGTCATGAGGATGTGTGTGCAAAAATTCTGACAGCATTATCAAATACTATATTGAGATTCTCTGAGTCTTTCATTATTTTGACCATATGTCATACTGGGGTAAATGGGAGCATAGAATTTCAAAATAGATTTTTCTCTTTGCATCAGGAGAGAACACAAAACTTCACTTCTTAGTGGGAAAAAATTGCATGGCTTTGAAGGATAATAAAAAAGAATTCTAAATACTTCCATCATTCATTTTAATATGAAGTGTCTTCTCACTGGAAAAACTTTGAATCAAAACCTCAAATTTTATGTTTTTTCTCATTAGTTGATTTTTAATCAAGTTTGGTTTAGATTTAGAAGATTTATTGGCTTTCCTCAGTTTAGAAATAATTAAATCATATCCCTCTATTATTACCTCTGGGTTAAAAACATTCCCTTCTGCCTCCATTAGGCTTGTACCCAATTGCTCACATCTTTCCTCACTGGCAGTAATTGCTTCATGCAGAGAGTCCAGCTGTTAGGCCATAATATCATTGTCCCAATCTATCATATTCAATGAGTTCTGGAAAGTTAAATCACTTCTGAAGCTTACATTGAGGAGATATCTAAAGATAACTTTGCATATATAGGACAAGATGCTTTTACTGGTAAAAGTGCTGTTCTGATTTTCAGCAATCCCAAAAACTAGTTTCACAGATATCCTACATGGAAAAATAAAACTAACCAAATCTCTTGTTTCAGTGTGTGAAAACACTAATTTTGTGTTGCAGTCATGGAAACTGATATTCTTGCATATTTTATTTACAAGAAAATGTTGTCTCTTTTACTACAGAAGGCAAATCTTTCAGGGTTTGCTGAGGCCAGTCAGCCACATTGTAATTTACTTAATTTGACTGGAGTCAAAATCAGCAATGACGACTTATTTTATATGGTTTTGACCCCAAACTTGACATGCATGGATTTTTTTTTTTTATTTGACCTGCTTTGATATTAAAAAGTGATATAATTTATTCACACTTAATATTGTTATTTTTGTTTCCTAAAATAATTACTTTAGTGCTAATGTTCCAAGTGAAAAGTTAAAATTGATTGGATGGCCAAATTCTGATCTTGTGAAAAGTGATTCCTAAAAGTATTGATTGTAAAATATTTTCAAAGGCTTTATATTTTAAGACATCACGACATACGAGTTATTGTTATTATCATTATTATTAAATAAGTTTAAGCAGCACTAGATTTTTACTGTAACGATGTATTATAAGTTTACAAAAAATGTCATATCTTAACCTTTATAGAACTAGGAGATGACATATTGCTCACTTAATATTCTTAGCTCACACTGTTGAAGACCTAAGGCAGCTTGTCATCTGAGGTGTATTAACCAGCATGACAGAGACTATAGGGATATTTTGACACATGTCAAATCAGGGTAATAGCTGTATTACCCAGGCAGCATAAGGAGTTGATTATGAAATTCTACTGTATACAAACCTGTCACCATCTGGAATACAATCTGAATTTTTACAGAAAAGTTGGGGATTTTATTTTTGTAAGTACAAATTACTTGTAAAATGGTATCACATATAACTCAGACTACGTATACCTATACTTTAAGTATAGAATTTGAGAGTAAAGAATTTGATGATTTGCACCAATGGTATTATTGTTCAGAAAAAGACAGATTCCTGGTTGGATGATATCCCTGAATTTACTGTGAGAAATGAGCATGCTGAACTCCTATGCCTTATATATACACAAATACTTGAATACTGTGTTCAGTTTGGGACCCCTTACTACAAGAATGACATCGCGGTGCTGGAGCATGTCCAAAGAAGGGTAACAAAGATAGTGAAGGGCCTAGAGCACAAATCTTATGAATGAGGACTGGCTGAGGGAACTGGGGTTGTTAAGTCTGGAGAAAAGGAGGCTCAGGGGAGAACTTATCACTCTCTACAACAGGAGGTTGTAGCCAGGTGTTGGTCTCTTCTGTCAAGTAACAAGAAATAGGACAAAAGGAAATGGCCTCAAGTTTTGCCAGAGGAGGTTTAGGTTGAATATTAGGAAAACTTTTTTCACTAAAAGGGTTGTCAAACATTGGAACAAGCTGCCCAGGGACATGGTTAATTCACCACCCTGGAGGTATTTAAAAGATGTGCAGATGTGGCACTTGAGGGCATGGTTTAGTGGTGAACTTGGCAGTGTTAGGTTAATGGTTGGACTCACTATCTTAAAAGTCTTTCCAACATAAATGATTCTATGCTTCTGTGATATTTTGATGGAATTGCATATGCATAACATTTATAGCCCAGTTTGAAGCAAATGAAAAGACCCCCAAAATGCCATACTGGCAGCTGCTCACTTTAGGTGATAAATGCTGCTGTAACTGACTATTCTGATGTGTTTACTCACAACAGGACAAATTCACCATGTTCCTACATGCAAACTAAACAAGACCAAGCAAGACACAGGCTCAAAAGCTACTGTTGAGTCTAGAGAGCTTTGCACACTCAGGAAGATGTGGAGCTCTGTCTTGTCCTCAGTCGACAGCCACGTCTCAACAAAGTGGGGGACATGGTCTAACAAGGGACCACACCAACCAGTCTTCCTTTGCAGAGTTCAGCCATCCCATTGGGCAGCTGTATGGACGCAAGTAAAGCCATGGTGCAGCTGGCTTCAGAGGCAGAAAAATCCCCCTGGCCTGTTACATTTAATAATAGCTGCTGTTTCTGTACAGGAAAACTGTCTTTTTCCATGGCTGGTGTGAATGCAGGGGGGACAGTAAGACAACATAGACCCATATAGCCTGCTTCTTGCTGTGTACATGGCCTGTATTCTGCATGTAACTATATTCACTCCATGCTGCATCCTTCCTGATGTCTTAGAAATATCTTAGAACACCATCAAACACTGAGGCACAAAGGCAGGCATAAAAAGAGTAGATGGTGAGTTAGCACTGAGACATTTATATTAGAGATGGGTCACTTTACTATGAAAATTAAGAGAGAAGGGGGTAAGGAGTGCTCATGCACTCTGTAGCTCAGGTCACTGACACAGCATATGCAGCTCTAAGGATACATGGATGTTGTGATAGCTCTTTTCACAGTAAGGGTCTGAGTTCTCCCAAATGCCATCTAACAGATAAAAACATGATTGTATGAGTTCTAGTTATGACCCTGCCCGTCATATCCCTCTTAAATGTCTTTTCAGAAGACTAAAGGGAGAAATGAGGTGTTCAGTCCTTAACATTTCTGTATATTTTCATATCAGGGGAATTTGTATTGAAAAATGCAATTTTCTGTATGAATACTACCTTTTTTTCCCATGCAGGTATTAATTAACCAGACAAAGAAAGGAGAAAGAGTTGACTGCAATGTATGTTTCTTTACCATATGATACACAAGAAAGACACAGCTGAGCACATTATGCTGAGCATCCACTGCTACATACTGCTTAGTTTCCACAAACGTTTAATTTCTATATGTTACCTATGGTGTCCTTATAAAAATTCCTTGGAGAAAAGGCCTCTTCTCCTGCATTATTACATTTGTATGCAGTGATAACTACTGAAATGACAGAATGGAGCATAGATGGATTACAGCATGGGCAGGCTGGAGAGTGTCTCTAAGGTAATATCAAGTGTGAGGTATGGAAGAGAGATTCCTTGAGCCAGAACTAGTTGGACTTCTTATTTATGGTATTTTGCCTCTTGATTGTCACTTCAGATATTAAAACAAGGTAGCTGGTAATTTTTCTTTTCCAGGAATGAAAAAATCTCAACAATCTGTCCCTTACTTTTTTCCTGAGAATATGTAAAATACAAGTTAGTCAAAAGTATTACTTTGTCCACATTACTAAATTGAACATCACATTATTTTGTTCCAGTAATTATTATGTTAGTGTAATTTTAGCAAACATAATCTTCTGCCAAATTGCTGTTCCTTATAGTGCTTTGAAAATCCTACTTATATACAGAATGGAAAACAATTTACGTTTAAGATTGTTGCCAGTAAGTCCATTCATTAGTAGAACTTTGGAACCATTTATTTATGGCCAACACAGACTTGCAAGTTGTCACAGTAGCTAATACATAATGTAGGTGCAAATCTGGCCCAAAATAAATAACTGCATATACCGAATTAAAAAGATTTACAAGCAATAAACTCAAATGCAAATGATTGAGCTGCTCACAAGAATAAGTGCTATTCAACTTGAATGAGTAGAAACGTCTGGCCCCTTTAAATGTCAGCATAGCAGCAAAGAACTTAGATAACAATATAAATCAGTGAGCCATAGCCATAATTATTAAAAGAAAATTGATTTTTTAAAATCCTGATAATAAATTTTAATAGCTATGTATGCCAATGAATTTAGCAATTTTCTCCAATAGAATAAATTGATAAATCTAGTCCACTTCACTGCCAGATGTTACTGAAATTATTTCAGGATCTATAAGCCAGAGTGTTGTATGCATAATCACATGTTGTCACAAATTTGGCAGCTACTCTTATCTTTGCTTCATTGCATCGCATGGTTCCCATTTGTCATTTAGTGTCACAAACCCTCAAGCATGAGCGATTAGAGCACTTCAGCTAACATGCTGCTACAATGGTTTAAATGAAGAGTAGAAACTCACTTTCTAAGTGTACCGTTAGAGACACACAAGTAAGATTACTCATAAATGCCTAACAGAGTTGACTAACAGGTGTGTTTCCAAGACTCATCTTCTCAAATGAGACCCAAAAAGTGCAAAAATTATCTAATCTTTATCAATTAAGTTAATCTATCTATTAAAACTTTCTCTTGGAATGAATATAAACATATTAAAGGATAATTATTGTACCTTTATTTCATTCTACTTTATATTTAACTTGTTATTAAAGTCTTTGACATCTCTGATTAGTTTTGAACCCATTATTTACAGGACACTGCACTGAAAGAAACTATCTGCAAACGAGTAGATAGACAGATTTTCTTTTAAGGCACAATCTAAAATAAAATAATAAAAAAAAATATTCGGGTTGGCTTTAGTTTCTCTAGGGACTCTGTTAAAACAAAAGGCAAAGGTTTTAATGATCTTTTTTAGAGTGTAATTTGTACTGTGTGTGGATCTTGCTCTGCAGGGATGGCTGCAGAGCACTGCAATGATACAGTATTTCAGCAGATGGTGAATTTTTTCTTTGGGTTGTTTTTTTTTTACTACCAATCATGTTATTATTCCTACAAACTGTACATGAGGCTATGTTGAATTTATTATGATTATGCCATGTATTCTCCTTTCTTCTGTATCATTTTATTTCAGTCGTCCTCTTTTACTGTTAGACTAAACTCATGAACAGTCATCATAAGCTTGCTCTTCTTCACTATTTTTTCCACTTGAAAGTACTTGTCAAAAATATGAATAGCTTACTTCTCATAATTAGAAGGAAGCTAGACTTACATGCCATTCACAGCATCCTTTACATAAAAACTACTATAACTATTACCAGACTGGGTCGTTCAGCCACACTGAACTTACTTAGGGATTCACTGCCATTTCTCCTACAGATGTGTATTTCTGGTAATTTTGAAATATCTTGTACACTGACACTTCTCTTTGTTCTAAATTCACTTGTATTAATCATAATTTTCAGTGGATGTTCTTCTAATTATTTACTGTGGTATACTTAAATGTTATATTCCTTATTCCTTTTTTATTCATTTGCATAACATCTATATTAATCCACTGCTAATGCTTTAAGTACAGAATAATATACTACACAAATAAAAAATATATAAATAAAATTAGTTAAAACAATATGACTGTGTTAAAAACCTCATTTCTGTTTATATCAGGCAGACAAATAAATTCATGCGTAACTCCATTAATGATAAAAATAATATAGTGGTTTAAGCCCAGGCTGTAAATCAGAACCACGCAGTCTACTTCCCCCCCCCACCTTTCTTCCCTCCGCTCCTGGAGGGATGGGGAGGAGAATCAAAAGAATGCAACTCCCATGGGTTGAGATAAGCACAGTTTAATAACTAAGGTATAACACAAATCACTACTGCTACCACCAATAATAATAATGATAAAGGAAATAACAAGGGAAGAGAATACAACCGCTCACCAACCAGTACCTCACCCCCACCCCGCAGTGATCCAGCCCTTCCGAGGACTCTCAATTCTACATCCTGGGCATGATGTGCTGTGGTATGGAATACCTCTTTGTCTAGTTTGGGTCAGGTGTCCTGGCTCTGCTTCCTCCCGGCTTCTCCTCCTCCCTGGCAGAGCATGAGACTCTCAAAGTCCTTGGTCAGTATAAACATCTGTGTTATCAGCTCTGTTCTCAGGTCGAAAGTCAAAAACACAGTGCTGCAGCAGCTACTAAGAAGAAGAAAAACTGACTGCTGCTGCTGAACCCAGGACAAATAACTATTATGATTCTATATGACCTTTAAAAATCACTGATGTTCATCATTTCTCCTCTTACTTTTGCTGTTTGTTGTGCTGAAGAGAGTCTAACACCTACCTGAGCGCTAACCTTTTTTCAGAAATCAGATGATCTACAATTATTCAGTGGCAAACTTTGCAAGGAAAGTGTACATTAGGAAAAGAAGAATATATTTTAACTGAATTCTTATGTAGTATGATTATATGTATTTATATACACATAGATATGTAGATATATTGTATATGTATATTTTACTTCTGAGCTCAAACTGTTCTATAGATAAATAGAAAATGAGTAAAATATGTAAGCTGTAAGGAAAGTTTACATTTTAGAGGAATAGATGAGTATTTCAAGTTCTTATTCAAAATCTGAAGTTAAGATATTGTGGCATAGTAAATAACATCTCTTTCATATATGAAGAACTGTAACACTTTGAAGACAGCTAGAATATTGTAGTTCATTTTTCTTAAAGAAAAATTTTATGCTCCGAGTATTTTAATAATGCAATTACAATTTTGTATATACAAGAAATAACATTGAATTAAATAGGAAAATAATTAGTGGATCAACACTTAGAGGCAATGAATAGTCTTACTACGGGGAACTTTGGAGGCCACTTGCTCATCACAAACTCATCAGCTCTAAGGGTTTGTCAAAGAGGGTGCAGATGAAGTGTGGGATATGGAACAAAGCCTAGCAAAATAAAAATCACAAACTTTAATGTAATAAACAACGAATAAAAATGTATTTTCTGAACTACACAAACTTTTCAGTAAAAGACTCTAGGATTTCATCTGTTCATCTTCCTTGGGTATTAAGATCTCAAACATGCAAGTTCAAGGGTCATAGCTAGAGGGGACTAATAGCTAAGAATCTGCCAAGAATACCAAATGCCATGTAAAAATAATCCAATTTGTTCAGTTGCTGTGATGATCTGCAGTTCCTACTTATCCTATTTAAAGTGACAGATACTCACTTTACTGGAGTACTCATCACGTATGGTGTGTGACATCATGAAGGGCATATTTTAAGGGAACCTATGAGCATAGATTCTATGATTCCATGATATAACTTTCCTTACAAACTAGTTTTGGGTAGCTGTCATCTATTCCTTTTATAAAAGAGAGTATCTGAGAGTTTTCTTGTCACTTCAAGAGCATTGCAAACAAATCAGAGAAAATGATCCTTGCCATCTGCTCAGCAGTAGTAAGAGGCATCTGGGGAGCTGCGTCCAGTTCTGGGTTCCCCAATCCATGACAGACATGGACATATCAGAGTGAGGTCCAGCAAAGGGCCTTGAAGATGATAAAGGGACTGAAGCATCTGACATATGAGGAGACGCTGAGAGAGATGGGACTACTCAGCCTGGAGAAGACTGGTATTCATACCAATCTGTATGAATACCTGATTGGGGAGCATAAAAGAGTTGGAGACAAACTCCACTTAGTGATGCCCAATGAAGGACAAGAGGCAAAGGACACCAATGGAAACACAGAAAATTCTGTTTAAATGTAAGAATGAAACTACTGTGAAGGTGGTCAAACACTGAAAGAGATCACAGGAGAGTGATCAGCCCATCCAAGGTCCATCTCAACAAGCCTAGAGAAGCACAAGAGCACAAAGTCAGGTAGGAACCCAAACTAAGGACTCAGAAGTGATAGCCTATCTAGGCCCCTCTCACGGCTTTCCCAAGATGACCTAACCCAAGCGTCTAAGCATGAAACCCATCAGGATAAGACAACACCAGACTATGGGGTATGTTATACGATATAGGGGAAGAGCACTTGGGGGATTGTACAAGACTTATTATGGGATATTTAGGGATGAAGTAAAAGTGGGGAAAGGTGTGGGTGTAGGTGAATTGGGGAAGAACACGGTGAGAGGAAAATTTTCATCTGTGTGTGTTTGTGTGTACACAAAGGTCTGTGGTGCCAGCAGCTGGAGAACCTGGAATGAGTGAAACCATGCAACAGCCTCTGGAACGAGACCAGGGGTCAGAGGCCCTAATGTGCATTGTGCCAATTACTGGAGTGAGTGTGTGTGTGCAAGTATGTGATCACTAGCAAAAATGAAGCTGGACTAGTTGGCAAGTAGGTGAAGTACCTTGGGAGTCAGGTGTATCACTAAAGGTGAAACAACGGTGCAGTGGCTAGTAAGAAACCAAGGTGTCTCTGCCAGCTTCTGGAAAGTAGTGTGACTGTGTGTGTCTCTGCATCCCCAGAGGTAAGGCACACAGAGAAACAAAGGATCCAGGGGCAGCTACTGGCAGCTACTGGGCAGACTAAGTGGAGAGATCTACCTTGAACATATGAATATATGTATTTCCCACTAATGGCCATCCATCCTACTCAGCTAGAGAGAACAGGATGAAGCTGTTGGGGCTGTGTGTATGTGAGCGTGGACTGTGTCTATGTGGCCATCCATGTATATATGCATACATGTTGGATGTGTGTGTTTGTGTGTGCCTTTTGGGGGTACATGTTCAGGCTCACTAGTGGTTGGACCTGAAAACACAGAGCTGAGACATATTTGCCTCCTGGCCTGCAAGATTCAGATCCCTTAACAGATAAGAGCTTTAACTGATCCTGCTCTGAAGAGGGTGTTGGTTAGGTCACCTCCAGAGGTCACCTCAGTATTCTGTGAGTCCCTGTTTCAATAAGTTCTCTTCTACTTCATAGATAGGCCAATTTATCTTGATGAAGTGTGAAATACCTCTCAGTATAAATAGCACACCTTGCCCTGTAAGGACCTGCAAAGAGGGATTAATGAACTGTTTGGCAAATGATAATATGCAGTGCTGAAAGCAGAGGAGGAGTCGGGGGTGATTCAGTGCAAATGGGAGAGGCAGTTTAACTACTGTTGTGGCTTTTAGCTCTTCTGGGACTTGGGAGCAGTTTGGATTTGGTGGCTTGCACTAAAAGAAGGTATCCCCTGACAGCTCCTCCTCTTTCCTGTGGAGTTCCTGCAAGCCCTGTGAAGCAAATGGCTCCTTCAGACAGAGGGTGTGGTGCCAGTGTGTGTCCATGGCTTGTTAGGCAGCTGGCAGCCGTCAACAGGAATGCAACTGGGCTGGGGGTGCCAAGTCTGCTGTTGCAGTGTTAGACAACTGTTAGACAGGGGAGAAGGGAGGCAAAATTGATGAAGTTTCAAACATGCTGTCTTTTGGGAGCAGTTCTAGCGTGAATGACATGTCTTGATGTATTGTAACTGAAAAAAATCATGAAGGCAAAACTGCTTTTGTGGTACAGCGTCATAAGTACATACATTTTTCTTTGAAGAGTGTCCTTTTTCCTTCTAAAAGCCATGAAAAAAAATCATTCTCTCTACATGTGGTGTGACTTTATGTGGTATCATTACCACAATGTCTAAACACCTCATTAATTTTTAACATCTTTACACAAAAACGTATTTATCTTCAATGCTATAAATAATTTTGTTCTTCGTACATTATCTTCCCTCTTAATTTTCTTATACACTTCCACTCCCAGTATTCATCCACACAGTTCATTTGGTGATTTCCTCATTTATTTAATTATTTTACTGTCCTGTTATACACAGCTCATTTGAGTGGTACGACTTACAGGTCTTATCCATGAGACTCACACCTATTCCTCATTAAACATCACTCATAGACCTACTCCTGCAGTTTTCTGCCTACAAAGGAATTAACGTTATTCAAAGTATTAACATTAAAAGTTTAATATTAGTTCTCAGTACTTTTCCCTATTCTTTAATATTTGCCTGTTTGTCTACTTACTTTACCGCAGAATTCCTCCAAGACAAATGCCTGCTCCTGAATAATAAGTACCAAACAGACAAGAACCAGTACAAATAGTAGGTAGCTGTGGTAGAGAAAATGAAATCCAGATCTGTATTGAGTCAGCAGCGCCTTTTTATAATGCCTGAATTTTTCTTATCTCCTACTGTAAAGAACTTAATTAGGTTATTGTCTTTATTATATCACACTGCGTTTATATTAAATTTAGCACTGTGTTTTATTGTCGTGGTTTAAGCCCAGGCCGTAAATCAGAACCATGCAGTCTACTTCCCCCCCCCGCCTTTCTTCCCTCCGCTCCTGGAGGGATGGGGAGGAGAATCAAAAGAATGCAACTCCCACGGGTTGAGATAAGAACAGTTTAATAACTAACGTATAACACAGATCACTACTGCTATCACTAATAATAATGATAAAGGAAATAACAAGGGAAGAGAATACAACTGCTCACCGACCGGTACTTCGCCCCTACCCCGCAGCGTTCCAGCCCTTCCAGGCGACTCTCAGTTCTACCTCCTGGGCATGACATGCTGTGGTATGGAATACCTCTTTGGCTAGTTTGGGTCAGGTGTCCTGTCCCTGCTTCCTCCCGGCTTCCCCTCCTCCCTGGCAGAGCATGAGACTCACAAAGTCCTTGGTCAGGGTAAACATTCTGACCAGCAACCAAAAACATTGGCTCTATCAGTATTATTCCCAGGCTGAAAGTCAAAACCACAGCACTGCACCAGCTACTAAGAAGGAGAAAAACTGACTGCTGCTACTGAACCCAGGATATTTATAAATGAACTGTTAGATATAACAATGAAAAATAATGGAAAAAAGTTCTCACATGCGTGCAATTCCATGGATTTCTTATCTGTAAAGATAGGTCCAAACTCTCTCCAGTGACTTCAAGATTGTAAGGAGTTTCACAGAATTAGTGAAGGGGGTTCATTTTCACAGTTTTACCAAAAATATTCCCATAGAACACAGAAATGCTTGCTTATATATGTATTTAATTGCATTGTACCTATTAGAACAGAGATCTTGAAAGAAATTAACAGCTAAATTAAACAGACTTGTTATATTTGTACATTTTTCTTGCATTACTTCTGACTGCTATTTGCTTCATCTCTGAAGTATAGACAACTGACAAAATTGGATGACAGTAGTCTGTCATGGTAGCACATGGCATATTTTAGAAGTTTATTTGAGGATGCAATTAATAATACCACGTAAGTTCCACTTTTTAAGTGCTGATAAAGGACATATAGATGATTATCTCAGATATAAACCTCTGCTATGTATTAGAAATCTGCCTTTTGGTAACACAAATCTCCTGTGGCTTAGCAGAAGCAAAAATTTTGGCTTTTCTCTTGAGTTCAGCTCATTAAATTTCCACTTTGACTAAAACATATATCTGACAAAATCATATTTTTAAGCCTATATCATATCAAGCCAGAATCTAGCACATCTGTGTATTTTGCAGAGCTGTGGAACAAGTTCCTCTATCCTGAGCTGTATTCTGCACCTTCAGAACTTTGCTCTCACACCCTTTAGTATCATGTTTATTCATAGTTGCCCTTATGTTTAATAGAAAACAATTGAATTTGTGTCTTACACTAATGTTTCTATAAATCTGAACAACTGGAGACATCTTTTTCCACTGTTGATCTGGAAGGGTACAGATTTCTGGTGCTCTTACAAGCTGCTAGATCCCCTCTGCAGTCAGTTTGAAAATGTGCCTGTTGGGCACAATTAATTTCATTCTGAAACTCAAATTAATTCTAACCTAGAAGTGCTTATTTCTCTCCCCTCACTAGGAAAGAAATTTAGACAGTTACCTATGAAATATTCCACTCTAGTGGGGACATTGAAAGGCAAGAATCCTATTCAAAGTATTTGGCCAAATCTTTAAAGAATAGCAAGGTCCATCCTGTTGAATTACTTCCTTGGATTACTTCTGAGCTCACCATTCAACTCCATAGCAGTGGCTCACTCCAGGCAACCATTAATGATGTCAAATACCTGAGCTACATCAGCAGTTATGGAATTATCGTGAGCTTTGAATGACATGAAGCTGATCACCTGCAATGTAGAACTATTTACACTGTTCGTGACATTTCAAACTTCAGCTGAAGGGAAAATCTCTTTTATATTTGAAACTCATTTTAAATTTTAAAAGTAACATCACAGAACTTTATACTAGCAGTATCATGGCATATCCTTGAGTGATTTTTGTGGACATTATTATTGTATGCAGCACTAAATGAGCTTTCAGACAAATCTTGAGATAACATTCTTGCCTCAGCCATACCATGTATATAATATACTATATACTGGCCTTCTCTCTGCCTCCTTCAGATAACTACATGAACATCTCTACTTTTTTCAGACAACAAAACTGTAATTGACAGGGTGATATCAGCAAGACTACAAAGATCTCTGAGTAGACCATGCTTTATAAGGCATTGATTTCTATGCTTATATCACCTTCATGTCCTTATCATCAAAACTACAGTAACAGAGCTAGAGTGTGCCATCTGACAATATCATGACATGCTAAATGAAAAGCTGTGTCCCAGCTACATAAGACTGAAAAGACTAAAAGAAGCACATACTTTGAATTGCGTTCTCATTAGCTCTGCTTTCTGAGCTCCAAATTCAGCTTTTTTTTTTAAGAAATTCAGGCAACTGAGTAAATTAATATTTAGATCAATGTTTACTTCAGTCCAATGTCTCTTCAGAGCAAAATTAAAGAGGTTGACATCTATTTTTATCAATCCATCTTTTTGTCTGCCAGTGAAGATGTTAATCCAATTAAATCATGACCAGAAGTAGCCTATGGCCTTTGAAACCTCACCATATTAAACAGAAGAGGTGGCCTAGAAGTTTTATTCGTGGATTACTACCACAAAAAGGTGATTTTTCTCTATGCCCTGCCCCCATTTTTCCCTCTGCTTCTAGCATGCTGAGGAGCCATACTAATAGTTTCTGGTGGGGATTCTTTCAGTGCTTGCTGTTTGGAATGCAAGCTGTGACACGAAAGGCTGATGGATTGTTCCCTATGGTACTGGATGATTTTGAATTTTAGTTCTCTGTACAATTTTCTCCCTCTCAATTGACATTAGAAAATGAGGGAAAGATCTAGTTTATTCTATAAAGAAAAAAAGCCATGGAAACTATTGTGTTCATTTTGTACTAAATATGGGTAAAGGAGTTGATAAACCTGTGGAAACAAAAGGTAAATGTCATTGAAATAGGCAGTACCTTAAATAATGACGTTTTGAGGCTTTACAATTGTTGCATTATTAAAGGATGCAGCAAAGGTGTATTATTTCATTTTGTTCATCTTTCTGTGTATCATCATCATAAGGGCAGAGCAGTTATAACCCTCCTAAGAAAACTAGTCAGAAGATCACCAATTTACAAAACTAGTGAAGACAAGATACAAACAACAGATATTTCTATTTGTTTAGGAAATTTATTTCAACTTCAATGTGCTATATTTTATTATATTTTCTAAATTAATATCTTATAAAGGGAGGCTGAATACTGATGAACTTCAGTAGTAGGTTTTCACTAAATTGCTCATGATTATTTTATTCAATGTAATTACCAAGTCTTATATGCAATCTGAGGGGAATATTATTTCATTATCAACCAAAGAAAACCCAATAAAAGCATGAACACACTCAAAATCTGCACTAAACCTACACCAATAAGTGACTATTAAGTTTTAGAGGTTTTTTTTAGATTCAAATTTCCGAATCATTCAATACCATCCAGAAATTTGAAAAACAGCAGTAAACTTTGCCCAATAGTCTCTTAAGGGCTCTTGTTAAGGGCTCACGCACTACTAACAGTAGTGCGGTGTTTTCTATCAAGTCTTTCAATAATGCTTGGGTGGCAGCTGAAGCAAGTCCAGCAACTGTTGAGAGATTCCAAGCCTCCGTGACACTGGCCTCAGTCCAAAACTTATCTGTAGCTATCAGAACAAATATATGGCTTGACTTCGCGAACGAAGATTTGGGAAGGGCTTTACCCACGCTTACTATGAGCGCGCTGATGACTAAAAAGGCCAATGTGGGATAGGCAAATCCGGTTGCAAAAAGCACAGTGAAAGGTCTCCTTGGGTGGTATAGGCGGGGCACGTTTCTTTCTACGTTGTCTTTTCTCCTGGAGACTAATTCTGCGTGTGTTCTCAAAGGAAACAACGGCGTTATGTACGGTGTGTCTCCAAGTCTCCCAATTGGAGGCCAAGGTGGACCACTGGTGGTAGTCAATATGGCCAAGGCTGAGGTATTGTTTCAGGGAGTCCTTACATCTCTTCTTTGGGGCACTTCTCTTGTGGTAACTGGTGGTGAGTTCACCGTAAAACACAATCTTAAGGAGGCGGTGATCCTTCATCCAAGAGACGTGCCCTGCCCAGCGCAGCTGCAATTTCAGCAATAAGGCCTGAATACTGGTGACTCCTGCCTGTTCAAGGACAGTAACATTTGACACATAGTCAGTCCAATGGATGTTTAGAATAGTACGGAGGCAGCGCTGATGGAAGCGTTTGAGGAGTCGCAGGTGATGGTGGTAGATAACCCATGATTCAGACCCATATAAAAGAGTAGACAGTACAATGGCTCTATAGACACTAATCTTTGTACTTTTCTTCAGGTGTTTATTGCACCAGACTCTTTTATGGAGTTTTCTGAGCATCCGAGGAAATAATGCTTCCCAAATAGCTGAACTGACTTAAGCTCTGACTCGCCAATGGTAATGTGAGGATGACGATAATCTTCTTGTGGTGCTGGTTGGAAGAGAACTTCTGTCTTCTTCAAGCTGACTTCCAGCCCACAAAGCTCAGCTGACTCCACAAAGCAAGATGTTAAGCGCTGCAGAGCTGCTTCTGTGTGGGCAACAAGGGCGGCATCATCAGCAAAAAGCAGTTCACAGACAAGATGATTTAGACACTTAGCGTGGGCCTTCAATCACCTTAGATTGAATAGGCTCCCATCGGTGTGATATCGAATATAAATGCCATTTTGTTCATCAAGGTCTACCATAGCTGTTTGGAGCATCATGCTGAAGGAGATTGTGAATAAAGTTGGTGCGAGAACTCAACCTTGTTTCGCACCATTGGTTATTGGGAAGGGCTCAGAGAGTGCATCGCCATATCTGACTTGGCCTTGCTGATCCTCATGTAACAGAATAATCATTTTGAGGAACTTGGGGGGACAACCTAGTTGTTCCAAGATCAGCCACAGGCCTTTTCTGCTCACAGTGTCAAAAGCTTTGGTGAGGTCAATGAAAGTTACATTGAGCCCCTTATTCTGTTCTCTACACTTTTCTTGCAGTTGTCTGAGAACAAATACCATGTCTGTGGTACTTCTATTAGCTCTAAAACCACAGGTAGAAGTTCTTCTGTGATAGCGGGTACTAATGTGATAAAAAATATTCTTGCAAGAATTTTTCCAGCAATGGAGAGCAGAGTTACACCTCAGTAGCTTGAGCAGTCTGACTTTACACCTGTTTTCTTATACAGAGTGATGATGATTGCGTCACAAAAATCTGATGGTAGTTTACCTTTTTCCCAACAGCGCACAACTAGCTCGTGAAATTTAGCACGAAGTGCTTGGCCTCCATGCTTCCAGATTTCGGGTGGGATTCCATCGACCCCAGCTGCCTTGCCTGTTTTCACCTGCTGTATAGCCTGAAGACTCTCTCCCATGGTAGGGGCTATATCCAGTTCGTTTTTCACCGGATGTTGTAAAATGTGTTGGATTCCTTCGCCTTGGACTACACGGTTAGCACTAAAGAGTGTTTGACAATGTTCAGACCAACGATTCAGGATGGAGATTTTATCTGTAAGAAGCGTCTGGCCATCTGCACTAATTGAGGGGCTTTGAACCTGAAATGTGGGTTCATACACTGCTTTCAGGGCCTCATAGAATCCTCTGTGGTCACCCAAATCTGCACATAATTGAGTCTTTTCTGCTAGGTTGAGCCATCACTTGTTCTGGATGCCTTGAAGTTTCTGTTGGAGTTCACTACATGCAAGACGAAAGGCTGCTTTTCTTACATGGCAAAATGGCTGAGCAAGGTGTGCTTGATGGGCAGATCTCTTCCTTGTCAGCAATTCCTGGACCTCCTGATTGTTATTGTCAAACCAGTTTTTGTTTTTCTTTAAGGAAAACCCAAAGGATTCTACAGAGGACTGCAGGATGCTATTTTTAATACGTTGCCAAAGTGCTTCAGGAGAAGAATCTTTAAGATGGTCTTCAAGCCTAGTTTGAAGGTTAGCCTGAAAGCTGTCCCTCACTGCAGCTATTTGAAGACTATTAACATTGAGCCTCCTCCTCGGAATGCCGCCCCTCTTAGGTTTGGGCTTGAAGTGGAGGTTAAGTTTGCAATGCACAAGGCGGTCGTCTGTTTGACATTTTGCACTAGGCATCACTCAGGTGTGACAGGCATCGCAAACATTTCTCTGGCACACTAAGACATAATCAATAAGGTGCCAATGTTTGGATCGAGGATGCATCCAGGTTGTCTTCAGGCTGTCTTTCTGCTGGAAAATAGTGTTGGTGATGGTAAGGTGCTGCTCTGCCCAAAACTCTAGCAGGAGGTGACCATTATCATTGCAGCTACCAACACTGTGCTTGCCTAGTACTCCTTTCCAGGCTTCAAAGTTCTTACCTACTCGGGCATTGAAGTCACCAAGAATTATGATCTTATCATCTATAGGAACCTTTTGAGTGAGGTGACGCAGGTTGGAGTAGAATTTGTCTTTTTCTGCGGGGTCAGCTTGCAGAGTTGGGGCATATATGCTGAAAAGAACAACATGTTGCTTATTGTGTAGCGGAAGACGTAAGGAGATAATACGATCGGAATGGCCTATTGGCAAATTTTCAAGTTTAGAGATGATGGTGTTTTTAATCATGAAGCCAACTCCAGAATGATGACTTTCAGTTTTGGATTTGCCTGATCAGTAGAGTGTATAGCCGGCACCATGTTCTTTAAGGCTACCTTCCTCATGAAGGCAAACTTCACTGAGAGCAGCAGTGTCAATGTTGAGTCGTGACAGTTCATGGGCAATTAGCACAAAATGGCTCTCAGGACGCCCACTGTTCGCTGTATCAAGCATGGTTCTGATGTTCCAACATGCGAGTGTCAGTCTTAACACACCTTTGGAGGCCGGTGTATGCCTTTGTCTCTTTGTCTTTAATCGACCGCAATAGAAGATGCCCGTTGGCTGCAGCTAGCCAACCAGGTGAAGTGGGAGATGAGCTTTGGTTAAGCCACCTTTTCTAGGCCTCTCTCCATATGGAGCAAGCAGTGCTCTCCTTGAAAAAAGGCTGCTTGGTCATTCAGGATGCTGCGAACAAGACTGTCATCTCCTGGGTCAGTCTCGAGTAACCAATGCCCTGAACCGCCTGCATGCAGGGTTGGATCTGCGACTTCCAGTGCACCTTACCACCTGCCGTTATGTCCCTCACGTGTCGCTACAGGGCTTTGCAAGCGTGGGTAAACCCTTTGGGCCTGCGCAGTGGATTTTTTATTTTTTTTTCTGAACAAATATAATTTAGATTTATCAACCCTTGCTGGCTCAGGGAAGACTCAGCCCTTATGGAACTGCAATGGTTCCTGTTGGTTCCCGTTTAGTCAAAACTTACTCATTATCTCAGTGCTTACGCTAGTTTGGTAGACAGTAAAATATCAGAACTATGACAACCCAGCAGCCTTCCAGTCTCAGCTCAGATCTGTAGATCAGTGTGAATCATCTTCCCCAGATGGAAAATCTTTTAATCGTTGACACTGGGTCGTCACAGAACAAAGCCCTCCCTTGAGCCCGTCTCTAATTTTGTTTTGTAAATCTCTCCATCTATTTTCCTACCATTAATTGATTAGCTGCTTATGTCAAATTTGTCATAGCCTCAAAGATTATGCTGTTTGGTAGAATCTAGATCATTAAATCTTTGTGACTAAACTGCAATCCTAATCCTGAAATTCCTGTATTTCTGTAATCCTAATCCTGTAGTTCCTAATCCTAGAGCCAGCCTTCTTCATAAAGCCTATATTCTGAGTACCAAGGCAGCAGAAATGTCTTTTTGCTGCCCAAAGTGAGGAATGTGAATATTAAATGTAGGATACGCCATGCTGTGTGCCTTATCCTTTTTTTAGCTGTAGATGTTCTTCTACTTGCTGCTCAACAATATGACTGCTCTGATTCCCAGTAGGATGACTAATTTATCCACTGCATTGGGACCAAACAATTCCTAGTCCTAGATATGTTTTAATGGTGAAGTATCTGCACCTTTTCATGCTCAACTATTAACGAGGAATAGAAGAAAATATCATTACCTTTAGTGTTTACACGTTATTGTTAAAGTGGATTTAGAATTCATTTAATCCAAGTAAGTTCCTAGTGGTACTTATGAGAAATTGTAGTCAGAATAAAAATGCAATGATTTCATACTGTTGTTGAGACTCCTTCCTCTCCTCCTAATAAATTAATCTTTATGTTTATTAGGATTAAAGTAATTCTTTTTCTCACTATTTTATATTGGCTAAAACTGCACTGTAAAACCTCTGATGGATTTTTCTTTACCATTTCTGACAGCATGAACATAATAGCAGATAGATTATGGTCTAATTGATGTGTCATGGAAGTGTCACTACTTTTACTTTAGTCATAGTTATTATGTTCAAAGATGTGGCTCTGCAAGTACATAATTTTTCTGGAATTGTCCTGTGGAGTAACTGACGGCCTTCATGTGACAATACTGATACCCTTTCATGTGATCCTTGTCCCAAATTCATATCATACATAATTAATTTTCAGCATTATAAAAGACATTCTTAGTCCTTTCATCATTGTTTCCTTTTGTGGATGGTGACACCAAGATTTTCTTACAAGAGTAGCATTGCTTCTTTATACATGGCTGACAAAGGGTGTCTCTGAAGACTAATTTTCTTCTCACATCCTTTTGTTTTAAGTGATTTTTTTTCCCCTGAATGTTCTATATTGAGATAATTTTCTTACTATTAAACCCCAGAAAACTTAAGGAAGAAATCAATCACTGAAATGTGATCTTCATGTTTTTTTAAGAAACTTAGAAGAGAGTGGAAAAATAACCTGAAACTATTTGAAGTAAAAAGTGGTAGGAAAGTGCTATTTCTTCCTTCAGAAATTCTGTTCAGATGAGAAATGCAAAAATTAAGAATAGAGAATAATGAAAATGTATATTTATCCTAAATTTGAGGGAACATACTACATGGAACATACAACTGAGGTGCCTATCCTCAGTTTGTGAGACTCTTCCTATTGCTCATGTAAAGAGAGAAATAGCCTCAAAAAACAATCTGTCCACCTATCCTAAATATTTGTATTAGGCTAAGATAAAATGCAATTAGGACATGTCGTTTGCCATCTTTATTCATGGACTTCGGGACCTTAAATTCTCAACTATTCACCTTGACGGTGACACAGTTTGAGACAGAGAAAATAAATCCCATCAACCTAGGATTGCATGTACTGATAACCACCTAGTTACCAAGAAATACACTTTAGTGGAATCGTTCTTGACAGATACAAATTTGATGATGCAATTAAAATCTCTGCCATTAAGAAATACAGTAAGCCTTGTATTGCATTGCACAAAACTGAAGAAATGAAAACAGAAAAAATGGGGTAGCATTTATATTGAATAAAACCTACCAGCATCCACTGGGGAGGAAAAAAACAAAAGCATGTTTCAGTAAAATACTTGATGATTTTGGATTCAAATTCAAAATTATAAAATATTTAGTTGTGCTATTTTTAAATGGTTTGATGTCCAACTGTCTAAAAATCTAGATCTTCCTATGCTTTTAAATGCACTGATTTTCAGTCTCCAAAAGAATTAATATTTTATCCCAGCTACTAGGAAGAGAATAAGTTCTACTAAATGAGTACTTCTGGTAGGACTTTCAGTTGTTCACTCTGAATTATGGCTGAGTAAAAGGCTAAAAGAGAGATGTGGTATGAAATGATTTAAGAAAGTTATTTTACTACATAAATAAAAAGGATAATATGTGCCAAAATTAGTATTAAGGTTTCTAAAATTGACTGAAACTCAGCTTGAATATCAGTAATTGTCAGCCTCTTCCTTAACTCAGATTCTAATTAATTGATTTTCCATAAATTCAATTTTATAATTAAGAATATCTCCAAACTAAGTAGATTAAAGCATTTCATACATTTTACATATGCCAATTAAACTCTGTATGTTCAGACTGCATTTGAAAAGACTCTTCAACATTATTGACTTTTTCTTCTAATTATATATAGGCATATTGCACGTCTTTGTTTAACTGAAGTATCACAGTACAAAGCCCCAACAGCCTGAAAAACATTATTAAAAAGTCACATTTAATTAATCTAAATTCTTTTTTCTTATCTGGCTTTGTTAAAAAAGAATAGTTATAGAATTAAGATGCATCAGCAGAATAACATCTGAACTCCATGCAAAACTAACAAATTCTGGGATTATGGAGTTTGTCTAGGCTGCTTATATCTCTCTAGCTCTTTCATGAATACAAATTTTTTTAAAAAAGCCAATACTGTTTATTCTCTTATCTTAGGTCTTCAGAGACATATACACCAATCAAAAACTATTCAATTAGACTACTTTAATAAGATGAGAAAAGTTACAGCAGAAGAATCATCACAAAATTAATTATGTCAGGGTTTATCTGCAGCAGAGGATCCATGTAAATACAATGTTGGTTAGGCAAGTTGCCATTTAAGCCATGACTGAATAAGAGCCTTTCTCTTATATCTAATGTTTAGTCTGATGGCATTTATGAATTTTACCAAGAACTCACCACCAGTGGCTTAGCAAACTGCCTAACAACTCTTAAACATGATATGTAGAAATCTGTATATATCTTGCAATTTATAATATATAGGAACTTGAAATCTTTTTGTGATTTTAATAATGTATTTTGTGCCTGATTCAGAAGAAGGCAATGTACCTGAAATACAATCAAGATGTGAAGTAGTACCCATGGATACTCCATTTGTACTGTATTTTGGCCAGAAACCTGAAAAAAAAAAAAAAAAAAAAGAAAGAAAGAAAGAAAGGAAAACCAACCAAACAACCAAACAAAAAAAAAAAAAAAAAAAAACAGAGGAAAAGATCTTATAGCCTGAGAGGATTTAATGCCTAGCAGCACATTTACTGCATGCATTGCAGGTTACTTGCTCCTCTGGTTAGTATTTGTCTCAGTGATTACAGGTGAGGCATGCTGAAGGAGCTAAAGATGTTGAAAGAGTAGCTTTAATTTATTTTTTTTATATTTTGTTTCTTCTCTAACATATTGTTTCTAAAATTGTAAAATTATATTTAAAACCTTAATAAACAGCCTACCTTTTTTATTACTTGAAAATGGTTTAACATTGAAGGCATCAGGACTGACACTAGTGTATAAGATTGGGCTCGCTCTGTATTTCTGTGATCAAAAATATAATATCAAAATCTGTGTCAGTCCAGAGCTCAACAGCTCTGTCATTGCCTTGAACAACACACTTTTGGTGATAGTCATTTAAAAGTTTCTTCTTGTAGCTTTTACCATTAGTGAAAGTATTTTTCAACTACTGGATGCTTTTGATTTTTTTAGAAAGATTACAGCTTTTGAATATTTTGGCCTGATTTAATGAATCTTTTTCTTTTGGAAGATATGATTTAGGGGTCCATTTTGAACAAAATTCTTAGTGCAAAAATATGAGATGTATGCTTTTGATTCATTTTTCAACCTGTGTATTCTCCAAGCGATCATAAGATCAATTGTAGGCATGATGTGGCATTTAATTCAATTGCCTTTTCTAAACTGGTCAACATAAAATCATAGAATCATAGAATCATAGAATCATAGAATAGTTAGGGTTGGAAAGGACCTTAAGATCATCTAGTTCCAACCCCCCTGCCATGAGCAGGGACACCCCACACTAAACCATGTCACACAAGGCTCTGTCCAACCTGGCCTTGAACACCACCAAGGATGGAGCATTCACAACCTCCCTGGGCAACCCCTGCCAGTGCCTCACCACCCTCTCAGTAAAGAATTTCTTCCTTAGATCCAATCTAAACTTCCCCTGTTTAAGTTTGAACCTCTTGCCCCTTGTCCTGTCACTACAGTCCTTGATGAATAGTCCCTCCCCATCATCCTTGTAGGCCCCTTTCAGATACTGGAAGGCTGCTATGAGGTCTCCATGCAGCCTTCTCTTCTCCAGGCTGAACAGCCCCAACTTTATCATGTTCTTCAAAGAGGTTTTTTCCCCTTCAGTTAGATAACTGATACTTGAATCATATTTTCTGAGTTTCCATCTTTCCTTATTACTTTTAAGATCAGTCTAATAACATCTCTTTTATTTCAGATTGATAATAAAAATCCTTCCTCTTGATCTAAAGATTGAATATAAGCCAAGCTTCTGCCTCATTTTTAGGCTCCTTGTTTTCCTGGTTCTTCACATTCACCTCTGACCAGCCACTGGAAAATGAGCTCTGCTCAGTCTTTGTGTCCAATGTTGTCTCTACCAGACTGATGGCCAAAACCATGGACTAGCGAAGATAAAATCCACCCTGTTCTGATGAAAATTCATTGCTGGCTGTAGCCTCCATAACAAATCATGGCATTCATCATGTGAGAATGTTTGACAAAATGTTACTATTCTTTCAGTTATGGAGGTCTGCATACTTGGAAACTAATGACCTGGTAGGAATGTGCTGCTGTAAAGGACTGGGAGATACACAGCATAAAGGCAGAAGTTCTTCCCGTAAACTTATGAAATATCCAAATGGTCCTTCGAGATAGAAGAATAATATCATTCAATGAAAGTGGAAGAGTTTCTTTCAGAGAATGTGGTTTGTTTTTTTTTTCTTTTAGTTGAAGCTAATTTGGAAGAGCCATGCCTGTCCTTGAAGATGGTCAGAAATATGAAGAATTCGGTAAGGATGGGGGATCTTCCTAGTCACAGTATAAACAAAGACATTCTTCACAATGCTGTGCAGCATATCCATATTTATGATTTGTTAATTTGTAATTAGTTTCCAAAATAATCTTACATGAATTGTCAAATACATGTTTGATTTATAGTGTATACCAACTAAGCAGTCAGCTGCATAATGTGGTTTGTCTACAGTGTTCATGCATAAATAATTACTGTCTGTAATTTTGAATTAATTTTGAACAACACACTGTGAAAATCAGTTACTATGCAGATGAATGGTATTTTAGTCATTCCATTTCACAAATATGCATACCTATTCCAAATAATATCAGTAAAGTAATGACATATCTAATATTAACCTTCAGTAAACAAGACATGCATAAAGTGGAGTTGCTATGGTACACAGCAGTCATGTAGGGTTCTCTAATACCAATAAACTTCACATAATTTCTCCACAGGTACAGATTTGGCTATCTTAGTAAGGATAACAAAGTTATACTGACATGCAACTGGATTACATAGATCAGGGTGTCATGGATGAGTGATTTAGATTGCTTAAAGTATCACTGTCAAAGGTATTAACAAAACTCTTTAATATGAATTTGTAAAAGTGAGACTTCACAAAGTTCAATGGCAATGTTCACTCTATTACTTACCACGTGGAAGAAACGAACAAAGAAATATCAACTGAGAATTGAGCTTGAATGATTTACACAGAGATTGAAGACACAAAAGGGCGAGGGCAACCCTCCTGATTAGTCACAAGGTTCAGAGTGGATCCCTTAGATTCCTGAAATCCTGGTGGAGCTTAGATGTGGCTGGGTCCAGTTTTAATCTCAGGCTTGGATAACTGTTTATGTTTAATGGAATTAGCTGCATTGATTTTGTTAGTATTAATTTAGCATGCTATCAGTAACTTAACCAAGGAACTGTTGCAAATAGGGGGTCTCTTCACCTTGCTTAAAGAAGGATCTCGTAGTCTCAGGTAAGGAACCTCAAAACCTGACAGGTGTCCCTGCTCAAGGAGAGGGTTGCCTGGCATGCAATTTAGAGACAAATCAAATTGGACTCATCCAAAAATCTGTCTTTGGTAAAAGATCTTTCTGCCTCAAGGAACAACCTGGAGAGGCATCCCAGCCCAAGGGGAGATCACTGCGATGCAGCCATGATGACCAGCAGAAAGAGCTCAAAGAAGGCTCACTTAGGCTGTCACTTTTATGGAACAAAGCAGTTGTCTTCTAATAAATTACATGCAATAGGAAAGGTGTGCATGAGACTCCTTGTACACACAACTTTGTTCCTTGATACATGAGCTTTGAAAAAAACACCCATTATTCATGTGTTAATTCCATGATTGGTGTTCCAAGAGCATACACATCGATGCTAACTGAGTCATTCTGTTCCTTTGTGGGTTTCTTAAAGTTTCTGGCCCAGCTGTGGCCCAGGTCTTTACCTCCTGTGGAGCCTATACCAAATTACCAGTAGTCTGATTAAGGGATTGAGTGGATCCGTAATACAGGACTGGGTAATTTGTTAATAAAAGCAGAGACTAGTTTAATTTTTACATAAAAATTGTTTTGAGCTTCAAAGGAGTATTTTATGTTTTTTAAAAAATGACAATTTCATATTTTATTATTGATGTTGATTACAGTGTTCCCTGAATATGAACAGAAAATATATTGGCCTATCAGGCTTTTTATAAACTACTGTAATTTTTATCTTAATCTAAATCAAGAAAACTGATCAGATTTAATGATTTTTTAATTATTTTAGGGCTTCATATTTCACATTTGATTCTGAAAT
This sequence comes from Psittacula echo, assembly GCF_963264785.1. Lineage (NCBI taxonomy): Eukaryota > Metazoa > Chordata > Aves > Psittaciformes > Psittacidae > Psittacula > Psittacula echo. The sequence goes on along the minus strand of NC_137738.1, from coordinate 88,240,129 downwards.
TTATCAGAAATTCATTAAAAGCACATGGAAAAAAAGTTTTGGGGGGATGTTATTGCTGTCAATAATTGCTGAAAATGCTAGTTACATTTTACAGAAACCTGCACATTCATACACGCAAAAAATCAGTTTTGAAAATGTTTGTTATTGTAAGAGACAGTAAAATTTGGCAAATGCTAAGTCACTTACAATTTAACAAGATGATTGCCCCTGGAAGCTGTAATCAAACATCTGTAGGGTTTTAGATGCATTTCTAACAATGAATACATTCTGCCCTAAAATTAGAGAGGCTGCTATAATTTCTAAATTTTCACATTTTACTGGAGAGCTGGAGAACTGTTATAAGATGTTGGAGACAACTTTTATTCAGCAAATAAACAAGCTGAATTCACGAAGATTAACATTTTCAAGCAATGTATAGGTTTAGACATGTAGCTAATGGATGTTTCATAGCCAAATCCCTTTTACAGTTCAAGGAGTTTTTACCTGTCTCAGGACCAGCTCCAGTTTTCTTATAGAGGCAACAAAAGATGACGTGTATACAGATATGAAAAAAAATACAGAGAATGGGGCAAGCAGTTAGTGGGGGAAAAGGAAAGATTTTGGTCAGAGCAAAATAATTTCCATAATAGAAAATCTGTGAGCAGAAACTGGTTTTATTCATTCATCAGGAAAATGAACATTTGCTATAGTGGCAACAGCATTAAATGCACTATTTATTACACTGCTGTACATAGAAGTGCACTCACCACTTAGCACAAAGGTCGTGGAAGCCCTAGAAAGGGAACAGGTTCTCTGAAGCATGACTAACTAATAGATGACTTTCAGCAGCTTAGGTTGTGCCCACCTGATCCCTGGATTTTTAAATGACTCGAAACCTGTTCATCTTACTGAATGCAAAAGTGCAGGTCCTTACAAATTCTTTGGCTTTGAAAGCCTAACAATGAAGCTTTTGAAGAAGAGGCTGCAGAAAAGACAAATAAAATTTAGCAGAATACATCAGTTTTGAATCCACACATTTCTGACATGCATTTTTCCTCTTCCAATAATATAGGGTAGCTCACTATGTCTAATCACAAACTGATAAGATGAATGAGACAAAACATCAGTTTGACTGCAAAGTCAATTTTATTGATTTTATGTATAAAACCTGTTCAAATATACCTTAAATAATGCATCTTTGTATCTAATTAGGGTGTTCTATATATTTTTTTCAAGCAGTTTTTTATGTTTGTTGTGCCAAACCCAGGCAAATATACATTAGTCATCTACTTCTGGGTTGCTTCCGTTAAGTAGCCTTCATAGACACTAGAAACAAGCTTTGTGATGTCTTTGTAAAACAGGAGTTAGCTATTTCTCTCTAACTCTTAGATATCTAAAGCCAGGTAGCATGAGGCTGTGTTATTTCTTCTAAGTGCATTTCTTTTTTGAAGTATTTAAGGCTGGCTACCAGCAGACAATATATATTATATGCAACAGTTTTGAGCAGGAGAGGAGAGTATTCCTGGGTCATAGAATGCCCTTTTTAGGTTTGCTCATCACTTAACTCCAAGCATAAATTTACCGTCGTCTAATGTATGCAAGTTGTTACCTTCTCTCTTGGTGCTTGGAAATCTAATTGATAATCTATAAAAGGCTACATCTATATAAAAAGTGTGCAATGAGAGCACAACTCTTTTGACAGAGAAAAGTACCAATTTATAGTTCCACCAAGTTATAAATAAAGGCTGTGGTTGACAGTGGAAGCATTACATCTCCTATAATGCCTGTAGAAACATTACATCTCATCTGTAACTCCTTGTATTATTGCAAACTTCCAGAATAATTTCTGGCAAACACTATCTGCATACCATTATGATTTTAATGCATGTGAGAGTTTATCTTCACTTTCCTTTAAAAATCATCTTTTTTTTTTCTTGGGTAAAATGTATGTAGAACTGTTATAAATTTCTGGTTTGATACTTACAGCATTTCTGCTTATTAATCATCTTTCCCTGCAAAACTGACGTAATGGCATGAGAACATTAAGAAATCCTAATTGTCTTCTTACGAAACCAACCAAAAAAAAAATAAATCCCAAACCCCAAAACCAAATGAAAAATCCCAAATCAAAGCAAAAACCTCTTGCTTGTCAGAATTTACTATATTTATAATTTTGTGTAAACAATAATACTTAATATTAAATTGATCACCCTACCTTAAATTCTCATTCTTGAAGCATAAACACATTAAAACTTTCATCAGTTTATGTATCATAATTCTCACTAGAAGTTTTTGCTTGTTTTTTAACCTGGGCCACAGATCTGATATGTGCTGGCAATGCTCTCCTTCTGTGCCAGATCCAGATTAAAGGATTATTTGAGCACATGCTTGTTCAGGCAGCCTTCTCTCTTTCTTTTATATTGAGATTACTTAATATATTATGAGCATTTTCATCTCCAAATGATAATTCACACAATTTTTGTGTGTGTGTCTCACTGAGTGGGGAATTCAGAGCTATCAAGTCTTGCTTTGAAAGGCATCTGCTTTGGTAAGGTTTGGATTTATTCTACACAGTGTTAACCCTCACTTCACCACTGTAAATATATTTAAACAAAAACAAAGTCTGACAGAACCCAAGACCTTTGCAATGTCTTTTATTCCCAGTTATATGCTGTTACAAGCAACGCAAAGTCACAAAAGATCAAATTGATATAATTTTAGATGGAAGTTCAGGAACTTCCTACCACTGAGACTAAGCCTATAATACCTACTCTGAGGTAACATCTGAGTTTCTTCTGAAATGGATTTGAGCTACCTGTCCTATAAACAGAATGATTGCTGTTACATCATCAATATATACCCTTAACAATGGTATTTTTTATTTTCAAAATACTTTATAAATATACGCCAAAAAGTCTAGTATTCCTTCTAAGGAGGAACTTCTATTTGTTCTAATAATGTCCTTCCACATAGCAGAAAGGGGAGTTAGGAGAGCTGGACAAAGCTATGCCAAGATTGGCAGTCAGGCACTCTTGATGCCTCAATCAGTGTTCAAAATACTCTGCCAGAAACTGCAGGTTTAATTTAAGCTACTAAGCAAATCTTAGAAATTTATTGTTCAGGATTATCATCTCGGATGAGCCTTTAACCAAGCCTTGTGAGCAATGTGCTGGCCAAGAGACTTGTTCTGTTACCTCAGGAGATTAAAAAAGTTAAAATAAATACCAAGAAAGAAAAACCGAAGTATAATGTACTATGAAGGTTATTTAATCAATATTGTTGTTCATGGGCCAGAAAATAATGGGCATTGCTGGATAAGAAACTGAATTTGCTTTGTCTTATCAAAGCACTTACACTGATTTCTTAGTAGAACAGAAATTATTTGTGAAAGGCTAATGCCTGAAAATCCCAAGAATACTAAAAAGATTGTATTGAAACGATACAAAAATATTTTTCTCTTCTGTAGAAATATTTTTCTGCAAATGTAAATCTATGCCAATTTTTCCATAGATGATCTTTGGGCAGAAGATTGAATTACAACATTAAAAATGTTAACAGCTGAAAAATGTGATTAAAAAATATTGCAGCAGCTACCATATTCTCCACTTCTCTGTAAAGACCAGATCATAGCAGATTTCGTATTTCCTGAAAAAAAAAAAAGTCATGGGAAACTGAAATATTTCATGGTTTTTGGCCAAAAGGTTTCAAGATCCCCAGTCAATGTCTCCAACTGCATTTTTCACAGAATTAAAAGAAACACACCTTATTACATTATTTTATAAAAGCCTTTCTGTTGCATGTTCTGTTCACAGGAAAACAAAGATGCTCAATTTCATAACCTTCAAAACTGAAGTAGCTACATGGTAAATATAAAAAAATGTTATTGCTATTCTTCCACTAGTTAATCATATGAGGATCCAGGTTTTATGGATAATTTGGTGAGGTGTGTAACTGATACTTTTATCAAAAGAGCCACACACATGAAAGGTAGCCTCCTGCTTTCCCTTGCTGTGTTCTGTGCTGCACAATGTTAGTCAGTTTTTGTTCATTGGCTTTGACAGTATCAGTTCATAATCACTGGCACAGCAGATCATTTTATAGCTGCCATGTCCCATGTTGTAGACCTAATGCCACATAGCTGAAGATTTGCTTTTAGTGTGTCTGGTTAACAATTCATTGGCTGACCTCTCAGCTGTTCAAACATTTTAAAATAAGAAAATAGCTCTAAGCAATCATTTTCCTGAGATAAGTATCAGATGCTTGGACCAGCATAGCTCAGCCTGGAGGAACACTGCCTCAGTGCTTCTTGGGATCATATTGTGGTATAGATTTTAATGCCATTACAGGCAGAAAGATAACTCACATAGAACTGGCTGGAAGGCTTGATGTGAAAACTGTTTATTTGTCCAGGTCTTACAACCGTAGAGAAGAATGGTGATGGCCATACAGTGCACATTAACATTCATTTGAAATCAGATGCAATTTTAGTTTCAGGCATGCTGATTTAACCTCTCAAAAGCTATACCAGCTTTTGCTATCTTCTATGTGACTTCTCCATCATCAAGAGAGGAAGTGAAAGATGATGCTGCCAGACTGGCTGAATTTGTCTACAGATTTCCATACTGAATTGCCAGTATACATGGCTGGGATCACTATTTCCCTCCTGCTGGCGTGCAAGTTGAGAATCTCAGTGATGCACATAAAGCAGCCAGTAATCAGGTCTGCAGCCTCTACTAGGGGCAGCCTTGTACAGGCAAGGACCACTTGCTCCATGGTCTTTAGGTCACCTCAGAGTCTCTGTAGGTCAAACATTCACTAAAGGGGTGGAGGCTTCATCATGTCTAAATGTCAGAAGGAGTTTTGCACACAGCAGCCATACTAGTAGAACAACAGAGCCTTGCTGAGGACCATGTCAGACAGCAAAATACCCTGGCACTGCTGCTTACTTAAAGATTGTTACAGCCATGCCATTGTGAAGTGAACATTCTGCAAGTTAATCTGGATAGCTGAATGAAGTGAAGCTCTCTCCAAGAAAGCCTGACAGGTAGTCACAGTACAGTCATAGGGCCAAAGTCCTTCACTGACTGACAAAGGTCACTCATATCTCACTTTTGTTTTGCTTATATGGATATGGTCAAGAAAGCTAAAGCCAGGTTAGAATTGAGTTTGGCAAGGAATGTCAAGGATAAAAGGAAGGGCTTCTATAGGTATGTAGAAAACAAAAGACAGACTGGGATAATGTGGGCCCTCTCCCAAAGCTATCAGGAGGACTGGCTATCTTGGATTTGGAGAAGGCAGAGGTTCTTAATGACTTCTTTGCCTCAGTCTTCACTTGTAAATGCTCTGACCACACCAACCAAGTCTTGGAAGGCAGACGCAGGGACTGTGAGAATGACGACCTTGGGCGCACTGTAGGAGAGGATGAAGCTTGAGACCATTTTAGGAACCTGAATGATTTAAACCGGGCATCATCGACCATTGCCAGTCAATTGCTGAGGTGAGTAGCTCGACAGAGGATGCCTTCAACACTTGAGCGGGGGGAAGCTCAGCGTCCAGGAGCCTCCACTCAGAGCGGCCAGAGCCACCGAGGGAGCCTCAAGTCCTCGACAGGACTTGTCCAGGACCCAGCAGCTCAGCTGACGAGAACAGGAACTCACAGGGGGCGGAGCCAGGAGGAGCGGCACCAGCCCTCATTGGTTAAAAACCTGCCCCAGGGAGCGCGAGCGACCAGGAGGGTGGACAAACAGGGCGAGTTGAGGTAGTTCAAGAGGCAGTTCATGCAGGCAGGCGAGCGGGATGGTGAGCACTCACTCTATGACCAGGGCCCCGTCTGGGAGCTCTGCTCTGGCTGCCCCAGCGGTGGCCAGCATAGGCACCCAGACAGAGTTGATAAGAATGGAGGCTGCAGTGCAGAGCTTGGAGTGTGGAGAGTGCCTGCACTGGTCTTGTGAGGGAAAGGTGCACAATGGACAGGGTTGCACTTGGTGCTCTCTGGTGAAGGTCCTCCTGCAGCAGGGGCTGAGCTGCGGAACACTGTCAATAGGCTGCAAGATGTCAGCGAAGCTGCGAGGAAGCGGGACTGCTTGCTCCAGGCCCAAACTGTGCAGGGGCCTCAAGTGTCCCCTATAGTTCATAGAGGAAAGAAGAAGGCCGTTAACCCAGGAAGCTGGAAAACAGCAACAAAAAAAACCAAAAAACCAAAACAACCCCAAAAAAACCCACAACAAAAAAAGGAGGAACAGGACAATTAAAAGCGAGGGGCTTCCTCCTAAATCTGTTGTCCCCACCCAGAACCGCTTTGCTGTGCTGCAGGGGGCTGATGAGGAAACACACTCACACCATGAACAACTGGCTGATGCGCTGGTAAAGAAGATCATTACTGGTGCTGCCAGGAAAAAACGATGGTTGTAGTAGTAGGGAACTCTACTTTGAAAGGAACAGAGGCACCCATCTGTCGGCCTGACCCAGTCTCAAGAGAGGTGTGTTGCCTGCCTGGTTGCTTGGATCAGGGATGCTGCAGAGAGGCTGCCTGCTCTACTAAGTCCCATTGACTATTACCCACTTCTTGTGGTCCTTGTGGGTGCTAGTGATATAGATAGCAGTAGCCTGGAGAACATAAAGAAAGACTACAGAGCCCTGGGAGAGGTGGTTAGGGGCTCTGGAGATCAGATTGTCTTTTCATCAGTTCTCCAGGATAAAGAGGAGGAACTTAAAAAGGCTAGGAGGATTAGCCAGGTTAGTAAATGGTTAGAAAGTTGGTGCCATAGTCAGGAGTTTGAGTGTCTAGAACATGGGACTCAATTTAGTAGGCCAGGTCTACTGGGGGCTGGTGGAGCTGATCTGACAAAGAAGAGGAAGAGTGGTTTTGGTAGGAGGCTTGCCGACTGGTCAAGGAAGCTTTAAGCTAGATGTCTTGAGGGAGGGGGGCATCATTCCATCCCAACACAACCAGTCAGTTGCCAGCACCTATAATAAATGCTTGGAGCAATCTAGAGATATTCCAGATGCTCCAGCCAATGAACCGGCTTCATTTGGAGCTCAGCTCAGATGCCTCTATATGAACGCCCATGGCATGAGGAATAAACAAGAGGAATTAGAGATATGTGCACGTCTACGGGGGTATGATATAATAGGCATCATAGAAACACGGTGGGATGGCTCCTATGACTGGAGTGTTGGAATGAAAGGTTATAGGTTTTTTAGAAATACAGGCCCAGCAAGCAGGGAGGGGGATTTGCTGTTTATGTTAGGGATAGGCTGGAGAGGATGGAACTCTGTCTGGGGACAGGTGAGCAGTCAACAGAGTTTATGGGTCAGAGTTAAAGGGAAAACAGGAATGGGAGACATTACTGTGGGGATCTCTTACAGACCGCCTGATCAAGAGGAATCTGTGGATGGAGCACTCTATAGACAGATAGTAACAGCCTCACGCTCACAGGCCCTTGTTCTCATGGGGGACTTCAGCCACCCTGATGTCTGTTAAGCGGGACGGTACGGCCTGGCACAAGCAATCCAGGATGTTCCTCGATTGTGTGGAAGACAACTTCCTTCTGCAAGTAACAGAGGAGCCGACAAGGAGAGGTGCCATGCTTGACCTCTTGCTCACGAACAGGGAGGAGCTTGTTGGAAATGTGATGCTTCCGGGCAGCCTTGGTTGCAGTGATCATGAGATGGTCAAATTCGAGATCCTCAGGACAGTGAGAAGAGTGTGCAGCAAGCTCACTGCCCTGGACTTCAGGAAAGCAGACTTTGGCCTCTTCAGGAACCTACTTAGTAAGGTTCCATGGGATATAGCCCTAGAGGGCAGGGAGGCCCAAGACTCTTGGTTGTTATTCAAGGATCACCTGCTACAAGCTTAGGAATGTTGCATCCCAACTAGAAGGAAGTGCAGCAGGAAGGCCAGGAGACCTCCTTGGATGGATAAGGAGCTGCTGAGGAAAATTCAAAGGAAAAAAGAGGCTTATAGAATGTGGAAGCAAGACAGGTGGCCTGGGAAGAATACAGGGATGTTGTTCGGGAAGCTAGGGACCAAGTTAGGAAAGCTAGGGCCCAGTTAGAATTAAACTTGGCTAAACTTTGCATTCTATAGGTACAGGAAGGGATTCTATAGGTACATTGCAAATTAAAGACAGACTAGGGACAACATGGGCCCTCTCTGGAAGCTATTGGGAGAACTGGCTACCCTAGATTTGGAGAAGGCTGAGGTTCTTAATGACTGCTTAATGACTTCTTTGCCGTAGTTTTCACTGGCAAATGCTCTGACCAAACCACCGAAGTCTTAAAAAGCAGACGCAGAGAGAATGAAGACCTTGGGCCCACTGTAGGAGAGGATCTGGTTCAAGACCATCTTAAGAACCTGAACTTACACAAGTCCATGGGACCTGATGAAATCCATCCGCAGTTCCTGAAGGAGCTGGCAAATGAAGTTGCTAAGACACTGTTCATTATATTTGAAAAATCATGGCAGTCAGCTGAAGTTCTCAATAACTGGAAAAAGGGTAATATAGCCCCCAGTTTCAAGAAGGGGAAAATGGATAACCCAGGGAATTATAGACCAGTCAGTCTCACCTCTGTGCCTGGCAAAATCTTGGAGCAGATTCTCTTGGAAGGCATGCTAAGGCACATGAAAAACAGCAAGGTGGTTGGTGACAGCCAGCATGGCTTCACTAAGGGGAAATCCTGCCTGGCCAATTTGGTGGCCTTCTACGATGGGGCTACGGAACCGATGGACAGGTTTACAGCAGTTGATGCCATCTACCTGGGCTTGTGCAAAGCGTTCGACACTGTCCCACCCAACATTCTTGTCTCTAAATTGGGGAGACATCAATTTGATAGGTTGAGCAGAGAAGAGATTCAGAGCAGCCCTGTGGAGAAGGGCTTGGGGGTGTTGGTCGATGAGAAACTTAACATGAGCCGGCTTCAGTGTGGTCTCGCAGCCCAGAAAGCCAACCGTATCCTGGGCTGCATCAAGAGGAGCGTGAGCAGCAGGTCGAAGGAGGTGATCCTGCCTCTCTACTCTGCTCTCGTGAGACCTCACTTGGAGTATTGTGTGCAGTTCTGGTGTCCTCAACATAAAAAGGACATGGAACTGTTGGAACAAGTCCAGAGGAGGGCCACGAGGACGATCAGGGGACTGGAGCACCTCCCGTATGAAGATAGACTGAGAAAGTTGGAGCTGTTCCGGCTGGAGAAGAGAAGGCTGCGTGGAGACCTCATAGCAGCCTTCCAGTATCTGAAGGAGGCCTAAAGGGATGCTGGAGATGGACTATTCATCAAGGACTGTAGCAATAGAACAAGGGTTTATACATTTAAACTTAAACAGGGGATGTTCTTTCCTGTGAGCGTGATGAGGCACTGGAACATGTTGCCCAAAAAAGCGGCAAATGCTCTATCCCTGGCAGTGTTCAAGGCCAGGTTGGATGGAGTTTTGGGTGACATGGTTTAGTGTGAAGTGTCCCTGCCCATTGCAGGGGGGTTGAAACTAGATGATCTATGATTCTATGATCCCTTTTATTTTCGTGGTTTTAAAAATCACATGAACCATGCCTTAACACTGACTTTCTGATGATCAGTTTCAGCCTCAAGCTTATAGAGATTTACTGCTGCAAAGATTTCACCAAATGGCAGAAATTATATATCCCAGTCATCATACCATGATTGGACATATTTCAGTTTGAGAAGGTGGGTGACATCGGCATGCTTCAGCTTCTGAGGACTCCCATTTAACATATAACAGTGAAGAGATGCAATCATTTGTGATTAGATCCTAAGCACAGATTTGTTTATTTTGCCAGAAATGTCAGCAGTACTTAGCCTTGCACTGCGACATCTGTTTCATGGTTTCAAAAGTCTCACAGTAGATGGTACTGCATTTTGCCCCCCACTGGATTTCAGTTGTCATTCCATCAGAGATGGAAGACAAAGAATGGCATAAACTGTCACATATTTCTGCTGGGAATTCCTCTCACTCCCTAGTAGTATTTGACCATCGTCACTATGGAGTGGCACAACACCTATGGGGTTTTAGGGACATATACTGATTTCAAACATTCAGGAAGCTATTTGAAATTTTTATTAGATCAGCAGTTCCTTTAATTTTCTCCCTGTACACCACTCATCTTCCAGGACAGAAAACTATTGTGCTTCCTTGAACTGTGTGCTGAGAAAGTTTACAAAAAACTTCTACCCCACCTTATGAAGTACAAGCATAAAAAGAGTGAACTGATGGACCTGCCTTTTCCATTAAACCTATCCCAAAAGCCATATTTCATAGAATCATAGAATAGTTAGGGTTGGAAAGGACCTTAAGATCATCTAGTTTCAACCCCCTGCCATGGGCAAGGACACCCCACACTAAACCATGCCACCCAAGGCCTCATCCAACATGGCCTTGAACACCGCCAAGGATGGAGCATTCACAACCTCCCTGGGCAACCCATTCCAGTGCCTCACCACCCTCTCAGTAAAGAATTTCTTCCTTAGATCCAATCTAAACTTCCCTTGTTTAAGTTTGAACCCATTACCCCTTGTCCTATCACTACAGTCCCTGATGAAGAGTCCATCCCCAGCACCCTTGTAGGCCCCCTTCAGATACTGGAAGGCTGCTATGAGGTCTCCACGCAGCCTTCTCTTCTCCAGGCTGAACAGCCCCAACTTTCTCAGCCTATCTTCATACGGGAGGTGCTCCAGTCCCCTGATCATCCTCGTGGCCCTCCTCTGGACTTGTTCCAACAGTTCCATGTCCTTTTTATGTTGAGGACACCAGAACTGCACACAATACTCCAAGTGAGGTCTCACGAGAGCAGAGTGGAGAGGCAGGATCACCTCCTTCGACCTGCTGGTCACGCTCCTTTTGATGCAGCCCAGGATATGGTTGGCTTTCTGGGCTGCGAGCGCACACTGTTGGCTCATGTTCATTTACTCATCGACCAACACCCCCAAGTCCTTCTCTGCAGGGCTGCTCTGAATCTCTTCTCTGCCCAACCTGTAGCTGTGCCTGGGATTGCTCCAATCCAGGTGTAGGACCTTGCACTTGGCATGGTTAAACTTCATAAGGCTGGCATCAGCCCACCTCACAAGTGTGTCGAGGTACCTCTGGATGGCATCCCTTCCCTCCGGCGTATCAACCGAGCCACAAAGCTTGGTGTCATTGGCAAACTTGCTGAGGGCGCACTCAATCCCACTGTCCATGTCACCGACAAAGATGTTGGACAGGACCGGTCCGAACACCGATCCCTGAGGGACACCACTTGTTACCAGTCTCCAGCTGGACATTGAGACACTGACCACAACTCTTTGCGTGCGGCCATCCAGCCAGTTCTTTATCCACCGAGTGGTCCACCCATCAAATTGATGTCTCTGCAATTTAGAGACAAGGATGTAATGTGGGACAGTGTCGAACGCTTTGCACAAGTCCAGTCAGATGATGTCAAATGCTCTATCCCTGTCCATCAGTTCCGTAGCCCCATCATAGAAGGCCACCAAACTGGCCAGGCAGGATTTCCCCTTAGTGAAGCCATGCTGGCTGTCACCAAGCACCTCCTTGTTTTTATGTGCCTTAGCATGCCTTCCAAGAGAATCTGCTCCAAGAGTTTGCCAGGCACAGAGGTGAGACTGACTGCTCTGTAATTCCCCGGGTCATCCATTTTCCCCTTCTTGAAAATGGGGGTTATATTTCCCTTCTTCCAGTCGTCGAGAACTTCACCCGACTGCCATGATTTTTCAAATATGATGGCCAAATTTGGCCAAATATGATGGCCATATTTGACAAAACAGAGGTACTTTACCGGGAAATCTATGGTGCATCTTTGAGACCTTTCATTTTCTATGATTTTGTATTTGAATAGATCCAATCACAGGCTTACTTTTCAAAAACTTCTAATTTTTTTCTTTTTTTCTGTGACTGCATGTTGAGTGACAAAGCATTTAGTATTTTAATGAGAATTTGCTATCTGTTCTGCAAGCATCAAACAGCTAGGGTTATTGCATTTTTCACTAACTAATGATCTGACCAGAAGTCTGCACCAAATGTCGTCTGAGAAAACCTGACCTCACAAACAGGAAAGTGCTTGACTAGGACAGTATCAACAAGATCCCATCACTGTGATCGTAAATGGTTGTGTAGCACTTAACCAGTTTGTTAGAAAACTACTGCCAATTTTCAGCTTATAATATTAGCAGCAGTGTCACTGAAGTTTTTTCTAATTGGCATAGATGTGGGACCTTTCACTAAGTCCCTGCAATATATTAATGAATTTATCACTTTGTGAAATTAATTTAATCACATTTGTTGACTAAAACTATGACATAGTCATTGGAATGGTACTAATAGAGATGCCTGGTGAAGCTATAAGAGAGCTGTTTTGCATATCAACTGGCATTTAAGTATCTGCATTGTAAATCCAGCTATAACCCTCTCCTTCTGATTACTTATTCTTTGTACTCTTTCATCCTGAGCAAAGAAACTGTGTATATGAGTGTATATACAACAAAGCAATTATGTATTGGGCAACACACACAATAGATAGTTATGGCTAATGAGCTACTAGGCTAAGCATTAATATAGTCACCAATGCTGATTAGATGCTAGATTAGGATTTGCTGGACGGAGAGCGGTCAATCAGATCGGGAAGAACCACCCTCTGCTGCTTATCAGAAAAGGCTGAGCCTTGATATTGCGGAACTGCCATCTCTGCAGATTCTCTGCTTTTTTGCTGCCTTTTTCTTAAACTTAGGGTTTTAGAACTTTTTGTGTCAGAGCATTTTTTATCATAGCCTTGAGCTGCTAATTATGACTGGCTCAACAGTTACACTTGCATCACTTTTTCTTTCTTTTTTTTTTTTGTTTCTTCAGATGCTTTCTCATCTTTTAACAACACTTCAGAAGGATACAGCCACATTCACAAAACTGCGATGCTCCAAATTTGGTGCTGGATTTAAACAGAGTTCCTGGAGTGAGGAACTCTTCTTCATGAAGAAATTATGGCCTTTTGACCATAATTTCTTGGTGTTAGAGTCTGACATCTAGCCTAAACCCTAACTTATACTTTTGCCTAAGGCATTGTACACACCAACAGTGTCAGTTTTGCTAAGACCTGCTCTGTCAGCATGCTACAAATCAAGTTTATGCATCAAGAAATGCTGCAGCACCTTGCAGTATCAAGGTAAACATTTTGTTGTGCAATTCAGTTTGAGACTGAATTTGCTGGACTGATGTAGGTACAAAATATACCCTAGTTAAATGTTCCATTACAGTAAATGAAGATGTAGTTGACATGGCCATTGGAGCTCAGTGAGGTATTTAGCTAACCAGCCATGCAGAGGAACACACAGGGAAAAGCAGGAGAGAATGAATAGTCTTTCTTCTTCTTTTTTTTTTTTTTCAACATCAGTGACTAACGGTAGAGAAATTTGGTGTAACATCCTTCAGAGTGGCAGAGTTTGCTAGAGATTAACAATTTTTCATATTGCATGTCCCATACCGCTCTGTGAAAGCTATACCAGCTGCTACAGGGGATGCTGAGAACGCAAATAACAAGGGACAGGAGGCTAAAAATTTAGGAAAAACAATTAAAGAAAGAAAACAGCCAAAACATTGCACACCAAACCATTTCTACTTTCAAAAAAGTTGCTTGATATTTTATCTTGTGTGAAACCATCTTTCAGATATGTTACGTTAGTTCAGTTTTCTGGGAATACCTTTTAAAATTACCACACACATCCATGTTCTCTGCTCTCCACAAAATGCACTTTTTCTTTCCTCTTAAATATCAAGTCTATGTAAGAAAGTTTTATCCAAGAGAAAAACACTTAATGCAAGAGAAAAACATTTTCAGAGAAGCACGGGGAGAAAAAAGGAACTGATCAAACTTATGATCTTGAAAGACAATATTTATGACATAGTGGCAGTGATCCTCTGCTCCAATTTCTTTATAAGCCTCTGTGAGAATATTTGATACAAAGAAGTTCCTTTCAAGTGCTTTCTTTGTACACTTGTTATGAGCAATTAGTGAAGCCCCACAGTCGTGTGATCTGACTTATCAGTTTTTATTTTGTTCCATCTTTGGTGAATTCAATGGCTGCTCAGCGCTACTTTCCCTGTGATCTTCAGCTCAGATGTCTACACATGCATTTCCACTGGGTCTAATTTACTGCTCTCTTACTCCAGTTCTGTGCTGACATGACTGCATAGAGCTTTTTTTTTGTTAAGGAAGAACTGAAAGAAATCAGGACTTGCCACCTGAACTCTTCCGACTTGAAATGTTGAAGAGGAGCAAGGGAAGAATCTGAACACACTCATTTTGGCGAAAAAGTTTTTTATAAACTAATCAATAAAAGAAAATGCACATGTGGGTTTTATTTTTAGCAAGGAATGTTGCTAATGGAACAAAGGCTGTGAACCCAGATTTTAGGATTGAAGTTTTTACTTTATGCAGAAATATTTTTGTAGTTTAGATATTTTATTTTTTTCTCTGAGTACAATAGCCTATGTGAAACTAAAGTTTGAATTCTGGTTTCTGATACATCAGAAGCTCTAACAAGTAACCCATACTGTAAAGAAATATCTTACATGTCATAACTGTTTACCAGCTTTGATAAAGATGTCATCAGTCTCAACTGGCTTGATTTTAATTAAAGTAAGTTATGTGTTTGTGGCAGAGCATCTTCCCTTTCTCAAAGAAACCACGAGAGGTGGCTGCAGATCTACTGCTGTATTCCAGATGGTTTGTATGGAAAAGAAGAACATATTTGATATGGAAAGTCTACTGAAAAATAAACCTCACTTATACTGACTAACGGAACTGTTTCATTGCTAACTAGTTCACTCAGATAGGAAAACATTAAATATACAGAGTCTTGCATGGTGTTACCATAGCTTTTTGTCTCTTGTGGTAGTAGTATGAATAGACATTTGGCTGTCATCTGAAATAAGTGAAGAGACAGAGGAATAGAAACAAATAGAAATTTACCAGATCATGGTGTGGAAGCAGAGATGCAATTCTTTTTTGTTTCACTGTAGGCATTGTCAATTTTTTTTTTTTTTTTAATGATTTAGAAATACTGGTTTCTCTTAACTTGATTTATCTTTTGAAACATGGAATCCAGCCATCATATTAGATTCATTTCTTTGGAAACCTAATCTAGAAAAAAAACATGTTTAGGGAAGTTAATCATATAGGTATACACATACATCTTTTACATATTTTAATCTCATGTAACCAAACTCCCTTACTTTAATTAATGTTTTGGGGTTTTTTTTTGGTTAATTTGATAGATTATATACTTTGAATATGCTTGTTGTTGCAATATCCGAACATTTCGTCTCATTGATGTAAAGCATAATGAAATTAAGGGAAGCGTAGATAGTATATGATTAAGCTCAGTGAGTCTATTAGAATGCTGACTGTTTAAAAAAGCTTTTGGAAGTAGACAAGTATCAAATGGCACACATGTGGATCTTTCCAGATTTAAAAGGTGTCTTTCTCTAATTTTTAAAGCAACTGACTGGGTAAGTAATGTAAAATTAACATTTCTCCTGCAAAAATGATAGTTAGAATTAATTTGTATCAACTCCAACTGGGAGCAGAACTCCAGAAATTTTATTTTTGGTATTTGTACTAAAACACATAAGTAACTTATAAATAAGAGGAATGAGTGCAAGACTGGGGATATTATAAGCACACTGAGCATATTATGACTATCTTGAATCATGGTTTTTTTGATTTAGAATAATAAAAATATAGTCTTTCAAATCAATAATATCAAAGCAATTACTAGAGACTATATCGTGCTTTTTTCTGCAGTCAAATTTGGAAAGCAGACCTAGTTTGGAATGTAAGCAAAGCAGACATTTTCTAAAGCAGTGCTGTTGCAGACAGGACTGGGCAGATTCAGAGATTCCAAACAGATAAGAAGTTTTGGCTTTAAATTTTGGAAGGCTTGAAGGCAAAGGAGGAGATGGAGATGTACTCCTTAGGTCTTTTCCTTCTGAGAATTACTTTACAGTGTGAACTTTTGAGGAGACAGAAATAGCTTCTATAACCAAAAGACTGAAATAAAACAAAAGCACTTAGGTATATATTTTCCTCATTTTATTTTATGCAGAAATATTTTTATAGTTTAGATATTTTATTTTTTTATATAGCTGTTTGATATGAAACAAATGAAAAAAAAAACCAAAACAAACCAAAAAAAGCCTTTTCAGCAGTGTTATGTCTTTCTTTTCCCCCTTCTTACTATGATGAACATAACATTAAAAAGCATTTGATACAAAATCCACTGTTTTGGAGGGGCTGCCAAGCTGCTGCACATGGCATAGTAACAACCATAATAATCAGAAACTAAGGCTTTTTGTAGATTTTACTTTAGAAGTCCAGAAGTTTTCTACCCATGTGTTCTGGTTTTGGCTGATATAGAGTTAATTTTCTTCCTAGTAGCTGGTGCAGTGCTGTGTTTCAGATTTAGTCTGAGAACAATGCTGATAACACACCGATGTTTTAGCTGTTGCTAAGTAGCACTTACCTTGATCAAGGACTTTTCAGTTTCCCATGCTGTGCCAGTGAGGAGGGGCACAAGAAGCTGGGAGAAAGCAGAGACAGGACACCTGATCCAAACTAGCCAAAGGGGTATTCCATACCACAACACATCATGCCCAGTATATAAGCTGGGGGGAGTCACTAGAGGGACCGATCGCTGCTCAGGCTGGATACCGGTCACTGAGTAGTGTGCATCACTTCGGTTTTCCGAATTTCCGGTTTTTTTATCTGTTGTTCCCTATTGTTATTATCAGTATTGTTATTGTTGGTATTATTTCTATTATCACTGTATTTTACTTTATTTCAATTATTAAACTGTTCTTATCTAATCCTGCAGGTTTTACATTCTTTTGATTTGCCTCCCCATCCTGCCCACAGGGTAAAAGGGGGGAGAGGTAAGCAAGTGACTGTGTGGTGCTGAATTAGCAACTGAATCTAAACCATGACAGTCCTTTTCAGTGCCCAACATGGGGCATGAAGTTTTGATGTAATGACTGATCTGACCAGAGTGTGTCAAAACATATTCATTATAAATAGTCATTGTTTTGGTTTAATAATCACTGGTCACAACATTAATTTATTTTCTCTCAGAACCAGTGCACTTGGTCTCTGAGTTGCATTATGTTACATCTTGCTTGCAGTATGCATTCCCTGTTTTGGCATTCATTCTCTTTGGGTCTTGGACTAAGGTTCTCAGTTTGTTGTACTTTATAATAATGGCTTATGATACGATAGACTTGCTGGTCATGAAACTGGTCTGATATACGTTCTCGGAATTGCCATCACCTCTATACTTTGGGAGCTAACTATTCTAATGGGAACTATTAATAATCATACTTTTTTCCTTTTCTCCTGGAAAGGCCAACCTATGAAGGAGAAGTTTCTCCATATCTCTGCCACTAGGCTTTTTACAGCACCAGTTGAGAATTTTTAGAATTTTGAATATTCTTGGAATATTGAACCCAGCCTGGCCCTATTGCTAGAAACCAGTATGTTGTTGAATATGGTTCAGATCTTGGCTAAGATTAAACAGCTACAAGTGGTTACTCCAACCCGCATGAGAAGCACTGCAGCTTGAAGGAGAAAAAGAGGGACTCAAACTCCAGTGACAAAGATTTTGGCTTCTTCAGCCCCTGTGACACGCGCTGTAGCTACTCAAATCCCAGTGGCAAGCACTATGACTACTTAAACCCCAGCAACAAACATGGGAGGCATTTGAATCTCTACAACAAGCACGGTAGCTACTCAAACTCTGATGACCAGTACCACTGCTACTCCAACTCTGGCATCAGGAACCACAGTTATTTTTATCCCCAAGCACTGCAGCCACTCAAACCACACCGTCAAGTGCAGTGGCTATTCAAACTTTGGTGACAAGCATTGCAGCTGTTTTAATTCCTGTGACCAGTACTGTGACTACTCAAATCCCAACAACAAGCACGCCAATCGGCTGCATGGTATTTAGTTACCCTGGCTGGGTTTAAACCGTGACACCATGACCTAGGTAATACCAACACATTTTATTTCAAGTAAAACAAGAAGTCTCTCATCAATTGCAAAGAGAAGTTTCAGACAGTATCTCAAACAAATAAAATGTTTACATCTATGAGCATACTTGAGTGAGCTTCTCCTTTGTGATTAAAATATGGTAACTGAAAGGCTGTGACCTATAAAATATAATGCATTGTGTTAATTAAGAGCTTAAACATAAGAAGAAAATATTAGCAATTGAAAGGGACAAGATTGGCAGATTATTTTGATGAACAATGTGCCATTGTTTCCTTGAAGGCACACTGTATTTAACAGGAAACTTTTGGTTGAAATATATTTTATCTACATTACTAGTTATTCTCTTGTAATCAGAAGACTCATACTTTCAGATTAGAACTAAAAACCAAGACACAAAGCCTTTATCTTCTCTTTAAGAATTTAAATAAAGATCTATCAAAGATGCTTGAATTACACCTTGCAAAGAAAACTAAATCTCTTACAAGACCTCTACATTTTGTGAGGTTAAATTATAATATCAAAGAGTAGAAGGAGGAGGGAACACACACACAAAAAAAAGAAGTGACAATATAACTAGGAAGGCAGTAGGTATAGATATGGGTGGTTGACATTGCCATAAGGAACAGGCAGGTAGAGGAATAATGATTTTGAGGAGTATTGGTATGAGGAATGGACTGCTGTTTGGGGATATATTAGGAGTGAAAGAGATAAAGAAAGGGTTTAATGAATATCTGAATGGGGCCTACAAGGATGCTGGGGAGGGGCTATTCATCAGGGACTGTAGTGACAGGACAAGGGGTAACGGGTTAAAACTTAAACAGGGGAAGTTTAGGTTGGATCTAAGGAAGAAATTCTTTACTGAGAGGGTGGTGAGGCACTGGAATGGGTTGCCCAGGGAGGTTGTGAATGCTCCATCCTTGGCGGTGTTCAAGGCCAGGTTGGATGAGGCCTTGGGTGACATGGTTTAGTGTGGGGTGTCCCTGCCCATGGCAGGGGGGTTGGAACTAGATGATCTCAAGGTCCTTTCCAACCCCAACTATTCTATGATTCTATGATTCTATGACTATTTCTTACAGCCAAAATTCTTTTTTCATAGAGGCATTCTTGGAAACACAGCAGGTTAGTCAAAGCTTTCCAACATTAATTTAAGCAGAACAAAGGTGAATACCTGCAATGTACCTTTTCTGTGCATGTTGGCATCACTTTGCAGAATTATAAACTGTTGAAACAAAGGATGGAAGTGGAAAGTTCATCCTTCTCAATAATTCATATTACCATTACATGAATGGGGGGAGTGGTAGATTCATCCATTTAAATATACATAGATCATTTCACTGCTCATTACAGATTCTGGGTGGATTGAACTATATAGGACATGGATAAAATAAAACAGATCTTTCCTTTATATTGAAAGATGCAAGTAAGCAAAATTTCTAAACTCTGCAGTACCAGCTGAAGTTAGATGGTTTTGTAGAGCCAATTTTTTTCAATTACCTTTTTCGCTTGCACTGACTTCACTGCATTTTTATTTTTTTTTAATAAGACCATTAATACTACAACATAGGAGTGAATATATTTCTGTTCTACAGAAGAATATAAATATATACGTTGTATATCAGTAGGTCCAGTTAATACATCTACTTTATTAAATTCTAAATATGCCTTAGAAAGATTTATCTACTCCCTGAAACTCATTTATGTCATTCCCCCTGTTACCACAGGACGATTTGTTCTAGTCCCTGATGCTTATTTTTCCATGTGCTATTTTTTTAAAAGCAGTGCTTCCAGCACGTTTCCATCTTTTCCTGGTTCTTTCACTGTTATTATGCTTGCCTTTACTGAAGGACTTCAGAGCTTCTCAAGCACATGTTGTAATAATAAAAATAAAATGCAGCAGACTTTCATCCCAAGGTGTTTTACTTCTAATCCCAGAACAATCATCTGACGTTTAATATGTTTCAGATAAGCAGGAGGATACAGGGAGGTTTGATATTATCCCTGTGTTAAGGTAGTCAAAAGGATAAATGTCCTCTTCCTGTTTCTGGAGCTAGCTTTCAGCCTGACAAACCTCTTCATCTTACTTCTACAGCAGAGCAGGTACTAAGTGAAGTATTGGGTTAGGTTTTCTGCCTGAAGACACCATCCAAAAAATTGCAGCTTATCAAAGTAAGCCAGTACTATGGAGGTCGTATCGATTCCTTTTAGGCCATCACAATTACATGACTGGAAGAACACAAAAAACCTCTCTTTTGTATTTTTCAAACATGGGCAACTTTCCACAGTCACAGCTCTTTTTTTTTTTTTTTCTTTCTTTTTTTTTTTAATTCACTGAATGGATGACTGAAGGCTGATCAATATAAAACATTCCAGAGATCCCAGAGAAACTTATCTTCACATGAAAGTGCTTTGAAAAGTCAGAAGAAAAAGAAAAAAACAAAAAGAGAAAAAAAATCCCACATAAAAAAAACCCCAAACCGCAAATATTCAGAGGTATGAAAGAATTTTGTCAGAAGTTTGCTCACATATACAGTTAATAGTTTGCATATAAAACATACTAAATAAAAATGTTTACAAAATCTGCTTAACTTTCTATCACTTTCTTAACGTATGATATATGAACCCTCAGAATGTGGGTTATACGAAGAGTTTTTTAAGAGTTTAAGGTACATTTAAGAAAATATGAAATTGAGTAGAGTGTAGTTTTTCTACTTTTTCCCCAATTTTTCAATAATTCTTACTTGTAATCTTTATTCTTTGCTACTGAGAACTTCCATTTCACTTGGAAACATATTAACACATTACCATCCATAGTGTCATGGCAATCAACACTACGGAAAAGGGAACATGACTTGAAGAGTGTCTGCACCAGCAGCGTGACGCCACAGTCCAGTTTCTGCTTTTCCCTGCTGTATACTCCGGCTGCACAAATCTCTGCCTTGGGTAGCATTCAACATTCCAGCATTAAGAAACAATCAAGTCTGAGCTACAGATGCTCAAATAAGATACTGCTTATGAGGACCAAACAAACAAAAATAATCCTGTTTTGTAAGGAACATAGATTTCATATTTCATATCCAGTACTGCAGCCACTGTTGTGTCAAAGAACAAAGTCAGCTTAGGTTGTTCAGCTCTCAGGTTCAAAAAAAGAGAGACAAAGTCCTGAAGACAGACACTGGAAAACCTGAACTTCACAGTATATAAAATGCATAATCCAATACAGAAAATGTGCAATCAGAGGAGAAAATGGAAACGTTTTCTTCAATGTATGTGTTTTTACAATGCCAGATGACAATTGTCTTTTTATTCAAGTATAAAATAATTTAGCAATCAATAGACATTGAGGTTTTCAAAAATGTCCATATAGAATAAGGTTTGAATAAAAATAAAAACCTATATATATTTTGGTAAGCATAGTCTTCATAGGCTATAGGACAATAAAACAGACCCCAGCAAACAGTCTGGATAATAAAGTGCATGATGCATTCTTATTCTCACACATAGAAGAGAAATGAGGAAGGAAAGTTAGAAAGGTATCATCCTGCTAAGGAACGTTTTATCTGCATTTCCCAATTACAAATGTCTACTTTACCTAAGAGTTCACTTTTATTCATTAATGTTATATCTCTGATTTGTGCAATTATTTCTGGAGCCATCCAGCTCATGAGATGGGCTCAGGGATCGCCTGTACGTTGAAGCATACTGCAGAGCACGCTTCCTATCTTCACAGAGACAATGTTGTGTGTCACATCTATTCATCGTATCTCCTGTGCACTGACACCACTTATCCAGCATCCGAAGTACAAAGTGATCTGGAATACTTCATTGAAGAGGCTTACATCACTTGCCTGGAGGAATTCTTAGGCAGCACAGATTTATTTGACGTTCAAGACATGCAATGGCAATACAGACAGCAGGTGCTGGATACTCCCAGTGTCAAGTAAACACATCAGAGTTCTCCAGCAATTCCAAATAAACCATTCTTTATGCCATCACTGAAGCACCCCTAAGATTACTTTGCATGCTCATCAGATTTGATGTCTTTTCCATGCTATGAAGTACTTTTTATGTATTCTCAGTTGCTATAAACACAGAATCATAACCTGACCTTCAGCTTCAATCACTGTTTAATTTGCATGACAGATCATTTCTATTTTAATATACTGCATTGCTTAATTTTGCCTCAGGTAATCTACATGATTTTAACAACATTTTTGAACATTTTTGAAAATATAGGAATTACTGTACTCCTACTAAAGTCAGTGGAATTGGAAGGGACTATTTACTTCAGTCAAGATGTTCCCTTGAGTGTCCAGTGCTAGGAGAATTTTCCATTCATCACCCAACTTCTAAACCTAAAATTCATCAAGAAAATCTTCCTTAAAAAATCTGTAAACAATCTCATTTTGGTTTAAATATATCTAAAAAACGAGGAATAAGAAAGGAGGCAACATGAGTTTATTTTAGCGCTAGGTTTTCAATTAGTAATTATCAATGCTATTTTGAACTGTTGCATACCATGTTTTATTCAATAGTTCATCTTTTTTTTTTAGAGACACAATAATCCATAATATAAATGACAGCTTGGATAAATACAATGTCATCTCCTGGTTGTGGATACATTTATTACAAACAAGGCTGCATCCTCTTTTCCCCAAACTATTTTGACATTGAACACAAAATGTTGAAATAAATGGCGCATGATGACCATTGAATTCTTTGTGCTTAGTACATAACTTTCTTCCCATGATTTGTACTTCACTGGGTTTATTTTGAACACAGAAAATGAAAAGTGAGCCAGTGAAGCTAAAAAAATTTTCAGGAGAAATAATCATGTTCCCCAAAGACTTTAAACACTTGGGAAAGGGGATTTGAAGGTGGCAGTCAGGAGCTCAGCATTAAAAATGACACATGTAGCTGGAAGCCTACAAAAGGCTTGTCTTTTTCAGTATCCTGGATCAGAATCTCTCTCATCATCTTTTTCATTGGTCTTTTTTCATTATCTTGCCTGTTAGTTGTGCACATGGAAAGCCACGACTAACTGAGTCCATTATTTTTGTCATTAGTTCAAAGGCCCAGTGGTGGTCAGGCTAAAATCAGCTTTCCCTACAAACTTTATGATGGTGGTTTGTTTTTCTTCAGTTTTCTGGTGCTTGAAATGAAAAAAGCAAGGTAAACATTGCTTTAGCCTGACTACCACTTATGCTTTAGCACTGGAAAAGTACACAAACTTTGTATTTCAGAAGTCTGGATAAAAGATGACCCTGAACTATAGTACTACTAAAATGAGATGGCAATAACAGAAGGCAATTGTGAATACTACAGCAGGTAAATATCTTTGAAAATATAACCCACTTGTAAACTTCAAACAGGAGTCAAATCTCAATATAAAGTTTTAAAAATGTTATATTTTATAGTTAATTATTTTTTATACAATATTTTTAATTCTACTCTTGTCCCTTAAACATTCACAGAGGCAAATAGCCTCATTTTTTTTTTCCTCATCACATTCAAATCAACAGGACACCTTCTAGCTAAAGCAATGACATTTTGAACCTTATGAAAAATATTCTTCTTATCATGGCTATTTCATCTTGCCTCTAAATGGAAAAAAACTTATGTCAAATATATATAGAAGTTTCAAATCGCAGCCAGAAAAGCCATTAATACTCAGCATTCTAACGGGATGCCTGTTGTGGTTTAAACCCTGTCGGCAAATCAGCCACGCAGTCCACTCCCCCCCCTCCATTTTCTTCCCCTTGTTCCCAGAGGGACAGGGAGGAGAATTGAAAGAGTGAAACTCCCAAAGGTTGAGATAAGAACAGTCCAGTAACTAAGGCATAACGCGAACCACTACTGCTACCACCAATAATAATAATGATAAGGGAGATAACAAGGGAAGAGAATACAATACCACCCGTCGATACCCAGCCCGACCAAGCAGTGAACTAGCCCTTCCAGGTAACTCCCAGTTTACATACTGGGCATGACATGCTCTGGTATGGAATACCTCTTTGGCTAGTTTGGGTCACGTGTCCTGTCTCTTCTTCCCCCTGGCTTCCCCTCCTCCCTGGCAGAGCATGAGACTCACAAAGTCCTTTGTCAGAGTAAACATTACTTAGCAACAACTGAAAACATTGGTGTTATCAGCGCTGTTCCCAGGCTGAAAGTCAAAAAACACAGCACTGCACCAGCTACTAAGAAGGAGAAAAAATGACTGCTACTGCTGAACCCAGGACAATGCCTTAAGTGCTGTTAGGTCAAGAAATGCTGCAGTCTAATAAAATTAGGGTAACATTAAATGAGTCATAAATTGTTCCTATAATTGAAAAGGTAGAGGAACAAGAATAAAAGCTCTTGTTCTAATTTCTAATTCAAAGTTCCTCTTGTTCTTTCTAAATGAATGTGATGCCATTGAAAGACTTAACCTGTAGCTCAGCTATAGTTAGAAATTTTCTGCTGTTAGGATTGTAAGTAAACTAATGACAATTACTTTGGATGATATTACGCTATATTCTTACTTACCATGACAACACAGTGATCTGCTACCTATCTAGGTAGGATACTAGAAATGGTCTGAGCTCCTTATCCTTCTGCTTAAAAGTCAGTCTTCCTTCCCTGCATGTGGAGAAAAGTTAGTCCTTTTGAACAGAGTCAATTATTTATTTATTTCACCTCCAGCTTTACCTATCTTTCCAAGCACAAAGAGAGAGAATGCTTAAATTTGGCTAGACAAGTATGTATTCTGCCTTGACTTTCACCTTAGATAGCCTAATGGAGAGTGCACTGAGCATAAATTCAAGATTCTGGGCTATATTACCCAGTTAGATGTCAACAACATTTGTTTAAAACAGTAGAAAAACAACCTGATGAAGTCTTCAATCAGCACAAATAAAAGATTTTAAGAGTACCTGATCGTAAAGATCTGATTTTATTTTGCTTTTGTTCCATACAGAAGGAAGGTTATTAAAACCAGCATCTTACAGTGTACTTGAACAAAAGTAATTCCAAGCAAGAACTCTTTTTTTATTAACATCTTTATTATGTCAGACTTGAACAAATGCAGCAAGTTCAACAGACAAAACACAAGTGTCCCAGATCCTTCTACATTTCAGTGTCTCAGAAGAATGCTACAGTTTATGCCAGTATAAAGAAAAAAGGAGACTATAATGTATGCTCCTATTTGAAATAAATGAGAACTGTCTCTGCTGAAGCCAAGAACCAGCTTAAGTTTCCAGAAGAATGCTCAGACTTGTAACAATGCAACAGATATAGTTCCACAGGGAAAAAAAACACAACCAGCCAACCAACGAAAACAAAACAGTTAGAGCGCCTGTCTATATTTCTTGTCTTTAGCAAATGTTGCGCAATATTCTGCCCTTTTCTGACTCTCACTTGCCTCTCTTTAGCACCTCTGCTTTAAACCGGGTAGACAAAGGTTGTAAGTACACTGATTTTTGAAAAGTTGAAACCTCTCATTTAACGATGTCAAGGAGAGATGCCTGGTAAATATGCAGTCAGAGTGCTACAGCAATATTTCTGCTATACTTAAACTGCATTTTCTAAAACTCAAGCGCTTGACTTCTGCCACATCTCATGAGGAATGAGGAAAAAGTTATTTTGAAAAACACATCTCTGTGACGGAAATCCCTGTACATCGAGTGAAAACACCTAGTTTGATTTTTTTTTTTTGCATGCCAGGTTTTTATCTATGATTCTAATCATCCCGTCTGATCTTAGTTGCTTAGAGTAATAGCAGATTATGCAATGCACAGGTTATTCCTTTGGCAGCTAAAGCTGACAATCAAAAATACAAGCTACATTAAAATTCAGATTTTCATTCCCAGTCTACACAAGAGCAAAATGTACCCTGTAAACACATGAAAAAAGGTGGCAGGCAACTACGACTAGAGCTGAGCAGCTCAAAGTGTCATGCTAATCTCATTGAACCTGTGTTGCGCCTACATGCTGTAGGTCTCCTGCTACTTGCGCTTTATCCATGTTTTGGTAGATGATCCTTTTAGAAAGTTGCTGAGAGCCCATATTCTGCTTTAAGCTTGGGTTGTTTTTTTGGTTTACAAGTAGTATTAAACAGAACACTGACTCCAGCAAGTAGTTGTGCTGTAAAAGTACATGTCTTTTCCTGGATGTTGGATGTGAAGTGGGAATGTAAAGGTTATGTGATTTACCTGCTTGCAACTCTCCCTGAGTACTGGACCACAAGGCAGAAATACATCCCAGAGCTCTGCTCTCACAAGCACTACCAAAATTTCACACAGATGCATAAGGCACTGAAATGCATTTCTTCTTCTTTTTATTAACATGAAGATGAAAGGTGAAGGCAACTTCCACTCTTGGGCTCCCTTGCTAAATATTTATGGTAACAAAAAGCTGTCCCAGTTTGCTGCAGCAGCAACTTTATGTTCCTCTCCCACACAGATAACTGCAAGGTATGGGGCAAAAGCAAAGTGCCTTCTAGTCACATTTGTTTGGTAGTTGGTGGTGTTAGTTACCCTGAGTTCTCTCAAGGGTTGGAAAGGGATAAACATCGCCTTTTCCTCAGTACAGCCATGGCCTATTTGCTCACCCCACAGCAAAGTACAGTGATACACTAAGATCCCCCAACCTCATAAAGCATATGGGGGATAGAGCCTCACTTCATCAGCAGTGGCGCCTGGCAGGCACAAATAACTCCTAAGCAAGCATCAAAGCACTTCCAGCAGAGGCACATCCAGCATGGACTGCCGCTCCTACTTAAAGCATTAATTTGAAGCAATGGCTGCCATCCTGTACTGAGAGTTGTACAAATGAGCGATGTGCCCTTCTGCTGAACCTTACTGATCTGCATGTGTCCTGGGTTCAGCAGTAGCAGTCATTTTTTTCTCCTTCTTAGTAGCTGGTGCAGCGCTGTGTTTTTGACATTTGGCCTGGGAACAGCGCTGATAAAACCGATGGTTTTAGTTGCTGCTCAGAATGTTTACCCTGACCAAGGACTTTGTGAGTCTCATGCTCTGCCAGGGAGGAGGGGAAACCGGGAGGAAGCAGAGAGAGGACACCTGACCCAAACTAGCCAAAGAGGTATTCCATACCACAGCACGTCATGCCCACTATATAAACTGGGAGTTACCCGGAAGGGCTAGTTCGCTGCTGGCTGGGGGGCGAGGTATTCAGTTGACGGGTTGTGAGGTGTTGTATTCTCTTCCCTTGTTATTTCCTTTGTCATTATTATTATTGGTGGTAGCAGTAGTGATTTGTGTTATACTTTGGTTACTAAACTGTTCTTATCTCAACCCATGGGAGTTACATCCTTTCCGATTCTCTTCTCCATCCCTCCAGGTGCAGGGGGAGGGAAAGAAGGGGGGGAGTGAGAGAGAGACTGCGTGGCTAACTTGACGACAGTGTTTAAACCATGACAGCATGAGTCTTAGGACAGACACAACTGTGTGTTTGAATAGACCACAAGGCAGAGCTGAGGCTTCATAAGCAAAAATCAATTTGTTATATTTATTAAATAAAATTAAAAAAAAAAAAAAAAAGAAGAAAGGATATAAACTCCTACATTTCAAGCTCTAAACCAATCTTAAGTAATAAGGTTTAGAATGAAGACCACTTTACACCTGCATGCTGGGTTTTCTGGCGTGTTCTTCTGCAGTGTTTGCTACAGATCACCAGCAGGAATGAAAGCACCCTACTAGCCGTGATCTAAATCCAGCAATTCCAATCTTCATAAAGCAATGTAACATTTAGTACAGTTGAAGCTGACATTTTTTAAACACACCCAGAATGAATGTAAGCAATATTCATGAACAGAAAGAAAAGAAATAGCCCCTCATTAAATATTTTGAGAAATACATATATTTTTAAAAAGAGTTTAATGTGGACACAGAAGTGGAAACTGCCGAGGTCTTAATTACATGTCTCCTCCAAGAAATTAAACTTCTTACAGATGATTTCATGTTTTTTTCTGTTTCTATAGTAAGGCATTAGTCTAGCACCCAGGTATTCCTCTGTGCTCTTCTGTCCAGTTAGAGAAAAGGTCAATCCAAAATAAGTATACATTAAGTTTATAAGGGCTGACAAGAAGATAGTAGGGGATAGCATGAATGCAGCCATATTAATTCAGGGTAATGCTTTTCTACACATTAGCAATTCAGATGTTGTGCTCAGAATGAGAATTAAAATAAAAACTGTGAAATTACAGCAGCAAAAACGAAAAAGTACATCCAGTGGTGGACAAGGAAAGTGTAAATGTAGGGTACTGCAACAGCACTCTAATGTTACCAGAAGTAACTAGAGGAAAACAGTTGTTAGTATCACAAGTAATAGAGTACAACTGCAACCCTGGAGGAAGGCAAGATGTTTCCCTGCAGATTTCTAAAGAGAGCATTGATTCCCTCACTGATATGCTTTTGTTCTCTGTTGCACATTCATTCTTCACTGTCTGTTTTCCCCTTAGGGGGCTGTCATTGCTAGTATTGCACATCGTCTCTTTTTCAGTTCTTGGTCAGCTATAACCAGTGAAGTAAAACATGAGCAAGACAATCATCAGAACTGCCCCTGTGATTATTACTTTTTTGGTTTTGACAAGTCATTGAAAACAACATGAGAAAGAAATGCTTTTTTCTCATTGTTTGTACCTGTATGAATGTTCTGATCCTGTCAGCAGCTTCTTTTATTTCAAGAAGACAGGCAGCTACTGTCAGCTTGTTTGGGATTCAGTTACTTCAAGAAGGAAAGGGAGAACACAAGTCTCCAGACTGTAGTCTTCTAAATAGTTGAGGAGTTGTGGTCTTTTACTTCTACAAACTGTGTCTGCGCTTTGAGATGTCACTGACAAAGTAAACAAAATAATTTATTTTTTTATCCTGTTTCCTGCATTGACCACATGGATGCTTATGGAAAGACTATGAGAATATTTTCTTTCCATATCTTGAGTCCATGAGTTCCACCATTAACTACATTATATGGAAAAGTACTGCTTTTAGTGTACTTAAACTACTGCCTTGCAATGTCTTGTTTTCCCTCTGCTTATTTCTTAAGGAGAAAAAAAAAAAAAAAAGAAAATAGTTTCTGCCTTATCTTCCCTATACCTCTCACAACAATGAACTTCTTGTTTTTCCTCATTCAGCTGTCTCTTTTCCAAGCTTTATTTAGTTTTTCTCATACCACCCTCACATATTTTCCTTCTCTAAGTCTTTTCAAGTTCTATTATAAAAATTTTGAAGCTAGAACTGCACATAACAGTCATGACATCAGCTAATAGAACATATTTGATTTGTTACCTCCTCATTTCTGAATAACTCCCATCAGTCTCTTTTCCTGTTTGACCAACACTGAACATCAAGCTGATCTTTTCACTTTTCATCATGATTCCAAGGTTTCTTTCCTAAGTGTTGAAAACAGGTGTTGCCATTCTCATTTGTCATGTGCTGGAGTGTTGGGTTTATCCCATGTGTTTGAATTGATAACTTTGAATTTTGCATGTTACTTTATTTTATAATTAGTCAGTAATATGAGATTCCTCTGCAATTTTTTATGGTACCATTGTACCATAAATAAAAGTAACATAAAAAAAAAGTACCATGGTACTTATGTTGTGAAGTTGCTGAAGGCAGCAGAACTAGAGGGATTACATTTTTAAAGCACTCTTGACTGATCATTACAGTTATTATCTGAATGCTGTCAGAGGAAGCACAGTGCAGCTTGGCCTGGCTGTACTCGTATATACTACAGCAGGGGTGTTCACACCATGAGTGAAGGCATATGCAGCATTTGAACAAAGGTAGCATCATTTCACCTGGAAAGATGGAAATATAGTTTAGCATAATGTTTAGCTTAAGAGTCTTATGGAGTACTGTATGTAAAAGAAACGGCAAGAGTCTGAGAACCCTGTTCTGCTTATAAGTGTAATGGGAAGGAAATATTTCATAATTCTTCCAGTAGTGAGACTAGAATATGAAGATTCTAAAGAATTCATATAGCTGAAATCTACTGGCTATAGCAATCTGCAAGGTAGATACTTTGTGTTTAACTAAGTAACAGGGTCCAGGAAAGAGGTTCTGATTCCTCTAGATAAAGGTGAGAAAAACTACTTGAGAATGTGGGCATCAAGTTATTTAATGAAGAGACATAAATGAGTACAGAATCTAAAGATTTTTTTTGAATAGAGAAGGTCATGCTTTTGCACAGAAATAACCTTCTGCTGTGCACCTGGAAGTCATAAAAATGATGGACAAAAATGCTTGATACAAGTAATGATAAATAAACTTAAAGTTGAACTATGGAGTTGGAGAATACCCTACACAAATACATGTTCTATAACAACTAAAAAGTTACAGTTAAAGCTTGATAATAGAAAATGGTGTGCAATAGGAGAGGTGGAAGTAGAGGATGTCATTACATGAATTATGAAGATGTTAAGAGCATCTGAACACAGGCATGGATATGTTGGAAACTAGAAGGAGGTAATTTGAAATAATCTGTGATAGTTTACTTCCAGACTACTTTTCTCACATACCAGGTTATTTTGACCTCTTTAGCTACAAGCACAGCTGTACATACAAGCTTCAGCTTATTCAGGTAATTTCAAAAGCAGCAACATCCTAAGATTTAGACATTCAGTGGTTTGAGTCTAAAGATTGAACTCTATAACTCTGCTTTTATAAACCACGCATCTCAGCTCCAGGTACCATGCATTTGGTAAATCTTTCTTGATTTATTCATACCTAACAGTCATTTCTCTGGCCACACCTATAGCATATACATTTGTTGATAACACATTTAAACTACAAGCATCTTGATTTTCTTTGTTCCGGCCCTTATTTATTGAAGCATGTCAATAAATTCAGTGTTTTAACTTCTACGCAAATATCACAGCCTGACGCTTTCTACTTCCACACATTCAAGCCCATCCCAATAGCTGAACCGGAGAATTGTCTTATAGCAGGCAATTTTAAAGCAACTCAGGAAGTGTTTTATCCAGAAATAAAAAATTGCTGCTTGTGTAAATGAATGTCATATTTTACTCTATGTTAATGAAAAAAAGAAGTTTGCAATTACAGCTGATGCCACTAAAAAACTAAAAAAACTCCAAACCCTCCAAACCCCCCAAAAAACCCTCCACAAACAAAAAAACCAACCCCCCCAAAAAACCCCACAAAACCCAACTATCATTTTGCATTTTACTTGTATAAAGTGCACATCTAAATAAAGAAGAAGAATTAAGAAGAAGAAGTAGAATTAAGTATGTAAGTCAAAGTAAGAGAGCCATTAGATGCATATAGAGTGGACACTGAGTCTTTAACATCAACAATTTCACTTCACAGACCCATGGGAAACCACTGAGTTACTCTGCTTTACCACTGTTTGCTGCATACAGCTTCAATGTTTTTGACGGACTTCAGCTGGTAGGCACTGACAATTCTGAGTGTGGTACAAAGCAGAACAGACACAACCATTGGCAGTGAAATGCAGGCCAGACAGAGAAGTTTTGTAAAACCTGCTTTCCACATAACAGCTCATAGCTTGTAATTGCAAGTCCCATTAAATGTGGAGGAAGGCAACCTGTGACTCTATCCTGGTATGAGCAGACTGGGGGATTTGATGGAGATATGGTAGTGTCCAGGCAGGTATCAGAGAGTAAGAAACTGCAGAAGAGTGTGGAGGAGAGCCTGTAAGAAGGTATGCTTCAGGAAGAATGAGATCCTAGTTCTAGATATAGACAGATTTAGAAAACTGACCGCAGCAAAATTCTGGAGCAGTGACAACCTTCTGGTAAGATGCTGCCGGAGTTCAAAACTCCTGTACAATTAGGGCTTATCACCACTTCATGCAGTTAAGGAGGACTGCAACGTCAAAAAAACTCCACACATACCCAGCTATATACAAATAAATAATAACTTTTTAAAGTGACTTTGGCAATAGTTTTTGTTCACAGCCATTTATTTTTTTTTACAACCATTTTCATTAGTACATATATTTTGTACATATACAAAACTTGTTACAGAGAGCCTGTTCTAGTCTCCTAAGGAAAAGCATGAGAGTTTAAAGAAGTGTACAGTAAAAAGCCAAGATTTCTGATAAGGTTTACAGAAGTACTTGCTTCAGATGGGGATCATTCTTGCAAAAAATTATGTAGCTGACATCTGGTCTACAGCATAATTTGACATGTCAGTGCAAGACTCAGGAGACAGAGAAAACATCAGTACATATGCTGCTAGCATACAGGATTGAGTAGTGAAAGAAGATAGAAGGAAACAGCTAAAGCAGAGGCAGAGACATAAAATTAAAAAGCAACAGGACACACTGATTTCCACAGGAGTATGGGAAGCTCTGTCACTGTCCCCATACAGTGTATTTGCAGACACTGTACTAACGTGGCCCCAGTTTGATGGGCACACTGACAGGCATACCTCTCAAAGAAGGCTAGTACTCTGGGGAATTTGGACAGAAGAGGGAGAAGAAGAAATATGTTTGTGAAAAGTCCAAGCATATGTGTGAGACTACTTACTAAACACTGGATATAGAATTAAGCCTAGGTTGAAACATAGTTTTTAATAAGTAAAAAGGCATCACACGAAGTTAAATACAGGTTTAAGATTTTGTAGATTTTTTTTCAAAGTAGAATACTGGACTCCTATCAACAAATAGGAAGTGAAACAGCTGGAAATAGCTTAACCAGACTTAAAAGTATTATTATGATGACCAGAGCAAGAATGATTTAGTGAGAAACTTTTTTAAACTGTCACCACAATTGTTTCTGGAAACAATGCTGGTACAAGAGTTTGAACCTACTAATGGCCATAAGTGTGCATAGAGGAGCAATAAGCCTGCAGTCTGTACACAGAGGTTTCAGTACACATATCTGTTTGGAACCCCCATTACACAATCCAAGGAACACATTTCTATTCCTCAATTCTTGAATTTGACAAGATTTCTTGTAAGGAAGAAGAGGAGGGTGGGAAAGAGTGCATGTGTATGGCAAGAGTCATTTGCAATGCACCATCACCTTTACAATCGTTTTATTTTGAAAAGTATATTAAAAACTGTTTGCTACTGAAAACCCTTGAAATCTTTGTCAGGAACGTACTGAAAGTCTGAATTACTGCATAAAACTAGTATATAATAAATGGGATTTCTTAGCTGCCTGAATGTTTTGGCTTTAAAATCTGAATCTAGCAATAAGATTGAATTTTCCACAGTGGTTTGTTAAACTTCCTTAGTCCAAACAGAAAAAAATCAGATAAAGAGAACAGTATAAATAAGTCTGTCCTTCAGATAAATCTGCAAATCTGTCTGCTGTCTGGGGTATTTTTAATGCCGTGAAGCATCAATAATTTCTTACTAATATACCTTTGCCTTGTTTTCCAAGTCTGGAGAAGTCCAGTCCTAGCTGGAGATGTATTTTAAGAATATTCATTTTATTAATGCAAATTGAGGCAATAGTCTTCTTAGTTTTAATCACTGGTCTTCTTTGTTTCCCTAATCTTTTTGCTCTTTCAGTTTTGTATTTTTCTGGGTTCAACAATGCCTTTTAGTGACTTTTCAGAGACGAGGGGTTTAAGCATAAAAACGAGCATTAAATTATCTGCTTTCAGCTCTGGAGAGAAAAGGCTATAGGATACCAGTCAAGTCACCCTAGCTGAACTGCTACACCCTTAACACGAAAGCACCCTAGCACAGTGGGTTTACCTGTGATTTGAAGACACTGTAGGATTAAAACATTGCTGCTTCCCTCAGCAGTTTGTTCCACAGGGGACTATACTTCTTAATGGTTTAAATGCATGTCCTGTTTTTATTTGAATTCCCTTACTTTGTTATCAGTAATTTTATATTAATCTTCAGCCACTGACTGAAACAATTGAATACTAAGGAACCCTACTAGTTGAGCTTCTCTACAGCTATGATTTCCCACCAACATCTCATTTTCCAGTTCTATTGAACAAGGCAATTTTTAATCCCTTTAAAAATGCTCTTTACTGATACTTCATAATGCATGTTTTTTGTAGTTAACATGTTACAAGTGACTAATAAAGCATCTAAGCATATTCAATCTTTGCTTTTAGCTTTGTGAATCCCACTTCTAATGAAATGAATGAATCATGTTTCTTTCACAGGGCTTCTTTTCCATAATATTAAGTTGTCTGGTCTTAATTGTATTTTCATCCTTTCATTTTCTGCCTGGTTTCCTATGGAAATAAGACAATGTCTGTGTATTTGCTTGTTGATGAGTCTCACCTAAGAAACCATAAGCTGACTGGCAATTTCAAACATAATTGGCAGGGTGCTAGAGATTTCAAAGGCTCCATGTTTCTAAACAAACAAACTAACTAACTAACAAACAAAAACAACCAAAAAAAGGTACAACAAAAGAAGAAGGACACTTAATGCACCCATGACTCCTACTTTTATTAGACTTCAGACCTCTTAAGGTTCTCATGTCTTAGCTTTCAAATCTTTGTTTCTGCTACTCATGGAATTTCCTACTTGTTCATTGCATTCAGTTTCAGCTATTACTTTCTGCCTAGGACTCTTTTCTGGGTAATTATCCAATACCTAACTAAGTAAACAGCACAAAGCCCAGTTCTTAACTGGAGAGTTCTTCTGTAATTCTAGAATACCCTTGGTAATCTCCTATTTGTTTAAAAGTAGCATACTTTAACCATAGAATCATGGAATCAGATGGGTTAGAAGGGACCTCCAAAGCTCATTTTCCCAATGCAGTCCTAGTTAGAACAGCTTGTTCAGAGCCTTGTTCAGTTTGTGTATCTCCAAGGATGAACATCCCATAGGTTCTTTGGACAGCCTTCAATGTCTGACCATCCTCATAGTAAAAATTTTTCCTTGCACTGCATTGGAATTCCATGTGCTGAACCTCCCATACTTCTTTGTGTACCTCTGAGAAGTCTGGCTGCACATTCGCTATAACCTCCCAACAATAGGTATAGGCATTAATTGGATCCCCCTTTAGCCTTTTTATGACTCAAAAAAATATATATTTCTGCCTCCTTTTGCACATCATCCTCTCCAGCCCTGAAAACATCTTGGTGGCCTTCACCAGACTTACTTCAATATGCCTTTCATGTACTGGCAAATCCAAAACCAGACACAGTACTCCGGATTTCCCAAGTGCGGAATAAAGCAGAAGTATGGCTGCCTTGAACTTGCTGACTGCATTCTTGCTAATAAAGTCAAAGATGCCATTGACCTTCTTAGATTCAAGGACACACTGATGGTTCATGTTAAAGCTGTTGCCCCCATAATTCTCAGGTCTAAAAAGAGCATCCGTGGAATCTTATAAGACTTTTGGGCAAAGATGTCTGGGGTCTGGTCTTAAATATTTCTTTTATTATTGTTTTTTATGAGCTTTTTAATCAATGGACTAATATCCCTCCCTTTTTAAAATACGGAAATTGAAAGTTATTAAATACTATTGGTTTTCATCACCATTTGCTTGTCTTGTTCTTTAGGCAAAAGAAGGTAACCTGTCAATTTTATCATCATTGTGCTAGTAAAAAAGGAGAGTTCACAGCCAGCCTTCCTTGCTGTAGAGCTTGAAATAAACCAAACCAAAGGGAGAAATTACTACAGTAATTATAACAATGAGGACAGTGAGAGGACTTTTTAGAGCACTTTCTCCTTCCACTTTTCACTCTTCACAAACTGGAAAGTTTGAGGGGGAGGAATTTAAACATTTCACCCTTAAAAGAAATATCTAAAGAGTGGATTTGTATTTTTCTTCAAGATAAAGAATCCTAACATCTGGCAAAGTATATTTCTGGGTAGAACTGAATACACCTTCTGATGTGGATTATTTTCAGGATTATTCTCTTTTCAAGAGACGCAAGAAATAAACTGTCATGATAGACAACACTAATCACCTGGAATGTGTTTTTAATAACATTGTAAAGAACTTAATGACTTTTCTGTGAACTATCAGTCACCTTTTCTGTGGCAAAAGCTTCAAGGAGATGGATGCTTTCATCTTAGATTATTTTCTTCCCTCTTCTTTCTTTATTTTGGTTTCATTTTTCTGTATTTAGTTGTTTCTGTATTCTGTACAGATTTTCTGTACAGTAAATTTTCTGTATTTACTTGGTTTCAGACTTCTGAATTACCTGGAAATAATTTTCAAAGCCACATAAGTATTTCAGGAGACATTTTGGTTTGCAAGCAGTATAATAACAGCTGTTCTATTGTAGACAGAAACTGTTGTTGCTTCCTTTGGGTACATATACACTTTCAGTACAGACTTATCTATATCCATATGGCATGCACAAGTCCTGAAATATCCCAGCTCAACTATCACCAAAACCTGTGTCTCACAATTTTACCAGTTACTGGTACCGATATAGAATTTTTCAGGAAGAATTTCAGGGTGTCCAAAAAGTTTTAAGATATTCTCTTTCCTATGCAAACTAGTTGCAGCACAGCCTCTTAAAGATGCAGAACCTCCCTACCCCACCCACCTCCCACCACACACATACACGCACAAATGTTACTTCCCACTCACTCCTGTGCTTATATTACTGACTGGCGGAAAGTTAAGAGTTCCTCACAGATTTTGCAAAAATGAGAGAGAAAGCCTATAAAAATCCCATATGAGGGAGAGGTTACAGTGCAATTTCATATTTTATTGGACAAAGGAAGTTCATAAGCCGAACACAAGACACAAATCAGAAATAAATGAGGTTTTATCTGTTTCAGCATTGATGCAACCACCTGTCTGACCTGCTCCTGATAGGGAAATACGTTCTAGTGAGTGCCCAATGTAGGGCTCATTAGAGTACTGGCAACACAAAGGCTTGCTAAGGCATTGACTGCACAATCTTACTGAATGGTTGAAAAGAAACACTGTATTAATTGCAGACTGAGATAGGGCTAGAAAGGGAACATATGGGACAGGAGAGTTAGAAAACAAAGATACAGCTGCAGCGTCAAAAACTAGGCTGCTTTTACCATATCACAAAACGGGATAAAACCTTGCCAATGACCAAAAAAGGCTAAGTGATATCACTGTGTTTTGCCAATCACCTTTTCACCAGTACATACCTCTTAACTCCCATCCAGATAATCACTAGGCAAAGTGTGTTGAAACTGTGCTTGTCTCCAATAAATTTTAGCCACTGTAGTTACTCTTCAAGTGAAGTCAGAGTGCTGAGGTCTCTTGACTGCAACTTTGCTGGACCTTACACCAACACATCAGTAACACCCAACAAGGGCAAAAGCAACAACCACAAAGATGATGACACTGATTACTGAATCTAGTGACTACTGACAACCTGGCTGATACTGGTAATTCTAGCTAATGATTCAGTTAATGGCAAATTTCCCCCCTCATAGGGTTGGAACATTTAATTCCAGAGACTTATGAAATCTCCTTCACACTTTTTACAACGCCCACGAACATGGACTAATTACAGGCACAGAAATGGAGAAAAGCAATCCATAAGTGTTTTAGAGGGAGGCAAGGATAACCTGGGAAGGAATTAAAAAAAAATCTATGACACAATCAGTTGTTTTGAAAATAGCAAGAGTAAAAAAAAAAAAAAGTAGGATGGTGCAGATAATGGGGATAATTCTTTGTGAAAAGCTGCTTTAGTCATCAATTTCAGGAGGGCACATCAGAAAAAAGGGCACACGCAAAACATTTCAAGTCATGGAGAACTGAAAATCTCAATTCTACTAGCAGAAAAGAAGCTACCCACATATTATAAATGACAAGAAGGGCAGGAATAGAACAAGAAGCTAGAATAGGCAATTGAAAAATTAATATAACTCAAAGTACTATTCTCTATTAACATAACATCAATACATAGACACAGAAATGGAAAAAGATAGCTCTAGCAAAATTAAAAAGTGAGCTCATGGGTGACTGGGCAAAAAACCTTTTGAAAGTCTTGGTATCCTAAAGGTGCTCTGCTACAAAAGATGAGGAAAGATGCATAGCTGTTCTTCACACAAGTCAACAGCCATCTCAGCAGTTCTCATAATTCAAGTGAGACAGCGCTTTACATTTCAGAGCTAGGGGAACAACTTTCTACTCATGATATGTTGCAGTGCCATTTTTCTTAAGTATTGGAAGGTGATATGCAGGATATAAGAGGTTCAGCATGAAGGTTGTCAATGTAAACATGCTCAGTCCAGCTATACTGCATGTGCCCAGAGTCATAGCAAAACAATGGGCTTTTCTGAGCATCCTGGTTGACCTGGCATGTTTTGAAGCTCATACTAAAGACAAGCAGTAATGTAGTTTCCATATATACAAGATGGACAGTCATAAAATTTTGACCTGAGCATTAGCTGGGCATATGAATTCAAGAAGTTCTCAACCAACATCTAGAAAACCTACACAGTGGTTTTCAGGTCTCAAAGTTGCCCGAGAACTTGAGAGTGCTGCAGTCACATAAGTGTGTGACTGAGATGACCTGACAATGAGATGGCCTGTCACTGCCTGTGGGGTCCCAAAATCAGACAGCAATCTAAAAGGTATTGGTACTAATACCACTATCCCACCATGTGCACATTCAGGATCTCACAACATTGCTCTCATTTTAGACAGAATCATAACCTTATCTCTTTTTCTGCTTTTATGGTAATTAGTATCTTGGAAGATATAAACCTCAGTCTATGTTATTTTTTTACCCAAGGCATCCATGCAATACTCCCTCTTTCCTAGGCCTGCTAGCTGCAAGATGTCTTTATTGACTTAATATGCAGTCTGGATTTAGTAAATTCTGCTGGCAAAACAAGCCAGGAAGATTTCCACACATTCTTGCAAGGTAACAAAGTCCTTAAGAAAGCACAGACACAAGGCAAAATTTTCTTTAGACTCTTTGCTACTTACCTGTTTTTATGAAATAAAAGCATATTTGGTGAATACCTTTTAACTAAGGATTTCAAAATTCCATACCCAGCTGGGTAAGTATAATTATCTGCATTTAGCACCAAAGTATACCTAACTGCTGTGAGAAAAATAGAACATATGAGCTCAGCACAATCCTAAATACTAACTGTTTTTATTTAAAATTATTTTATAAAAATAACTTCCAATTTCTTAAGATGCAAAAATCTAAGAGATAAGAGTGACCCTGTTCTGAGATGAAAAGCAGACATCAGTAACTGTCTGAACTGCAAGGAACACAGAATAGGCTATTATAAAGCAAAGTTTGCCTGAATAACACTGATCCCATGGTCGGTGGTCGTTATGCTCTCTTTTGCAAAAGGTATTTTTTTACTCTGAATCTTGTCTTTTTATAAGGATTCCAGACTTGAATGCAAGACCTTTACCTTAGAAAAGATTCTGGCAAAGCCTTTGAACCTTTCTGACAAATACACTCAGCATATATTTGTAGAAGTTGTTATGCATGAAAGTATGCATTATATAGCAAAAGAAATTTGAGAAACTTGCTAGCCTAAAGTCGGCGTGGTTTTGGGGGTCTTTATGTTTTTTTCCAAATGGGTGTCAGGGAAGTGTGATGCTAAAGTCTTTTTAGTCTGGGGGGCTGCTGTCAGAGCATGAACTCTTTAATCTGTTTGATCTAGGACACTAGAGAATGGTAAGCAGATGTGACCAACAGTACGGGGATAGAGTTGAAGTACCCCTTTTTACTGCACCCTAAAGTCAGATTAGCCCAAAATGACCCCCCAAAACATCTCTAACTTGAACTACCTCTATTGGCTCTAGAGGCAAAGAGCAGAAAAGCTGTGTATACCAATAGCTCTTTACAAATATCTGATAAGAATTCACAGTGTACAACCAGCAACTAACATTCACTTTTCTCTAATTAATGGCACTGTTAATAGACTGCAGGTTTGATTCAAAAGCCAATGATTATGCAGCCTATGCAGACACAGGAGGGTAAGGTGATGAGGGACAAGCCCTCTACAAAACAAGTGTTAGCTTGACTTAAAGCTTGACTGCTGCCTTGCTGCTGATCTACTGATAGGAACTTCTGTGTGGAGTTTTCAATAAGTTCAACAAAAAGAGGGTGCTACTGGGAATATAAGGCAAAAAGAACTGAGAAACAATGTGAGGAAAGAATAGGAACCAGTATATGTTTTTGCCCAAGGCTACTGAAATAGCTATTGACAGGCCTACAAGCATTAACTACATGTACAGTCGCTATCCTGTTGACATGTTGTAGCAAGAGCTTTCGCTCTAGACTCAGCGCGCTTGGAGGGCATAGGCCAGGACAAGGAGCATGAATATTTGCTTATTGATTGGTGTACAAGATGAAGAACTCTTTGTTCACATACCTGCCAAAATATAAGTCCACACATCCCCAGCAAGCTTTATTGATCTCTGTAGAGAAGAGGTTGCTGTTAAGAAAGGAGACTGAAAGGCTTATCAAATGGAGTACCATCAACATGCATAAATTAATGCAGGAGCCTTCTTCAGCCTATGAGTATTTGGAAGTTCTGTTTTGAATTTAATGATTGAGCAAATTGGAATATGCTTTGGTTACTCATACATCTGTTATTTAGTGAAAAATAATTTTCAGAGCACTTATAACCTGGAAAGTTAAAAAAACCAGTAAGGATTTGAAATCAGTATAGCCTGAACCTGTAATCCAAAAATTCCCACAACAGCCATTGCTTCTGTCTTTTAATTCACAGCTGTATCGCCACTACTGCTAGCTTTGGAGGCAATATCTGAATTCTATCAGAATGAGCAAGAAATCTGCCTTAAAAGGCACTTTTAAGCGCTCTGACATGAGGATCAGAATGAGCAGTCTTACATTGTTTCCCAACTTATGCATACTCGCTTAGATGGGAAATGCTTTCGTATGTCTTTTACACAAAAGAAATTCTACCTCTGAATAAGCCAATCTTGAGAAAAACCTGCCCTTTGCAGTAATATCATTCATCTGGGACCCTTTTTGGCATCCACAGCACCTGCGGTTTCTCAGTAGATGCAGCATAAAACCCAGCCTTATAACATCCTTTTAATGTTATCTCTGAAACCCATGATACTACCTACTAATTAAAAATAGGAAAAATTGGTGGCAGAAGAAATGAGAAAGGAAAAAAAAAAAGAGAGAAAGTATAAGTAGAACAAAGGGAGTAAATAAAAATAACAATAGCTGTCATTTTCCCCTTCTCTTTTTAAAGCATTTTATTTGTTTAATGATATGAAAACATTTCCTGCCTCTCCTCAATTTCAACATTACTACTTGAATCACATAAACAGAAAACACTTCTCCATCATTACACGGAAATATTAACCACCCTGTAGTTAAGGTTGCAGCCAGCTCCCATTATAAAGCTCTATTCAGCAATCTTACAAATTTGGCAAGGAAAATCATTCTGGCATGAAAACGACTGTGTATACTGTTAAGGCTCAGAAGATCATCTCCAAAAAGTCTGAAGAAGAGCTCTATGAAATGGTTTTTTTATTGGACAACTCATTGGAAAGAAGAGAGATGTAAGAAACTCCCTTCAAGCTATTCATGGTATTGCAATAGGCCACAACAACAGACATGGAACCTTTTAAAAAAATTGACTCAAAAAGCCCTAACTAAAGTTAATTTTAAGATGGAGACACTGATACTCTCTTACTTGGTAATGTGGTTTGCAGTGAATGGACAAAAAAGATACAAAACTATAAAACACATAATGGATAGGGAAAGAAAAAAACTTGGGATGTTTGACTTGTCAGAATTCCAGTAGATCTGTACAACACAGGTGAAACTGCATGGGTACTATCAATCTGAGAGGTAATCTAAAGTACAATGCCAGTTATAAGATTTCTACATCTCTCAGCCATTAAGTGGATAGGTGGATAAATCTGCATTGCAGCTCTCTCTCATGGGTCATTAATCTCATTCCCCTGTTTCTTCTAGAATAAGAAAGAGGTCAGATTAGTAGAATAATTTTGACCAAGTATCCATTCAATTAATTCTGATATCAAACTAGTTTGTGGTTCATATGCTGTTGATTTACATGAAAGTCTACTTTTTCAGTTATTTCTTAGTATTTGAAATGCATGGCTGTAATGTATGGCTGTCTCTGGGTTTATATATTCCCAAGATTATGCATATGCCAAATGTTACAAAAAATCAAGATGTTTAGTATAACTACAGACCACTCAGCCTACTCTTCTTACCAGCTTGCAAGAGATGATCTTAAAGCTTGGTCAGAAAAACAACAGATCCAGGCTTTAAACCACCCAGATTAGCAGAGAAGTGAGCCCCAAATTGTAGAACACCTAACCAATTCACAGAACACCAGATCAACAGTCTGTTCTGACTCTGAAAATTAGTGTAGGGTCAATTGGTTGAAGCACCCCAGTCTGCACTTCAATTCACAAAGCAGATAGAGCATTCTGCACCGCTTCCCTCTGTGTTCGCTTTCAGATCTGGCACTATGCAAAGCCCATTCATAACACCCACATCTTGAGGAGACAAAAATTCAGGTGGCAGGGTCTGCAATGAAAAGGACAGGGGCCACTTCTCTAAAGTCATAGGGATGAGAGCTGTTGGGGCCACATATGTTCCCAGGCCATGCAGATGTAGCAGCTTCCGCAAATTTTCTGCCTGTTTTGCAAAACAACATTAATTTCCTTAACAGCTCACACCAAAGTAAGTTCTGCCAAGTCTTCTGGCTGCTTCTTCCACTCTAATTATCTTTTTCTCTACTGGATTAAATCCCAGCAATTTACTCCATCCAAGCTTATCAAGGCAGTAGGTACTTTGTTCTAATAACCATAATTTAAAAGACATGTTACTATTTTTTATACAGCAAAAACTATGGTAAATAAATTGGTCTTTAAAATTATACTGTCTTCTGAAGAAAAGTACTACAACATCAATGTGTTCAAATTGATGTACTTTGTTTCCAAAGACGACTACCTATTTTTTTAACAGATAGCAATTTGTCTATATAAAAAATTCCGAAGTAGTAAATATTTTATTTACAGAGTCAGAGAATGAACCCAATTAATTCCAAATGAGGATGATGAATACATTATATTAATCTTTTAGTGACAAGGAAAATCTTTGTTTTGTGCTCATATAATGCCTAGAACAATACAATCCCAGGCTACGAGTCCCAAGAGTTCTCACAAAATAATGCAGAAATGGTTTCTCCTTTGTTTAATGAATGCAAGTGTTTGCTGAATTTCCTGCGTTTCCTATGGAGCACACTTTCCCTGCAATATAGACACTGCTAACTCTGCAGAGAGTACTCCGGCTGCTCAGCTCTAGAACTACTCAGAAGCATGCATGTAGACTGCAGAGGGACCTTCGATTGCTTGATAGTTCCCAGGACTTTTCTAGTATAAAGGTGAATCCCACTTGAGTGCTGCTCCAAACATCTTGCCCTAAATTAATAATCTGGGGAAAAAGAGCAGGATAAAGCTCTCCACACAACCTGAAAACTGATACATACAGAGAATAGATGTAATATGGATTGGAATGGCCTTCCTGTTACCACCTTTTAAATTCTGTATCAATAGAATCCACTGTTATACACCTTAACATCTACTTCCTCTAACTTCAGAATATTAATTACACTTTCATTCTCTCCTCTAATTGTTTCAAATCTTTCCAAAGTTACTAAAAGAAAAGCATGCACATGCAAACAATGAAGATCACAGAAGACCAGAGATCTCTAAGAATTAATTTTTATTCAAGACACAAGATTGACATCATTACTACCTAATAAAGGCATAAAATATTCACAAGAACCAGAAATTAGCTCCCCGTTATCTGAAGCAAGGAGAGAATGTGGTTAAAATACTAAGTGCTTAGCACCCTGTGAACAGAAGTATCCCACTTAGAAATACAATGTTAGCTAAACAAAGAGAAATATAGCTGGTGTTTTAAAGCATATATTTCTAATGCATCATAGAAAAAAAGAAATATTCTGCTATGCTTAAAATTTTCTTTTCTTTGTTGTGTTAATTTGTCCATGGTTTATTAAACATACAAGCAAACAAACATAAATGGACGATGACCAAATAAACAAGATTGACCCTTTCTGTATTTT
Organism: Psittacula echo; assembly: GCF_963264785.1. Classification (NCBI taxonomy): domain Eukaryota; kingdom Metazoa; phylum Chordata; class Aves; order Psittaciformes; family Psittacidae; genus Psittacula; species Psittacula echo. The sequence continues at coordinate 88,196,120 of NC_137738.1, read as the reverse complement.
ACAGATTTCAAGTAATGCCACTTTCAGATAACTTTTATTACACACAGGCACAACAACAGTCATCACAGAATTTTATTTTATGAAGCAGCTAGATCATACCACATACAGGACACAATGCACATGTATATTCAGGCATTCATACAGTGAAGACTGGATTGAATTCTTAAACCAAGATACCACTTTTTTGATGCCCTTTTAAAAAGCAAAGTATTCACTGTATGTTTAGGCTGGAAAAAAAAATAGCACTGGTAAAAATAAACCACTCCTCTGGATTCTCAGTTACAAAAGTGAACGGACAGGAAGATACCAAACTTTTTGACTTGAAAATCCTATCAATCAGGGAAGACACTGTGACTGGAAGATTAGATTATCTATTTAATACTGCATTAATACCTTTATCCCCACTGAATACCTGTCGGAGTTTTCATTTACTGTAAAAATGTCAGATACGCATCTTGTGGGCAGTGCCCTCTCAGAATCTCTTTATCTGTATACAATCACTTTGCATCACACATTTGACTTGTCTGAGGCAATTTCATGGATTTCATGCAAAAATAACACAACTGATGAGCCAGGCTATGGCTCTTTTATCAGAGTGGTGAGTTGGCTCAGAGGCAGTTTCAAGAGATATACTTGCTACAGAGAGCAGAGGTTGGCAGGATATTCCTGCGGGTCCTGGAAAGACCTGCCGATTCTCAAATCTGTTGTCATGAAAGAGGATCAACACATAGCACTTTTCCTTTCTGTACACAGAACGGCTGCTTCAGGCTATGGCAGCCTCTCTCCTTGACACAAAAGGAGGTAGCTTCCTCTGGTAAAAAGAAACTCACTTAACAAAGCAGAGATACATTGGGACAGGCCTTACCTTGCTTTTGGTATTACAAAGAATGATGTAAAACCCTCAAAAATATTTCTAGCTGTACTTTGCTCATGCTTGGGCCATGCTTCTGCCAGTGACCAGGAACAGAAGTAAAATTAGTGAAATCCCAAGAAAAGACAAAATAAATAAAAGAATATCAAGGAGATTGTTAAGTCCTAATACCCTGAGACATCCATCTCCTAAAATGCATGATTTGTGGCCATGCTCCGCTGCTGATTAGGACTTTGATTCCTAGTAGGTTTTGTGGGTTTTGGGAGGTTTTGTGATCATATGGCTGCTACGCTTTTTCTTTTCATTGTGCTTATAGGTGTAAAGTGTTCCCCTGGGGTGTGGGGTTTTTTTGTTCTTCCTCTCCACATTTTGATTATTTAATATATGTCTATTTCACCGAAGTCATCTCATATGGATTAGCATTACAAGAAACACAGATGTATGAAATAACACTTTTTATGAGTATCAGCCTCACAAAAAGCTGATAATTGCAAACAAAAACATACAACACATTTTTTCTTTAATGACAAGGGCATGGGTTGGCCTGCATTAGGAGGTTTATATCTCAGTTGTCATTGCATATGAACCCCTCATTCTGATTACAGGAATGGAAGGGAGTACCTAGATCGTCACGGACGTTTATTTCATGAGGTGCTGAGAATACTTACAAAACAGGACAAAACATTGCAGTGTGTCTAGATTTGCACCAAAACGCCACAAAATAGGATCACAAAGTGGTGTGAAAAGAGAGCAAAATGCTTGAGGATGTTGCCATGAACCACACAATAGCAATAAGTTTGTTAAATAACAATCTTAGCTGCTGGGTACTGGAAATGGTTTAGTTCTCACATTAAAAAGGAAGGCAGCAATAAAAATGTAACATAGCAATCTGACATGAGGCGATTAAAGCGGCAATTAGTTTTGCTTAATTTTGAGCTAAGGAAACAGATATATCAGTCAAGTATCTGGAAGTTTTTTAATATCACAAAGCCACCTGCAGATTTTCTGCATTTTCTCTCAGTATTTCTGAGATTAGAATGATTGCAGCTGTGGTTTGGCTCAGGTCAAGTACACTCTTCTAAACCATTCCTAAGTGTAATTCAAGTTTTAACTCAGACCTGAGACAATTCCCAACAGGCAATTTTAAAGTGGCCACTCTGTTTTTATAGAATTGTTAAGCTGGGAAGGGACCTCTGGAGACCATCTAGTCCAACCACCTGGCTCACATCAGGGTCAGCTGGAGCATATTGCTCAGGGTTGTGTCTAGTCAGGTTTTGAGTATCTCCAAGAAGGAGATCCCACAGTCTCTCTGGGTAACTGTTGTGGTTTAAGCACTCAGGACAGTAATCTGTTCCAGTATTTGACCAGGTTCACAGTAGAAACATTTTTTAAGTTTAAAAAAAATTTCATGTGTTTCAATTTGTGTTTATTGCTCCTTGTCCTGTCACTGGGCACACCACTGTGAGTCTGGCTCTTTCACATTTACTTCCCAAGATTCCCCCAAGCCTTTGTTTTTTGAAGATGAACAGCCTCAGCTCTCTTCTATGTAAGATACACCTGTCCTTCCATCATCTTAGTGGCCCTTTGCTGGACTTGCTCCATCATGTTCATGTCTCTATTATACTGGGGAGCCAAGGACTAGATGAATCATTCCAGTGCTGAGTAGAGAGGAATTATCACCTCCCTGGACCTGCTGGCAATGTTTTGCCTAAAGCAACACAGTTTTGGAAAATAACAGAGTTTAGTAGTATAGCTGTGGCCAAGAGTGCACTAACCGGTTTCAGAAACAGAACATAGGCCTGGCACTGTTTAATTTACCATCATTTATATTACTGTTTGTTTCCAAAATTATACTAAATGAATAGGGAGTTATCAAAAAGTTAAAAACATTGGAATTCAGGGGAATGTAAAGAGTTTCAGGGATCCTATGAAGTAAATCCAATTGCATGACATAGACATAGAAATTAAGAAAACCTGCTTTTTCTCCCAGTTCCAACCAGTCTGTTTCAGAAATTGAAGGTGCATGGAAGATATAATGTTCAATGCTATTTAGCTTTTCTGTAGACCAGCTGTTTCAATGCCATTTAAAGGTTCTGTACACACATTACATTTCAGCTGCCTCTCAAAACTAAATGTAAGAAGTCCATGTCTGTTTTAGTGTGATAAGATGCTGCCAATGATTTGGTAAGCAGCATTGCTTTGGTCTGAAAAAAATCTATTCAACATGTTACATTTCACCCTGTTATCTCATGTCCTGAGCAATGCTGTAATCAGTCTACATACTGCTCTGCTAAGTCCATGTAAGAATCAAATAAATTAAATTATCTTTAATCTTTAGAGTAAAATTATTTGTTATGAGTTCACAAACTTTACTTCTGATTCCTAACAGTTTTCTACTTTTTCTTTACCTCAACAAGAACAGAAAATCGCAAGAAAGTCAGATTTAAATTACACTGCAATTTACAGTCCCAGAGTTTGTAAGATAATGTGAGATCTAAACTATTGAGAAACTCATCTAGCACCAAAAAAAATTAATTAGAATGAGTAAAATTGAGAGACATCTAAGAAGATGATGAAAGAATCAGAGAATGGGATTGCAATATAGAACTGAGAACCTAGTTTCCCCACTCTATATGGAATCTTTTCCACATTGGTAAGACAGTCAATAATTTCTAAATCTGACTGGGTTAGGAGTTGAGAAAATACCTTCCACACCACCAGCTTAAGGTCCATAACATGAAAAACTGGTCATTCATCTCTAATGGGCACATCTAAACAAACCAAGGTTTTAAGTGTCTAAGAAGCAACACAATGTTAGAACCGGGTGAGTCCAAAGATGACCCACAAAAAATTGCTCCTTCATGTTAAGCAAAAGCCCAAGGAACGTGGCTGAATTATTCTCAGCCCTACGAATACAGAAACCTGAAACACGGCTGCACATTAGTTACCTTTTCCAGTTGAGATTCAGAGCCACCTTCTACCAATGGGTACTTAAAATACCAGACCACTCTTTTTTTACACCTAAACAAAATGAGTGGTGGAGGTTTTCATGAAGCCTCATTTCACTCTACTGGGGTCAAATCTTCCCAGGCTCCTTCTACAGACAGCAGTGAGAAATCAGCTGTACCTGAAGGGTAATTCAGTACAGCTACCTAATGTGGCTACTCTACACATATCAAGAAGAATCTTTTTCTACAACTACAGAGACAGTCCAATGAGATTATCCATACTAGATGGGAGTAATAGTCAGTAGTGTCAGAAACAAATGAGCATCGTATCAATCCAGAACAGACAGCAATAAGAGTATTGGCCAGACCATGATGAGATAATGATCTGCAATGCAAGCTTAGTAACTAAAAATATCCGTAGGTCAGTGAGTCTAGTTAGTCTTTATGAATAATCCTTATTCATCACAGACTTCTAGTCATAGCGTTTACCCAGGTTGCAAGACACTGGATTCTAAGCTATCTTCATCCTAAAGGAATTAAAATCTATTATCTCCTGCACCAAACAATGACATCATAAAATCACTGAATAAAAAAAGCACAAATGGCATGGGCTACAAGCCAGTTCTTTTAATGCCATCTGAATATGTTCAGTTCCAGAATCAGATTTAGTTGCTGGCCTCACCTCTCTTTATTTAGCTATACAGACCTTAACATGTCCAAAAGCATATGAAAAATCTTAAAGCTATGACAGATTGCACTCAGCTTCACTTCCAAGGCTAGTAAATTCAAGGAGGTTAATGATAATTTGATGAAAAGATTTTTTGTGTATGCATAGTGGTAATATGTCCAAGATGCAGCAGATTGGACCACAGGCCTAGTGGCTATGGCTTACTGAAGCATACTGACAAATCACAACTGAAATTGAAATTCCATCTGCATAAAACATATTTTAAGACCTCTATGCAAATATGTAGTAGAGTTACAGCACCGTCTTGTTTTCAGGTCTAATATTCAATCTAAAGAGCTATTTGCTGAAACTTTCACGTACACTATGCTCTTTTTTATTACTGCATATTGCATGTAAAATCTTGAGAGAAATAATATTCTTTCTTTCTAAGCACACAAGTTAAATTCTAAAGCTCTCCTCAGCAGAATATCAAATAATCTGTATTAATGAAAGTGATAGAAACTTTTCCAAGACACAACTGCCATTCATATTGCAAGACGAAAAGGAAAAAAAAAAAAAAATCAATACAGGCTTCATAGATTTGCTGTACAGATAAGTAGGTCATACCACCCTCCATCACACAGCTTGTCAATAGGGCTGGTTGTATTATTCAACAACTACAAGAACAATGCAATTCTTTCAAAAGAGTAAGATTGTGAAAGACAAGAATAGAATCCTTAAAATTTGTCTAGCATATTAGAGCTTCAAAGCTCCACATAAACATCCTATGAGCTAGGTAAAATGTCATCTCCATTTGCAAGTTGAAGATTCTGCAAAGTAGGAAAGAATCATCGCAGTGAGGGGGAGTTCCCAATGACTGGAAATAGGGTAATATAGCCCCCGTTTTCAAGAAGGGGAAAATGGATGACCCGGGGAATTACAGACCAGTCAGTATCACCTCTGTGCCTGGCAAAATCTTGGAGCAGATTCTCCTGGAAGGCATGCTAAGGCACATGAAAAACAAGGAGGTGGTTGGTGACAGCCAGCATGGCTTCACTAAGGGGAAATCCTGCCTGACCAATTTGGTGGCCTTCTATGATGGGGCTACGAAACTGATGGACAGGGGCAGAGCAGTTGACGTCATCTACCTGGATTTGTGCAAAGCATTCGACACTGTCCTGCATGACATTCTTGTCTCTAAATTGGAGAGACATCAATTTGATGTGTGGACCACTCGGTGGATAAAGAACTGGCTGGATGGCCGCATGCAAAGAGTTGTGGTCAATGGCTCGATGTCCAGCTGGAGACCAGTAAAGAGTGGTGTCCCTCAGGGATCGGTGTTGGGAGCGGTCTTGTTAAACATCTTTGTTGGTGACATGGACAGTGGGATTGAGTGCATCCTCAGCAAGTTCGCCGATGACACCAAGCTTTGTGGCTCGGTTGATATGCCGGAGGGAAGGGATGCCATCCAGAGGGACCTCGACATGCTTGTGAGGTGTGCTGATGCCAACCTTATGAAGTTTAACCATGCCAAGTGCAAGGTCCTACACCTGGGTCGGAGCAATCCCAGGCACGGCTACAGGTTGGGCAAAGAAGAGATTCAGAGCAGCCCCGCAGAGAAGGACTTGGGGGTGTTGGTCGATGAGAAAATGAACATGAGCCGGCTTCAGTGTGTGCTCGCAGCCCAGAAAGCCAACTGTATCCTAGGCTGCATCAAGAGGAGCGTGACCAGCAGGTTGAAGGAGGTGATCCTGCCCCTCTACTCTGCTTTCGTGAGACCTCACTTGGAGTATTGTGTGCAGTTCTGGTGTCCTCAACAGAAAAAGCACATGAAACTGTCGGAACAAGTGCAGAGGAGGGCCACAAGGATGATCAGGGGGCTCGAACACCATCTGTATGAAGATAGGCTGAGAAAGTTGGGGCTGTTCAGCCTGGAGAAGAGTGGAGACTTCATAGCAGCCTTCCAGTATCTGAAGGGGGGTGCTACAGGGATGCTGGGGAGGGACTATTCATCAGGGACTGTAATGATAGGTGTCGTGGCACCTCTCTGCATCTCCCTGGCGGAGCATGAGACTCACAAAGTCCTTGGTCAGACCAAGCATCAGTGTTATCAGCCCTGTTCCCAGGCCAAAATTCAAAAACACAGCACTGCACCAGCTACTAAGAAGGAGAAAAAATGACTGCTACTGCTGAAGCCAGGACAATAGGACAAGGGGTAATGGGTTCAAACTTAAATAGGGGAAGTTTAGATTGGATATAAGGAAGATGTTCTTTACTGTGAGGGTGGCGAGGCACTGGAATGAGTTGCCCAAGGAAGTTGTGAATGCTCCATCTCTGGCAGTGTTCAAGGCCAGTTTGGACAGAGCCTTGGGTGACATGATTTAGTGCAAGGTGTCCCTGTCCATGGCAGGGGCGTTGGATCTAGATGATCTTAAGGTCCTTTCCAACCCTAACTATTCTGTGATTCTTTGAAAATCGTGAGAAAACCAAAGTGAATGCCTGAGTGTCTCTACCCAGTGCCCAGTAGAATAGACACCACAAAATCGCTAGCACAGTGGACTTGACTACATTAAACTGATGTATTTAAATTCAGCCAGGGTATACAGTTATTAATATTCTGCTGGGAGCCCATTAAAACTTTCATTCTAGAAATATTTAACACAATTTTTCTTACATGAAAAATAAAAAATAGGAGGCAAACTTGTTTCCATTTTAGCCATGATCAAGAACTATAACTAATGGGATCAGCTCTTTGTAGAACATATGCACAGAGCCTTTTCCAGACAGAAAAGCAAGAGTCCTACAACTTACAGAAAATGTGCTCCAATTTGATTTCAGTGCATCAGAAAGAACTCCCCAAAATTCGCTGTTGCCCTTGAGATAGAATGCTTGAGTGACCCTTTTACATCCTGTGTTCTTAGTTGTATCTCAGAATCCCAGCAGTACAGAGTTGTCATGTACAATGGTGCTTTGCAAGAAAAACCCAAACAGATATGAAGAAAAATAAAAAATCACAAATAAAAAGCTGTCCATAGTAATTTATATTCATAGAAGTTCTGCTGGTTTTCTTATTCATTAATGAATGCCAAAATTTCAGAATTTTTACCTTTTTTTCTTTTCCTCCCTTTCTTCCTCTCTCTTTGAGAGTACTTTTTGATGATCATTGACTACTGTTCATCTGGGGGACACATCATGTGCAGAGCCGGTTTATGTTATGCATACTAGATGGCAAATTCTCCTCACTGAAAGTTTCCCAGTAAATTAAAAGCCCCTCAAAATACATCCATGAAGGGGAATAATGCCACCATCACACCTGACAAATTAGATATTTCTATGAAATATATTGGATGGTATGCTTCATAACATCTATATACCTACCTGTCCCCAAAGCACTTTATCGATAATAGCAGTGTTTATAGATATTGAGACAAAGGACAAAGCAATAAGGTGTGTCCATGTACCACAGAACATAATTTTAAATCATCTTGTGCAAGATGTAATAAACAGCATGACTGTTTAGTTATATATATCTGGTACAATAAAAAATAAAAAGAACTGGTAGAATTTCAAGCCTAAATAAAAGATTGAAAGTTGCTTTGTAAAAAATAAGATTAATTAAAAAAATTTAGACAAAAGTCTGTTTATCAGAGGCTGCAGTAACAAGAATATCTATCTAGTAAAAATATAGCATGGTGGCAATCATTAAACATGGTCAATTTCAACACTGAAAAATTCTTGCTAAATAGGGCATTTGTGATTGAAGTGAAATTTCTATGAAATAATCACAGTAAGATAACAGAAAGTTACAAGACCCAACCACATCTCATTTTAATATCTCAGACTATTTATCTCTTCTCAAGGTACTGTACTTTATATAGGCAATGAAATTCATAAATTAATCCGTTAGATTACATGTTCATCTTCTGTTTAGTCCACCCTTAATATTCATCTATTCACTTTGTATCTCACAGTACTGAAATATTTCAGTTTTAGTTCCTTCATTTAATGCATTGTAGCCAGGAAACTCTTTCATCACTTGCCTATCAATATATTACTTGCTTTGTTACTAATGCAACCCTTGTTTCTTATCAAACTTTGCTGAATATGAGGCAGTTCTATCACAGAAGCTGATACAATTTCTCCAGTTCCCCTTATATAATCCATTTCAAATTTACTGTTTTGTACTCTGAAAGACAAACTGTTCAGTCTCTCTCTGTAGAAGGAATTTAATTCTTTATCACTCTCACCACTTTTTAAAGCCGTGTATCCTTCTGAAAGGTCATTTTGCTCAAAAGCTGGCAAAATACTTTTAGATAGTCCCTAAAAGGTGTCTGATAATAATCAAGGTAGAAAATTCCAGTTTTATTAAACACTTACTCTTTCACAGTTTTACCTACAAAGATTTGGTTTTATGGTGTCATTTTTTTTCCATTTTTAAAAGCAAGATATAAATTTAATTCCAGTTCCTCTAAATCTCTTTAATGATGGTTAATAACTAGTAAATATTCCATCATTCTCTAGATTCACCAATATTCTCTTGCCTAAGCAGAAATCCCTGATACCAGCTTTTATGAGTGCCATTGACCAACCTTAAAAAAGTGTTGTAGCTATTCAGTGAAATATTACAAGGTTTTTATACTATATCACAAGCTTTTTATTCCCCCTCAAGGTCAAGTAGGAAGGAAGTTCCACATGACCGTACAGTGGTATATGCTATTTCTTACCTGACAGGGGAATTCATAAACACAGTAAGAATTTTTTATGCTTACTGCCCTGCATTTTTGCTCATTGATATTTTTATTACTTGGCATTGGCTTCTTTATAAGTACCTTGGTGAGCTGACCTTCATATTGCTATTCAAATTCGGTAAAGAAATAATTCCACATTACCTAAAGTTTTTTATCAGAGTATGATACATGTACAAAGGGCATCCAAGTTAATCCAGAACTAAAAAAGAAAAAAAAAATCTGAAGTTTGGAGACAGAGAGAAAGAAAATAGTAAAAAGATCTGTATCAAGTGTTAGCAAATTTCACTGCCCCATGCTACAGATTTTCCTGCCAGTACTACGTAGAATCATAGAGTCATAGAATAGTCAGGGTTGGAAAGGACCTTAAGATCATCTAGTCCAACCCCCCTGCCATGGGCAGGGACACCCCACACTAAACCATGCCACCCAAGGCCTCATCCAACATGGCCTTGAACACCGCCAAGGATGGAGCATTCACAACCTCCCTGGGCAACCCATTCCAGTGCCTCACCACCCTCTCAGTAAAGAATTCCTTCCTTAGATCCAATCTAAACTTCCCCTGTTTAAGTTTGAACCCATTACCCCTTGTCCTGTCACTACAGTCCCTGATGAAGAGTCCATCCCCAGCATCCTTGTAGGCCCCCCTCAGATACTGGAAGGCTGCTATGAGGTCTCCACGCAGCCTTCTCTTCTCCAGGCTGAACAGCCCCAACTTTCTCAGCCTGTCTTCATACGAGAGGTGCTCCAGTCCCCTGATCATCCTCGTGGCCCTCCTCTGGACTTGTTCCAACAGTTCCATGTCCTTTTTATGTTGCGGACACCAGGACTGTACACAGTACTCCAAGTGAGGTCTCACGAGAGCAGAGTAGAGGGGCAGGATCACCTCCTTCAACCCGCTGGTCACGCTCCTCTTGATGCAGCCCGGGATACAGTTGGCTTTCTGGGCTGCGAGACCACACTGAAGCCGGCTCATGTTCATTTTCTCATCGACAAACACCCCCAAGTCCTTCCCTGCGGGGCTGCTCTGAATCTCTTCTCTGCCCAACCTGTAGCTGTGCCTGGGATTGCTCCGACCCACGTGTAGGACCTTGCACTTGGCATGGTTAAACTTCATCAGGTTGGCATCAGCCCACCTCACATGCGTGTTGAGGTCCCTCTGGATGGCATCCCTTCCCTCCGGCGTATCAACCGAACCACCCAGCTTGGTGTCATCGGCAAACTTGTGGAGGATGCACTCCATCCCACTGTCCATGTCACCAACAAAGATGTTTAACAAGACTGGTCCCAACACCGATCCCTGAGGGACACCACTCATTACCAGTCTCCAGCCGGATATCGAGCCATTGACCACAACTCTTCGTGTGCGGCCATCCAGCCAGTTCTTTATCCAGTGAGGGGTTCAGTTATCAAATTGATGTCTCTCCAATTTAGAGACAAGGATGTCGTGTGGGACAGGGCTACAAGGAGTGACGAAATCAGGAAGTTTGGTTATCAACTGCTGTACAGTGCAACTAGCTCCATTTGTTACACTGAACAAGCAGAGACAATCCAGCCATGTGGCCTGGTGACTGTATGAGCTCCTTTCTCCACATCTAGAGATTTCTCCTAGATAACTGTGAAAACATGTTCTGATTAATACAGTCTCTGACAGTGGCATTCAGCTGGCTGCTGTTTAATACAGGCTGTCTCTTTAATGATGCTCCATGGTGGGCTGTTTGTGCGGATGACTGTTCATACAGAAAGAAAACCTCAGGTTCTTACAGAAAGAAAAACTACAGAAAGAAAAACTCAGGATTGCTTTTAAATTTAATGTAGATAGATTGCATTTCCTGGAAATATTCATTCTGCAAAGGCAATCATCTTGTTCATGATAATAAAATAAAGAATAAAAAGTTAAAAAAAACTTCTGTTATTCTCCTTTATATAATTTCTGTTCAACTGGTGTAACAGCAATATTATAAGACTTCATTTAAAATAACTGAGTCAGAGTAGTATGGGATTAAACTCTATGGGGGATGAAAGCATTCTTCACTTTCATCTGTTTCCTAGAACCTGAAGCACAGAATGATTTCAGATGACAGGCTTTCAAGTCAACATGAGAAAGGAGAATGAAACTTTGCCTGAAGAAAAGCAGAAATCTACTTTGTGAGAAAGTTCAGCCACTGCTATGCTTAATAAGAGATATAACTCAATTCGTAACAGAATGAAAAAAGAATGAAGAAGCACAATTAGTGTGTGATTTGGTTAAATATGGTAGTCCTTAATCATATTCCTATTGAAAAGAATAGTAAAAATTCCCTTGGCTTTCTGGCAATAAAATAGCCAGTCACGTCTCCGATACAAAAATAAAATGGATGACTTAGATTGTCCTTCATCGTAACCACGCTGAGAACAGAATGGTTTTGGTTTTATATTTCTGTTTTTCATGTATCTCCTGTATCATTGGCCTCTACTTGTTTGTACTCATTTCTCTGTTTTATCTCCTTAAAAAAAAAGCATCAGAATGGGACCAAAATTAATTTTTTGGTACCTAGCAATATGATTTCCAACATGATTTTGAAGGAATTGATAGCACATTCCAGCTTTCAGCAGTTTCCTATTTCAAGTTCTTCTTGCTTATGAATCACCATTAATTCTAAACAAATCGTGTAGCTGATGTGACCTCTCAGTGCACAGTTAGGAAATGTTACTTGGTTGAAAACCATCTTTAATTTTTTTCTTAGCGAAAAAGTGTTTTTTAAGCTAAGTTTTAAGATTTATATTGCAACTTAGCAGTCTCTTATGGAATGGCACATGCAAAAGAAACAGTTCCTTTCTGTTGTACCTTTGGTCTTGACATAATATTTGAAACAATCTACAAAGTGGCAAACAATTATTTGGTCTACAACTAATAAAGTACAAGATAACCTATACCTATAGCAGATGTATTCATTTAAGTAAATGTGCATTAGCAGCATGGTGTGGAAGTGTAAATACATACATCATGCTTTTTTTCGGTTTTTATGGGCTTAGTGTTGGACTTCCTGTTACTATAAACCAGAAATATTTTGGACATTAGAAGTCTCTTCAATAATGCAGTGCCTGACAAACACAAACTTCACAACTTAACATTAGAGAGAATAAATGGCCAAGTGTTTCAAGATAAAGAAGAAATATGTCTTAGTCAAGCTAGAGCACCCATCTTAACAGAACACACAGATGATGGCTAATCAATGAAAAACCTATCAAACAGACTCAAATAAAAATAAGACTAGCTCTCTAGAGTTGTCAGTCATACAGCATTATGCTCAGAAAGAACAACATAGCACTGAGAGCAACAATGAGTTCTGTAATTGTTCTATGATGTCACTGACGGTACTAGGGCATGGCTTACTCTTTCTGATGAGTGGCTTTAATGCTAACTTAGAAGTGACACTTGTGTGACAGAAAGAACATTGGGAAGTCACAGTCACAGATATGAAGCACTAATTGTGCTGATTTTCCAGTCTTGCTTTGGCAATTGTTTTCCCTCAAAACAACATATACAAAAACTAGAGATTCGTTAGAATAACAAAACACATCAAGGGCTTGGGTGACATGGTTTAGTGTGGGGTGTCCCTGCCCATGGCAGGGGGGTTGGAACTAGATGATCTCAAGGTCCTTTCCAACCCTAACTATTCTATGATTCTATGATTTATCTACTAAAGCAAAATTCAGATCACCTGCCTAAAATGTAAGGACATGCTACACCACATGTATCAACAGCAGCCACAATGATCACATTATTATGCAACCCTTCAAGTAAAATCTAGAACAAACTAAAGAACAGACTAAAGGCAAAAGCAGTGAAAGCTGGTGTGAACAACTGTGTACAGCAATCAGCAATAATTTAACCTTAGCTGCAGCAGTTACAGCTGGATATCCACACAGATGAATACAAAGAATTTAACCAAAGAAATAAAGCAACTCATGAAGGAAAATTCCCCAAAAGGGAAATCTTGAATTGGAAGACCAATGAAATATTAGTATGGCAAAAATAATAGTACACCAAAGACACTAAACAGTTGTCCTGGCTCAGTACCCATTTAAATTCAATTTGAAGATGTCCATTTGCTTAAGGCCATTTACAAATATGTGAAGCACTCTGCAATGATTAACAAATACACATTAAGTTGGTAAGAGATTCTTAGTTGTTGTTTGATGTTGCCACCACTGTCACAACACAAAAGCTGTTTTGAAAAGTAGTAGAGCAGGCATTGTTCAGAATCAGCTACACCAGGGAAACCACATGTCAAAGAGAAAGAAAAAAAAAAAGAAGTAGCTATAGGAATTCATCTATCTTAACAGAAATGTATTAGATGAAAGGAAGAGCTCAATAGGAAGTGACATTGACAGGAGAAGCTGAAAACAAAACATCTGGATTATTCTTTTTTGACATAAACTTAGAATCTTTAACATAATCTCGCTGTTCACATGCAACTATGAGAGCTGGAAAACTAACAGATTAAATCAACATGTAAAATTAACTAAAAATTACTACACAAAGTTCTCAGTGCTTTGTCTTTCAACAAAGAAAAATCAGAAATTACCAGCCAGAAGGTTTTCTGCATCAGAAATTATTTGACACAAGATTCCCTGCAGTGATCCTGTGTCCTGGGTTCAGCAGTGGCAGTCAGGTTTTTTTTGTTTTTTTTGTTTTTTTTTTTTTCTCCTTCTTAGTAGCTGTTGCAGCACTGTGTTTTTGACTTTTGGCTTGGGAACAAAAAACTGATAACACTGATGTTTAGACTGACCAAGGACTTTGTGAGTCTCATGCTCTGCCAGGGAGGAGGAGGGGCTGGGAGGAAGCGGGGACAGGACACCTGACCCAGACTGGCCAAGGAGGTGTTCCATACCACAGCACGTCATGCCAGGGGATGGAACTGGGAGCTACCCGGAAGGGCACGTCCCCTGGTCGGTCGGGCTGTCTTTTCCGGCGGGCGGTATCGTATTCTCTTCCCTTGTTATTTCTCTTGTCGTTGTTATTGTTGGTGGCGGCAGTGGTGATTTGTGTTATACCTTAGTTATTAAACTGTTCTTATCTCAACCCGTGGGAGCTGCATTCTTTTGATTCTCCTCCCCGTCCCTCCAGAAGCGGAGGGAAGAAAGGTGGGGGGGGCAGTAGACGGCGTGGTTCTGATTTACAGCTTGGGCTTAAACCACGACAGTTCTATTTTGGCGCCCAACGTGGGGCACGAAGGGTTGAGATAACGACAGATCTGACCGGAGTGTGTCTAATCGTATTTGTGATAAGCATTCAGTGTTTTGGATTGATAGTCACTTGTCACAATGCTGATTTATTGGCTCTCAAAGTTGTTGTTTTTGATCTCACAGTCTCAATATGCCGTAGGTTACTTAGAGCCGGTATTTGCTGTGTTAGTGTTTTTCAAGTGTGGGGCTTGGGCTAAGGTTATTGTCTCATTATATTTTATGGTAATGACTTGTAATACAATAGAAAAATTGATCATGAAACTGATCTGGCTTATGTTCCCAGTGTGGTCACCACCTTTATACTTTGGGAGGTATATAATACAAATGCTTAGCAACTATACATCTTTTTTCTCCTTCCTGGGTGGTCAACCTATGAAGGAGACATTCTTTTACCCTCCCAGTGCCCCTTCCAGACCGTTTACAGCATCGTTTGAGAGTTTTGAAGTTTTTGAGTGGCCTTTTAATATTGTTGAGACCTGTTTGCTGATTGTGATGGGGGTCACCATGTTGGCACGCATACAGAGTGTGTTTTGTCCACAACCATTACGTCTGATCTCAAGAGTTAAGCAGAGTCGGGTTTGGGCCTTGTCTGGGGTTAGACGACAAAATAGGGGGACCGAGAGATTTTCCCCGAGGCTGGACAGCCATGAGTGGCAGGGTGTGTGGGATAGTATGGGCAAGTATCTAGGTCAGTGGGCCCCTCCAGTGTTTTGGAACTTCACCACCGAACAAGTGCAAAATCCAGAAGAATTAGTAAAACACTTAAATGAGGTGTGCTGTCATCCTGGTCATACCAGAGAGGGACAAATCATGTCAACGTGCTGGGGCTTGGCCTATGCTTACCGGGCCTTGTTCAACACTATCCAGCACCTTCAAAAGGAAAGAAATGTCCCTGGATCTGAGGGCGAAGCAACAGACAGCGCAGCTACTCCAGCTCCAAGCACAGCAGCTACATCACCCCTAGCGACAAGTACAGCCACTACTCAAACTTCGACTGCAACAGACAGTGCAGCTACCCCAGCGACAAGTACAGCCACTACTCAAATTTCAACTGCAACAGACAGCGAAGCTACCCCAGCTCCAACCACAGCAGCTACACCACTCCCAGCGACAAGTACAGCCACTACTCAAACTTCAATTGCAACAGACAGCGAAGCTACCCCAGCCCCAACCACAGCAGCTACACCACCCCCCGCGACAAGTACTGTTGCTACTCAAAGCACAGTGATAATGACCACAGCTAAACCAGAGGACCAATTCGTACCAATATCGATTGCCCCCATATGCAAGAGAAAAAGCAAAAAAGAGGCAAGAAGGGTGAAGCAAGATGAAGAAACAATGTATTCACCACCCGGGCCACCACCTGATCAGGAGTCATCATCCCATGATGAAGAAGAAGAAGAGGTGACTTCTCGACCTCGGACCTCAACCGAGCTACGGAACATGCGAAAAGATTTTACCCGTCAACCAGGGGAGCACATCATCACCTGGTTGCTACGATGGCTGAAGTATAAATATGGGGAGGCCTGGCAAATTGATTATATCACACTCCCACCAACCCGCCAAGGCAAGCGCCATGTGCTTACCATGGTGGAAGCAACCACCGGATGGCTGGAAACATACGCTGTGCCCCATGCCACTGCCCGGAACACTATCCTGGGCCTTGAGAACCAGATTTTGTGGCGACATGGCACCCCAGAAAGAATTGAATCAGACAATGGGACTCATTTCCGGAATAACCTTATAGACACTTGGGCCAAAGAGCATGGCATTGAGTGGGTATATCACATCCCCTACCATGCACCGGCCTCTGGGAAAATCGAACGGTATAATGGGCTGTTAAAAACTACACTGAGAGCAATGGGTGGGGGAACTTTCAAGCATTGGGATACACACTTACCAAAGGCCACCTGGTTGGTCAACACCAGAGGATCTGCCAACAGGGCTGGCCCAGCACAGTCAGAACTTTTACATATTGTAGAGGGGGACAAAGTTCCTGTGGTGCACATGAAGAATTTGCTGGGGAAGACAGTCTGGGTTATTCCTGCTTCAGGTAAAGGCAAACCCACTCGTGGGATTGCTTTTGCTCAGGGACCTGGATATACTTGGTGGGTAATGCGGGAAGATGGGGAAGTCCGATGCGTACCTCAAGGGGATTTGATTTTAGGGGAAAACAGACAATGAACTCAATTGTACGCTGTTGCCTGCTATAGTCCATCAACTAGAAGTCTGCAGGGCACCAGCGATTGGCTCTGACTTCCCTCCGACCATCATCCCAACAGAGAATGAACTTTGATAGAACCGGACGAGTTCTACAGTAAAGGAATGATCAGCATCAGCAGGCAACGATCCAACACTGCACACAGCTTCTTCTGCCCTGAAAGACTGTTCCAAGAGATGGAGCCCAACATCATGAACCGAATGGACTCAGTAGCTTTATAGGAATTGGTCCG
Source organism: Psittacula echo (assembly GCF_963264785.1). Lineage (NCBI taxonomy): Eukaryota > Metazoa > Chordata > Aves > Psittaciformes > Psittacidae > Psittacula > Psittacula echo. Next base: position 88,179,204 of record NC_137738.1, on the reverse strand, counting down.
TGCACTAAGATAACAGTGCACCGAGATGAGAGTGAGGGTATATGGAAAATGTGGGATCTGAGCATGACGTGAATGGTATGGAACAAGGGGTGGATACTGTCCTGGGTTCAGCAGTGGCAGTCAGTTTTTTTTTTTTTTCTCCTTCTTAGTAGCTGTTGCAGCACTGTGTTTTTGACTTTTGGCTTGGGAACAAAAAACTGATAACACTGATGTTTAGACTGACCAAGGACTTTGTGAGTCTCATGCTCTGCCAGGGAGGAGGAGGGGCTGGGAGGAAGCGGGGACAGGACACCTGACCCAGACTGGCCAAGGAGGTGTTCCATACCATAGCACGTCATGCCAGGGGATGGAACTGGGAGCTACCCGGAAGGGCACGTCCCCTGGTCGGTCGGGCTGTCTTTTCCGGCGGGCGGTATCGTATTCTCTTCCCTTGTTATTTCTCTTGTCGTTGTTATTGTTGGTGGCGGCAGTGGTGATTTGTGTTATACCTTAGTTATTAAACTGTTCTTATCTCAACCCGTGGGAGCTGCATTCTTTTGATTCTTCTCCCCGTCCCTCCAGAAGCAGAGGGAAGAAAGGTGGGGGGGGCAGTAGACGGCGTGGTTCTGATTTACAGCTTGGGCTTAAACCACGACATCCTGGTAAATGGAAATCAGCTGATGTCATATAAAGACAAGGGAAACTTTAAGAAAAGACATTAGCAGCAGTGGCCCAGCACAACAGTAAATCTCTGCTCTAAAGAGAAGTCAGGAGCAGCAGCAAATGGCCCAGAGGAATGGGAGGGATTCATGTACCACTGCTGGCACTGGATGGGCTTATTATAGTGAGTAGTTACCTACCACCATTCAGGTAACTTCATGTCTGCCGTGTTTTATATAATAAGAGACAGTATTGAGAAATAATGTGCATTTCTGGCTCAAAATTGTGGTGAAAGACAACATTTCATAGACTTTCTTTTTTTAAGTTTTCATATGAAATACAACATGACATGTTCAATCAAGATGCATCCATCAGATGAGTGCATGCTTCATTATAAGCACTGGCATTACCTGACTTTCTTTTCTCTGACCCAGTGTAATTGTCACAATCTGTAACCTGTTATGCAAAATGTTTCAAACAAATGTGTTTGCAAACATAAGACTTAATGGTTCACTGTTATTTCTGCAGTGTGCTACAAGAATCTCTCTAAACATGGAAATAAACAGTTTTGATGGTAGCTGATGAATAAAATCCAAATCTCTCCTTGACTGCTCAGCTACTGGGAGCAGCAGATTAGCTTCAGACTAAGTCAACAAAAAGTTGTCCCAGAGGTTTGGGTATGCAACAGTGGGAAATGTTCATCTCTCTTCTTTTAGGGGAACAGCATCTACCCTCACTCTGCCAGCCCAGTACAGGCTGTATCTATATTTGCATGCAGACACAAACTCCAGGTGCATTTGCATGCTATGATGGTGTCTTTAATCATTTCAATTAGATCACTAATTAAGTAAACATGCATTTTCCTTTCAAACTTTAGTCATTCATGAGCTAGTCTTTTTTAACAAAATCTATAAATGTAGATCTTCCTTCACAATATTATCCATTTGAGAAGTCAGACAGATAAAAGAAAATTAAAGACAGAAAAATGTGTATTTGCTCATTTACTTTCTTTTCATCATGTAATTTACTACTATAAAACTGCCTTAAATTTCATAAAATCTGGAGCCAATAATAGCTTTAAAATATAAACCCATAGCTACACATCAATAGAAAATCAAAGAGGTCAATTGCAACTGTTTAAAAAGAAAATTCTGTCTCTCTAATTCACTATTGAAAGGATTACATTTTCCCCAGTCCAGCTACTCAGTAACTCAGATGCATTCAGTACATGACAGAGCAGCATGTACATTGCACAGCATATGTAGCAGGTGGTGAGCATTTAAAGCACTGCCAGTACCCACTTTTTTCCTGTGTGTTCAAAGACATTCAATGCCAACTCTTTGCAGACACAAACTGCCCTGTACTGGCCTATCAACACCCTGCTATCAAATACATTTTTTCCCTTCCTATATGTCCTGTATATGCATTTGGTGGAATATTACTTCTCCCAGATTTTTACCTCTAACAGGGTCATTTTTGTCCTTGACATCTCTACCTAAAGAAAAAGATTCAAAACATACAGTAACTGCTCCATGCATGCAATAATCAGGGCTAACAGACGTATTTACAGGGGAAAAAAAAAAAAAAAAAAGAAACAAGGAAGGAAAAGAGCTAAAACAAAGAATAAAAGAAAAAAAAAAGGAGAAAAAAAGAAAGAGAAAGGACAGTGTGTGAAAGATTTAATTTTTGGCTGTGAGTTATATAAACTCTAAAATACTACCAGCTTAGTAGTATTATAAGTATCTCATTTGGTCAACAGAAGCCATTTCCCTTCTTATTTTCATCTTAGGGCTATTATATAACATATTCTTTTCTTAAGGCATTTATATTTATATTACACTTGGGGGGGCATAATGCAATATTAAAATTGTTACAGATGGTTTTATTTAAAATCATAGAATCACAGAATAGTCAGGGTTGGAAAGGACCTTAACATCATCAAGTTCCAACCCCCCTGCCATGGGCAGGGACACCCCACACTAAACCATGCCACCCAAGGCCTCATCCAACATGGCCTTGAACACCGCCAAGGATGGAGCATTCACAACCTCCCTGGGCAACCCATTCCAGTGCCTTACCACCCTCTCAGTAAAGAATTTCTTCCTTAGATCCAATCTAAACTTCCCCTGTTTAAGTTTGAACCCATTACCCCTGTCCTGTCACTACAGTCCCTGATGAATAGCCCCTCCCCAGCCTCCTTGTAGGCCCCCCTCAGATACTGGAAGGCTGCTATGAGGTCTCCACGCAGCCTTCTCTTCTCCAGGCTGAACAGCCCCAACTTTCTCAGCCTGTCTTCATACGAGAGGTGCTCCAGTCCCCTGATCATCCTCGTGGCCCTCCTCTGCACTTGTTCCAACAGTTCCATGTCCTTTTTATGTTGCGGACACCAGGACTGTACACAGTACTCCAAGTGAGGTCTCACGAGAGCAGAGTAGAGGGGCAGGATCATCACCTTCAACCTGCTGGTCACGCTCCTTTTGATGCAGCCCAGGATACGGTTGGCTTTCTGGGCTGCGAGCGCACACTGAAGCCGGCTCATGTTCATTTTCTCATCGACCAACACCCCCAAGTCCTTCTCTGCAGGGCTGCTCTGAATCTCTTCTCTGCCCAACCTGTAGCTGTGCCTGGGATTGCTCCAATCCAGGTGTAGGACCTTGCACTTGGCATGGTTAAACTTCATCAGGTTGGCATCAGCCCACCTCACAAAGCGTGTTGAGGTCCCTCTGGATGACATCCCTTCCTTCCGGCGTATCAACCGAACCACCCAGCTTGGTGTCATCGGCAAACTTGTGGAGGATGCCCACACCGGTCCCAACACCGATCCCTGAGGGACACCACTCATTACCAGTCTCCAGCTGGACATCGAGCCATTGACCACAACTCTTTGCGTGCGGCCATCCAGCCAGTACTTTATCCAGTGAGCGGTCTACCCATCAAATTGATGTCTCTGCAATTTAGAGACAAGGATGTTGTGTGGGACAGTGTCGAACGCTTTGCACAAATCCAGGTAGATGATGTCAACTGCTCTGCCCCTGTCCATCAGTTCTGTAGCCTCATCACAGAAGGCCACCAAATTGGTCAGGCAGGATTTCTTCTTAGTGAAGCCATGCTGGCTGTCACCAACCACCTTGTTGTTTTTCAGGATCATCTACTTCCCTCAGTGTTTCAAAATACAGAACACAAGTAGGACATGTAATTTCCACATGGGTTATTTGTTTTGCTGTTTTTGAGTGGCAGCCAAGAGTCTCACCTTTGTCACTATGATTAATCAACCAGTCAGTCACAGTTAGGTATCCCCTGGTGATGGGCATCCATCCAAAGTTACTGAAAGCAGTAGAGAGGCTCAGTTTTTTTGAAAGGAATGAAAAAACTGTAGTTAGTAGTTAACTAAACCCATGGGAGATTTGCTTCTAGATTCAAATATAGAAAATATATAGACTTGGTGTTATGCCCTGGAGGGTGATGTAAGGATTTACATCCTTTCTAACATCTACATGTTTACCATTATAACTGAAGACATTTGTATTATACATATGAAAGGTTGGTTGTATTCTTTTAGTCTATCACATTTTTTTCTTCAATCACACGTCTTGGCAATCAATTTCGCATGTTAATTGTAGTCTGTGCGGTGAAGAGTCCTTTCTTCCATTTTCAATAATTTGCTTTTCAATTCCAATAGAAACATCTTGGGTTTGTATAATGAAACAGCTCAAATGGGAATTACACTTCCATTTTCTCCATGCCATTTATTAGACTGTATATTGTACAGCTTGCTGTACTCATCTCTAGATTCACTTGGTCTTTATACCATTTTTCGCTAGCACATTTCAACCCCCTCAATACCAAAACTTTGTAGCATCTTTTTTCAATATTAAGGTGTGAGGAGACAGAGCAGTGGGCTAACTCTGTTCAGTCTTGAATTCTCTTATTCTACACGGGAATGACTGCTTTTTGCATTAGAAATTAGTGATTATAATACATAGTAAAAGTGCCAGAGACAGAGGTCGGTACCCTCATCAGAAAAAGACGTGAGGAGTATTGTCCAGTTGATTAAATCCCAATAAAAGTTGTAAATTGCGAGTTCTACCTTTGAAAGGTCATCAAGATGTATTATAAGGATTCTGAATTAATCCTCAGGATGCATAATTAAGCAATCAGATACATTGTATTATCCATTTCCATAAATTAACATCTGAATCAGAAAAGTGTGCTCAGTCAGTGTGTCACAGAGGAAAATGGAAGATCAAGAGAGCCACTCACCAATCAAAATCCTTCTCTTTCCTCAAGGCAGTCCTTTCTGTAAGGTTAGTACGACATTAACATTGATGGAGTTATATTTTTACTTCTAGCTGATCACAAATATTCTCTTCTTACATGTCACAGCCTGTCAGTGGAATTTGCTTCTGTTCCACAATCGTATGTGCACAGTTTTTTCTTACATTTACATTTTTCGTTCCACTTAATGAGGAGGGAAAAAAGGCAGAAACAGTTTCCACCACAGCCTACTGCTTAATTTAAAAAATTTTATTCCTACTTGAAATTTCCATTTTCCATATAGTTTCATCTACAAATACAAAAATAACTTTGGTAAGGCAGCAACATTAGACATCAGTTTTATGTCAGTTCATATTCAGAACTTATAACAAGTTTATTATATGTAATCATATTTCTGATTCCTGATTTCCAAGAATATGATAGGTTTAAAAACCGATTGTGACCTTTTTTTGCCTACAAAAGCTTCCCTTGTATCACATCATTCATGAAAGGAAAACTTACAAAAAAGATAGATGTGGAATGAAATCCATGTCAGCTTTCACTATAAAATAGTTCTAAATGTGACATAGTAAGAATGATCATGGTGCACTGTCCACATGGCAACACAGAAACACAATCTGTCACATTTTTGGATAAAGCTATAATTTTCTGCAGTGATTGTATATTCCTAATTTTTACGTATATCATGTGACTGTGATAATTTTAACACAAATGAGAGGCAACAACAAACAGTAAATAACAATCATGTCTTCAGACTGTTATACAAATAACATAATTTACTTTTCAAAAGATGCAGAATTTCACTTTATGCTTTGAAATCATATACTTTTTCCCTCCTAATTCCTTGATGTAATGATGAGATCTGGAGTGTCTCTTCTTCTTTAAATGATAATTAAAAGAGGGTATTTGTATTCCTGTTTAGAAAACAAGGACAATGTCAGTTCAGTATTTGTGTGGCTTATAGACAGCCCTCCAGCCTGTCCATGGTGGCAAGGATGGCTGAAAGAACTTTTGGTTTAACCACCAACTGCATGGCTGTGTCCCACAGCCTCTGATTTATGCCACAGCTTCTGGGTTCAGCCACAGACCTCAATTCTCTGCCTCCCAAACATACCTGTTGTAGTCAATGTCCCTTGTGGCAGGCAAGCCACCACCTAATTCCCAATAAATACATTTGTTCAGACTGACTTTAGGTAAGGAATAATTCAATCAGGACACTGTATTTATTGAAGAAGCCACTAATTTCTCATTAGTCATTCAAAATAGTAAAGCTGAAACATAGCTATAGTTAACAGAGATCTGGTTTTCTGATGAAAGGACACATTTTTCTGCCTATTCAAAGGAGTGGTGCCCTTATGTAGTTGAGTAAGTTTTCAAATACAAATCAACTGGAGACAATCTTTGCTTTTGTGCCTTACATAATAGATGGAAGAAAAAGAATGAAGTGATAGAATCTAGGGCAAATGGAGCAATTATTTAATTTTAATTTCCTTTTAGTTTTCTTCTAAAAAAGACAGTAAAATGTTATTACCAGCAAAGATGTACGGAACTACAAGTTGTAATAATAGAATATAAGCAATAAAGCAATAATGAAGTATTTATTAAAAAAAAAATAAATCTACACTTCTGAATAAAAAAAGGTTGATGGGGAAAATTAAAAACAGCTTCCTAATGCTTATGAGGTGTTTATTAAGAAGACAGAGTCATATGTTGTATATGTGGTAGGACAAGAGACAGGAGACACAAATTGAAACAAGAGATTAAAGAAGGTGTACATATCTTATAAGTTTATTGCCATTTAATATGAACAAACATCAACATAGCAAATATCTTGCAGAAGAAGTGGCAACACAGACTTTGGGAAAGCTTTGTTTTCTGTGAAGGAATAAAGAAAAACCTGGTAAATCGATGAAAATCTTCAAGACTTTTTCCTATTCTTGTCCTTGCAATGTGGTTTTTATTATCTTAGCTAAATATCTGAAGAATATACTCATTGCCCAGTTTATGATGATGCCATGCTTAATTCCAAAGATCTTGTATTTTTCTCTCTGAAGGCAACTACAAGACAAAGAAATGAAGAAGTATAATAATTTCTGAGATGCATGTGGCCTGAACTCCAGCAATAAAAGTATTTGTGACGTAACCTTGTAATGTCCAAGCATCAAGCCTCTATTTGTGATTAGTTTTAATTCTAAAGTATAAAAAATGGAAACAAATAGGGCAATTACTCACTACATAGAGTCTTTTCAAAAGATCTCTAGTACAGGGAGAAGAAAAAAGATGTTGAAAAAAGAACAATTATTCTTTATCACTCAATTATTTTATTGTTCAACAACATACTATAGTAAAACAAGATTAACAAGAATAAAATGCAGTGCTGTTTCTTCTTCCATTGTTACTCATTTTGATTATTAGCTAGCTGAAATAATAAAATTATAGCACATTCAATTACATTATAAGACAGCAGTTACGATGTTATGATGAAAATGGATGTTGACAATGCAAAATATTACTGAATATATTCATCTACCTGGATTTGTGCAAAGCGTTCGACACTGTCCCACACAACATCCTTGTCTCTAAATTGCAGAGACATCAATTTGGTGGGTGGACCTCTCACTGGATAAAGAACTGGCTGGATGGCCACACACGAAGAGTTGTGGTCAGTGGCTCGATGTCCAGCTGGAGACCGGTAACGAGTGGTGTCGCTCAGGGATCGGTGTTGGGACTGGTCTTGTTAAACATCTTTGTCGGTGACATGGACAGAGGGATGGAGTGCATCCTCCACAAGTTTGCCGATGACACCAAGCTGGGTGGTTCGGTTGATACGCCGGAAGGAAGGGATGTCATCCAGAGGGACCTCAACACGCTTTGTGAGGTGGGCTGATGCCAACCTTATGAAGTTTAACCATGCCAAGTGCAAGGTCCTACACCTGGGTCGGAGCAATCCCAGGCACAGCTACAGGTTGGGCAGAGAAGAGATTCAGAGCAGCCCTGCAGAGAAGGACTTGGGGGTGTTGGTTGATGAGAAAATGAACATGAGCCGGCTTCAGTGTGCGCTCGCAGCCCAGAAAGCCAGACATATCCTGGGCTGCATCAAGAGGATCGTGACCAGCGGGTTGAAGGAGGTGATCCTGCCCCTCTACTCTGCTCTCGTGAGACCTCACTTGGAGTACTGTGTGCAGTTCTGGTGTCCTCAACATAAAAAGGACATGGAACTGTTGGAACAAGTTCAGAGGAGGGCCACGAGGATGATCAGGGGACTGGAGCACCTCCCGTATGAAGACAGGCTGGGAAAGTTGGGGCTGTTCAGCCTGGAGAAGAGAAGGCTGCGTGGAGACCTCATAGCAGCCTTCCAGTATCTGAGGGGGGCCTACAAGGATGCTGGGGAGGGACTATTCATCAAGGACTGTAGTGATAGGACAAGGGGTAACGGGTTCAAACTTAAACAGGGGAAGTTTAGATTGGATCTAAGGAAGAAATTCTTTACTGAGAGGGTGGTGAGGCACTGGAATGGGTTGCCCAGGGAGGTTGTGAATGCTCCATCCTTGGCGGTGTTCAAGGCCATGTTGGATGAGGCCTTGGGTGGCATGGTTTAGTGTGGGGTGTCCCTGCCCATGGCAGGGGGGTTGGAACTAGATGATCTTGAGAAGAAACTTCTTCTCAGTGAGGGTGACGGAACACTGGAACAGGCTGCCCAGGGAGGTTGTGGAGTCCCCTTCTCTGGAGACATTCAAAACCCGCCTGGACACATTCCTATGTAACCTTATTTAGGTGTTCCTGCTCTGGCAGGGGGATTGGACTAGATGATCTTTCGAGGTCCCTTCCAATCTCTAACATACTGTGATACTGTGATACTGTGATCTTAAGGTCCTTTCCAACCCTAACTATTCTATGATTCTATATTGGTTTTTAAAGAGCTTTAGTCTTAGTAAGTATATAAGCAATACTGATTTGAAGCTCTTTGCAGCACAGTAACCTTGGACCCGTTTGGATACTGCACATCTTAGTTTTAGGTCAAGTGGAATTTAGGCCATTCGCAAAGCTGAAAATAACTTTACTGACAAGAAGTTTCATGAAACTAGGTCAAAACTCTGCAACTACTCCTAAACTACTCAGGAGGGAAGATTTGGAGAGAGATGTAATATCTTTTATTAGACTAACTGACAGTCAGAAAATAAGGACACAATACCTTTAAGCATAGAGTCCTTTCTCTAGGTGCAATACACATCATCATTGGCTTTAATGTCTATACCAAGAAAAACTTAGGAGCTGGGTTTAACCTCTGAGAGCTTTGACATCAAGGGACCTCAAGAAATGGGCTGCTGTCTAGTAGCATATTGTTACATGAGCCAGTCCTCTTATCCTACTCATGAAAGAAAGGGGATAGTCATCAAAGTAAGTACAATCATTTAAGGAAATAAACTAATAAATTTTCTTTCAAGGCAATTAGATCTTATTACCTGCTCCCTAACAGTTACCAAGTAATAATTTTGTCCTGGCTTTGGGGCATACTGCATAGCTTGTTTTATTGTCTAAATGAAGCCCAGGATAATCGTGAAATGCTAGAAGGGAATCACAGAATGGTTGAGGTTGGAAGAGACCCCTGGGGCCATCTGATCCAACATCCCTGCTCAAGAGGGCCACCCAGAGCCAGTTGCTCAGGCTCATTCCCAGTTGCCTTTTGAATATCTCCAAGGAGGAAGACTCCACAACCTCTCTGGGCAATCTGTGCCCTCACAGTTAAAAAGTAGGTTGATAAACTGCTGCATTATGATGTGGTTAATAAATTAGGTGGAATTTCCCAAAAGAGTTTAACAGGATTTTTGAAATATATCAGTTGTACCAGTCAACAGTCAAGGAATACTTCTTGAGAGAAGGCTGTGAACAAAGATACATAAATACAATTATTTAGACTAGCTCTGCACTACACAAAGGAAAAACTGACAATAAAAATTATTTATGAGATACTATTTCTCTTACTTGGTGCTAGCTGTTAGTTAAAGACTATGTCCTCAACAAGGCAACATTTCTTTTTTCACAAGAAAAACTCATCATGTTTATCAAAAAATGGTGGAAAACAAAGAAAACTGAAGTTAAATACACAAAATGAATTTCAGAAATCAGACACTGTTATAATCTAACTTTTTGTATCTTTCTCAAAACAGCAACTGAAAAGCAGGACTTTATGCAATTTCTGATATTACATTTTATTTCTCTTGAGAGCAAAAGATCCTACTCTTATCCATTTGCAATTTATTTTGATGCTTCACATATCATTTTGTCTTAACAAGGAAGCTAATTTGCAGCAGCTGTATGTTGACTAGTTTGGACAACAGTCAGAATTAATAGAAACTGCATGCTGAAAATTTTAAAAACCACCTCTTTGTAAGTATTTAATTTTTTACTTGAAAGATTTTCCTTTCTTTTTGAAGAAGCGTTGCATATATCTTTGAGGAAAAATTGCTGCTATACAAGACAAATAGGTGCTTTCTTAGTATTCAAAGCAGATAACTTCTCCAGTGGACATGAAGTGGTGTGCTGATACTTTGAGATGCACGTACACACCAAGAATATGAATACAGCCAGCAGCATTTCTGACAGAACAGTCCCCTTTTCAGCAAGTCTCCAGATGGCTCTGATGGGAAGCACAACAAAAAATCTCACTGTATTTGGCTCTGCAGCACCAGGAAAATCCCAGGATAAACTGGAACACTGAGTATCATGGAATGTGATCAAAAATCTGAAAAAAAGACACTAGAGGGAACAGGTTTTATTAAAAAAAAAACCTCAAAGAAAACACAAACTAGAAAAAAAGGAAAACAAAACAAAACCAAACCCAACCAACCAACCAAACTACAAAAAACCAAACCAAAACAAACCAAACAAGGAAGGAGTAGTGTTGATCCCCACTGCAACACAAGCACCACTGATGTTCATGTGAGCTTTCCACTGCTAGGTAATGGCACATACAGAAGAGGTTTCCTAGCTATAAACAGTCTCTAAAGCACCTCTTCAATACTGGTCTCAAAATAATCCATATATCTTCTATGGAAGCACATCTTTTAAACTTGGATCTCCTGAAGCAATGTATGGAGGAACTGAGTACTTGCTAGGGTTCCCATAGCACTCTTCCAATGCAGCATCACATCCATATGGGCATGCCAAGCTCTGTGCTTCATTCATGCTGAACTTATATAAACACAGAATTATTCTGTACATTCTCATATTATAATATAGATGTCTTCTGCAGAGGGAAGTTCTTTGTTAGTTTACAGTGCAACTTCCTGTAAATCACATTGTCAAGCTCCCCATAATGACAGCTGAATAGCTTCAATAATCCAACGTGAGTAGAATAACTTGATGTTGCTTTCATACTGATTAAGTTTTATTCACTTCCTTCCTAGTTTCCTGTGATAATGGCACCACATAATAGAACAGAAAACTACTTCATTTCGCTCACTCTTCCTTAGCATTCTTTAATTACTGTATTCTTTCCTTGATGCAGAAATCTGAATACAAATTTACAAAAGTTTACACATCATGAAATATATTAAGTGCATAAGCCACATAACGATATTATGTTTTAGCCATGAGGTTTTAAATTTCTATGTGTATACCACTTTGTTTAATAATTATTTTTTAAAAATATTTGCTTAATAAATGTTCATTTTCTGCTGAAATCTTATAAAAAAGCAAATAGTATTATAACCTTTTATGCACAGATGTCATTTGACAGAGCCCTGTGTGATTTGTTGCCACCAGTATTTTTGAGTGAAGGGGAAACAGCTTCATCCTGTGAAGTTATCTAGGTTGGTGTCTGCTCCTGAAGGAAGGAAGCATCTGCTTTATATCCACTAACAAACTTCTTAGCAAGGAGAAAGAAGGAGAGGATAAAGAAGGAAATGACAGTATGTTGTGGGCATTTACTGGGATTCGATTTATCGCTCAGAGTACAAAAGCCTTATAATGGCTAAGCATGATAGCATGATGGAAATAGAGAAAACAATTTTATCTATCTCCAGTACTGAGGATACAAACACAAGTTTATAGCTTAGATGCATGCATTCTTATTCTTTCTTCTTAGCAACATTTCAGTCCATATTGTGGCACAACTAAAGCATGCTACTTTTAAGTCTTGTGATAATCATCTACTTAATATGGTGATTGTCCTGGGTTCAGCTGTAATAGTTATTTTTTTCCAATCATTAATAAATAAGAGAAGTATTTAGGGAAAGCACTTGCCAACACAAAATTATTGATGAGTGTTGACAATGTCAAAATACTGACAAAAGTAATTCACTTGTTCAAAATGAGCGACAGAACTGAATTCCCTCATATTGTGATAACCCATGGCTTCTAGACCACTACCTTCAAACATCATTCACGTAAGAGCATGAAGATATTCTCAGAATTTTCCATCTTGGAATTAATAATAATAAAACCCACTTCAGAGCAGTAGCCATCATACCATGAGGTATGCTATTTTTTTGTCTACGGGTAGCAAACCCAATTTTACTCAAGTTAACAAGTCAGTAAAATAGGATCTCAAACTCCTATGCTGAAGCCTGAGAATACTGACCCAAGTTTCAGATCAATAAACCGCTACTACCCACTTGCAGGTGTGAATCATTTCGCATGATGCATTTTATGATACTAAAGAAAAGAAAGAAATATACGTAGATTAATAAACAATGTCCACTTCTGATGTTTGCCTACAATAGCTTTGCCATCCTCTTCTCTAGCTTTCCAACAAAGATATCACAAGGCTCACAGATTGTTCTCCTGCAGTAACACCATGTACCCAGGTTGGGATTTGTAAGCTGTGGGGTTCTGACACCTTTTCAGGTGGATGGAAAAGCCTGTCTGCAATTGCCATGCCTTTTGACTCTGACACCCACCCCTCCCAGCTGCTTCACTTCTCTTTGTGCTCATGGACAGAGCTACAGCCCACTGCTCCTGTGCTTTCAGCTCTTCGGTTGTGACACAACTTCGGTTGTGACACATTTAGGACAATGTGCAGTCCTCCTGCCTCCTGAAGATCCTTAAACACACTCCTGTTTCTCTGATTATTCAGCATGATTCATGTTTGTAACTCCAACTTCAGACTGCAACATCAGACAGATGCAATGTTATGAGTTAGGCCCAAGATCAATTCAGGGAATCCAGCCACAAATTGAGGAAACAGGGCTGGGCACTGGAGTGACCAGTAACCACCAGGACTGGAGGACTGGGCTGAGCAAAAACGGGTCTCCTGGACCCTTGGGCACAGGGAGATTGGGGCAGAAAAGCCCATTGGTGCCCTTGGAGTCCTGACAATATTTTCTTCCTTTCTTAGGGCTACAGTTTTAGCATTGCTAGGGTTACAAGCTGCTAAGACAAGGGTGGTTACCAACTTCAAGAACTTTTAAACACAACTAGCACGCCTAGTCTTTCATCTGTGATGGTAAATTGCATATTTGTAAACTCTTCAACATTTATTTAGCACACTTAGATTTTTAAAAAGAAATGTCTATTAAAAAGGCAAAAAAAAATCCCCACAGATCCCTAACATCTATAAAAGAAACATGTTTCGTGATTGCCCAATGGAATCTCTTTATTTACCTCTCATTCTCTCCACCATATGTCAATATCAGAGCTTGTACTGGGCTCCAAACACCTCCTTTGGGAGGGAAAGAGAAATTCAAATTCTTTTTAGACCTCAACCATCAGGCCTAGCCTAATTACTGCAAAAACATTTTTCTTTACCATTCATGGCATATTTCATATTCTGAAATGGAAAAAGTTTTCTCTCTTTTGGTTCCCCACCCCCCTATACCATGTGACTTACCTATGTATAGAATTATCCCTGATGAACAGGTTTTTAGGATGTCAAATTTATAAATTTATCAAATATATTATCACACGTATTTTCTTCTGCAACATTCAGTGTTCTGAAGTGTTCAACAAAATTCAGCACTGAATATTTTGATTTTCCACAGAAACATATAAGAATATGGAGGTCAGGAACTTTGTGAACTGTGTGAGAAAGGTCTCAGGCCATAATTCACAAGGAATTTCTGTGCTACCATGGCTAATTTTTAAGCATCTGCCTGGGAATTAAATCCTTAAACCCCAAACTTAGGCACTTTGTTTCTTTATTAAGGTGGGTGAAAAATCAGCAAATCTCAGCAACCTTCCTAATACCTAGACACTTACAAAGACAGAGGCATGTCTGAAATCCCCCTGTCTCTCAGACTGGTCTTATTTCTCTATTAAGGATTCACAGCCTGGACCCGTTCCTGCGCTTGGCTGCCTTTGGATTTTTCTTTTGGGCAGTACAGCTGCTTCATGCTTTTACTTTTATAACAGAGAGGAGCATTCTCTGCAGCTTGAGGAGAAATAAGACCACATCTCTCATCTCCCAGGAAAGTAATGCAGTCAACAAGCTGAGAGCTCTCATTATCCTCCAGCAACTTATGTCACCATGTGGCTCACAGTGCAAGACTGATAGGGCCAGAAGGAGGCTAAGAGTCAGCTTTGGTAGAAAGGGCTTGCAATTACTTTTTGTGCTATTATCTGAACAGCTTGTGGATTAAAGAGACATTTGTCATTGAACACTGCTTTATCAATACTAAAAAAGCCTAAGTTGTATTAATTTCACTATCTTGATTAAATTTCAAACTGCTTAACCTAATTTCTCTCTAATTGCCACAATAAATACCTTTCTGTGAGTGTGTAGATATTATTCTACTTCTGATGTTTTAGAATTTTAAAGTACCACTGTTACCAAGATCTTCATTAAGGCTTTCATATGAATTCTGAAACCAAATAATTTAAAATACACCACTCAAAACTTGGGCTGGAGCTCCACATTAAATATTGTATATTTTTATTTGCTGATGACACTTCAGGCTGCTTGAATCCCACCTGCTTGAAAACTCATGTAATCTGTCACTGACATCAGAAAATAATACTGAAAAATGTGACCTTCACTTAAGATTTCATCATAGGTTTATATTTGAAGATTCGAGGGTTTTGGTAACTAATTTTCCACCAACAAAACATGACCTGCCACTATCAGAGTAACTTGAAAAGCATATCTATTTCTGATGGTATAAATCTGTACCATAAAAGCTGTTCTACTTGCAATCTTCACAGAAATACAGTAGTGCCCCTTTTTGTACCCCATCATACTAGTATAGAGTATTAAAATGGGTTTTCTCTGATTTGTGTATTCATCTGTTTGTCAATAAATCATCTGAGAAACTAAGATCAGTCAAGAGACATCAGAACTAACACTTTCAAAGATCAATTCAATAAAAAGAATAATCTTATAAAATCAGAAATTTACCCTGTAAATTACTTGACAACAATGTATAAATTAATTTTGGCACCACATTTACATTTCTTGAAGTTAAGATGTCATTTCAATATATTTCTTAGTGTACAATATTTCCAGAAAGGGGAATCATTTGCAAGGCTTTTTAAAGACAATATAAGTACAGCATAATTGCAGGCAAAATTTTAATATAGAAGATGGAAGAAAAAAACTATTAAGACTAGATTATAGTCGATGAGAAAACAAGTATCTTTACTGCAAGTCTTCTCTTTGCCAGAAAAAGAGAAATTAATTGAATGCATCATACTTGAGTCTCAGGCAGCTTTGCGTCAAAAAGCCTAACACTGTCACCATATCTCAATTCTCTCACTGCAACAAAACCACTGGAAGTTGAACTGCAAATAGATGCAATTACCCTGGTGAATGTGTCCAATTTTCTGTACCAGCTTTCATTCAAGATGAACAGAAGATTCACTGTCTCAACAAGCTACAAAGGAGGTCCACAATATGACAGAAATCAACAAAAATACATTCAGAACCAGACAGTGATTTCTGTGGAGGAAGAAGTATAAAAGCTTGAACACGACTAAAGAGCATAAAGGTTACCAAAGACTTCTCAGAATACATTAAAAGAAACTTCAGTGAGAACACAAAAGTAGAAGCCAAACCCCAGTGGAATTTAATGCATGTTTCTTTCAGTTCTTAATGAATATTAATGGAAGTGAGGAATACAAGTCTTTGACAGTAGAATATTTCCAGAGTGTTGAAAGACTTTGTTTGAAAGTAAAATTATTTATTCACTAAGACTTGATTCTGGACCCACTGAACTTACTGTTAAAATTACTTTGGTCTCCAGGTATATGGCCTGCAAGTAATCAACAATAATTTTGATAGCATTATGTTAAACGGGCAAGTAAAAAGAAATATAAAAATACCAAAAATGAAATTAAATCAAAGTTTTTATGGATTGCTTTAAGGTGAAATGGTTGCAGGTTTTTTAAGAAACAAACAAACAAAGAAAAAATCCCCACAACAGGCATGATAGGCCAATAATTTTAGTGAGGTTGAACATGGAAATACATGCCCATATAAGTCTATGGAAACCACGGCTGGTGTCCAGTCTGGTCTTACAAGAGTTGTCTCATGGAATTCAGTGGAAATGTTCACTAGCAGGAATAAGATCAAGACAGTAATCAAGTCTCATAGCCCCAAACAGGGATAGCAAAGCTTTCCTGAAATGTGATTCATACCATTCATTATGAACATTCAAATTGCCATTGTAATTAGCAGAGCTGCTTAGAAATGTGGCCTGATGTCTTTCATGACCAAATCTGTTGAATCCATGTTTTCTCTCTCTTTTCATCCTTCCAGACACAGACCTCACAAAGTAGACTTTGCACTGGTGAGGCAGCACCTTGAATACTATGCTCAGTTCTGGGCCCCTCACTGCAAGTGAGACACTGAGGTGCTGGAGCAGGTCCAGAGAAGGGCAATGAAGCTGGTGAAGGTGCTGGAGCATAAGTCTTAGGAGGAACAGCGGAGGGAACTGGTTTGTCTAGCCTGGAGAAGAGAAGGCTCAGGGGGGACCTTATCGCTCTCTACGACTGCCTGAAAGGAGGTTGTAGTGAGGGGGGGGCTGGTCTCTTCTCCCAATTAACAAGTGATAGGACAAGACGTAACGGCCTCAAGCTGTGCCAGGGGAGGTTTAGACTGGATATTAGGAAAAACTTATTCACTGAGAGGATAATCAGGCATTGGAACAGGCTGCCAAAGGCAGCAGTGGGATCACAGTCCCTGGAAGCGTTCAAACACTGTGGATGAGGCCCTCAGTGAAATGGTTTAGTGGTGGTCTTGGCAGTCCTGGGTTAATGATGGTTGGACTTGATGATCTTAAAGGTCTTTTCCAACCAAGCTAATTCTATGATTTTATGGTTCTATGTCATTAAGTACTCCTATCATCTCCTTCCCAAAACTTTCATCCCAGCAACACTTAACTGGGACTATCCAGCTATCTCTCCATATAGATGTGATGCCTCTCTGCACACCTCTCTTACCAATAAGTAACCACAGTAAATTCAAGTCATTGTTAGATTCAAGACTATATTTACCATCCTTGAAAGATCAGACACCAGTTAATGCAATTCATGAACTTCAGAGCCCTCACACAGCAAGTTGTCTGGGACATTCAACCTATGCCCCCATCTTAATGGCTTGGGATTGTTTTACTAGACTACTCTGACACAGCAGATGTCTCTGGTAAACTGCTGGCACGAATAAGCCATAAGAAGACATGGACATATACTCTACATCCTCTTTTGATTCCAGCCTAGAAGCTGATTCCAGCCCTCCTTTTGTCTTGAGTTCCTTCTCCTCCTCAAACACCAATAAAGAGCACCTGCAGCAACTTCCAAAAAGCCCTCTGGAATCCTAACTAAAAAAAAAAAAAGTTTCTCTGCTCTTTATATCCAAAGGACTACCATTGTGCTTGACCTAGAGCAGTGCACACTTGAATGGAAATTTAATGTCTCCTACAGTGCCAGGTAAATCATGTGTACCAACCTGGTGCCAGTATTTGAGGGGCAAATCTACAGTTTAGAAAAGTTCTTTAAAGACCAAAGATGAACAAAAGTAAATGGTGAACACATAAGTGAAAAAGGAGAGCAGGAAACAACTTTATGGTACAAACCACTACCTTTAAAATGTAGCTAGCACAAGGCACACATTTGCCACTCTCCTCGCTCTGCCTGTCCACCCACCCTACTTCCCACTTATTCTCGGTAGAAAAGGCCAGACAACATCATTACAATATTCAGTTATCAAAGTCTCTAAAAACTATTTAAGAAAACACAAACAAACATAATCAACAACTAACCTTGCAATCTGGGAACACCAAACCAGTTCCCTTCTGTCTTTAGCCATACATATTTTCTAATAAAGCAGGCATCTCTGTCTCTCAGCCATGAATCTCACTCTACCCATGCTAGAGAAGTCCTCAAACCACACTTAAGGATCAGTGATGAAACAAAGATTCTGTTATCTTTGAATTCACTGTTTACAGCAGCCACCACTCTCCATCCCTATGATTATGACCAGCCAATGCACAGTGTTTAAGTGCATTTCATCCTCTGTCAGTTCTAATCCCTCACTTATTGGGTCTAGTAAGTAGTATCTGACAGATCCCATCAGGAAGATGATAACCACATGAGGAAAATAGGATAAAAAACTGGAATGATCATGCAGCTTCAGATGTCTCCCAGTTCAGTCCATTAATGAGAAAAGGGTCTCTAAGAAGAGATTTTGATGTGCTGAAATAAATAAGCATTAAACCAGAGAACTGGAGCACAGAACAGGCAACTAAGACTGCTACTGCTAGTAACAGGTAGATCCCCTACTCTAACTGGAAATAGGAATGCTGTCAAAAGAAGTGCTCAGCTGTGCAGGCTATAATCACATGCCACACCAGGACATAGAAAGCACAGAATTATAGGACTCATGGGTTACTCCATCTCCCTTTGGACAGCAAAGGTTTTAATGTGTGGAACAGTTTGATACTATAAAGCTCAACCTACTCAAACTGGCCATGGGAATGAAGACTTCAACCAGAAGAAATCCACAAAAAGTAGATCAATGTAAATCTATCTATATTATGACATATTGGAGATTTTTAAAAAATGTTTTATTTTCTCCCCTTCTTTTTTCTTTTTATAAGTCTAGAATTGACCTTTCTAATGACTTTTCATTCCACACTTTTCTGGACCAGCAGCTATAAATCCTGCCTCTGTATTCATCATCAGATGATTTTTCCTCACGTGTTAGTATTTTGTCTTTGGCAATAAAAAAAATCTTGCACTGACTAAACTATTTTGGCAGATATGTGATTTCTAGGGAGAAAAACATATCTGATCGTTTTAGGTAGGTAGGGATATGCCTTTGCTGACTTGACCCAATCTATAAACTAATGCGTACTTGCATATCCATGAAAAGAAACCCATTAGCATTAGCAGAAAGTGCAGTAATGACTGCTAAACAACAGAAAATGTCATTATCCAAATATAAATTATATTAATTACAGAGGTAGAACAGAGGTACCACATAGGAAATCTATATACTCAATACTGTATTATTCCGCAGTCCATGTGATTTAAATTACAGGTCATAATTTGTAAAACTTAAAGACTATTCAAGTCACCCCAGAGAGAAACATTTTGAACATGAAATGCCCTTGCCCACAATCAACCACCTAAAGCACTTTACGGCAGGTATCCCTTACTGAATTACATAAGAACAACACTATAAATCAAAATCACAAATTATAAGAAACTGCCAAGAGAAGCATAAAATAAATGTAACATCTGTCTCCATTACAGAATCAGTGCAGGAAGCAAACAGAAAAACTTGACAAAATGAATACAATTTAGAGAAAGACTCCTTTCATACTACTTCCTCTAAAGTGACAGCTTCATCACTGAAAACCCCAAATGCACCTGGAAGAGAAGAGTTGTGATAATATTTACTACCACATTTTTCACAAAAGCCAGCATTTCTAAATCTCACATAGAGAACACATCTAATGAACCAATGGGAAGAGAAAGAAAGAGGAGAAGAAAACACTGAATGTTTGCAATCTCTGTGGTGGTTCCAATCGCACATTTTATCAATTTAAATTCCTGGATTAGACAAAACAGCAGTAAGTATATATAAATTCTGTATAGCAAACAAAACCACACTCTGCTATTTGTTTTGCAATACCTGGTTGGCTGTGATAAAGGAGTTCAGTGTCAGCAAGTCCAAATCACATCGCTTTTACAGCATGTTATAAAAATGCATATTCAAGCAGCTCTCCCCTCACAGGCTACAGATATGATCCTAGTGCAATTTGTCTATTTGTGCAATTTTGCTAGTGCTGGCAGCAAACCACAAATACCTCTTATGAGACAAAAGAAAATAACCCAACCCAAAACCCCAAAACCCAAAACTTAATTGGTGTCTCTTCTGTGAAAACAAAAGCTGATTAAGCTGTTGGTGCCCAAGAGTCAACAGTTCAGTCATGCTAAGCATTAATGCATGCTGTTTACTTTCAAAGATTTTACTGACTTTATTGAATTGTTATAGATCTGTCTTTGCCTTCAATAGATAGTTCAGAATTTTCTTCACATTTCCTACCCTTTGAAACATTAAATATGAAGATTTGCCCAGGTGACCTCCAATTTAGAAGAAACACACAACAAGATACAGTGAGCAGAGATTTGAAAAAGGATATGGACACAAATCCTCTCAGGTGCAGGCAACAGTGCTTTCAGAGAGACAAAAAATAACTGCGGCTAATTTAGTTACAGTTATTTAATGTAATGTAATTCTGTGAACCATGCAGTCACAGCAGTCTTGCTAATTCCTTTTTGAAACCATGCATCAGTAAGATTTTTTTATATGCTGTTGGGTGAGGACCTTACAAGCAGGAGTTTCTGCGATGTCCTTCCTTCCTTTTTGAAGGATTGAAATTATTCACACATGTTTCTGAGGTTAAACTGAACCTAGAGTTATAGGAAAAGGTGATCTCCAGCACCCTCTTGAGTTTTCCTGCTTAGCAGCAGCAATGCTCTTAAACTATTTTGAGCTTCATTCCCAAATTGAGACAGATGAACTTTTCTTACACAGGTGAGAAATCCACACAACAGAATGCAGTTACTCTTACAACCTTCACAGGGAAGATGTGGGAAGAGGAGACATTTCACCATCTGAGCCTCTTCTAAGCTTTTCTCAGCTGCAGTAAGGGACCTGCAATTGTGTTGGCAAAATGGTTAGCGAGGTGGTAGAGGCAGCTTGGCTCAGAGCTTGTTCTCTACTTCTGTTCCCTGTAAGTCTGATGCTTTGTTAGACTGCAGATATTCAGTTATAATGCTGATGTGAAGTATCAACTGTAGAACATGTAATACTTACATCTGTAAATAAACCTGCCCCCTCCTTTTCTGGAGCAGGGAAAAGTATATGACGGCCTTCAAAAAGGACTAAGAAAGGGTGCTTTGAAAGTCAATGAAATTTAAACTGGAATTCTAATAAATAGATAGGAATTCAGTTTTATGGTTTTTGTCCTATTCTATTTATCTAACGTCTTTTGGAAACTGTAATTGTAGCAGACAAAAATGATATTTTTGCTTCCCTTTTAGAATCATAGAATCACAGAATAGAGTTGGAAAGGACCTTAAGACCATCTAGTTCCAACCCCCTGCCATGGGCAGGAACATACACACACAGTAAAACACTCATTTTAAGAAATCAATATATTTTAATGCAGATGTTCAGAGTTGGACTAGTTCAGCACTTGCATAAAAAAGTTTCTCAAATACCAATGGAAAAAAAAGGCAAAGAAAAGTACACACTTTCCTGAACGGTTCCCAGGTTCCAGTATAGGTTGGGGAACGACCTGTTAGAGAGCAGTGTAGGGGAGAGGGACCTGGGGGTCCTAGTGGACGGCAGGATGACCATGAGCCAACACTGTGCCCTTGTGGCCAAGAAGGCCAATGGCATCCTGGGGTGTATTAGAAGGGGGGTGGTCAGTAGGTTGAGAGAGGTCCTCCTTCCCCTCTACTCTGCCCTGGTGAGACCGCATCTGGAATATTGTGTCCAGTTCTGGGCCCCTCAGTTCAAGAAGGACAGGGACCTGCTGGAGAGAGTCCAGTGCAGGGCAACTAAGATGATTAAGGGAGTGGAGCATCTCCCTTATGAGGAAAGGCTGAGGGAGCTGGATCTCTATAGTTTGGAGGAGACTGAGGGGTGACCTTATTAGTGTATATAAATATATAAAGGGGGAGTGTTACGAGGATGGAGCCAGGCTCTTCTCAGTGGCAATCAATGATAGGACAAGGGGTAATGGGTACAAACTGGAACACAAGAGGTTCCACTTAAACTTGAAAAGTAACTTCTTCTCAGTGAGGGTGACGGAACACTGGAACAGGCTGCCCAGGGGGGTTGTGGAGTCTCCTTCTCTGGAGACATTCAAAACCCGCCTGGACACCTTCCTGTGTAACCTCATCTAGGTGTTCCTGCTCCGGCAGGGGGATTGGACTAGGTGATCTTTTGAGGTCCCTTCCAATCTCTAGCGTACTGTGATACTGTGATACTGAAATGACAGAACATAAAACCACAGTATTATGGGTGTAATGAGTAGATAACGGCCTCAACCTTACCAGCACTGGCAGCTAAGGATACTTCTACTTTCATCTTCTCTGCCTGTATCCCCTTAGCATCTGCTTCTACAGGATATAGGGTCAGAAAAACAGAGAGAGCCCTCTAAAGCTAGAAAATCTCACTTAGTAGTCCAGGCTAGAGGGGGCCTCCAGACCTTTGCAATTTGCATGAAATAAGAAGGCAATTAGTGGGATATCTATTTTAAAAGTACTAATTCCAGAAGACATAATTGTTCTGTATAAATATATCCAGGAATATATATCAGAAATGAGAATAGCTATTCAAAATTAAGAACAAGGGTCCAGAATATATGGGTATGAATTAACAGTGTATAATTTTAGGATGGAAATAAGACAAAAAATTAAACAGTATTGGAGGTGGAGGACAGCATAGGGCTCTACTGGAGACTGTCAAGTCTGAATGCAAACAAAGTTCAGACTCAAAAAGATGATATTTATGAAAAGGATTATAATCTATGGTTACTAACTGTAGCAGGGAACTGGATTTACAGCCTAGAAGATTTCTGCTGGCTGTGTTTTCTAAAAACTCTCTGACATTACAGCAATCTCTTCAAGTAGAGCCATATACTGTTTGGGTTTTTTAATATTCTTTATTCATATGTGATGAACATACTTCATTATGAAAACAATTCTGCTTCCAATTGCTTTAAATCAAACTAATTTTTCAAGCTAATATACTATTTCTTTAATATTCATTCAATTTTTTCTAATTAGAAGAAAATAAAAAAGCTTTTAAAGAAGACAATATGGACTATTATCATCTTTGAAAGGCTTTCTTTTTTGCCAAGATGGATTTACAGTAGTTCTAATGACATCATGGGACTTGAATAGAGACTTGAAACATAACCGGAGTCTAATTCTGGAATAAGAGAAACACATTTTATGCTATAACTTCTTAGAAAACTCATAAAATCTCAGAGATTTCCATACACATATCTTGTTTTCCCAAGATCACAGAGTGTCCAACGTTATAGGAGACCATTGCATGAAACTCAGTCTCTGGGCAGGAAAAAAATTAAGGTGTCTTTTATCTATCACACATGCCAGGCCAGTGAAAACTCACTGAATTTAATGATAGAAATTTTTAAGTCCACACTTTTTTCACCAAACCATAACAGCTGAATTGACATAAAAATTCTTCACAGACTTAGATTTGGCCATTTTAACCTAAGAACAGAGCAAACAATATATTCTTGTTTCAGGAATGAAAGAATAAAGAGTCTGCAAATGCAGCTCGCAGTCTTGCTGTTAAGAGAGCCTTGTCTAATGATGCACAAAGTAGCCCTGTACCCTAAGTTCCACCGATCCATATTTGATCTCTTCTGTAAACATTTATTAGGGGTTATGAGGATTTTTTGATGAGTAAAAGTTTCCATTAAAAGGATAAAATTGGTGTTAAAGGAACCATGAGATAAGAAGCCATGTGTGGTTCAAGAGGCAAAGGGCAAAAGCTGAAACACAGGAAGTGCTGTCTGAACATCAAGAAACATTTTTTTACTGGGAGGATGTCTGAGGACTGGCACAGGTTGCCCAGACAGTTTGTGGAGTCATTCATTAGAGACATTCAAAAGCCATCTGGACACCATCCTGGGTAACCAGGTCTGGGTGGCACTGCCTGAGCATGGGGATTGGACCAGATGACCTCCAGAGGTCACTTCCAACCTCAACCATCTGTTACACACACTGGTTTGCTTTTAAAAATCCTATGATATGAAATATTGCAGAAGTGAGAAGGGAAGAAAGAAAAAAAAAGAAAAAAAAAGGTAACATTCTTCCTTCTGGAAAGACAAATATTCAGGAAATACAAAAATTACAAAAAACTTTAAGAAAACTAACTTTTCAGTACTTTCTGTATCCACACAGTGTTGTGCTTTTTTTTTCACAGGGGACTCCTGCCTCAGGTACCAGCTAGCCATTGATCATTTAAGAATTTGTAGTTATACAGGAAATGTTCTTCCAGGCACCATCTGTCATTAAACATAGACACTGGAGTCTGACAACATCAAATATTACCAAATTAGTTTCAAAGATCAACAGATTTGAGTTATTAAACAGTTATATGAACAGCTGATTTCTTATCAAAACTTTCACTTTCATCAAGATTCTTCACTGTCTTTTGTGAAAAAATAGCAAAACCCTTTCAGGCTTGTAGGATAAGTATTGGGCCACACAAAGATGTTAAACAGTTTCATTAACAGATTTATCAATTTAGGTTTACAGATATGAGAAATCCCAACTTAACTAAACAGAAAATGTTAATGTACAAAGTTAACCTTATCGATTAAGTGTGCAAGTAATATTTTAAATTACTTCTTTAGACAAAAAAACATGGGAGATTAAACTTAGTATCTTCGTAAAATAGCATGAGGCAAACAAAATTATTAGCTATAGAAATTATGTAGTAAGGATTTTAAAAATTATTTTTAATAAAACTTTAACCAGAGTTGCCTTGAGATTTCTTATTTTTACAGGGTTCAGGCTAACAGCAGTTTATAAAAATTGTTTGCAACCTTGTGTGTCATTCTATAGGCTATTCTCAGTGCTCCCCAAAAAAAATTATAATGAACTGAAACAATTTAACTTCAGTTTATCCTCAAACGCATACAGCCTGGAAAAATTTAAACATATCTCTCTCTAAACCCTCAGGAGCACAACAAATAATTTAAGCTCCTGTTCCCAACACTCTTATTTTTTAAAAATAAGTTTTTCCCCACACGGTGCTTCCATTGACTTACTCTTTTCATTTTAATATTCTGCATTTGCAGAGATGTTTTCTTTACACTAGTGAGCAGATTTTATCTGGAAAACAAGTCATAAAGCATTAGCAATGTTTTCTTCAGAGTGCTACATATTAAAATATCTTCTGTATTTTCAAGAAGAGTTTTAAAACTGATCTTTTCTTTAATTCATATGATGCTATTCTTTATTTTACACCAAGCATTCCTCTCTGGTCATGCAAATACGGGATTAGTTTACTGTTTTCTAATATTACTACTGACAGGAAGTAACCAGATGTAGAACAGCAGTTTTAAAATTTAAAATCTGTTTTCTAGTCAGTGCCAAGTGCAAAAAGTATTTATCACTCTTTGACATATTTACTAGTTAAATTTTGCCACACATTTTACTTAAATGAAAAATGCAGAGTGTTCTGCTTCTGGTGCCTTGATAATTCTGCAGCTGTATTAAGTTAGTTTGCTGCACAGCTCTGGTGGCATTCAAAAGATGAAGCCAACAAGATAAGCCTGGGAGCTTATTTTCTCCACATTTATAACTTTAAGTGCCACTTTACCTGGAAGTATCAGAGCAGACAGTTCATTACTATCTGAAAAGGGGCACTACATCGTATGTGAGGAGGTCACCTGAAACTGATAACTTTTAAAGGTCATTCACAAAATGAATTTTGTTTTGCTGAAAGTCTTTCTCCCTGGCACAGTAAAAATCTTATTTTAACAGTAGCTGTAAATGTTGTGTAAGTAGAAATAAGAGATTTCAGCTACCTTTGCCTATTTTCACTCTGCCAAGAATTAACTTTTGCTCCATTTGGGAGAATACTGGATGATGGTGGTGTTAAAAGTTTCTTTTCTCTGGATCATCATCTGAGTGATGAATTGATAGGTTCTATGATTTTGTTTCATTTTTACTGTTAATTTTCATAAATCCCCTGTTACATGTATTACTTGATAATGGAAAAGATTTTTTTCTTTAGTCCTGTAACACTGAGGATCTTAAAGCCTGCAGGTTTTGTGGATGTTGCAGACTCAAAAATTGACAGATAGGCTGCAAAATAACACAATAAGGGACATTTCCTTAGTGTGTAACTTCAGCAATTTCCCCCATTTTTTTCTATCTCAGGCTATGGGAAATTTATGGAATGACAGATCACACCTGACATTCAAGCAAAACCATGCAGCCTCCTTTCTTCCTTCCCTCACAGCCACATATATTCACATATATTTGTTTCATTGGATTCCAGATCTTTAATCCTTCCCATCTAAAAATGGTACTTAACTAAAATATCTAGCGAGTGTTGGTCCTCAGCTCCCTCTATAGTCAATAGAGAAAGACACTTCCAGAGCATGGTTTAGATTTTTCCCATTATCTTCCTCACCCCTTTTTCAAGACCAGCTACATAGCAATCTGGCCCAACAAATAGGGCCTGGTTAGATCTGGACAACAGAGTCAGGAAGGAGAAAATGTTCTTACATATTCATGCGCTATCTTGACAGGACATACAATATACAAAATCAAATCAACTTCAACCTGTTCCAGATAATGCCAAATGCAGCATCTGTACTTTAGATACTTACCAACTGTGAGAAAGAAGGAAGCAGAAAAGGCAGAGGACAGTTTAATGTAACCAAGGATTGTACTTCAGGTCCTACACAATGCATGCAGTATTTTAGACAAGCAAAAATGCAGCCCAGCCTACTGAAGGTGAAGCATGATGAATCACAAACCACAAATGGCAGCACCTGCAGAGTCATGTTTGTACTGCACTCTACCATTATGTTTAAGAAGCAGTACGTATTAACTGACATAAATGTAGGTTCGTGGGGCTGGGATACAGGGTGAATTTTACTTATACACTGAATGATCAACAGTGCCAAAAGCCTTGGGACAGTGAATGATGTTTGATCTCTGTGACAGTGCTAAGCTGGCTGCTACAAGAAGACAGTGGTCAAGAAGCCAAAGTAGCCAGAGAATCAGCTTCCAGACAGCTCTGAAATCTGGAAGAGCATGCCTGGATCAAGACAACTCCTGAGCATATCATATAAACAGTATAGTGCAGCAGGTCTCAGGTGTTACATACAGATGCAGATTTCTTTGAAAACATCCAAAAAAGCTTCTGCCTGGTCTGTATGATGAACTTAGGAATCCTCCAATTAGACATCTCCCATTTTGGAGCATCTGGATGCTGCCTGTCATTTCCTGGCAGGCTCTACCTGAGCACTGTTGCTCAGCCTGCTTTGCAGTTTGATTGACTCACGCTTTCACTCTTTGGTCTTTCTGTTTGCAAATTCCCTTCCTTGCTCTCCTGGCCCGTATTACACCTGACCAAGAACTGGCACCTCTATGCCTTTCCAAGTGTTGCAATAAACCTGTTCATCTTCTGCCAGGGCACCAGTTAGAGGCTAAAACACAGTATCCCTACAGACTTCCTCGCGCACCCTATGTAGAACAGATTCTACTGTGGATTATCTGGAAAGTAGTGGTGATATTACCAAATTCCTGAGAAGCCCATCTCAATGCCTGTCATGTCAAAAGTAGGTAGCTGATGACCACTGCCCTGTGACAAAACCCTATGGAGATAATACTGAAATTCAAGTGAATTTTGAGCATTTCTCCCTACCTGCATTACAAGAAGCTTTGGCAAAGGACAGATGTTATTGCCACAACCTAAGAGATATTTGGAACTACAAAATGCTAAAGTTTTGCGTAACTTTAAAGCTGACTGGTGTCTACAGGTCACAAAGTACCAAATAGCTGGATCCCATCAGTTTCCACTGTGTGGGTTTTCCTATATAAGGTTAGAACATTACCTAACCACCTCTCCCAGGGCTCTGTAGTCCTTCTTTATGTTCTCCAGGCTACTGCTATCTATATCACTAGCACCCACAAGGACCACAAGAAGTGGGTAATAGTCCGTGGGACTTACTAGAGCAGGCAGCCTCTCTGCAACATCCCTGATCCGAGCCCCAGGCAGGCAACACACCTCCCTTGAGACTGGGTCAGGCCGACAGATGAGTGCCTCTGTCCCTTTCAAAGTAGAGTCACCTACTACTACAACCCGCCTCTTTTTCCTGGCAGCACCAGTAGAGATCTTCTTTACCAGTGCATCAGCCAGTTGTTCATTTTGTGAGTGTGTTTCCCCATCAGCCCCATGCAGGACAGCAAAGCGATTCTGGGTGGGGACAACAGATTTAAGGAGGAAGCCCCTTGCTTTTAATTGTCCTCTTCGTCCTTTTTTTGTTGGTTTTCTTTGTTACTGTTTCCCAGCTTCCTGGGTTAATGGCCTCCTTCTCCCCTCCATGAGCTGCATGGGACGCTTGAGGCCCCTGCACAGTTTGGGCCTGGAGGAGGCAGTCCTGCTTCCTCTCAGCTTCCCTGACATCTTGCAGCCTATTAACAGCATCCCGCAGCTCTGCCACCTGCTGCAGGAGGACCTCCACCAGGGAGGACCGAGTGCAGCCCTGCCCATTGGGCACCGTTCCCTCACAAGACCAGTGCAGGCACTCTCTACACTCTGAGCTCTGCACTGCAGCCTCCCCTCTCATCGGCTCTGTCTGGGTGCCTACGCTGGCCACCGCCGGGGCAGCCAGAGCAGAGCTCCCAGACCGGGCCCTCGTCATACAACGGGTGCTCACCATCCCGCTCACCTGCCCACACAAACTGCTTCAACTCACCCTAGTCACTCGAGCTCCCAGGGGCAGGTTTTTAACCAGTCAGGGCTGGTGCCGCTCCTCGTGGCTCCGCCCCCTGTGAGTCCCTGCTCGCGTCAGCTGAGCTGCCGGCCCCTGGGCAAGTCCTGTCGAGGACCTGAGGCTCCCTCGGTGACTCTGGCCGCTCTGAGTTGAGGCTCCTGGACGCTGATCCCCCCACCCCCGGCTCCGGTGTTGAAGGCGTCCTCTCTCGAGCTACTCACCTCAGCAATTTATTCTACTATTTTATTCTACTACCTTAGCATAAATTTGATAGGCCCAAATAGAGTTGAAAGGTGATGTTCAATTTAAAGGTGATGATACCTTGCATGACAGCATTAATTCGTGTTAGCAGAGGAATATCTACCCCACAGTATGTGTAATAGGCCTATATGGACAGATATGCCTATCTAAAGAATTCTCTCAGAACAAACACACACAGTGATGCATGAAGACGCTATTAAGGCTTTAGAATTGGTTACTTACAGTATTGCATGGCTAATTTTTTGCACAGCATGTCATTAACACGTGATGAACTTTATCTATGCATAAAGAGAAAGCAGGTTCTTATTCCACACCTGAAATCAGAAGGTCATATTCAAAATACAATCTTGTATCTTTCTTTTTCCCTCAAACCAGCACTCAGTGATCAAAATCAATGCCCAAGGACAACAGTAAATTAGAAGCTACCTAATTCATTACCTTGGGAATCTATCTTAGCTGCTAGTCAAAAATTACTTTTAAAAGTTTCAGGAATAGAGTGATCACACTGCATAGGCACATAACAGACTTTTCAGTCTCAATTCCTAATTTCCTCTTTCCTCTCCTTTTTGAGCAAAATGGAGTGTCTGAGAATTCTGATGGGATTATGTTGACTTGAGTGATTTAAACCTATTGCTTCCTGAAATAATTTCTGACAGTGACACAGTGTAGGAAACGAGGATAACATAGACTTTGATGGAAGATTCTCTATTTACTTTTAGAATGCAAACTCTACTTCATGAACCAACTCATTGTCTCGTCAAATGCAAACAATGTTATGTTAGTTATGCCCATGTGCAATTGCAAAAACATACATCTTTCGCCAAGAGTTCCATCTCTTATTTGGCCAGAGGTTACCACAGAAAGGTTGAACTGCCCAAATCATGGCCAGTCTTGGTCCTAGTCTTAGACTGTGTTTTAGAATCATAGAATAATTTTTTCTTCAATTGATTAGTAAGGCACATTGCTATATTAAATCAAAAAATGTCTTCTCACCTTCAGACTAACCATGACACTTTACTGTCACTCTTAAGCAATAGAATTTTGGGGAGTACGTGATGTGACCTAAAACTTGCTTCTTTGACATATTAAATAGCAATTAATAGCCAAGAACTACACAGATAGTTAAATACAAACGCTTAAGACAGAATAAATTATAATGTCCATAACACCCTCTGAATGACTGCTTGCTTTGTTATGCATTATGTCCGTGAAACAAGAGGAAAGACATTCTCAAGAGAACATGACAACAATATCCTAATGCATATTTCCTACAATTACAGAATCCAGGCTGTCAAACAAGATACCTAGCAGCTTGAGAGATGCAATGAAAGAAGATGGTGCAAATGCGGGTGAGCCAATACCATTGCAGGTTAATTCTTCTTCAATATGCATGGTTTAGATTTTTAGACTCACATCATTGACTGTGTTTAATTTTTACAACATTTCAATAATATTGAGTGAGACTTAACTGCTGGATTTGGCATTTAAAAGCTAAAAGATCGTTACTTGTTGTCTTGGAAACCTGGCAGTCTTATTGTTGAATTTTCTATTTACTGTTATTTAAACTCCAAGACATTTAAATAAAATAAGAGTTTACATTGACCTCTGTCTCTTGCTTTTGAGTTCTGGAAGTAAAAGTGCTCAAGTTTCCAATATTTTTGAACAACATAAAAGTGATAAGATAAAATAAAAAAACTCATTTGACTGAAGTTCTTCTATTACCATGCTGTTGTTTCCCTGGTTCCCACTTCCCCAGCTCTCAGAAGAGTTCTGAAATACCCAGACTGTACAACCCAAATACCATCAGCTTCCTCATTCTCTTCCAGGTCACTCATTTAGCAATGGTTTCACATTCCATTTCTATTTTTTCATGTTTAAGAGAGGAAAAATTGCTTACAAATGTATAGATTGGGTCAGCATGTTTCTGATAAAGACAGCACAGGAATATTCAAAAATTTCTGAGACTGCAATAATTTCTGACAAGCAATCCCTTTAATATCAAGATCTCAATGTACTTGTTGGAGCAAGTCCAGAGGAGGGCCATGAGGATGATCACTCCCGTATGAAGATAGGTTGAGAAAATTGGGGCTGTTCAGCTTGGAGAAGAGAAGGCTGCGTGGAGACGTCATAGCAGCCTTCCAGTATCTGAAGGGGGCCTACAAGGATGGTGGGGAGGGACTCTTCATTAGGGACTGTAGTGATAGAACAAGGGGTAACGGGTTAAAACTTAAACAAGGAAAGTTTAGATTAGATATATGAAGGAAATTCTTTACTGTGAGGGTGGTGAGGCACTGGAATGGGTTGTCCAAGGAAGTTGTGAATGCTCCACCTCTGGCAGTGTTCAAGGCCAGGCTGGATGGAATCTTGGGTGACATGATTTATTGCGTGGTGTCTCTGCCCATAGCAGGGGGATTGGAACTAGATGATCTTAAGGTCCTTTCCAACCCTAACTATTCTATGATTCTATTCTATGATTCCATTCTATGATTCCATTCTAAGAAAAGGCAGAAAATCAGTTTCTCAATGGGTGTAGGATTTCCTGTGGCATAAAAGGAGAAAAAATTTATTTTGCCAGTTGTCTGAACAGGACAGAAAAGTTGCTGGAAAATATGGCATACCAACTTTGTCTTCTTGACTACCTCCTGAAATAATCACAAGTGTTTAGAGAAAAGAGAGGAAAACACTGTATTATAAATCTAGGTCAAGCATTTAAGGAATGGAAATACTGCATAGTTTTTAACTTTTATATGGAAGCTAAAGGATATTCCTGTGAGAAAAAAAAAAAAAGGAAATAAGTAAAAACAACAATAGAGCTAGAAACACAAATAGCCTTTTAGATATAAATTGATTGCTGCTGTTATGTGGAGAAAACACTAATGTTGCTCAAAGCCCCATCCAAACCGGTCTTAAACGCTTCCTGGGATGGGGCATCCACAGCTTCTCTGGGCAATCAGTTCCAGTGCCTTACCACCCTTATCATAAAAAAATTCTTCCTTGTGTACAGTCCAAACCTACCTTTCTTCACTTTAAAACTGTTAACCCTTGTCCTGAAAGTACAAATCCTTTTAAAACATCTTTCTCTGCCTTTCTTATAAGCTCCATTTATATACTGAAAGGCCACATTAAAGTCTTCCCAGACCATTCTCTTCTCCAGGGTGATCAACCCCAACTCTCTCAGCCTTTCTTCACAGGAGAGGTGCTCCAGACCCCTGATCATTTCTGTGGCCCTTCTCTGAGCTTGTTCCAAGTCTTTCTTGCACTACAGGTCACAGAGTGGGATGCAGTACTCCAGGTCGGGTCTTGTGAAAACAGGGTAGAGATAATCATCTCCCTCAGCCTGCTGGCCACACTTCTTTTTATGCAGTCCAGGATACAGTATATGACATAATGCAAGAAATACAAGCCTTGCATGACTGCACAGGCCTTCTGAAATGGAGACACGGGATGTGGTATAGGGGAGTATAGGCATGCAGTGATAAGAGATGGGGCACAGGCTTGGCACTGGAGGATCCACAGCTACAAACAAGTCACCCACAGTGAAATGCAAACCTGAAGCTGGACAAAAATGCTTTAGGGGTAACAAAGATAACAAAAAATAGTATCTAACTTGTAAAACAAGCATACATGGTAAATTCAGATGTAATGTGAAGCTGCAGACCAATGAGGAACAAACAGAGGTGTAAAAGCAAGCTAGCAAACAAAAATTTCCTCAAAACTAATTTTGAATATAACAATTTAGTGTGATACTAGGGTCATGAAAGCGCTTTAGTGTATCTTGGATCCACACATAAAATCCCTAGTGGTTGAATCTGGGTTTTTAGCATGAGCACTGCAGCAAGAAAGTGGCCATGGATTAGACTGTAATCCTCAATCTTACATAGTGCACAGATCAGGCCGCTTTGTATCCAGTTCTCCTCTCACACAGCCTGCAGGAAGAAATCAGGAAAATACCTACTGCTTAGCTTTAATCATCCTTCCCCTCTCTTGCTGTCCATAATTTTTTCTCCAGATCATTCCTATTTTATGCCTATCACCACCATGTGACATTGCAGATCTAAGCTTTCATCTCTCTTTACTTTCCTAGCCAACATGTTACACAGATTAACAGAGAAATAAAAATGTTTACATGGGAACAGAATCCACTTACTTTTTTTAATTTATGGGGTTTTTAAGAGTATAGAGCTGAGCATGGTTTCAGTGCAGCAAAGAGAACCCAACACATTCTTGATATAATTTTGGAACTGATTAAACCACCAAGCATCAGCAGAAGTAGGATGTGGTGCCAGGAAAAGGTTTTAGCAAGACTATTTCAGTAATATCTTGTTATCTACCTCCTCTGCATCTCTCAAGAGATCTGCCACAGATCATTTAATACCCTAATCATAGAATCATAGAATAGTTAGGGTTGGAAAGGACCTTAAGATCATCTAGTTCCAACCCCCCTGCCATGGGCGGGGACACCCCACACTAAATCATGTCACCCAAGGCCTCATCCAACCTGGCCTTGAACACCGCCAAGGATGGAGCATTCAAACCTCCCTGGGCAACTCATTCCAGTGCCTCACCACCCTCTCAGTAAAGAATTTCTTCCTTATATCCAACTTACACTTCCCCTGTTTAAGTTTGAACCCGTTACCTCTTGTCCTGTCACTACAGTCCCTGATGAATAGTCCCTCCCCAATCTGCTAACCGCTGTAATTACCCTGTTTTTCTGACCTTCACCTTCCACCACCTGTATTTCTTTAAGTTAAAATAAATGTAGTAATACAGATATAGTAGTCTAAAGTAAAATATTTTTAATATTTCAGTAACATTTTAGACTTTGTCCTGGGTTCAGGACATGCATCTGGAGGAACTGGAGAGGAAAAGAGACATTTATTAGATGATAGGCAGCAAACAGAGAGCATGCTAAGACATTTTATCAGCCTGCTCTGAGAGTAAGGAACTTCTTTGGACACTGACCAATATGAAACTTTAGGCCATAAGTGTTAGTCCATCCCTTTCCCAAATAAACATGGCATGTAAAGGAGTCTCTACCACAAATATCATGATCATAAAAAATGCAATTTTGCATGATCCAGATTACCAACATGATTAGAAAGAGAAGTGTCCCTTCTGGATTAGAGTATAGGACATGCCTAACATAATCAAATAGCAGCTGGTCTGGAGAAAACAAACCCCAGGCAAGGTCAAGCAAACATAATCACAGGCTGCATGATGTGTAAAGTATAATTTCCAACCTCCCCAGGCTTTGCAAGGCCTCAGGTGAATTACTGTGCTGTAGGAAAGAAAGTTCAGGGAACTAGAAAGTATAAGACGTTGACAAAAGGAGGACTCGATCTCAGAAGATACACAAGAGAGGAGAAGATAGGAGAGATAATTGGCAAGTTCATAGCAAACAAAAGAAGCTACCCTGAGTGTTTCCATTTGATTCTAAAGGAATGATACATCTAGAAATTTAACGTATAACTTACTCTTCAAGAAGTTCACAATACTGCATCCATTTCCTTGGAAAATGTTTTTGAATTAAGGTATTTATCAATATTGTCTGTTACTTCTTTCAAGACATTTTCAAGGAAGGAATGGAAATGACCAAGAAAAAAGAAGCAGCTGTGGTTTTGACAAAAAGTACACTGAACAAGGGGGCATTACATTCTTCTATTTGAAAATTTGCAGCAAGAAAGGTAGATCATCAGCTAAAGAAAGGTAAACTAAAATTTTATGTGACCACAGCCTCCAAAATCAAAGGCAATTGTGATGAAGCTAGGGACCTAAATCAAAGCAGCACTGTGATTCTACTGTCTTATAAAATGCATTCCCTGCAGTCCCTAACTGACTTTTATATTCTTCTGAAATTTTCCATCAATTAGCTCACATTCTGTTTACAGAAATGTCCTGGGTTCAGCAGCAGCAGTCAGTTTTTCTCCTTCTTAGTAGCTGGTGCAGTGCTGTGGTTTGACTTTCGGCCTGGGAATAATACTGATAAAGCTGATGTTTTCAGTTGCTGGTCAGAATGTTTACCCTGACCAAGGACTTTGTGAGTCTCATGCTCTGCCAGGGAGGAGGAGAAGCCGGGAGGAAGCAGGGACAGGACACTTGACCCAAATTAGCCAAAGAGGTATTCCATACCACAGCACGTCATGCCCAGGGATGGAACTGAGAGTTCCCGGAAGGGCTGGATCACGGCGGGGTGGGGAGCGAGGTACTGGTCGGTGAGCGATTGTATTCTCTTCCCTTGTTATTTCCTTTATCATTATTATTGGTGGTAGCAGTGGTGATTTGTGTTATACCTTAGTTACTAAACTGTTCTTATCTCAACCCATGGGAGTTGCATTCTTTTGATTCTCCTCCAGAAGCGAAGGGAAGAAAGGTGTGTGGGGGGGGGGGAAGTAGACTGTGTGGTTCTAATTTACGGCCTGGGCTTAAACCACAACAAGACAAAGTACTTCCGTGCTTTGATAAATCACAGCTGAGATGTCAGTGGTCACTGCTCCTTGGATGAACCATATAGATGTAAAAAAGGCAATTTAGCAGAGGGTTTGAAACCAGGAAAAAACTTACCTCATAGGAACTATTAAAAAAGAAGGTAGCATATGCATGAATCACCTTTGCTGAGGGTATAGCACATTATTTTCTTCTGTGGTCCCATCAGTAGTCCAGCTCCATGCTCAGAGCTCACTATAATAGTTGCCAACTAGAAATTATATTTTCAGGTTGGTTCATTTTAGGACTTCTCTATATTCTCAGATACAAAAAGAACAGTTACAAAATGATAAAACAAAATTACAGAATCATAGAATCGCTAAGGTTGGAAAAGACCCTTAAGATGATTGACTCCAACCGCTAACGAGGCACCACCAAGTTCGCTGCTAAACCATGTCTCCCAAGTACCTAATATCCAATCTAAACCTCACCTGGAGCAGCTTGACACCGTTTACTCTCAACCTATCACTTGTTACTTAGGAGGAGAGTCAGTACCCACTTTGCTACAACCTCCTTTCTGGTAGTTGTAGAGAGTGATAAGGTCCCCCCTGAGCCTCCTTTTCCCCAGTTCCCTCAGTGCTCCTCAGGATTTGTGCTCTAGAACAACTTCATTGCCCTTCTCTGGACCCTTTCCAGCACTTTGATGTCTTTCTTGTAGTGAGGGGCCCAGAACTGAACACAGGATTCAAGGTGAGGCCTCACCAGTGTCCAATACAGGGGGATGATCATTACCCTGACCCTGCTGGATCCACTATTTCTGACACAAGCCAGGATACTGTTGGCCTTCTTGGCTGCTTGGGCACAAGATGGGTCATTTCAGTGGCCATCAATCAACACTCCCAGGTCCTTTTCCACAGGCCACCGTTCCAGCCACTTTTCCCCAAGCCTGCAGCATTGTATGGGGTTGTTGCGATCCAAGCGCAGGACCCAGCACTTTGCCCTGTTGAACTTCCTAACATTGGCCTTAGCCCATCAATCCAGCCCATCCAGATCCCTCTGCAGTGCCTTCCTACCCTCAAGCAGATCAGCACTTCCACCCAACTTGGTGTTATCTGCAAACTCACTGAGGGTGCACTCTATCCACTCATCCAAATCACTGACAAAGATACTAAACAGAACTGTCTCCAGTACTGAGCCCTGGGGAACCCCACTTGTGACCAGCTGCCAACTGGATTTAACTCCATTCACTACCACTCTATGGGCCCAGCCATCCAGCCAGGCTTTTTACCCAGAAAAGTGTACACCCATCCAAGTCATGAGGAACCATTTTCTCCAGGAGAATGCTGTGGGAAAATGATGTCAAAGGCTTTACTGATGTTTAGGTAGACAATATCAACAGCCTTTCCCTCATCCACGAAGCAGGTCACCTTGTCACAGAAGGAGATCTGTTTAGAAAAGCAGGACCTGCCTTTCACAAACCCATGCTGACTGCACCTGATCCCCTAATTATCCTGTATATGCCACGTGATTGTATTCAAGATGATCTGCCCCATAACCTTCCCCAGCACCAAGGTCAGACTGACACCCTTGTAGTTCTGTGGATCCTCCTGGACCACGTCACTGAAGGATCTGTAGGGCTTTCACTACTGTATGTCAGCAGAATTTTTCTACACAATACTTTTTTTCTGAATAGGCAGGGAAGAGGAGCTTGGCAATGGCAGATGAAATGGCTAGTTTCCCAGCACCCTTTCTGTGGATGATGTATGCCTGTGTATTCCTTGCATACTCAGAGTAGTTTGTAAGCTACAGGCAACGGATGGTTCCTTCAGCGTTTGTAAATTTTAGATAACAGGCTTCTAACACTCAGACACTCTGCTTTCACTTTTTTCTCTGGGCTCTGCTAGAGCTCACATTAACATTTTAGTTAACCTGCTAATCTCTTAGCACGAACACAACAGGCCACATTAAACAAACAACAGATGGAAATGAGAGACATAATGGCTACATGATGTGAAAAACCCTGGAATTAGCAATGACTTGCACTGACTTTTTGGTAGCAGTCCTTCCAGAGTCATTGAAGTTTCCTCCCACAGATGCATTAAGTTCTCAAGAATGAATCCAAATCCATCCCAGTGTTTTCCCCAGTGAGAAGTTGGGGGGTTTTAATACACAACATTGCACACTTTACCTTCAGTGGTTCATACCAGCTTGACTACTGAAGTCATTCCCTTTGCTGTTGTCTTTGACTACTGGATCATCCAAAAGACATATTAGATCTATTCGCATCAGGTTCTACTCTTTCAGAAAAAAAGGAATCCACCTTTATTTTAATTTCTCCCACTCTGGCAAAGCTCAGAAGCCATCAAAGAAAACTTAGTTTTGGTACTTATTTGAACACCTGGGTCTACTGGAAGCAACTGTTACTAGCAGAGGGACAGATGTCTTTCGCTACTGTGAATAGTTTATTTTTGTATCTGCCTGCACACTGTAAACCATTGATATCGCCCATTATATCTGGGGAGAATTTGGATCAGTGGCTTGCACTGTCCCTGGCACAGCAACTAGGGAGAGCAGCTGCACTGTGGACTGACTCAAGCCAGAGATGAAATGTTCTCTGCAGATGCTTCTTAGTTACCCTTTTTTTGATTTTATTTTTACCCCTTTTGAAGACCATGGCCAATTGCCCAGTGGTGTGCCAAGACATCCAGTGAGAATGTTCATGCAAAGGAGAGCAAAGAAGAGAGCAGAGATTCAGCTTGCAAGCAGGGAAACAGCCAGATGTAGCTCAGAGGAAAAAAATCATCTCCTGTCTGCATATTCTGGAAAACTCCTTAGAAGACAATTAGTTGGCAAACGGATGCCATCAACTGCTCTGGCTGAACTGGAACAGGCTGCCCTGGGGAGTTGTGCAGTTTCCCTCTCTGCAGACATTCAAAACCCGCCTGGACACATTCCTGTGTAAGCTGCTTGAGGTGACCCTGCATTGGCAGGAGGGCTGGACTAGATGATCTCCAGAGGTCCCTTCCAACTCTAATGATTCTGTGATTCTGTAAGTAGATAATGTCATATCTGGAATTCAGCTATTCCAATAGGAACACGGTGCAGCAAATCAGTCACAGCTTTTGAGACTCCTGCAGCAAACATGCCAAAGTTGCTTCATTAACTGCCAGTTCAGTTTGCTGCTATATAGAGGACTGCAACCTTTTTTCTTCATTGAGAAATGGTAGATCCATTGCTAAAGCATATATCAATGCATAAATAATACTGTTAGGTCATCAATCTAGGCTTCTGCTCCATCTCAAAAGCCTTTTCTACAAACCTTCAAGAGAAGGTGGCAAATGTCTAACAGTGTCTTATCATTCATAATCACTAAATTAACATTCAGCTAAAATCTAGGGGCTGGCCAATGTGCATAGGACTCTTCTAGAAGCTGCCCTACGGATAGCAAAATATTAGCCTAGCAAGAACTCCTCACATTCAGGGATTCTCCTGAACACAATCAAGGGAAAAGAAAAAACAAAACATATATTTAATCATTAAACATGATAAAAGCCTCCATGTAAAAACAAAATTATCTTTAAACTGAAGAATGTATCTGAGGTAGTGAACAACTGCACTAGCCTTCCTTAGGCTTTGCTACTGGTGACAGTAACGGCTGGCATACCTCACAGTTATTTTGGACACGTCAGGATATTAAAACTGGGGTCTAACTATTAGTAGAATCACTACCATGTGCACAGATACAGATCTGGAGTATTTTCTGGTGAAGCATGGATATCACAATCTTAATCACATGTCGACACAGATATGGTTAGTTCAAGATGTAGTGCCAGAGATCTGATTCAATTCTCTATTCCTATGACCATTCCCTTCCTATGGCAGTTCATTACACAGATTCTTGTGACATTTTCATTGATTCAGAGACAAAAGATTAGTGACAGACTGCTACAAATTCTTCTGTCTCTGACATATAATTAGTCCTGAAACAAACTAATAGCTTTCATTTATCTAGAATAAAACTTACAAGCAAAAGAACTCAATCACTTCAAATGTGCCTGTTAGTCCACCTTCCTTCTTGTCCTGATATAATTAAGAGATAATGTCAGTGGAAGAGAAGCTTTTTGCGAGACCCACTACAAGATATATAACATAGTATTGATCACAAACTTCGAAACAGAGTAGTTATTTTCAACATGAGTGGACAGTTTTTGACAATTGTTTGTTGCTAAATCTTTATCTGTTGTCCTGCCTTATTTCTTGTGTAAAAAGATTCAAAGCTAATATAACTTGATAATATAATTTCCAAGCTATAAAATAAAGCAGAAAATAAATCAGAGTCCACTTCTTTCTTCCCCCAGAAAAGGCTCCACTTTGTTTAAGAAGTCTGCGGTTTTCCACACTGAAAACTTAAACAAGCGGATTAGTTATAATACATATTTTTAGTAGAGTTTCACTAGAGTAACATAACAATTTTGGATGCTTATTGACACTAATTACACAAAACCAAATGGTTAAGTGAACATTTTTTCATAAATACTCATTTCAATTTCACATAGAATGTGTCCATCTAATATGGTTTTCAGACAGGAAAGAATGTAAGACTATCTTTAATCTAGTACACAGGAAAAAAAAGTATGTAGAAGCATTATTCTGATAACAAGCAATCAAAGGCCGTAATATGGGTAGAATACTTTATTCACTTATTAAGTTTTTACACTTGAGGCAGCTTCGTATGAGAAAATAAAAACAGGTCAAAAAGCTTTTTTGGGGTTTTTATAGTGGTATTGCCCTTAAACTTTGTATTTTCAATTTGTTGTATGTTTTGATACTTGAATCTGTTTCTGATAAAATTATGTGAAGGGGCTTTCCATATCACAATAGCACTTCATGCTCTCAAGTGAATAAGCCAGCATGGCAGAAGACAGGTGCCAAGAATTACACTATCTGTTTGCCGAACGTGGGAGAATGGAGTGCTTCTAACCTTTCCAGATGTAACTGAAGTGTTTGGCATTCAGACTGATAGTAAAAAAAAAAAAAAAAAGAATAGCTTTGCATATGTGACATTCATAGGAATTGACCCTGAGTATATGGGCCATAGAAGTGATGGTGAATTTTTCTAATACATTAGCTGACTTTGTGTTGCAACACATTTTTAACATAACCACAAATGTACAGAGAATAAAACTGGTCCAAAAGAAGTAGAGAAGGTATGTCCTGTGTGCAACGGTAGAGGCAGTTTTACTTTGCTACATGGTAAAAGAATCATCAGAATGGGCAAATACAAAGAAATCTAATAATTTACATGGATAACATATAGAGAATTAATTTTCTATTGCTTCCCTGATTACTATGTACAGACAAACTGAAAACTGCACTGTGACCTGATACTGGAGAAAAATCAACATATATCTCCTATACAAATAAAAAGTAAATAGAGAATAATTTCTTGGGTGTTATATTTGTGCCATATATGAGCTGGCAATGTGTGTTTGAAGCCCAGAAAGCCAACTGTATGCTGGGCTGCATCAAAAAGAGCATGACCAGGAGGTTGAGAGAGGTGATTCATCCTCTCTGCTCTCATGGGACCCCATCTGGAGTACTGCGTTGGGGCCCTCAGTATAAGAAGGACATGGACCTGCTCAAGTAGGTACAAAGAAGAGCTATAAGACAATCAGAGGCCTGGAGCACCAGCAGTATGAGGACAGGTTGAGCGACTTGGGCTTGTTCAGCCTGAAGCTGAACAGCTCTGAGGAGACCAGTACCTAAAGGGGACCAACAAAAAATCTGGACATGTAGTTATTACAAAGACAAGGGACAAGGGTGAATGCTTTTAAACTGAGAGAGGGTAGATTTAGATTAGATATTAGGAGGCTGTTAGAATTAAACTTCTCTAGGTGTGGGGAGTGAAGACAATAAGATTTGCATGAAAAAGAGTTTGGAAACAAGCTCTGAGGCCTTGGTGCTTGACAAGCCCTGGAGTGATGAGCTGGAATGTTGAAGAACAGGAAAGGTAGAAAAACAAGCCTTGGGAGGATGGGCCAGGATGTAGTTGTGGTGGGAATCTCAGTTGGAGGCCAGAAAATGTAGGGGTTGTGATAGGGTCTGCAGCATCATGATTTATCCAGGACTATTTACCTGGAGAGCTTTACAGGGGCCAATGAGGTTGAACGTTGTATGTATGTGCAGGTTGGGAAAGTATCGAACAAAGGGATAAAAAGGGCTTGGTTGTAATAAAGTTGGATTTGAGTCTCCTCATTACTTGATGAGTTGTCGTGACATGTCATGAAAAGACAGCTAGGGATGTGAAAGATAACAGGAAGGGATTCTACAGGTACATTGCAAATAAAAGACTAGGGATAACGTGGACCCTCTCCGGATGATATTAGGAGAACTGGCTACCCAGGATTTGGAGAAGGCTGAGGTTCTTAATGACTTCTTTGCCTCAGGTTTCACTGGCAAAGTCTCTGACCGCACCACCCAAGTCTTGGAAGGCGAACGCAGGGACTGTGAGAATGAAGACCTTAGGCCCAGTGTATGAGAGTATCTGGTTCAAGACCATCTTAATAACCTGAACTTACACAAGTCCATGGGACCTGATGAAATCCATCCGCGGGTCCTGAAGCAGCTGGTGAATGAAGTTGCTAAGCCACTGGCCATCATATTTGAAAAATCATGGCAGTCAGGTGAAGTTCCAGACGACTGGAAGAAGGGAAATATTACCCCCATTTTCAAGAAGGGGAAAATGGATGACCCGGGGAATTACAGACCAGTCAGTCTCACCTCTGTGCCTGGCAAAATCTTGGAGCAGATTCTCCTGAAAGGCATGCTAAGGCACATGAAAAACAAGGAGGTGCTTGGTGACAGCCAGCATGGCTTCACTAAGGGGAAATCCCGCCTGCCCAATTTGGTGGCCTTCTATGATGGGGCTATGGAACAGTTGATGTCATTTACCTGGACTTGTGCAAAGCGTTTGACACTGTCCCACACGACATCCTTGTCTCTAAATTGGAGAGACATCAATTTGATGGGTGGACTGCTCACTGGATAAAGAACTGGCTGGATGGCCACACACGAAGAGTTGTGGTCAATGGCTCAATGTCCAGCTGGAGACCGGTAACGAGTGGTGTCCCTCAGGGATCGGTGTTGAGACCAGTCTTGTTCAACACCTTTGTCGGTGACATGGACAGTGGGATTGAGTGCGCCCTCAGCAAGTTTGCCTATGACACCAAGCAGGGTGGTTCGGTTGATACGCCGGAGGGAAGGGATGCCATCCAGAGGGACCTTGACACGCTTCTGAAGTGTGCTGATGCCAACCTGATGAAGTTTAAGCATGACAAGTGCAAGGTCCTACACCTGGGTCGGAGCAATCCCAGGCACAGCTACAGGTTGGGCAAAGAAGAGATTCAGAGCAGCCCTGCAGAGAAAGACGTGGGGGTGTTGGTCGATGAGAAAATGAATGTGAGCCGGCTTCAGTGTGCGCTCACAACCCAGAAAGCCAACTGTATCCTTGGCTGCATCAAGAGGAGTGTGACCAGCAGGTCAAAGGAGGTGATCCTGCCCCTCTACTCTGCTCTCGTGAGACCTCACTTGGAGTATTGTGTGCAGTTCTGGTGTCCTCAACATAAAAAGGACATGGAACTGTTGGAACAAGTGCAGAGGAGGGCCACAAGGATGATCAGGGGACTGGAGCATCTCCCATATGAAGATAGGCTGAGAAAGTTGGGGCTGTTCAGCCTGGAGAAGAGAAGGCTGTGTGGAGACCTCATAGCAGCCTTCCAGTATCTGAAAGGGGCCTACAAGGATGCTTGGGAGGGACTCTTCATTACGGACTGTAGTGACAGGACAAGGGGTAATGGGTTAAAACTTAAACAGGGGAATTTTAGATTGGATCTAAGGAAGAAGTTCTTTACTGTGAGGGTAGTGAGGCACTGGAATGGGTTGCCCAGGGAAGCTGTGAATGCTCCATCCCTGGCAGTGTTCAAGGCCAGGTTGGACAGAGCCTTGGGTGACATGGTTTAGTGTGAGGTGTCCCTGCCCATGGCAGGGGGGTTGGAAATTGATGATATTAAGGTCCTTTCCAACCCTAACTATTCTATGATTCAATGAAATTATTTCCATGAGGGTAGTGAGAAACTGGAACAGAGAAGTAGCAGATGACCCATCCCTTGAAGTGTTCAAGGCCAGGTTGGATGGGGCTTTGAGCAACCTGGTCTAGTGCCCATGTCCTGCCCATGGCAGCAGGGTTGGAACTAGATGATCGTTAAGGTCCCTTCCGACTCAAACAATTCCATGGTTTTAATATTATAAAGTTAATGTGGTCAATATTTAAAATATTAAAAGCTGGTCTGATCTCAAAATATACATAAATAAGCATTTCTGTTATTCTGTCACTGAATGGGCTTTTGTCCTTTTCTGAACATGGCACAGGTATCTCTTCTTGGATCAGTCCTGTTTAATATTTTAATCAGTGATCTCAGTAAAATATAAAATCATTGCTAGAAAAATTGGCAGATGACACAAAAATTGCTAGAGAGATAAATTATGATGTGAATAATTCAGCAATACAATGCAATCGAGAGCATTTGGTCAATGCATTTATACAGCTGAATGCAACATCATGCACCTTGAGAGAAGGACTATAATTGACATCTAAATCATGATGACTGTACACCAGAATAGAGTGACAATGAAAATGCCACAAGGAATATATGCCTTGAACAATTTACCCTGAGACCAAGTTAGTGTACCACATAGCATCTTCTGATATAAGATGTAGCTCATCATATTGCATGATATCACTAATCTCTTAGCATGGTAAGCGAGCAGCACAGGAAGACGGCAAGAGGTGACAGCCTTCCTACCACAATCTCATCATGAAGGAGACCGCAACTTTCTTTTCAGCAACAAGCTGCTGCCATGCAACAGTCAGCAGATGATAGAAGTAACATTTTTTGACATTTGGCATTCAGTCAGCTGATCAGAGCCAGCCCAGCTAGAGCCGGAGCTGACACGCTTCAGGGACCGTGAGGTTCAGCAGAAATTAGGAAAATCAGAGGGCATAGCGCAGAGGCATCGCGATTCCCGACATCTCCCGATTCCCGACATCTCCCAATCCCCGACATCTCCCGATCCCCGAAGCCCCAGCAGCCCTTGCGAGAGAGCGGCTGGCGTGGCAGGGGGCGTTCCCACGGTGATGGCGACCGCACCCCTGCCCCTTGCCTTGAAAGAGCTTCTGAGAGTGTCGCTGCCCAGCAGGCGCAGGGAGGAACAAGCAGGTCGTGTTGCGGACCCTGTTGCTGGTGTCCCAGACTGCTGACCAGTATGGTCGCCTCC
Source organism: Psittacula echo (assembly GCF_963264785.1). Taxonomy (NCBI): domain Eukaryota; kingdom Metazoa; phylum Chordata; class Aves; order Psittaciformes; family Psittacidae; genus Psittacula; species Psittacula echo. The sequence continues at coordinate 88,134,325 of NC_137738.1, read as the reverse complement.
AGAAGGAGAGCTTGCAGTAAGGAGACTGTAGCAACTCAGACAGAGACCCTGTCCCAAACCGTGGCTGTTCAGGCCTCTGGCTGCAGGGAGTGCCAGAGCCTGCTGCTGCCGAGGGAGGGAGGCCAGCATTCCACCTGTGTGAGGTGTGAGCAGGTAGAAGAAGATCTGCTTAGATTGGTGGCAGAACTGAAGGAGGAGGTCGAGACGCAGAAGACCACCAGGGAGTGTGAAAGGGAGATCGACTGGTGGAGTAACTCCCTGGCGTGCCAGTCGGAAGAGTTTCAGGGAGATACCCCCCAAAAGGGGATGGACTGCCTGCCCTCTCTGACAGAGGGGGATGGCCCGAGACAGCCCCTGCCCTGTAGCTGTCGCACAGAGGTGGGGGACCAAAAAGACGATGAGGGTTGGAAGCGAGTTCCAGTTCGGAAGCGTGGGCAACCCTCCTCCCTTCCTGCCCTGCTTCCCCAGGTGCCCCTCCGTAATAGGTTTGAGGCCCTGGATCTTGAAGGAGAGGTAGGTGAGGATGTGGTGCAAGGCCTGCCTACAAGGTCACATAGGAAAAGGCAGTCGACTTCGCACCTCAAGACTGCCTCTGATAAGAAAGAAAGAAAGGTCATTGTTGTAGGCGATTCCCTTCTGAGAGGAACAGAGGGCCTGATACGCAGAGTTGACCCTCATCATAGGGAAGTGTGTAGTCTTCCTGGAGCCTGGATCAGGGATATCACCAGGGCACTCCCCAGCCTGGTGCACCCGACAGACTACTACCCGCTGCTGGTCTTCCAGACAGGTGGGGGGGAAGCTGCTTCCCGCAGTCTGAGGGGGATGAAGAAAGACTACAGGGCCTTGGGGCGGATGGTGAAAGAGTCTGGGGCTCAAGTGATCTTCTCCTCAGTTCTTCCATCTTCCAGTGATGATGTGGGACGGAATGGGAAAATTCAGTCCGTAAACAATTGGCTTCGAGACTGGTGCTGCAGGCAGGGCTTTGGATTCTTTGATAACGGCTGGTTTTATAGGGCTCCAGTCCGGATAATGGCATGTGGGAAAGGTTTATCTCACAGAGGCAAAAGGATGCTGGGGCATGAATTAGCAGGGCTCATTTGGAGAGCTTTAAACTAGATTCGAAGGGAGATGGGGTTGTAGTTAGGCTTGTCCCAGTGGGGCAGCACTCTAGAATTGATGAAGACTGGGAGGCCTCCTATAATCCTAGGGTGAAATCGGTGTGCTCAGCTCGCTCCTTGAAATGCCTGTACACCAATGCACACAGCATGGAAAATAAGCAGGAGTTAGAAACCTGTGTTAAGTCAGGAGATTATGATCTGGTGGCAATTACAGAGACATGATGGGACAGCTCGCATGACTGGAATATAGTCATGGAGGGCCATGTCCTTTTCAGGAAAGACAGGCCAGCCAGGCAGGGTGGTGGGGTTGCTCCTTATGTGCGAGAGCAGCTACAATGTACTGAGTTCTGTTCAGGGACAGAGGACGAGCGAGTTGAGAGTCTGTGAGTGAGAATTAAGGGGCAGGCTGGCAGGGGCGATACTGTTGTGGGTGTCTGTTACAGGCCACCAGATCAGGGTGAGGAAGTTGACGAGGCCTTCTACAGGCAGCTGAGAGCGGCCTCACAGTCACAGGCCGTGGTTGTCGTGGGGGATTTTAACTTCCCTGATGTTTGCTGGAAGGACTACTCAGCAACCCAGCCACAGTCCAGGAGGTTCCTCCAGTGTATGGATGATAACTTCCTCATGCAAATGGTGGATGAACCAACCAGGAGAGGAGCGCTGCTGGATCTCATCCTTACTAAGAAGGAGGGTCTGGTCGAAGCAGTAAAGGTTGAGGGCTGCCTTGGTTGCAGTGACCACAAGATGGTGGAATTCAGGATCTTGTGTGCTAGGACCAGTAGAATAGCAAGTAGAATTGCAACCCTGGACTTTAGCAGGGCAAACTTTGGCCTTTTCAAGCAATTGCTAGAGGAAATCCCATGGGCAAGGCTGCTTGAAGGTAAAGGGGCCCAAGATAGTTGGTTGACATTCAAGGATTGCTTATTCCGAGCTCAAGATCAGAGCATCCCAACACATAGGAAGTCAAGGAAGAGGACCAGGAGACCTGTGTGGCTAAGTAAGGAACTGCTGGGTATGCTCAAGTGGAAGAGGAGAGTTTACAGTCATGGAAAGAGGGGCTGGCCACTTGGGAGGAATATAAGGCTGCTGCTAGAGAATGTAGGAAGGCAGCTAGGATGGCTAAGGCCTCCTTAGAATTAAATCTGGCGAGAGGGGTCAAGGACAGCAGAAAGAGCTTTTTCAAATACATGGCAGATAAAACTAACACCAGAGGCAATGTAGGCCCACTGATGAACGGGATGGGTGCCCTGGTGACAGAAGATACAGAGATGGCAGAGTTACTGAATGCCTTCTTTGTCTCTGTCTACTCTGCCGGAGGCAGTCCTGAAGAGCCCTGTACCCCTGAGACCTCAGATGAAGTCAGGTCACTGGAGCAGTTTGCCTTAGTCAATGAGGAATGGGTTAGAGACCAGTTGAGCAATCTGGACATCCATAAATCCATGGATCCAGATGGGATGCACCCGCGGGTGCTGAGGGAACTGGCGGAAGTCATTGCTAGACCACTCTCCATCATCTTTACCAAGTCTTGGGAAACGGGAGAGGTGCCTGAGGACTGGAGGAAAGCAAATGTCACTCCAGTCTTCAAAAAGTGCAAGAAGGAAGACCCAGGTAACCATAGACCGGTCAGCCTCACCTCCATCCCTGGGAAAGTGATGGAACACTTTATCCTTGGTGCCATCTTCAGCCATATCAAGGATAAGAGGGTTATGAGGGGCAGTCAACATGGCTTTATCAAGGGGAAGTCATGCTTGACCAACCTCATAGCCTTTTATGAGGAAATAACACGGTGGATGAATGATGGCAGAGCAGTGGATGTGGTCTACCTTGACTTCAGCAAAGCATTTGACACAGTCGCCCACAGCATCCTCATAGCTAAATTGGGGAAGTGTGGTCTGGCTGATCAGGTGGTGAGGTGGACCACGAACTGGCTGAAGGAGAGAAGCCAGAGAACTGTAGTCTACGGGGCGGAGTCTAGTTGGAGGCCTGTATCTAGTGGAGTGCCTCAAGGGTTAGTACTGGGACCAGTATTATTTAATATATTCATCAACGATTTAGATGAGGGAATTGAGTGTACTGTCAGCAAGTTTGCTGATGACACTAAGCTGGGAGGAGTGGCTGACACGCCAGAAGGCTGTGCTGCCATCCAGCGAGACCTGGACAGGCTGGAGAGTTGGGCAGGGAATAACTTGATGAAATATAACAAGGGAAAGTGTAGAGTCCTGCATCTGGGCAGGAACAACCCCAGGTTCCAGTACAGGTTGGGGAACGACCTGTTAGAGAGCAGTGTAGGGGAGAGGGACCTGGGGGTCCTAGTGGACAGCAGGATGACCATGAGCCAACACTGTGCCCTTGTGGCCAAGAAGGCTAATGGCATCCTGGGGTGTATTAGAAGGGGGGTGGTTAGTAGGTCGAGAGAGGTTCTCCTTCCCCTCTACTCTGCCCTGGTGAGACCGCATCTGGAATATTGTGTCCAGTTCTGGGCCCCTCCGTTCAAGAAGGACAGGGACCTGCTGGAGAGAGTCCAGTGCAGGGCAACTAAGATGATTAAGGGAGTGGAGCATCTCCCTTATGAGGAAAGACTGAGGCAGCTGGGTCTCTATAGTTTGGAGAAGAGGAGACTGAGGGGTGACCTTATTAGTGTGTATAAATATATAAAGGGGGAGTGTCACGAGGATGGAGCCAGGCTCTTCTCAGTGGCAAACAATGATAGGACAAGCGGTAATGGGTACAAACTGGAACACAAGAGGTTCCACTTAAACTTGAGAAGAAACTTCTTCTCAGTGAGGGTGATGGAACACTGGAACAGGCTGCCCAGGGGGTTGTGGAGTCTCCTTCTCTGGAGACATTCAAAACCCGCCTGGACACATTCCTGTTTAACCTCATCTAGGTGTTCCTGCTCCGGCAGGGGGATTGGACTAGATGATCTTTTGAGGTCCCTTCCAATCTCTAGCATACTGTGATACTGTGATACTCGTCAAGAAACTCTTGACACTATAGTTGGCTATCCCTAGTAAGGCCAACAGGAGACAAAAGCAGCAGCAGCAACGAAAAACCAAATGTTCTGGATTTATTCATGACAGAAGTTAACTTTCTCTGCTGAAGTAAAAAATATCAAGCATCTTCTTATCTATGTCAGACATCAGCCTGGGTATCAGCCTGTGATTTCCAGGAAGGCAAGCTGATCAAAGGAAGCCCAAGATATATTATAAAGGCACCCCTGGACTTGTCATCTATATCTCTAACCAAACTTTGACTGATGCTGAAAAAATGCTTGCAGTACTGTAGCAGAGGACACTGCTTCTATGATGCTCAGCCTAGAACAACTGGATTTGAGCAGACAGTTTACCAGAAAACACAGTAAATACTTCTCCTGATCTCTTCAGCCATCCACAACAGCAAAGTTTATCTTCGAGAGATAATGCATTTGCAAAAGAAGGGATTGCCTTAAACATATCATTGTATACCCATCAGCCAGTTAAGTAGGCTTGGGCTATTATCTAGGTCAGAAACTTTCTACGTATATTAAGACATCTAGGTCTTGATCCAGAATCAGATCATCAGTTTCTATTAAACACACTACTGTATGGCAAGGTTGATTCTCTTCAAAGGTCTATTATGCATCCTTTGCATTCACTCATTAACTTTCTAATGCATGCTAAACCAGAGAAAAAACAATACCCAAATGTAATATATTGCTCTGAAAGTCAGTGCTAGATGTTAACTCTTCATTAAAATGGCTTGTTTTTCCCACCTGAGTCCTTGTCTTATTATCTCTTCCCAGCTCTGCATGATAAGCACGTGGCCAACCACACAGCACCCCAGAATCTTATTTAAAGCAGAAATAACAATACATATGAGAAAAGCTTCTCATGAAATGCAGCTTTGCCAAAGAAGCACTAGAGAAGCATTTCTGAATTCATAAGAGAGTGTGACAAGGAGCATGATAATATCAACACAAGGACTCATACCATTGCATCTATCACGCCAACCTGACTGATCACAATTGCTTAGCTTAATGAGGAGCAAAAAGCCAGGGAAGATGCCTGGCAGTGCTGCTATTAGCCTTGTTATCCACTCTTGGAGAAGTTTACTTTATTCCCAGATGTACACGGGGCAGAAATATTAATGAGAGATTTCCATAGACACATGCATTTACAGGGCACACAATGCCCAGCACAAGCACTACTCACCCTCCCCTCACACTCCTATGCACACACACATATGTACACAACCACCAGGGATTCTGCACTTGGCCATGGCACACACACAGCAGCCCACCCCGCTGCAAGCACATAGAAAGCCTACTCTGGGCCAACCATACCCACTGATAGGGAAATAAACCTCTGCCAAGGCCCAGTCACTCTAAAGAGTCGCAGATGGTCACTCTATGAGCAAGAGGCTTTTACTGCCAATCCAAAATTAGGGGCATAGGAATCACAGCCAGCTCTTCTGCTCCCTCTGCTAGCTAGCCTTCCCAAAGAGGAGGAACAGCATGGGAACAAAAGCTGGACAGGGTGCACTTGTAACACCTGTTTTTAGAGCCCGTACAAGCAAAGCACCGTTCAGCGACTCTCTCTTAAAGCCTCACATCATTCTCAAGAGTCCCAGATGTTAGAAAAGGATACATTGGCATAGCAGCCTTGTAAAGATGAGCTATACAACTAAAAAAATGCCTCTTCTGGAGACTTTGTAAAGGGATGGAGGAAATAGGTGCTTCAAAGAGATTTTGTCATTTTCTGCAATAAGTCCAGAGAGACGACTCCAGATATCTAACCAAGAGGGAGACTGGGTATTATGTACAGTATCTCAGCAATATTACTTTGTGCACATTGCAGCAGAAGTTACAAAAAGGCAAGGATGGTTTGATAAAGAATAGGCTGAGCACTGAGATCAAAACTGCAAGAAAAATGCATTATTTGTTGCAAAAGGCAGATGTTGCTGTGTGTATGCAGCCTCGGGCCACAAACAGATTCTTGGTATTCTCTGCTTAAGGAATGCTTTTCAGATATTTCACCACAGGGCACGACTAGAAGCAGCTACAAGTTATTACACGTCCCAGTGGGAAATGGGCATCTGATATCCTCCTTCCCTGCCAAATACGTGAATGGAATTCTCTGTCTTATGGGCAAAAGAGACATGCTGTTCTTCTCTGTAAGTTTCAAGAGTCTGGTGGGAAAGAGTGTCCACACTATGTACTACTATGCAATGCATATGATAGATATAGGTATAAGAATGATAACTACTGAAGCAGCAGCTCACAGATATCTAAAACCAAATTATGCACGTTTAAATTCTCTATGAAAGAACTTTAAGATATAAGAATATTTGATCTAAATAGGAAGTTAAACTATTAATAATAATAAAAGCAATCATAAATGAGAGCAATGTGAAAGATGGCAAAAGACAATACAGAGCAGTTTGCACTTGCAAAAAACATTCCTTGCAATCCTTCAAAAAATAATAGAACTCAACTCCTTCTTCTGCCCATGGCAAATGCTGTTTAGCACCATCTAGTATGTTTCTAAATGTCTCTGATGGAATGAAAGGAAAACATACATTTCTAGTGAAAGCACTGGATACCACTGATTAGAGACCTTAACTTGTACACAGCAGAGCAGCCTCCACGTTAATACAATTCTGTGAGATTTCAGTTAACAGCAGCTCCCCCTTTACACTGCGCAGTAATTACTAGCATCCTGCTGATTCACAATGGTACTGAGGTGATAATGAAGCATTTGCCAGCTAGAAAGTTACAAAAGCATCAACAATTAATAGTGATGAAATTTACTTCTTATCCATGGTTTGTTAGAGGATTAAAAAAAAAAGCAGGTAGTAGGAGATTGCTGGGCAAAGTGGCATAATTCCTTGAACATCAAAAATCCTATTCCAAGCCACATTGTTTTCCCACCACACCATCCTGTTCATCAGCATCCTTAACAGCTTCAGAAAAATCCATTGCCTCAGAATGTAACTCCCTCTTTTTTTAATTGACACTGATAGGTTTTATCTTTTCTAAAGCAAACAATTACGGTTCAGATATCAGACTGTTCAGCACTCCATAATGGGTTGAAATGCATGATTTTTCACTGCTTTGCATCTTGATTGAAGATACAAACATCAGTTTTGTTACTTAAAAAAAAAAAAGTCTTCCAATATGCAGCACTGAACCTTCAAAGCCTGTTGAAAATTAACCTTCTCAACTTTAAGTTAGATCTGAGTAGTAAGGTAATATCTGCAGGTGTGTTTCAAGCCCTGATGTGAAAAATAGAAGCTTGGAATGATGAAATTCCACTTGGTAGATCTACTTCTAGATACTGGCTTGGATGCACAGGTGAAGGACAACAAAGAAACCTGGCCAGAGACTGAAATATTAGATACCTTTTTTTTTAACTTTTCTTTTTCTGTGTATCGCCTTCATTTATGGATATTTGTTTGATCCTCTAACTGAGTAGCTATGTCCTACACTCAGGCTAACTCCCCTACTGTCGCTTGTGTAATACCTGCTTGCCTCCAGGAAAGAGCTCCCATTAAGAAATTTTCAGTCTGCTGCTGAAAAGAGAACGTCATACCAGTTTTACAGTTTTTCTTTACACCCTCAGTTTACCCAGACTCCTTTGACACATCTGAAGGTGCTTCATACGAGAGAAACTGACAATAATATTACCAGACCTGATTTTTGGCATGAATTGTCTCCTTGTCTCAATGGAGAAATGGTTTAGGAAGCATGAGCCCAGCTCACACTGTGTCAGGTATTGCAGCAGATTGCAATAAGCAACAGGTGTGTTCTTAACACAATTAACTCAGGATAATCTACATAAGGTACTACTCTGCCACATTAATATTCTCTCTTTTCCTGTCCCTTTTAAGGGACCTCCTTCCTTCTCTCAGGAGAATTATTCTTAGGAAGAGGTTAATGTGCCGTGAGTAGAGCTGCTTACCTCCCAACTCTGGAAATGGACATTCTGAAAGAGCAATTTAAAAAAAAAAAAACCCAAACGTGGGTGGGAAACCCCCTGAAGCACATTTGGAAACCAGACAAATCAAGTTACTTTATTCCTGAAGTTCAAGATTGTGGATTTCAAAGTAGCACTACAACAACCCACCAGGAAAAATGTCTCACCTTACCTCAGCGTGCCTATTTCGACATTCCAAGATCACAGTTTGGTCCTCCAGTACAGTTTCTGCAACTTATCTTAACTCAGCTTGGAATTCTGCAGGCAATTGTATGCTCTCTTCCAAAAAAATCCACTCCAGTCTTAAGATAGAGGAGCTCTTGAGAAAACTTAAGATTGGCCATAACTTCTGCAAAATTATGGCTGTTTTCAGCTGCATGGACAAACTCCTTCCATAACCCACAGCACTTTCTCACACACTGTGCATGCAGAATTTGCCTTAGGGTTGTGTTTGAGTTTCTCTGTATCATGAGATTAGCCTTGTCTGTATTCTGTTATAAGCCACATGGTTCAATGTCCAAACCACTCAAAGCACTTATATTTTGTTTTGAAAAGTTTGTGCCACTAACTGGAGTTCTTCATATGTTGTCATGTCATTCTCTATTTTCCTACTCTTCTTCCTCACAATTAAAGCAATTCCCAGAGGTTCTGAAACTGGAAGAAGTGGGAATACAGGTAATGCACACACAGAGGATGAAGGATGGTGCGTATTCTCACAGGTACCGCCAGTGCCAAGACTTATCCAGTACTCTATGTAGGTTATGTAGGTTCACAATGTGAAAGTATGTAAAAACATTTAATCTAAGTAAAATCCATGATGTTTTTCATCTGTGTTCTACAATAACACTCTCATATGTGGTCTCAGGGGGTACCCCATAATTAAGGTCTGATAGCAAGTCTTCATGTAAATATGAACATAAGCCTCAGGAAGTATCAAGAATATTCATTCTTCTAAGTGATAAGAAGTCTCTTAGATCCAGCCTGATAGAGCAATTTCTTGTCCCTACTCTTATACACTTGCAAAGTGGCATATTTCTCAATAGGTGGTCCAAACCCTCAGGGCAACTTAGAATGTTACAAATATATGACTGCTTATACACAGAAAAATGATCTTGCACTTGAAAAGGTTTTTTTACCAGTTAATTTTTTTCAGTAAAACACTGGCCAGGATTACTAAATCCATTAACATTGCTATTTGCAATGTGAATTCACCCCCTACATGATTATCTTCACCCAACTTCATGCCAGGGTCACACTGAGCACACATATCTGTATTACAGAAAATGGAGATCTCAAAAAATTTTTTCCTTGTTACTGCAGACATAGTACTTGTCATCAGTTAATCTGACACATGTCACTAGAACCAGGGGAAGGAGCAACACTTGAAGGTAGGAGCAGGTACAACTGTCATGTCTGGGAGGCTATTGCTCCTTTTACTACTCATGATGCTTCCTCTCTCCTCCTGTCTAGGACAGAAAATTGAACCCTGCAGAAAAGACAAAAACATCCCTTTGGAAGCAGCTATTATGAACTGATTATGCTAGGTTTCCCGCATCATTAATACTTGCTGCCTGTGCTTGTTATTAGTTCCCATCAAGTTTTAATAATACTTTCTGAAACAGATCTGGAAACATTTCTCACATTCAAATTAACACCTGATCATTTTCAAACTGGTGAGGGTGGAATGAATACAGAAAGCTTTTTTTTCACTTTCCATTTTAGAACAAATAAATGTGGTTTTATAAGTAATCACTGTGAGATTGCTGTTTTTCATGGGTTTGATACCTCCTAAAATTGCACATATCTTCATTTTGCAAGTATTCTGCAGGAGTAATGGCAAGTTGCTTACCTTAAATGCCTTTAAACTTAACCCTAAATGTCATTTTAAGCAGGTGCAGGACTCCCACAATGACTATTAAAATTGGTTTTTATGCCAAACACCTGCCACAAAATATCAGGAAAGGCTGGGGGGGGACACTGTTTTTATAAAATCTCTCTCCATTTCATCCTAACGTAGGTCTATAAAAGCAGGTGAGATGAAGCGCCTTTTGGGGATGCCTGTTTTTTGCTCTCAAATACATGAAGAGACTAAGGCTACTCAGTAGGATCAAGCAACAAACTTTTAGAACTCTAGAGTTCAAACAAATGAATGCAGTCCACAACAGTGTAGTGACTGTACAGTATATCTGTTGTCTAGCTTATCAACCTGAAATATCCATGTGATGATAAACCCCAAGAGGCTGGGAAAAACAAGGGTTTTTGTTTCCATGTCCGAAAAATACTGTATGTTATTTTACTGTTTCTTTGAAAAGTTATTAATTTAATATCAAAACACATCAAAACCAAGTTGGCTGAAACATTTTTTCTAAATCCTGTTATTTAACAGTCCTTTATGTCACTAGATTCAGGCACCTTTTCCAATTATGTACTGCGTGACCTTACACTAACATGAAATGGTCTATAATATTTAATACATATTGGTGGATTAATGAAAGACTAGAAAAAGAGAAGTATTAATTTTTAAAGTGTTTTCTTTACACAGTATATAATTTTCCTAAGTATAGTCAGCAAACACGACTACTTATGACAAGTATGGTATAATCAGATAACTGAAAGCACATTTAAAACTCACACATTTCTGCACTGAAACTATGACAGAAAATGGGGGAGGGGGATACCAACATAAATAACCAAGTATTTTGAGAAATAGATGCATAGCAAATTGGAGCAACACAGTTGACTATCAATCAGTGACTGACATAGAACTAGAATGGTTGCTACTTTTTAAATAGGAGATGCAAGGGTTACAATTTATTTCACGGAAAAAAAGGTATTTCAACATGGTTTTATGATTTGCAGTCTTTTCCTTTTCCATCACGACCTCCCTTGTTCTATTGCTTTATCTGAATATTTTCTATGGCTCCTTCTCTTCCCTCCAGCCTTTGAAAAAGACTGATTGTCAATGTACTGCATCCTCTGTCTGATCTGCTATCTCTAAAGGTTGCTCTCCAGCTGCTGTCATATACTACATATCTGACATGACAGACCTTGCAAGGAGGATGAAGTTAAGAGATCTGGCAGGGAAAGGGCTGAGAAATATTGCAGATCAAAATACCTCTGGAAGAGGTAAATTTGCCAAGGTCTAGCATCGGGCTTGCTGCACTTCAAATGGTGCTAAGGAAAGCCATAACAGAAAAGTACTGACCCACTAGGAAGGTCTGAGTTTTCTGTAACTCTGTCTGAACAGAAGAGCAGCAGGTCGTCAATAGGTACATATTAAATGCAAGGTTTTCTAACTGTTACACACCTCCACCTTGAGCTTCAAACTCAGTCCCTACAATACTACTTCAGTTTTGGGGCCTCTTTATACACCTTTTCTTTTCATTCCAAATGCATCTGTTGCCAATCAAAAGTCAGGAGGGTTTAAGTAAGGAATCCTTCATGTGGACCACTTATAACAGTGCCTAAGAAACTTCATGCTTTTGGTTTGTCTGAACAAACACACCGCCACATTCTTATGGATGGAAGACCGAAGAGAATTATCTAAGCTACAGTTTCAATTCATGGAAGAGAGCTGCACATGCTAGGATTCAGCAAGGACTGGGAGGATGAAAGTAGTGCTGTACTTGGAGGCTAGAAAGAAAAGAATTAAAAAATCTACAAGTATGGAAAAGCAACCCAAAAACCCCTCCCATTACTAATGAACAATTTATCTCTTTGTACCTCTATTCTAACTTCTGTTATAGACTGTTTCTCAAGCATCATTACTTTAAGCACTGACACAGAATTAAGAACTTATGATCGTTCTCTTTTAATGTACAGAAAGTTTAGCTCTTGACACCCTGCCCCTTGGCCAGTATCTTCAGCCTAGACAGACTGCTGACACTCTGCCCTTGACCAGTACTGGGCACATACACAGATGGCCAACACCCTGCTCCTGGCCAACACTGGCAACATAGTCAGGACGTCACCCATATTATTCATACAAGGCAGGATTCTCTCACCTCACACTACCATTGGTGGATGCAAGGGGTGGCATGATTCCTACCCACATTCAAAAGGCACAACTGGCTGTTGTGACCAGATGGCCATGACATCAAGTGTCCCTGGAACACAGCCATGCCATCGCTTATGGTCTTGTGTCTGCTATTGGAGATTGGGTGAGCTGCTGTATAGGTGCATTGCTGCTCATCTTTCCTACTTCTTCAGTAAAGCCTTGGTTTATTAATGCCTTGTCAGACTGTATTACCTTTCGGGCCACAAATGTATAGAAAGCATAGCTTCTGAAAAGATGTATAAATTTCCACATTTCATTATATATGTAAAAGAGATGATCATAAGTACATGTTCAGGAAAAAAAGTACTCACAGAACATTTCAATTCACCAGCAGTATTGACATAGCACTGACATCTCAATACAAACATTATCAGCTCAGGTTACTGAAAGCAGAATGTTCTTAAATTTTTAAATTTTCTATTTAATACCTAGATGCTGCAGTTGTTTAAAGAAACAGTCTTTCAAAACCCTGTATTTATCATAAAAAAAACAAAACAAACTGTCTCTTTTTCCCTAAACACTGGAAAACAAGAACAATTAATAGCTTTTCTTCATGGCATGCTTGGTCTTTGGGAACCATTGAGGACAGCCCATCTCAGCTGTCAATTTCACCAGAAGTAATGGTTGCATCTTACTCTGTTTTCCCAAATTATGCACAGGAGCTTATGCACTGTGTAAGGGACTTTGTAAAACAAAATTCACAGAGTGTCTGTACTTCCAAGTTATCATCAACCTACCCTGCAGTTCAGCAGCTGTACTATATTATATATTACTATTACATATTACTATTAACCTCAGTCAAAGGTTCTTACCTGGATGGATACCACATTTCTACTTTGAAATACCATATGAGCCACATTAACAGAGCAGCACAGGAATAGTGCGTATCTAGCTTTTTCTGCTGGGACAGATCATGCACAAGATGGCCACCAAAGAAACAGCAAAACGTTTATGTATGTTTTTATAAAACTGCAGCAACAAGGAAAAGCTGTGTTTTCTTTCTATAGGGATTAAAAAGGGCTTGAGGAAACAAAGAAGAGTCTGTGATGCGTCAGAAACAACTTGTCATATCACCTCTTATCTATTCATTCATGTAGTCCTGTTTCACTTAATGTCATTATAAAGTAGTGTCCTCATGGACAAATCACTTTGTAGCTGAAGCAGTTTTCAGTATCCTTCAGAGTTATACACGTGCTTTTGGCAGTTAGCTCTCCTTTTTGCAACTGTATGCTCAGCCTTCCTGTATCTTCTGATCAGTTAAGTGGGCAGCACAAAAACAGTTGGGCACATTTTTTAAGCTGCAACTCAAGATAAAAACCAAAAAATTTCAAAGACTTTTTCTGTCTAAATAGTCAAATAGTATTTTATGAGCTCTTTTTGAGGTCACCAGCTGCAGTTTGGAAATGCTATGCATTCCCCTGCTCCTTCTTCACCTCATCTGCTTCCTCTACCCTCTCAGAAACAAGAAATAGTTCCTGTCACTGGTAATGTTAAAAACACAGACATTCTTGATGCCTGCCAGGGCAACATGCAAGGACACAAGAACAGTCAAAAGTCTTTTAAAGAAAAGGGATTTGTTTCTTCCCACAAAGATATCTCCACCAATGAATGCTACAGAAAGAAGACATTGTTTTCCTAAAAATCTACTCATGAAGCTGTTGGGGACTATGAGAAATTGGGTGTGATTCTGTGGTTGAAACAAGGTGTTAAGTGCCATCTGAAGCACTCCAAGGGTGCTACAGCCTACTAACAACAGTTATCATCATCTACATCAGCAGTTTACTGAGCAACATAGACTCTTCTTAGGTGTGTTCTCTACATACGCCCACAGCTGGAGTTCTGTGCATCGCAATAACAATATTGGTACACATAAGAAAAGTTTATGTTCCTGGTGGAACCAAGCAGGTAGCTACACACCAGAGCCCATGCACAGTGCCCCTTCTGTAGTAAGGACACAAGATACTGCATTGATGCAACACACAACCAGCCAGGGCATGCACCTTGCTTCCCCACTGGTACTTAACTAGTCTAAATTGGACTTGTGGAGCCGAAGCTTTGACTTCTGTGTACATGTGTATGTTGGGGGAAGGGAGGAAGGTGTGCTCATAGAGCAGGAATTGCTACCTTCTTGCTACACCTGTCCTATTGAGTAAATAAATATACATCATTGAATGGTATAGCTGTCTTCTAGCAACCACCCCACACTGACTCTGGTGACACTGGCAGTCAACATTAAAAGCAATATCTTTAGTTAATTCCATGGCTCTTTTTACCAATATGAGTGAGATAATAAAGGTGTTTGGAGTAGCTCTACTAGAAAAGAATCCCATATTTAATATGTAGTAGGCTGTAGTTTATCTCAGCCATTCGTGTTAATGCTAAGAGTTTATCTCCTTTAGGACATGAGAACTGTACTGGGAGGTTTCTGTTCTCAAGGAGGCAATTGTCCTCCATTGCCCTTCCTGCTAGGGGAATAAGGAGCTAACAGGAGAGGTTTTTACACAGAGAATTGCTGTTGCAGGGAAGCATTTTCAGCATTTATACTTTATCTTTTGCAAACAAAGGGACAAAAATATTCAAGTCAGGGGAGCTTTCTCTTCTAAGACGACATAAATGCACACATCATAGATATAAAGAGCCAAGTACAGGTGAGAATACTCACAGTGCTGTCAAACACATCTTTCCTGAAACAAAGGTTTTGAGAAAATCTCCTTTAGCAGACATTTGGCCATTCAAGCAGCTGTGATTAGTGCCAGTAAGAATCATGTTTTGCTCTTGTTTCATTAAAGCAACCTCTCTTTTTCCCTGCTGCTAAAATCTTGACTGTTGGAAGAAAAACACCAGAAAGGCAGAGGCAGACAAGAGCTCTTCTTTTCAGTAGCTGCATGTAAACTCTCCTCCTGCAAACAGCTTCTAATTTCCCAAATGCAGAGCACTGGTAGGCCTTCAGCTCACCCCTCACTGTCCAAGCTTGCTGAGCCTCCCTGAAAACAGCCAGTCGCCACTCAAAGAAATACCCTCACATCCCCTGTTCTCTTCCCTTATGAATGTTATCATACTGCTCACCTGACCTGAAAACAGCTCCCTTCAACAGCACATAGCCCTCCTTCATAGTTTATGTTTTCAAGGACAAGTTCCAATCACCTTCACAGCAAAGTTTTGGGGTTGTTTTTTGCAAATATGGAGTTTTACAATAGTTTCCATTAACTATACGCAATTTTCCAATTATGCAGTTCTTTTTTTGCTGGCAATCATCTGAAGTACTTCGTGCCTTTTCCTCCCTCTTTGGACCAATGTATTCCAGCACTGTGCTTTGTGTCAACTACTGTGTTATGTTTGCCCAGTTTCTCTACTCTCCCCATTTCTTCTGTTGATGGCTGTGTACCAGGCTTCTGCCCTCTTTGCTGACCTAGCCAACATTCATCATCTTCCTTCTCTTTTTACCCTCGAAATTCAAACTCTTTGTGGATAAATGTGCTTCTGCTTTTAAAAAGACCCTGTTTCTACCTGCTACCCACTACATTCTTACACACAGTGACCTCTGCAGGTGTGTTTTCATCCTTGCCACCAATTCACCATGCCGCTGGAACTCCTGCTCGAATGACACATGCATGCCTTCCTGCATCTACACCATGTACCCTCACTTTTGGACAAGATCCCCATACCTATCCACACCTGCCAATGGATATATGGGTTCTCTAGTTTTATGCATGTCCTTACAATCTGCCAAGCCACACACTGACAAAAAGCATGCACACACCTGAGGTGAGGGTCTCTGTGTGCATTCTGTGTTGTCGCTCCAGTAGCTGGCTGCTCATGGTGTCTGACCAAGGTGCTGTTCTGTCACATTCACTCTAAGGGCTCTCCAGAAATTTTCAAGCTCTTTTTACTTTTTGAGCTTTTTTTTTTTTTTTAACTTTTCAAGTTGACTTCTCAAAAGTATCTTGGTCTTGGTAATTTCTTGGTTATTATTTAATTGGGATGAAAGTAATCTATGGCAACTCAGTCACTGTTATTTTCTTCCTAGCACTCAGTTGGACAAACACCCTACAGAATAGTTTGGGGTGTTTTGTTCACTTGCTCATATTTCCTGTTGTATTAGTTGCTGGTACTCAGGCCATATTATCAAGAAGGTACAATGCAGATTTCCACATGCACTATTATATGGAAAAGACCAGAGCTAGAAATCCTTTCCTCTCACTCTCCTATGGAGGCATATTTTATTCCTGGCAAAGGTTATGTAATTTCAACTGTAACAGATGTAGGGTTTTTTATGAGATTACATCCATAAATAATCCTCCAGAAGAGACAACAGCAATTACAAAAGAGGATATATATTTCCCTAAGACAGGGAATTTCTCATTTTATACATACTCACCAAATTCCAGTCCTTACATGGATTATGACTCTTCAAAGGCACAAACGGAACTCAGAAAACAATTGAACTGGAAAATAACCATCACAGTAGTGCCTTTGAAAACCAGCATGGACTTACAAGGCAAGTAATTTTTTTTTCCCTAAAATGATACTTCACTAACAGTCATTTAATAGATTTTTTTTTTTAAATCACAGGCAGAGTTATCACCACTATCACTGATAAGTCTGCAAACAGTACTTCAGATTTTGAGATCCTTCTGTGCATGTGTGCTGCAAGCAGTTGCTGTAGGCTGGGAGCACAGCTGTTGCAGAAGCTGTAGTTCAGCCATACTAAAATGTTTCTCTTGCATCTTCACATTGCTAAGGAAGGGCAAAGCAGCCTCCAATTACTCACAAAGTGTTTGAAACATCAGCAATTACAAATCCCATAGCCATCTCTGCCCGAGAAAAGTCTGCCAAAGGAATGCTCCATTATATTGCAGTGTAACAAAAGTGCGTGGCTGAATTGGCAATGTGATTCTTTACTGTCTGGGTAAGGTTGCATAACCCAGTGAGAAAGGGGATTCACCACATCAACCACATACAGATAAGCACTGTGACTCCATCAATTACTTTTGTCCCCCTTTGGAAAAAAATAACAATAAAATACTGCAGTATTCTTCAGAGTTAGGTCATAGGGGAAGCCCATAAATGCTAATAATAAACAGGCATGACCCAGTATGTCATGACAGTATCCTCTCTTTTAATAACACTTACTGAAGGAGGAAGTTAGAAATGTCACAAAGCTAGTTCTGGGTTTATGTGGCAAGGTGTTTGACAGAGGAGGCTGCAAGGGCAGCCTCTGTGAGAAGAGGATGGGGCTACCCTGTGATGGCCACAGCTGGTTCCAGATGGCTCCAAGGAGCCCACCACAGAGCACAGCTAAGCCCTGGGACACCTCTGGGAGAAAATATTTAAGTAAACACAAAAAAAGAGTTTGCAGCGGAGCGTAAGGAAAAAAGTATGAGAAACAGCCCTGCTGGAGCAGAGATTCCCCTACACCTCATGGAGAAGGCCATGGGGAAGCAGGTTGTCACCCTGCAGCACACGGAGGACTCTGCTGGAGCAGATATTCACACTTCAGCCTGTGGTGGACACCGTGCCAGAGCAGATGGATGCACTCTGGATGAACTTCAGACTGCGGAGAGGCCATGCATGAGCAGGTTTGTCCTGAAGGACTGCAGCACCATGCTGGAGCAAGGGAGAAGTGGAGGAAGGAACACTAGAGATGAAGTATTATGAACCATCCCTATTTCCCACCCTCCTGTACCACTCAGTGTGTGGGAAGGAGGACGTAGAGAAGTCAGCAATGAAGTTGAGCCTGGAAAGAAGGGGTTGGGGCAATGTGTTCTAGTTTTGTCTTAGTTTTTCACTATCCAATTCTATTTTTGAAAATAAATTAAATGGATTTTCTTGAAGCTGAATCTGTTTTGCCCTTAATGGTAATTGGTAAGTGAGCTTCCTGCCTGTATCTTGACAGGTTTTCTATCTTATTTTCTCCCCCTGTCCTGTTGAGAAGCAGGGATGAGAGCGGCTGGGTGCCCATGTGGCAGCCAGCCATAGTCAAACCACCACAGTGCTTAACCATGGAAGCTTGCAAAAGCGCGGAGATTTTCATGTTGACAAAGTAAATATCTTGTAACACAGCAGTATGTGGGTCATCCTGGTTAAGGCCAAAGTCCTCACTACACAGCTTCCTTCTGTTTCCAGCCTTTCTTCTCTTTGGTACTCAGCAGCTCTGGAAGACAGCATATCTGTGAAAATCACCTGTGGAATAGCTAGGTCTATTCCATTGATGCTTCGGTTTTGGTTTGTTTTTTTTTTTCTGTGGGGTTTTGTTGGGGATTTTTGGGGGGGTTTTTTTGGTTGTTTTTTTTTTTTGGTTGGTTGGTTTTGATTTTTTGTGGGGTTATTTTGGTTTTGTTTGTTTGCTTTTTTTGGGGGGGGTTGGTTTGGGGTTTTTTTTGGTGGTTTTTGGTGAGTTTTTGTCGTCATTTTTTGGGGGGTTTTTTGCCCTTTTTTTTAGTTCATTTTTTGTTTACAGATTTTTTGTCTTGAATCCTTTAAGAATGTTTTCTCTTTGCTTCCTTCTCTTCAACACCTCCATGCCACACGCTGGCTTTTGCCACCTCCTCCTTCCCTTTGCCCCAAATGTCATGGGTTCTCCTTTTTTTCTGAACTCCTTTAGCAACGGTACATTTGAGACTAGTGCCAGAATGGGAAAAAACTTTAACAGCTAACATTAATTCCTGCCCCCTCTGTGAGACTGAACAGCTCACTACACCGCATTTCATTTGATAAGCTGTTACGTTAAACTGCAACAGCACCTCAGTACCCCATTAAGATTATCATTGAAAAAATCCAATCACTTTCTAATGCTTTGTGACTTCATCTCACCCATAATGGTGCTATCACTGAAACCAGGGTGATAATGAATAACAGAAACAGGAAACAATTGGGTAGCTGCTAGCTCTTTACATCTCTTCTGTTACTAATCTCTTCCGTATTTATTGTTTTTCATAGCTTTCTGGTTTAAATTTTACACCACTGATCTTGCTTTACAGGCAAACTAGCAGAAATGGATAGCTTGGTGAATGCTCTCTTCCAGCCAAAAAAAAAATCAGAATTATTCTCCCATTTCAAGGAACAAGAAAATGTGTGGGTTTGTTCAGGCTGAAATATTAGTAATTACAACCTGTCATTGTCTCACTGCATGTTTAGATTGCACTGTTAGCCTTTGCGTAACACTGGGTAACACTACAAAATACACAGTAATTTGTAATTTTGCCTGAACTGACAATGATACTGACTTCATTGTGATGGTAGAAAATTATCTGAGCAACTTTTATAGTTTACTTTCTGAGCTATTTCTTCTGCTGTAATACTGTATTTTTTTATATACATATAAACAGTTTTCATTTCTCATAATAGCTTTTTAAAATGTAATTCTTAAGTGTAATCTTAAACAGCTTTTGTTATTGGTTTTATGAGTGCCAGCAACTGACTTCAGTAAAGGTATTGCTTAAGCCTTGCCAGAGGGTAATTTTCCAGTTAATGTGTACTTTATTATAAGACCCTGCTCCACTCTACATTTGTATTGTAACAAGTTAAGAATAAAAGTTTGCTCAAAATTCTGAGATATATAAGTTTTCGTAATGGTTTCCATCACTGAAGAAACATAAGTCAAAAGTGGCCAGAACATCTTGTACTTCTGTGGCAACTTTCTGACTATCAATATTTTTCTTAAATGTTTAATGTGTCAAGACACTTGGAAGGGCTCAGCTGAGAGGTCTGATAAGAAAGCTTAGATATCAGAAAATGCATCTCTCAGAGCTATTAGCAGTACTGTTTCTTTGTTCACAGAACCATAGAAAGGTTTGGGTCAGAAGGGATCTGAAGATCATCTAGTCCAATCCCTCTACTATGTGCAGAGACGTCTTCCACTAGACCAGGTCTCTCACAGCCTTGTCCAACCTGGCCTTGAGTACTTCCAGGGATGGGGCAGCCCCAGCTTCTCTGGGCAGCCTGTTCCAGTGTCCCACCACACTCATCACAGAAATTGTTTTCCTTGTATCCAATCTAAATCTATTCTCTTCCAGTTTAAAAGAGTTAGCCTTTGTACTGTCACTACAGGACCTCGTTAAGTCTCTGGTTTTCTTATAAGCTCCCTTCCTATATTGAAATGCTACTCCAAGGTCTCCCCAGCGCCTTCTCTTCTCCAGGCTGAAAACCTCCAACTCTGTCAGATGTTCTTCACAGGACAGGTATCCCAGCTCTCTATTAATTTTCATGCAGAAACAATCTTTCTGTTATGAAATTATAGCAAGGACCCATGTAGGCTACCCTATCAAACCTCCTACTCCCAGCAGGAATTATTTCAAGGTTAGGCCAGGTAGCGCAGTCTTGTCCCCTCAAGTTTGGAAACATAGATGGAGATGACACAACCCTTCACTGACAGCATTCATCTGAATAAATAAACAACAATAATAATAAAAATACTATTAATAAAAGTCTTCACTGTGAGGGAACAGTGACATTTTAAAATACTAAATTATGCTCATTATTACTCTAGATCAGCAATTCTCCAGTATTTGCAAAACATGACTCAAGATGGGTAACTAAACAATGCACCATGATTTTTTTACTCTCAGATATATACAACAGTGTGGAAAACAGAATATCCCTAGCAGCCCGACTGGCTAGGAATGACTGGAATTACTACTTACTGATCTTCCTGGAAAAGATGGATTAAGCATTTACTTAGAGAAAGCCCTATTATTAGAGAGTCCTACACAGGATTCTGTGTCCTAGGTTTTTCACTGAACTTTGTCTTCTTGAACAGCGCAGTGAAGGACAAAAGGTAAAAATCAAAGAGGTGAGTAGTTCTTACATACAATTCCCATAAAACTGAATTGCCTTCAAGGCTTTCAGTCCTCCCACCCCCTTTCAACAGCTACAGTCAAACCTCTTATTAATATAACTTAACTTAATAATTCTTATTTCCAGCAAATGTTTGCAAGAAAACCTTGTTTTCTGTAATTAACACTTTTCTCTCAAACATTTTTGTTAGCAGAGAACATCAAGTACATAGAATTTCATGCACAAACATATTTTTAAAAGAATCAATATAGTAAGTAAATAGTTCTTATTTTCTGACATTGTAACTCAAGGTTCCACTTCTAACATTTTCCTTTGATATTGAGATTTGCTTTAATATCAGCTACCAAATATTATTCCATATTCATGTGTTATACATTCAAACACCTTAATTCTCTCTGCTTTTAAACATGTAATTACTACAATTTCAGATAGAGCATGATATGCTTCAGAAATAAAATTGTTTCAGCTTTGCATCTCCCTCTAATCATTACACTGTGAATCCACTAATTATGACATACAAGTTACCAGTACGATTGCTTACAGCTGATGTCAATGCAATGGAGCTACAGCCTATCTTGCTATTTTTCTCAATTTAGTACAGGACTTGTTTTTAAACATGACTGCCAGATTTTTTATAGTTGCCCAAGAAAACACAATCCCATTGTTTCATTACCTCCTTATTCAATTAGTAACTATTCAGATATGCTCCATCAATTTTTTTCTATTTATCTATTTTTCCCCAGAAGTGTTAATTAGAATTCCTAAAGATGTCCATTTTTTATCTACAACCAGGTGCTTGCTTTATGTCTCTGGCGCTTGCAGCGTAGCAGAAATCTTCACTGTTCACGACAAAGGACTCTTCAAACAGGGAGTCATTAACAGCAGTATCTTCCAGGAGACTGATGGTGGGAAATCAAACACTTAGTTCTGCGGTTTACAAAACAAACATTTATCCTTCACAGAAAGAAAAAAGGTCTGTTATACAGGTTTCAGGTGCTTTCTTTTCCCCCTTTTTTCCCCCTTCATCTCTCATATGGGTACTCACTGAAATACATCCAAAAAGGTAGAAATTACTCCTTTAATTTTCAGGGCAGCTTCTTCCTACACCATCATCACGAGTGCCTAGAGACTACAAAGAACTCGGATTTTTGTGAACTCAGATCCAAGAGCACCTGCCCATAATAAGTAAAAACATGTCACCAGGCCACTACTCGCTAAACCTGGAGAGTGCTCAGGCTTTGTGTGTTTGTAATGATGGAACAGCTCAGAACTGCTTTGGATGCTGCCCTTTTTTTCACCAGCTCTCTCATGGTCCAAATGCAGACATCCCTTTCTTACTGGTGGCAGCAACAGCTGTAGGACACAGTGTAACTGAAACAAAGCACATCTGTTTCTCAGCCACAGTACGGTATACTGTTCATGGGGCAGACACACCTGAAGTAGCTGCTGACTCACAGCAGACACTTGCACATGAAGAATCATAACAGCTTTCAGTGTTTCCACAGAGACACCCAACACAATTCTTTAAGCCTTACTGGTGAAATTCTACTGTTTTGCTAACCTTTAAGGAAAAAGATCTATGCCTGCATCTTTCCCCTAACAAGTAGGATCGTACAGAAGTCTACAGGCTCTTTGTACCCACAGAATATATTTAGCAGTAACGAGTAAATAGGCAATTATTAACACCTGCAGAAAGCACAGGTACCGTTCCATAAAAACGTTTTGCTGGGCTTGTTATTAGGATGAGGCTCTAAAGCACAAAACTTCCTTCGTCTGAGTGTATCTCAAACTGTTCTGTGAACACTGCTTCAAAAGATACAATGTCCCTGAAAAAGTAATGTAGTGAGGAAAAGCAAAGTAAGAGTGCCACCTACTGCTCTTATTTAACAGAAGACTTGAATGCCCGTCTCTTTTCCCCACCTTCCACCATTCTTCGAAGTATGCCTAGCCTCACAACTAGCTGAATGATACCAGATTTACTGAATATGTATTTTGACTACGACACTATTTAAACCTGTCTCTGGCATTCCCCACGAATTAATGTTTTGCATCAAGCCTTCAGCAATTTCAGTTCAAATCTCAGACAGAAAATTTCTTCATAGAATTACAGAATTACAGAATGGTTTAGGTCAGAAGGGACCTTAAAGATCATCTTGTTCCAACCCCCCCACCATGGGCAGGGACACCTTTCGCTAGACCAGGTTGCTCAAAGCCCCATCCAACCTGGCCTTGAACACTGCTAGGCATAGGGCAGGCACAGCTTCTCAGGGCAGCCTGTGCCAGTGCCTCACCACCCTCACAGTAAAGAATTTCTTCCTAATGTCTAATGTAAATCTATCCTTTTTCAGTTTAAAGGCATTGCTCCTTGTCCTATCCCTACCTGCCCTTGTATAAAGTCCCTCTCCAGATTTCTTGTAGTCCCCCTTTAAGTACTGGAAGGCTGCGCTAAGGTCTCCCAGAGCCTTCTCTTCTCCAGGTTGAACAACTCCAACTCCCTCAGCCTGTCTTCATAGGAGAGGTGCTCCAGACTTCTTCCAGCTCTCAGCATGCAAAAGCAAAGAGCTGTGAGATAGAGAGAGATCTTGCTGTGCAAGTATCACTACCTGATTGTCCTGTTATTCTATTCTTCCCTAGGAATCTTCTACTGGACACTGACAAGCACATCTTAACATTGTTATCAGTTTAGTAATAGTCCATACAAGGAATTTTTTCCTGTAACAGCCTTAGCCTGATAACAACACAACACAAAACAAAAAACAAATGTAAGCCCTCAAAAATACCCCTGGTATCTGCAAGGAAATAGTAATAATTATTAGTTAACAGATACTGAATCCAGTATTTTGATTTTTCCTTTACATGTTGAACAGCTCAAATAGACAGGCAAGTATTTAATTGCCTGAATTTAAGCAGAAACAAACTAAAATAAATATCACTCTGAATGTTTCCATGGAAGAAAACTGTCACAAATTTCTGCAAGTACTAGCGGTTTAGTGAATAGTATCATTTCTCTTAGGCATGAATGTACTGAGTATCTGTGCTCAGTTACAAAGAACACACCTTCTGCACACAGCCTGCACACACACTATGGATTCTCTCCTGAACTAAGCAGAAAGCTTCGCACTGCGATGCAATCCAGAGTTCCCTGTGTTGGTGGGGACACAAACAACAGCCTTTAAAACAAGAATTTAGCAGCTCTGAAGTCCTCATGCTATATGCAGGTAACAGTCTGGACATATTTATTTATCTTGTCCTTCTTCTGCAGTTGAAGGAAATCCAAAATTATCTCAAAGGTAACTGGAGGCCAATCACAAGCTTCTGGGCTTTCCAAAAGAAATAAAAGCCAGAGCACATCTTGGTGGAATCATCACTGCAAACTGCTAGCTGACCAACACAAACTTATGCCTGGCCTTTCTACTTCCACAGAGAACACAGTATTTACCTTACCAATGTAAATGATATTATACCACCATTACATCTCCAGCTTAGGAGAACCAAACCAAGGACAGGTACTCGAGGGTCATCACCTTGATTCTGTCAAGAGGCTATTATCATGGTGAACCAAATCAATGAAAGGACCAAAAATGTCATTGGGAGGTTGAACAACCTGATGGCAGTCTGACAAGGTCACAAGGAAGCTGATCTCTGCAGAGATCACAGAATCAGTGTTGCTTGAAGTTAAAGAAAAAACAAAGGCAACATTTCAAAAATAGGGAGAGAAAACAAGTCCCTTCTAAACTCAGGCAAATCCATCCCTGTTACACAGAGGTGAAGAATTTTGTCTGGGAGAAGGAAAACAAGGCTACTGCACTACTCAACCTGCAGTCTCTGGAGGCTGCAAGAGACCAGAGGATCTTCTTAAGAGATATTCAAAGGCTAGACCTAATCTATAGGGAAAATATCCCTGCCTGCATCTTTCCCCTAGCAACAGCTAAACCAACAGTGAAACCATTTTTCCACTTAGCTACAGTAGTTTCACTGAAGGGCTAGGGGGAGAGGAAGGCAGAGCAGCTATTTTCATAAGATTATACACTTAATTTGTTTTCATTAGGACAACAGTGAATCACTTTCTCTCCCTGCCTTTATGTGAATGTGTGTTAACCACCCTCATGTAAATACAGCATCTGGCAATGCATTAGGAGAGTCTGTTCTGAAACCATAGACAGACAGTGCTGCTAAGCAGGGTAAAATTTCATTCCACTCCAGAGAAAACAGCAGTAACAAGGAATGGATGCTACATGAAAGACTGCAAAAGGGTGAATGTTGAAGGTGCCATTCCACATACTGCTGTAGAAAGATCAAGCACACAGAAGCACTACCCTTTAATTGATAATGCAGGCTCTGGAACAGATATTCAGTGGTATCCCAGGTGTTACCATATTTTGTCATTGTCCTTCCGGGGTTTGTTTTTCTTTCTTATTTTGTATTTTCCACTATCCCAGCAAAACACACTGCAGGGGATAGATAATATGTTGGGTTTTTTTTTAATTTAAACAAATGGCTTTCTGACAGTACTGGTTATGGTACAAGCAAGGCATGGAAGGACTGGACACAGAAAGTAAAAATGGGAGGAAGGAGCTAGAGGATGGGGACCTGCAGTTGTAGAATATTTTTCTACGGAAGAGTAGGATCTAGCTACTGGGCAGATACATATTTCTTGCTGAATTCCTCTATTTACAGAACACGAGCTTCTTCCATCTAAACCCCACAGCTCTTGGTTTTAAATTGGCTACATTTTGCAACATACATCACTTCAACATGCCGTATGTACAACCACTCCTGTGATCATGTTTCTTTGCCAACAGGAATTTTAAAACCAGACCCATTTTTATGTGCTTCACTGTCCACATATCACACAATCCTGCAACTGCAAACACTGGGTGTGCAACTAAGAATTCTGCAGTTAGGTCTCCAACTCTTTGGTCTGCAGCTCTAAAAATTAGTCTTTGACCAAAATGCTCTATTTGGTCTGCTTCTTGTATTCATCGATTTGAACCTTTCCCACAGGTTTTCTAGGCATGCTATGTGTCAGCTTCCTAAACTTTTTTGTTGATTTGACTCTTATACAATTCCCCTTCCAGTGCCTCAAAGCTTCCATCCACAGATTTATGCCTTGAACAAGTATAATGGTTCAGCTTGGAGAGGAATTTTAAATCTATGTTCCTACCACAGGCACCTCAAAGTTTAATGTGCAAGTTTCCTTTTCTCTGCAGTAGGACCTCTTGTGCAGGACACCTGATAAGAATGTGTATCTCAGCACAGTTGAGAAATCCTCATAACTCAAACTCCATGATGATTTCACTGAAATTTCTGACAAAAGGGTCATATAAAATCCATGTACAGAACAGTATTTAAATACTCTGTCACGATCTTCCCAACAGCAGACCTATCAGCACTGGTGTGCTATTCTGGGAGACAATCCTGAATTAAAATACATATAAATCACATACTGAAGAGTGGTGTGCGAAGAAATCAAAACACCATCACCACAGCAATGAACCCAGCAAATCAGGGACAGACCAGCAAAGCCCAGGCACACCCACTGATCATGAGGGTACAACACTGTGGAACAACCCATGAACTGGTAAAACTTCAAACTGCAAAAAAGCTGGAGGAGGATTAACTGACTTCTTCTCAATCCTCCTGGTGCAAAATGTTCTAGTGGAGCTCTCACACCTCCACCAGCAATTTGCAACATGCATACTCTCAGGTCATATGCTTTTAGCACACAGATAGCAAAAACAGGCCAATAGATACTAACACAGCATTGTCATGTGTTAAACATACACGTTTACAGCTTTGCAATTATTGCTGTATTTGAAAGTAATCTTAGAGAATGTGCTCACATGGCCTGATCCATTTGGCCAAACTATATCATCTGAGCTATGGACAAACACCAGAAAGTGCTGATCATGCATAGCTCCAGGATACATTGATGGGTATATTGTCTTTCTAGCTCTTGCTGTTGTAAATTAAGTTAGCTGAATTCTTTTAACTATTCTTTTGTCTAAGTAATTTCACTTAGCATGAGCAACTGAAGTTGCTGGAGCCCTGGGCTGCAAGCGTGACAGCTATTACGTTGAACTGTTTCCTGGTTAGTGAACGCAGGCCCTGAGGCCAGTGCAAACTGGAAGATCAGGAAGCCAGGACTACCAGCAGAAGATGCAACCCATCTGTCCTGGGTTCAGCAGTAGCAATCATTTCTCCTCCTTCTTAGTAGCTGGTGCAGCGCTGTGTTTTTGACTTTCGGCCTGGGAACAGCCCTGATAACACCGATGTTTTTAGTTACTGCTCAAATGCTTAGTCTGACTAAGGACTTTCTGAGTCTCATGCTCTGCCAGGAAGGAGGGGAAGCCGGGAGGAAGCAGGGACAGGACACCTGACCCAAACTAGCCAAAGAGGTATTCCATACCACAGCACATCATGCCCGGGATGTAACTGGGAGTTACCTGGAAGGGCTGGCTCACTGCTCGGTCGGGCTAGTTTTCAATGGGTGGTATTGTATTCTCTTCCCTTGTTATTTCCCTTATCATTATTATTATTGGTGGTAGCAGTAGTGGTTTGTGTTATACCTTAGTTCCTGGGCTATTCTTATCTCAACCCGTGGGAGTTACATTCTTTCCATTCTCCCCATCCCTCCTGGAGTGGGGAAGGGGGAGAAGAAAGGGCCCGGGGGGGGAGTGGACTGTGTGGCTAACTTGACAACAGGGTTTAAACCACGACACCATCCACAGAAGAAACAGATAAAGATGGTTTGGAGACAGAGAAAGGAATAAGAAGACCCCAGACCAA
Organism: Psittacula echo; assembly: GCF_963264785.1. NCBI lineage: Eukaryota > Metazoa > Chordata > Aves > Psittaciformes > Psittacidae > Psittacula > Psittacula echo. The sequence continues at coordinate 88,106,612 of NC_137738.1, read as the reverse complement.
AAATTACAACTGGACCAAGAGGCCCACACAAAGCACATGAAAAGCCTGTGAAGAAAGACTGCATAGACTGAAAGGGTATAAATGCTCAGGGATTTCTTTGTTCCAGTTCCCTTCTCAGAGGCACTTAGCTTGAGCTGTTTCTACCACTATACTACTCAAATGAACAACCTTATTGAGCTTAAAGCCTGACACTCTGCTACAAGATACCTAGGGTGAAGAAATATCTTTAACACTGGCTGCCTTTGTTGCTGAATTACCACCATTTTTCCATCCTTCACTTGATTCATTAGAGGAAGACGATAAGGAAGAAGCAGCAGGAGCCCCAGAGTACAAGATTTATATCAAATGTTCAGTCTCACAGATGAAAAGGCTGACATCTCTCAGAACAATGATATGTTCAAAAAACTGTCTCTTCCAGTTGCTGATCCTGCTCCTATGGCTGCCTGATTCATGCAGCATGTACTCCCTCTGCATGTGAAGTATGAAGGGTGAGAGCGGACAGGGTGTGCCTTAAGGGCATGCCCTTAAACAGAAAATGCAACCCTGACATCAGGTTCTGGAATCAGAGCAGATACAATAGAGAAAGTTGCCCTGCACATCCTAAATACTTCTGTTCCTTCTTGCCCTTTTCTCACGATAGCTGTGTTGCAACTTAAATGCACTGTATTACATGATAAGTGCAATGCAGTCACACATCAAAGAAATGTAAAGGTACTTAATTTTCATGCCATCTTTCAGTATGACGTGAGGTACTTCTAAGGTGAAAAACAATCAATGCAGCAATTCTGAGAAGAAAACTTGAGAGGAAGTCAAAGAGAAAATAAAGCGTACAATTAAGAGTAGTATCTGTCAGTACTGCTTTTTGCTTGCAACCACATTCGGCCTTTTCTACCCTGACTGGACGAAGATCCAAACGGAATTAAAATCTGATTGTTTTGCCAGAATGCAGCAGGGCTTTCAGCCAATTCTGAGGAGATACTTGGTGGGATTAGTGGAATAATTTAATAGACAGTCATGTTAGTAGGTAGAGAACAAAAAGACATTTGCATTTCAGACTGCCTGTATGGTTTGGGAATAGTGGAGGAAGAAAAGTAAGCCTGAAGAAGCCTGAAGCTATTCTGCACTGAGGAAGAACCCTACAGAAAGTGGATGAAAGAGATGAAGTTAAGGGAATAAGATTCTGAAAAAAACCCCATACATTTCACTTCCAGGCTAATGCAATATTGTTAGCAAACAAAACTAAGCAGTTTCTTTTTCTCATCTAAATTGTGAAATCATGATATCAGAATAATTCAGATAGTAAAGGACCTTAGGAGGTCCTTTACAACCACTTGCTCAAAGCAAGGTCCACTATGAGGCCAGATCAGGCTGCTAGGGCTTTACCCAACTGGATCCTGAAAACCTCAAATAGACATCCCACAACATCTTCAAATACCCTTTCTGTTGTTTGGTTGTCCTCACAGGGAGAAAGCTTTTCCTTATATCCAGTTCGAAGTTCTAGTTTCAATCTACACACATTGCGTCTCATTCTCCCATCACACCACTAGAAGAGGCCAGGCCCCTGTTTTAAGTAAGTTCCTCATAAGCACTGGCAGGTTGCTATTAGGTTTCCCCTTGAGCCAGCTCTTCTCTAGGCCAAACAAGTCCAGTTCCCTCACCCCCTCCCAGGACAAATGCTTCAAATTCCTGAACATTTTGACAGCTCTCTGCTGAACTTCTTCCAGTTTATCATTATCATCCTTGTATTTGAAGTATCCAAAGCTAGATGCAGATGTGCGCTAATGAATCCCCCAATATCACGGTTATGCTGTTGCCCTGGTTTCAGTTGGGATAGTTAATTCTCTTCCCAGTAGCTTGTGCAGTGCTGTGGTTTGGCTTTAGTCTGAGAATGCTGCTAATACACCAATTTTCAGTTGTTGCTAAGTAATGCTTACTCTGATCAAGGACTTTTCAAGTCTCTCCTGCTCTGCCAGTGAGGAGGGGCATGGGAAGCTGGGAGGAAGCACAGACAGGACATCTGACCCAAACTAGCCAAATGGGTATTCCATACCACAGCTCGTAATGTCCAGTATATAAACTGGGGGTAGTTGGCTGGAAGCCACTGATCATAGGCTGGGCATCAGTCACAAAGGATGGTGAGCAATTGTACTGTGCATCACTTGTGTTTCTTGGGTTTTATTCCTCTATTATTATTATCAACATCATTATTATTTACTTTCTTACAATTAATAAACTGTTCTTATCTCAATCCATGGTTTTTACCTTTTTCTGACTCTCCTCCCCATCCTACTCAGGGAGGAGGGAGCAAGTGGCTGTGTGGTACTTACACTTGGGTAACACAGTCTAGTGTGTGGTGTCCCTGACCATGGCAGGGGGGTTGGAACTAGATGATCTTAAGGTCCTTTCCAACCCTAACTATTCTATGATTCTATGCCATTAGCACAGCCCAGGAGACTGCTGGCACTGCTTTGTGCCAGGACACACTAGTGATTTAAGTTCAGCTTATTGCTCCCAGACTCTCCAGGTCATGCTTAGTAGTGCTCCTCCTCAGCCAGTCAGTCCCATTCTGTATCACTGGGAAATCAAAATTATAGAGCAATGTAGGTGAGACCTCTGGAGGTCACCCAGTCCAACTCTTTCTCAAAAACAGTGCTAACCTTAATGTTAGATGAAGTGGCATCCATCATCTAAATGTGAAACTCACAAATGACATACACAAAACAAACCGCAGGAAGTTTTAAATTCTATTTCTAAAAAAAAAAAAAAAAAAAAAAGAAATCCTTAAAACACTATTATTATTTTCCAAGTACATCATAAGCAATAAAAGCTGGTACTATAAAAAGGTAAAGAGATGATAGCAGACGCAAAAATAATGGAAGCACTCAAAAATAATTATTCGATAATGGCACAGCCAGGGAAAGTGAACAATTTTACTGAACATGTATTAGAAAGAAGATGTGACCCTGGCTCACTTCAGTTACATTGGGAAGCAAATGGAAATTTCAGACAGCTTTTGAGCACAACAATGAAATCAAGGAAAAACTTCAGGACAGATAAAAATTATAGCCTGGAAGTGACTACAACAATGAGCATCATGACTTCTCTCCGAGGTTCAGTCTATCTTCATACTGAAACTGCTCACACCTCTCAAAGCTCTGAAAAGACTACCCAAGACCATCACTACAACAGACTACTCCAACAGGAGCAGGCTCGGAGACAGGCAGGAGATACAGTGACAGGCAGGAGATACAGTGATGACCAGTCTCTGTCCCCACAGCAGAACTCGTCAGCAGGATCTTTGCAAAGTACAGAAATTCAGTACAGGTGTCACTAGCCAACACATACGTGCACCTCCTATCTCCGCCTTGACTGAAACTCTGGTGAGCGGCTTCCCCATTCACTAGCTTACTTGTCTTCTTACAGCTCTTTCTCTCCCTAAGGAAGACAAAGAAGACATCCATTCATCCTTCCTTTTGTCCCCCAAGCTACCTGCCATGTGTCCTTGGGAGAATCTCATCTCCGCTCACATACTTGGGGTGGCAGACAGTAGTGTCCAGAGCACTGCCAGACACATGTTCATGATCATATCAGCAATGAAGAGACAGGAAGTGGGGAATGCAGAAATGGGAAAGAACAGCTTGGAAGAAGCAAGGGGAAAATCAAAAGGCAGCTCCAGTACCATCCTCCTGGAACCTTTGTTCCCTTTCAGTGAGAAAACTAGATCACCCCTATTGGGGGTCTGCACATCTTATGCTGCTGACAACTCAGATCATGCCCTCAGAACGAGTGCCAGGTGTCTCACAGCTGGCAGGAGAAGCAGCAGAAAGCATCAGTACACCCACCCTGCCTGGTAAAGGCAGCCACTCACCACTCTAACTGCAGTGTGGAACAGAAGAATCACAAAACCCAGCAAAAGCCTCCCAACTCTGTCACTGACTGCAGCCTGTGTAAAACCACCCACTCACAAAGACCTTCACTACCTCTGCCCACATCCAGATGATGCTATGAATCCCATATGAAGCAGCGAATAAAAGTTACATAGACTTTGCTACATTACTGTTGCTTAACAGTTTGGAACTGTAATGGGACAGGGATGCCCAGGTACTTCACTTGTTTGTCAAGTTTACAGATGCTGAGGTTAATGAACTTCTGCACCTGATGGCTCCATCTGGTCATAACTTTTTGAAAGCAGTTGTCGGGCAAGTCTGCAGTCACACACTGCAAGCAGCAATCCATGTGACAAATCAACATACCTGTATGGTGCAGTCAACAACTCAAGTGCTTTTGAAAACAATATATTGTAAGAATTCCCAGTTCTGCATTCAGAGACCTCTGCCAGGAGATCAACCTCAAGGACACCCAAAGAAATATCAGAGCTTCACATACTCTCACAAAGACCCTTAAAGACGGGATGGCCACAGATCAACATGCATGTTATGTACAAGGACAGCAAAATAACTGCAGACTGGGATCCAACAATCCAGACACGTAATCTCTGATCTCCTGATCAGAGGATGCATCTGTTGTCACAATGACCTACCTCATCACACTAAGACATTTATAGCCTATTTATATTTTGCATTTTGTATATTTCAAATCATGTCTGATGACAAGAAAGTTCCTTGTAACATTTCCCCAAGAAACTGCCCGTTTAAAGTGAGGCTGTTGTAAACTGTTTCACCCACAAAACTTGAAAAGATTAGATAGCTCAAGAAAACCCCATCCCTCGTAGACAAAATCCAGTCTACAATGGAACACACTCTGCAAAGATGGGACGCTTAATATACCAAATGTAAAGAATAAAACGGTGTATAACATGGTTTGCTCAGCACAGACAGGAGAAATTTATATTTAGTTTTTCAAAGGTATTTTAAATATGGATCTTATATTGCAAAGCACTTTAGCTTCTTATGGCAGAAACAAAAAATGCATTATCACAAAAGCAAACCTGCATCATAGGATCTTAATTATACAAGACCATTTAAAAATTATCAAACTATCTGCTAATTTGAAGACTCAAAAAATAAAATAGAAGAAATGAAGCGTTTCCTGTATTTGAAAGGAACTTCAAAACCAGAAGCTCTTTTCCGTTCTGATTCTCATGGAGAACTGGAGCTGCATTTCCCTCAGCAGCAAGTATAAAAAGCACTTCCAAGTGGTCTCTAGTACAGTGTCTTAAGATCTGCTAGTGAACATGTAGGGTTACCATGAGAAACTTCATTAAGCATTTAAATTTCAGATTCCCTATCTGAATCAGCGTAAGCAGGCTTTTTACCCAGTTTGCTTTCTTCAGCAACCTAAACATAAGATAAATGTCTGGTTTTAGATATTTTCCTACGCAAAGCAAATAAAAGTTTTCAGTTGTTAAAAGGGGAAAATAAAAATCCTTTTACCAATCTGCTTTTTTTATTATTATTTTTTAATTATTTTTTTTATTTTTTCATCCAATCTACTCGGACAATACTGTAGTTTGGAAAACATTACACAGGAACCTGAATCTTACAACAGAAAACTGAGTCTGAGTTTTAGAAACTACTTAAGTTACTTCTAATAACAGAAACAGAAAAATGTATATATTATCATTGGCACTGTATGTTTCTGGTTACTAGAGTACTTCTAAAATCTGGATCTAAATGTAGCACACTGGCTCTGCAAAGAAGCTGTAAAAGGACAAACACACTTTTTTTATCTCCCTATGAAATAGCAATGTATCTGTTTGTTACCTTTTAACTATCTTCAGTTTAACACTTCATCCCCCATTAAAAAGAAAGATATCCTATCCCACACAAAAGCTCTGGTAATTCTTATGTAATCTGCTACCATCTGCTGACAAACAGTATTATTGACTTTATCCTAGTCAATCTTAAAGCAGCAACTCCTGTTCCCCTATAACAAAGTTTCCACTGCTGCTAGAGCAGCTGACAGTAAAAGCTACATGAAGTTTTTAATACAGTATGTTGTAGCCATAACAAGCCAACACTTACTAGCCACCCAGCTTGTCTGCATCACAGACTCATCACTGACCAGCATATCCTGCTCATACAGCAGCTACTTCATTCACTTCAGCTTTTTCAGATTGTTACTGTAGTCAGTTAGTGAGCAACAAGAAACTGATTCATCATTTACAAAAACCCCAAACCACTTTTTTACATTAGTGATATTACTTAGTTTTACAATGCTTTAAGTATAAGCCTCAATTGGTCTCTAGATATTGTTGTTGAGAAAAAAGACTACCAAAACCCTAAAACAAAACAGAGAAATGCATCCTTGGTTTCAGGTATCCACAATTCAGTGTGAGAAGTGTGACAGTGGAAGTAACTAGTTCACAGTGATGCCCTGTATTTGGCTATATGGTCGACTAAATGAAAACAGTATTTGTAATATTTACTTCTACATGCACGTCCAAACATTTTGAAAAACAAACAATACCCCGAAAAAAAGCACACACACAAAAAAAAAAGCTTCACATCTGGTAAGCCAAAGCATCAGTAAAAATAATTTCAAGAAAATAGAATGCAGAGCTATACATGACAGTATGGTTTCTCAGACAAAGTTAATTCTATTAAGACTCCTGAAGTCTTCTGGTTTAGTTGACAGGAATCTGAGTTTGAAATCTCTCTGTGACATGTCTTTTGAGTGGTCAGTCCTTCCAGACACACATGCATTCAGTAAAAAGGCATTGTAAATGAGAGGCTTAACCTTTGAAATGTCTTACTGATTTTCCACTATAATTATTTGAAAAAAAAATAATTAGTATTAAAAAAAGGTACAAGACATAAAAAAAATATATAAACAAAGTATTTTTCACTTAAGTTCCTGCCTGGAGTGCTCAACTGGGTTGGTTTGTCAGAAATTTCCAGCTGGGCTTGAAACACTCTTTTTCTTGCACTTCCATCCCTAAGGCAGCTGAAGCTGGACACAAGGTATTGCTGAGCAAACCACCAAAACCCCACCACCACTGCAGGGCCACCCATCCACCACCAGCCTGACTCCACTGAGCATAACATGGCAAAAAAAATACTCTTCCGCTCGCTTACTAACTTCAGTATCAAATACTAAAACTGGAACTAAAGCTTCTTCCCCTCTCCTGGACAGCCACGGGAGCTGTTCCACTGGAGGAGCGCACTTTCAGCCACAGGACCAGGAGAGTCAGTTCCGAGTTGGTGCTACCCCCGGGAGACGCAACCACTGGGGTGTGCTGACACCTGTGATTCACCCGAACACACGACCAGCCATCACCCTTTCCCCGCTCTGAGGGGACGAGGGCGGTGCCGGGAACACCACCCGCACGAGACAAACACCCCCTTCCCGCTCCCTTGCCCTGGAAACGGACAACACCCTCCCCACCGCCCAACGCCTTCCGGCTGCCGCTGCAGGGCCCGGAACCGGGGCTGGCTAAAGTCTCGCGTGAAGTGGCGGTGCCGCTGCTATGGAGGCTCCTCTCAGCAGCCCGCCTGGGCTGTCTGCTGTCCTGGCAGTAAGGAGCGGACCGGGCTGGCTGCTTGCCCGGGAGAGGGGGGATGCACCTGCCGCCGTGTGTGCAGTGGGTGTGGGTGCCCGCTCCTTCCTCAGTGGGGCGAGCTGTGGAGCGCGGTTCGTGACTGAAATGGGTCGTGTTCTGTGCGGGAGAAGGAGAGCTGGTCACTCGGGCTGCCCGGCAACAAAGCTTCTCCTTCCCTGCCTAACCCGCTTTCGCTTTGTCCGCAGAGGACAGACTGGTCCGAGCCCTGGCTGGTGGGTCTGGCAGTTTTCCACGTCCTGTGCTTCCTGCTGACGTGCGCCTCTTTCCAGCACTACCGGGTGCAAATAGGGCACTTCCTCTGCATGGGTGAGCGCTGCGGTCCTGCGTCCGGGAACTGCTGATTGGGGGGTGGAGGGCTTGGGCGTTCTTAAAACTGCTAAAACTGTCAAATAGCTTCTTTTGGTCACTTACTGGTTTCTCCATGTGCTTGCAGAGCTCACGGTTTTATAGGTTGTAGCAGGTAAAGTGCATGGAAATTATCTTGTAGCAGTGACTGTCTCTATGTATGATAGACTGTTGTAGAGGCTGCTATGCCCTGTAAACACATATTTATTTAATTTCTAAGATTGTATGAAGTAGTGACTTTATGCTCTGGCCTTAGTGAGGATCTGGGATAGGTAAGGTTTCTGCACGGTAAATACTGTGTGTATCAGCTTCCCATGAAGTTGCTGGGCTGGAGAAGCAGAAGACAGATGGGCTGAGATCCAGCACTTGCTTCCTGCTCTGCTTTATATTCTAACACTGCAGGTCAGTGAAGATGTTCAGCTTTCTGCAGGACTCATTCCTGGAGCAGGTTCACCATATGCCCCACTGACAACCGTGATAATGGCACAAGAAGGAGCAAAGCTGATTTGGGACGTTGCAGTAACAGCTGGTGTTATCAGGCTTTAGCCTGAAAATCCATAGTGGCCTTGCCTAGCCAAAGTCATGTCTTTGTGGCTGACTGGCTGAAGATCTAGTAGCTTTGCAGAGGGTGGTTGGTTTAGTTCAGATGGTATGTATTACGAGCATGTACCTTGATTCTAGCAATGGATTAGATTTTCTGGTGAGTTGGGTTTTTTTACAAGGTACCTCAGTTCTGTTGTGCTTGTCCACCTAGTGGAGGAATAATGAGCAATTGGAAGAGATTGCAGGCAAAATGCCACTTGAATACTATTTTGATGTTTTAAAATACCACTTTGTGAACTAGTGAAGTTAGTAGAGAAATTATAGCTTCCTCTTAACTAAAGCTAAGGTTTCAATAATATTAAGTACCCCCAAAAAGGAATCTAGAAACCTTAGTAATTTTCTTGACATCCACTTGTAACTGTAATTTAAAATGATCTACAGAGGGCAAACTAACAATGTGAGCTTGGTGATACATTAGGCTCTAAAGTTCCCTGGAGGAATACATGGGTTTCTTTCTTAATCTTAGACATTCAGAACTCCCAGTGACAGGCTGTTATTTTAGACTCTTTATCTAAAGTATTCTCAGTGTTACTAACACTAATTTGAATGCCCAAAGCCTGACTGCATTGAAAAGTGCAGCAGAACTGATCATTGCTGGATTTTTAATCCAGCTAAAATGTAAATTTGCTGTTCACATGAGTAGTGCATAAAAATATCTGTATTGATCCAAGCCTTGCTTGTACCTGAAAAACTGAACCACTTGTGATATATCTGCAATATAAATAAATTTGTATTATAGATAGCCAGAAGTAACTGAGGAAATGATGAAATTATCACATTGGTTTACCTTGGCAGCTGAGCAGCTATAGATATGTTTATACTGTGCAGTACCAAGCAGAGATAATCCAGATGATACCAAAACAAGATAGCATGCCTTCGTATCACCAAACTAGTTTCACTGCCTTGTGCAGGTCACCTTTAGCTGCTGAATCTGTTTTGTTTGGGGTTTGTTTGTTGTTTTTTTTTTCACTTTGCTCCTTGTGGAATGTGATGCAAGGACAAACTTAAAATTCTGTAGCTGTATTGCTTCGCTGTTAAAAATGTGATTGCTCTAAATTTTCTTATTGTCTTGATAGCTTCATGTTGCATGTGATTGTTGAGTAAGAGTATGCTAATTTTCACCTGATGGTAGTGGACTACTCTGCTATGCACCTGTTCAAAGTTTGTGTTTTACCAAAATGGTTTTACATAACTAGTACCATAACTTCAGATAATAATGTTAGATATAGCAGTGTGACACCTTAACATCTAAAATGATAACTTAGTTCCATACCAATTTTGGGAAATGCAGGCATTTATTTTTACAGCTATAACTCGGAAGTAGTCACCAAGAAGACTGCTGGAAAAAAACGGTGATTTTAAAAAATTATGTATTTACTTTATTCATTTGTATGCTGAGCTCTTTCTGGTAGGATTTTATGTTTGTTTATTTGTAATATAGTGGGTATGTTTTATGGTCACTTTTTACTTCTCAGTGACTGTATGGGATGTTTAAATCAGAATTGGTTTTATGCAGTTAAATGTGTAATTTGGTCTTCTGAGGATCAAGGAATTCTAATGTCTGGTATATATACAGCTGTAGTGTACATGGCAGAACCGATGGCAGTTTATTTTTAAAGAAATACTGAATCTAATAATTTTCTTTTGTTGTACAGTGGGCTTAGTGTCCTGCGCTGAATATATAAATGAATTAGCAGCCATGAATTGGAGGTAAATGTTTTCACTTTCATTTTGCGTTTAAATGAATGTTCTAAAAATACTCTTTTTTCATATAATACCCAGAAAGCATTATATTAAAGGGTCACTCATGCCTCATCAGTCGAATGTGATGGCAGAGGGTCCATTGCGTTGACGAATATAAACCTTATGAACACAACTATACAGTACGATTAGCTTATAAGATAATTTTCAATAGCTAGCATGTGTTTAAGCAGCATTCTGCTGCTTAAAATGTATGATTTTATGGATGGATGTAAACTGACTAGTCAGAGACCTAAGAGAAAAGTAGATAAGAGTATGATGATTAAGAGGAATAGGATGTGAGCTTTGATTTATTTGTTTGTTGGGATTTCTTTGGTAGCTATTCATGTTTAAATAAACTGAAATTAAGCAACACTTCTCAAAAATATCACTGCTATTTTATATACTTTTACACATAAAAAACATTAACATCTGTTTTACTAAGCCTATGTATCAGTATTAAACTGGTGGCTTATTTTCGTAAACACTCAAGTAAGCTTTCCTTGATGTTACTGGAAATCGGGCATTTAATGCTGCTTTAAGCAGGTATCTTATTGTAAGTCTTCATGTGGGATTGAGTGTGCCCTCAGTAAGTTTGCCGATGACACCAAGCTGTGTGGTTCAATTGATACGCCAGAGGGAAGGGATGCCATCCAGAGGGACCTAGACATGCTTGTCAGGTGGGATGATGCCAACCTTATGAAGTTTATGCCAAGTCTTTATGAAGACCATGCCAAGTGCAAGGTCCTACACCTGGGTCGGAGCAATCCCAGGCATAGCTACAGGTTGGGCAGAGAAGAGATTCAGAGCAGCCCTGCAGGGAAGGACTTGGGGGTGTTTGTCAATGAGAAAATGAACATGAGCCGGCAGTGTGTGCTCGCAGCCCAGAAAGCCAACCGTATCCTGGGCTGCATCAAGAGGAGTGTGACCAGCAGGTCGAAGGAGGTGATCCTGCCCCTCTGCTCTCGTGAGACCTCACTTGGAGTATTGTGTGCAGTTCTGGTGTCCTCAACATAAAAAGGACATGGAACTGTTGGAACAAGTCCAGAGGAGGGCCATGAGGATGATCAGGGGACTGGAGCACCTCCCGTATGAAGATAGGCTGAGAAAGTTGGGGCTGTTCAGCCTGGAGAAGAGAAGGCTGTGTGGAGACCTCATAGCAGCCTTCCAGTATCTGAAGGGGGCCTACAAGGATGCTGGGGAGGGGCTCTTCATTAGGGACTGTAGTGACAGGACAGGGGTAACGGGTTCAAACTTAAACAGGGGAAGTTTAAATTGAATATAAGGAAGAAGTTCTTTACTGTTAGGGTGGTGAGGCACTGGAATGGGTTGCCCAGGGAGGTTGTGAATGCTCCATCCCTGGCGATGTTGAAGGCGGGGTTGGACAGAGCCTTGGGTGGCATGGTTTAGTGTGAGGTGTCCCTGCCCATGGCAGGGGGGTTGGAACTAGATGATCTTAAGGTCCTTTCCAACCCTAACTATTCTATGATTCTATTATTCTATGGTTCTGTGTTTCAATTCAGACATACACAACCTAAATTACTGCTTTGCTGCAGTTGGTATTTCTGTTATCCTTTCTAATATGAGTAAATAAAATACCTCAGAAAATAATTGCAGACACTTCAGGATAAGCTTGTTTTCTGAGGCACAAATATATGTACTATTGTCACGTTAGTAAGTTACTTTATCTATGGTGATTTTATTTAGGTTTTGTGCAGTAAAACTTTAGAGAAAAGACTGGTTTTGTAATAAATATTCATAACTAACTTGTGAGAGATTTACTGTCTTTTTATTCTGACTTAATACAGTAAAACGGTGGCCTATGCTTGCGGATCCCAAAAAGTAGGATAATTTGTACAATTTCTGTGTAGAGTAGTTAGTGTGAATGTTTAATGCCGTGTGAACTACACTGAGTAAAGCTTCCTCTTTTATTTCTTTCAGGCTGTTTTCTAAATACCAATACTTTGATTCAGGAGGAATGTTTATTTCACTTGTATTTTCAGCACCACTGCTGGTGAATACTATTATAATTGTGGTATGTATGTATTTATATATATGGATGCTTTCATTTAATTGATAAGTAAATGTATGTGGAATAGTTAAATTTAATAGTTTACTTACTTTTCAGGTCAGCTGGCTTTACAAAACTTTGAATGTAATGACTGAACTGAAGACCCTACAACAGAGAATGAAAGCAGAAAAAGAGAAAAAGAAGTGAAAGCACCTAACGCTATTTTAATTGTAATACTGCTGGTCTAGGTAGTCACTCCTTCTGTATTTTTATCCAGAAACAGCAGTATTTTTGTGTCTGATGACAAGAAGACTTTGCAACCTGTGACAGTGAACAATGAGGTGAAATCAGGCATCTGCCACACATATTCGAAATAGCTGTGAAATGGAGAAACCCAGTTTTAGGAGGTCTTTGTGCCCTTCAATGTAAGATAGTTTTCCACCATGACCAAGGCTATTAGCATTGGTGAGACACAGTCTTCCAGTCTGTTTCTGTTTGCCTATGCATTCTTAAACTGTCTTAACTGTGTGCTTATCAAAGTATCCAGTCTTCTGCTCCTTAAGCCAATTGGAGCAGTGTTGTGAATTCCAGTAAATGAGGGATTGTATTCACAATACCTCAGGAATCCATGCTTCTGTGAAGCATTTAACTTCTTTATAAATCAAGTTTCATACCATATATTGTGTGCCAGTAGCATTTTATAAATAAAATTATCCACTGTAACTTAAATGGACTTAATTTGTTTTAATTTTTAATCAGATTTTTTCTTTTTTTTTCCTCAAAAATTCTCAGTTTAGTAAAATCTTCTACTTAATTTGTGTAAGTAATTCAAAACAAAATCTGCATTCTTTTCAGTTTAAATTTTGTTATTTTAATGCCGCTTTCTTAAAACTGGCTGAACTTTGGATAGTTTTTGCTTATTTGTAGAACAGAAAGTAAGGGGCAGAACTATAATGTTCTGTGCAATTTTGTCCCTTTTTAAATGCTTTTTTTTAAATAACTGAAAATGAAAAATTAACTGGTAAAAACAAAGAATTCTGTTTTGCTCAGATTAACCTGTTTTACTGGATTAAGGAAATTTGAGGTGGGAGAGGAGAAGGGTGAATACAGTGGAAGATTGTCCATACATATTTAGTAAACATTGTATCTTGAAGGAGTTAAACCTTTGTGTGAAGACCTAAACTTCTGTCTAAAATAAATATAATTTAAGACATAGGAAAGATGATCTACAAAACTGAACTTATATTAATGTGAAGAACAGTTGGGAACTAAAATGAAGAACACAAGTAAATTTTTGAAACTAAGTAAGTATTTCTGAAAATAATTTTAAGTACTTAAATATTCTTAATAACAGTGGAAATATGGATCTGAGAGAGATAAGTAGGTGCATATGCATGCACAGTTTGCAAGTCTCCTAGTTAGGGAGAGAATGATACTCTTTCTGGAGTGCTTCACAGCACTGTGGAAGGGCAGTGTGGTGTTAATCTGGGATCTTTTTTTTACCTTTCCCATGGATTAAATTAGCATGGCTCTCCTCACTCATTGCTCTATCAAGAGTTACAGACAGGTAGGCCACTTTGTATCAGCAAATGATAGATGTAGGTTTGCTATGCTGTACCATAATCATCCATTCTGTTAATGACTCTTGATGGAATGTTTGGTAGTATCAACTATCACTTCTTAATGAAAACATCTCTAGTGGCCTGGTAGCATGTCCTTTTAAGGGTACATGTTCTGCAACACTATAAGGCACAATTGTTTTAGTGTCACACACTTAAAAACTATCTGCTTTCAATCGCCTTTGGCTTCACGACGTGTGAATTTGATTCACAGCAGATGAGGTAGTTCAGAGCAGCTAAACAGCAAGTTTTTTTGCAATGGAAAGCAAGGTGCCTTATTTAGTACATTGGGAGACTTGCAAGGGAAACTTCCCCAAATATTTTAGTATTTTGGAGAAAATGAAAATTCCCTCTTGGCATCATGGAATCAACCAGATTGGAAAAGACCTTCAAGATCATCGGGTCCAGCTGTTCCCCAGCACTGCCAAGGCCACCACTAAACCATGTCACTGAGGGCATTGTACATGGTTTGGGAACACTTCCAAGAGACAGTAACGCCACCACTGCCCTGGGCAGCCTTTGGAACTGGGCATTTTAAATGTCTGACCACCTTTGGGGGAAGGAATTGTTCCTGATATCCAGCCTGAATCTCTCCTGGTGCTGCGTGAGGCCATTTCCTCTTGTCCTAATCCTTGTTCCTTGGAACAGGAGACCAGCCACATCCTGGCTCCATCCTCCTTTCTGGTAGTTTGCAGAGAGTGATAAGGTCCCCCCTGACCCCTCTCCAGACTAAACCCCCCCAGTTCCCTCAACCGTTCCTCATCAGACTTGTGCTCCAGACCCTTCACCTGCTCTGTTGCTGCTCAATTTCAGCAGTTGAAATCAGTGAGTTATAGTTGGAAGCAGTTGTTAGAGACAGGAGAAAAACAGTGTTGGACATTGGTTGGGTGAAAGGACATGATCAATCTAATCCAATCACTGCTCAGGTTAATCAGCAGGTGGACAGCCTGACTTGACTGTGGGAGATCCAGCTCATGAATGAGAACGAGTAATGGGAACTCCTGCTCCACTGGTTACGTGTTCATAGAGCCACAGAATCCTGAAATGGCCTGGGTTGGAAGGGACCCCAAAGCTCATCCAGCTCCAACACCCCCCACCAGACTAGGTGTGCCCCAGCCCAACCCAACCTGGCCCCAAACACGGCCAGGGATAAGGCAGCCCCCCTGGTCAACTTGTGCCAGTGTCCCAGCACTCTCACAAGGGAGAATGTCCTCCAGAGATCTCATCTCATCTCCCCTCTCTTGTCAGGTTAAAGCTGTTCCTCTTGCCCCATCCCCACAGGCCCTTATTCTCCCCACAAGAAATGAAGGGAAATCCCAGGATTTAAGGCAGCCGGAGTGCTCGACTGCCAGCTCAGCCAGCGGAACTCGCACACTGAGTCCAAAGCAGTGACTGTGGCAAAATCACTTGAGGTGATCTTGGTAATTCTTAAAACACCCGAAGAAAGTGATCACCACCCACCTCGTTCTACATTCATGTGTCCACAGGCATCACCGGCACCAAGATGGGAACCACCAAAGGAGCTGCTGTTGGCTCTTCCACTGGTAGCTTGTGTTCTGTGGGGCAGTTGTCATCTCCCATTGCCCCTGGTGACGGGTTCCGTGGGGTTCTATGGCCTCACACACCCCGCTCTCACCCCGATGCCACCACCTCGTGAGATACAGCAATTAGAACTGTCCTTCTTAGCATAACATAGATAAAATAACTGAAATTACTTTCTCTGTATTGCCCAATTTTGTGTTACTCTTGCTTGGCACAAGATTTGTTAGAGAAATTCTCACTACTTTTGGGGATCCCAAGTGAAATAAAAAAAATCTTGCTTCAATTGTCTTTCCTATTCCTCTCAAGTGTAGTTGACCTTTCATGCAGTATTTAATTTTGTGTTGCATTACCGGACTAATTTTGCCCTTTAATGTAAGATCCAAGGGCATTATAGCCCTTTAACAAAGCTGAAGAACGAAGAACCCTAGAGTGTGAGTGGCAGGTGCTTTGTTTTTTAATTAGCAAGTAAAAATGTATTTGAGCTTTATATTATAGATTGGGTTTTGATACCACTGACATAATGCAATAGCCAGGAGTCAGAAATTACTTAGTTTTGAAAGTGTCAACATGATGGGCGCTTGTCTTAAAGTATTTCTGAAAGTATAAATGGCTCCAAATTCCATCAATATTTCTTTGAAGGATGAACACATCAAAATGTACACTTCAAAACTGTAATCTTGGTGGTTTTAAACCTTCCCTGACCACTGAAACTATAATAAGCAAATGTAAGTTTGTGAAAATTTATCTCGCATAATACAAAAATGTTGTCCATATATGTTTGTCAGCAAAATATTTTTGTTTTCTATATTTCAAAAGACTCAGGCTTTTATCTGAGTTGTCCTCTAGCTAACCCTGCCTAAGAAACACCACGTCTAAGAGCTAAGTTCAAAAACTAAAATTAAAAATAAGGTTGTCTTTAACCATAAGAGAAACTCTCAGCATTAGTGAAGTGTAGCTTTTCTTCATTATGTGTTTGGATTTATGAAGTGATAGTGCAATAATATGATGTAAGGTCCTACTTGCTGACAAAGCAAAATAATTATGTCATGAATTTAAGACACTGTTTTGCCTGCTCAAAATTTTGTATTTATAAGTGAATGTGAGCCAGATGTTTACAGCTGGTGAAATACCTTTGCTTTTAATTGGGAGACCTACATTTAGATCACTTCTGAAAGAGCCTGTTTATTTCGATTTGGAACATACATACAGAAAAGCTGGTAGCTGCTCAGTCAGATCCTGTGAAGAGTAAGGCTTGATTTGTTATCAGTTCTGTGTACATTGCAAACAGCGACTGAAATCTTCAGCCTTCTTTAACATGTCTTTCCACCACAGAACATGGTGTCAGCCAGTGTGGAAAAACATTGAAAGAGAAAGCAATATTAATGTGGCAACTTTACCATAGTAGAAAGTAGTTTTGTTGCATATAAATCTGTGAAAAAGTAGATTGGCAATTGTCCTGGGTTCAGCAGCAGCAGTCAGTTTTTCTTCTTCTTAGTAGCTGGTGCAGCGCTGTGGTTTTGACTTTCGGCCTGGGAAAAATATTGATAAAGCTGATGTTTTCAGTTGTGGGTCAGAATGTTTACCCTGACCAAGGACTTTGTGAGTCTCATGCTCTGCCAGGGAGGAGGAGAAGCTGGGAGGAAGCAGGGACAGGACACCTGACCCAAACTAGCCAAAGAGGTATTCCATACCACAGCACGTCATGCCCAGGATGTAGAACGGAGAGTGCCCGGAAGGGCTGGATCATGGAAGGGTGGGGGTGAGGTACCGGTTGGTGAGCGGTTGTATTCTCTTGCTTGTTATTTCCTTTATCATTATTATTATTGGTGGTAGCAGTAGTAATTTGTGTTATACCTTAGTTATTAAACTGTTCTTATCTCAACCCGTGGGAGTTGCATTCTTTTGATTCTCCTCCCCGTCCCTCCAGGAGCGGAGGGAAGAAAGGTGGGGGGGGAAGTGGACTTCGTGGTTCTGATTTACAGCCTGGGCTTAAACCACGACAGTTCTTTTTGGCGCCCAACGTGGGGCTTGAAGGGTTGAGATAACGACAGAACTGACCGAGGCACAATGCTGATTTATTGGCTCTCAAAGTTGTTTCTCTTGATGTCACAGTTTCAGTGTGCTGTAGCTTACTTAGAGCCGATATTTGCTGTGTTAGTGTTTATCAAGTGTGGGCCTTGGGCTAAGTTTCTTGTTTCATTGTATTTTACGGTAATGGCCTGTAATACGGGGGGGCTCCGGCAGCAGGGCAGGATGGACGTGGCCGTGGACTTGTACCTGGCCGTCCCGCTGCTCTCCACTGTCCTGGCCCTCGTCCTTGCCTCCGTTTTTGTGAGGCTGCGGGGAGCTGATGGGGAGCGGTCCCGGGAGCCGGCGGCGGCCGAAGTGGCCCGGGAGAGCGGCCCCGGGGACCAAGAGGCGGCGGGAGCGGGGCCGGAGGCCGGGAAGGAGGCGGCTGCCGAGGAGGGGAAGCAGGCAGCTGCCAAGCAGCGGGAGGAGGCGGCGGAGGAGCCGAGCCCCACAGCCGAGCCCAGCCCCGCGGCGGCTGAGAGCATTCCCCAGCAGCCGTCCGCCGAGCCCCGTGAGCCTGAGCCGCAGGAGGATGCAGGAGACCCCGCAGCACTTTCCAGCAAGGCAGAGGAGGAAGATCTGGACTTGGAAGAAGGGAAGCTGGTGGTGAGAGAGCCTTCAAGCACAGCAGCATCATTTGAGAGTTCTGAAGGTTTTGAATGGCCTTTGGGTACCCTTGGAACCTGCCTGCTGATTGTGATGGGGATCACCATGTTGGCACACACACAGAGTGTGTTCTACCCACGGCCATTTTGTCTGATCCCGAGAGTTAAGCAGAGTCAGGTTTGGGTCGTGTCTGGGTTTAGACAATACAGGGGGACCGAGAGGTTTTCCCCAAGGCTGGACAGTCATGAGTGGCACGGTGTGTGGGACAGTATGGGCGAGTATCTAATCCACTGGGCCCCTCCAGTGCTTTGGAAGCATCGGAGATGGAAGGCAGCTGTGTGGAGTCCCTGATGACAAGTTGCAGAAACTGCTGGAGGGGAGGGTGAATTATTTTGAGCCTGATGGGCCCGTGACACTTCAGGCCATCAGGGCAGAGATGCAACATAGAGATGGACTCATGATCGAGGGATGGACTTTGCAATGGGCCTCTCCTGCTCTGAAAGACTGTTACAAGAGATGGAGCCCACCATCATGGACCAAATGGACTCAGCAGCTTTATAGGGATTGGTCCGTGCACTATGATAGTGCACTGAAATGAAAGTGAGGGTATATGGATAATGTGGGATCTGAGCATGACGTGAATGGTATGGAATAAGGGGTGGATACTGTCCTGGGTTCAGCAGCAGCAGTCAGTTTTTCTTCTTCTTAGTAGCTGGTGCAGCACTGTGTTTTTGACTTTCGGCCTGGGAAAAATATTGATAAAGCTGATGTTTTCAGTTGTGGGTCAGAATGTTTACCCTGACCAAGGACTTTGTGAGTCTCATGCTCTGCCAGGGAGGAGGAGAAGCTGGGAGGAAGCAGGGACAGGACACCTGACCCAAACTAGCCAAAGAGGTATTCCATACCACAGCACGTCATGCCCAGGATGTAGAACGGAGAGTGCCCGGAAGGGCTGGATCATGGAAGGGTGGGGGTGAGGTACCAGTTGGTGAGCGGTTGTATTCTCTTGCTTGTTATTTCCTTTATCATTATTACTATTAGTGGTAGCAGTAGTAATTTGTGTTATACCTTAGTTATTAAACTGTTCTTATCTCAACCCGTGGGAGTTGCATTCTTTTGATTCTCCTCCCCGTCCCTCCAGGAGCGGAGGGAAGAAAGGTGGGGGGGGAAGTGGACTTCGTGGTTCTGATTTACGGCCTGGGCTTAAACCACGACAGCAATTTAGTTGGCAAACTGCCTGGAGTTTGAGATTGGCCTGGTTCCCTATGGAAAAGCAGTAACAGAGATGAGATGAGTTTCCAAAAACAAAAACCTAGAATTTCTTTTTTTCCCACGTCCACTGAAATGCCATTATCCTTACGCTGGGGTGTATTTTCACTTCTTTTGGTCCAATGGATCTCATGATCCTAGACCAAATGGAACAGATCCAGTGAGGGAATTTGAATGTCTGTTCCTCGGGATTATTTGCTAGCTTAGTAGACATGTCTTTCAGCCCCATGTCCCAGAAAAAAATACCTATCTCACAAAGGCATAGAAGGACAGTAAATTGAGGTCTCATGTATCCTTGCACATATTCTGAATAAAGATCTTTGAAGGACAGTCTTGCTACTTTTCATCAGCTGGGTCTTAAAAGAAAGGATCTACTTCAGGAAAGCTATGTTAGATGGCGATCTGCTGTGGATGTGAATCCTGAATGGAGGAAGAGTCTAGAGAGAATTGATTTGTAGATTTCAAGAATCACAAGCTCAAATCTTCAGCTCTCTTAATAAGAAATGGGAATGTCATGAAAAACATAGTAGTGATTCTTTGTATGAACAACATAGAAAAGAATACAGCCATAGTGTAGGGAATGTTCTATTTCTTTAAACACAGCTAAACTTTTTTGCTTACTTTTATTGTAAGCTTGATTAAAAAATAGAAGAAAAACTTATTTATTCACTATAGATGAATGCACCATTTTAATAATATATCAAAGTATGTTTCTTTGTTTACAAAGGTAAACAGAGAATGTCTATTTAAATGTTTTTAGTATTTTAAAATAAGGTCGAAATATTTTAATGTGTTTCAGCAAAATACAAGTATTGGTCTTTGTGCCTCAGGGGAAGAGATCATTACAGTTAACCAAATTTGCCACTAGATGTCACTGTCTCATACGCAGAAGCTTGCTCAAAGCTTCCCTTCGCGGAGCTTTTCACCATAGCTTCCTCACTATTTCCTGCGTCGCTGTTATCTCAGCTCCAAGATGCAGCTCCGGCGACCTTCAAATGTCTAAGGACCCTCTTCTTTTTTACATTAAAAGGCACTTTTTCTAGCAGTAATGATGCACATACATGTTTCCAGAGTAAGGACTCCAGGGGTATTTTGTGCTTTAAAGCTTCTTAACGCAGCAAGGAAATAAATGCCCCATTCACTCATACCTACGTTTCATATGGAGGAACCTGTCTTCAATCAATTAAAAAGAAATATAACAACGAAAAATAGAAGAATTACATTACAATGTGAACAATATGCAGGAAAGTTTACTGAAGCATTCTGGTTCATGAACTGACAAAGCTAACAGGTCTTTCTATTTCTTTATGATTTACCCTTGCATAACGCATCATTACTGGGTCATTCCTTAGTATGTTCCATAGCTAGCAGTCACTTACAGTCATGATTGAGGTTATTAGAAGTAACTCCAGACTTTCTTCAAATAATACTTTTTAGTTCAGTAGCTTTATGACTTCATTTGAGAAGGAGATGCAGAGTTCTTGACTTGATGTTCCTCTTTGTGTACCTGGTTTTGAGCCTTGTTTTATTTATCTTTGGAATTCATCTGAATTCTGTTTCCACGCGCCACCTGTTTAAGAATATAGGCTTTCAGTTTGAAAGAATTTAGACTTTCAGTTTGAAAGAATATAGACTTTCAGTTTGAAAGATCCCCTTCCTGTGATTTGCATGCATGCACATACACGTTACACCTCTGAAAAGATTAGGCAATTATAACACAGCATACTCGTGAAATGCCAGCCTCATAACTCAAAGCCAATGTGCTTTATGGAACTCTGTTTCATAATCTATCTTCTGACCAGGTCTTCTGAATTGTGGTCATACTTATACCACTGTTTTGCTGCAAAAGTAGAACAGTGTTGTATTGAATAGGAAATACCTCAGAGGACTTAAAAGGAAGGCCTCTACATTTCCCATGTTTGTGTTTATTGTTTCATATAAATATGAACTGTAGGAGCCTTTCTCATATGATTTCACAGGCATAATGAAGCCAGGAAAAGAGCTGAAACTGGTAATACATTATACTGCTACAAGAACTGACTTTAAGTGATCCCACTGAAATCATGGTCCTGTTTTCTTTGGCACTGTCCAGAGTAAGAACCAGTTGAAATCAATGACAGGATCAAACCTGTTGCCTCTTTCATTTGAAAATGTTGTAATTATTAGCAAGGCATTCAGCATAACTGATTGAAACAAGGCACATTTCTTAAAATGGACGAGTTCCAAGTGTCATTTATAACACTTGTTAATCCAGCCCTGAATCAAACAAATACAGTCTTGTATACCTTTCCTCCCTTCCAATCCAGCAAAAACCCAAGAAAAGAGGTTTGCACAGTGACCCAATTGGAAGCAGAATGAAGTTCAGCTGGACAAAGAAGTATCTAGGCTGGGACCCTTCACTAAAATCATATTAGCTCTCAGTCCTAGGACTGTGCAATAAATACACCTAGGTAGTTTCAACTTGTGGGGCAGGATGTGAAGTTTTTCAATAGAATTAGGACTGATACACCTTGTTCTTAAAGAACACTGACCTTGGAATGGTTTTAATACCATAGAAACAAGCTTTTAGAAAATCTTCAAGCCATTTAAGTAATCATGCTGCGAAGTTTGGATAAATAAATGAACACAATGTGCTATTCCTTTGCAGTAATGATTTACCCAACAGTTCATTAGTAATATATCTTGAAATAACATATAGTAGGAGCTACAAGATGTGAATCATTTTAGGTCCATAACTATAGCAGTCATGCCTCTGATATCATCCACTTCACCCTAATTTAGGGATTAGCTAAAGTAATTGGCTCCCTATAGCCAACTATAGCCACAAATAGTGATTTATATTGCTCGTATACAAGCAAAAACATCACAAAAATAAGGAAGCTGACGTATCAAACAAATAATACTGAAAACGGGTAGGACCAATCCCAGGTACAGCTACAGGTCGGGCAGAGAATAGATTCATAGAATCATAGAATAGTTAGGGTTGGAAAGGACCTTAAGATCATCTAGTTCCAACCCCCCTGCCATGTGCAGGGACACCTCTCACTAGACAGTGCCTCCCAAGGCTCTGCCCAACCTGGCCTTGAACACCACCAGGGATGGAGCATTCACAACTTCCCTGGACAAAGTTCAGAGCAGCCCTGCAGAGAAGGACTTTGGGTGTTGTTTGATGAGAAACTGAACATGAACTGGCAGTGTGCGCTCGCAGCCCAGAAAGCCAACTGTATCCTGGGCTGCATCAAAAGGAGTGTGACCAGCAGGTCGAAGGAGGTGATCCTGCCCCTCTACTCTGCTCTCATGAAACCTCACTTGGAGTATTGTGTACAGTTCTGGTGTCCTCAACATAAAAAGGACATGGAACTGTTGGAACAAGTCCAGAGGAGGGCCATGAGGATGATCAGGGGACTGGAGCACCTCCTGTATGAAGATAGGCTGAGAAAGTTGGGGCTGTTCAGCCTGGAGAAGAGGAGGCTGCGAGGAGACCTCATAGGAACCTTCCAGTGTCTGAAGGGGGACTCTTCATTAGTGACGGTAGTGATAGGACAAGGGGTAATGGGTTCAAACTTAAACAGGGGAAGTTTAAATTGGATCTAAGGAAGAAGTTCTTTATTGTGAGGGTGGTGAGGCACTGGAACAGGTTGCCCAAGGAAGTTGTGAATGCTTCATCCCTGATGGTGCTGAAGGCCAGATTGGACAGAGCCTTGGGTATCATGGTTTATTGTGAGGTGTCTCTGCACATGGCAGGGGGGTTGGAACTAGATGATCTTAAGGTCCTTTCCAACCCTAACTATTCTATGATTTTCAGACCGCAACCCTTCATGGCAAAGTATTTTCTAGCAGAATCCAGGTAACTGTATGCTTTTGGTTGTTTAAATACACAGCAGTGTAGTAAAATGGGATGAGAAATAGATTTAATATCTTTACTAAAGGTGTTGGTTTTGTACAATAATTGGAAGTGAGACCTTTTGTAAGTAATCACAGTCTGTTTTTTCTTGTAAATCAGAGTCAACACAAATAAAACAGTCCGATTTTGTCTGTTTTCCTGTTTCAATGGCCCTAAATTAGACTAATCATTCTACACTAATGATCAAAAAGCAGGACACAACATCCCTCTGATTAAGAAAAGCTAATTTATAAAAAAAGCTCACAAGACTGATTTCTTTCTAACAAATTGGTTTATTGATTTTTACCATCAAAAAATTCAAATTAATTAGTAAATAATGTGTGTTATCCAAGTTTTCTGCTTCGTCCATGTTAGATGAAGAACAAATTTAACGTGAAATTAACTGACTGTATTTATGCATATGCTAACAATGACAATTGTAATGGTATATGATTTCCATGTAATTCTCTTTGAAATAGAAGTAAAAATGTTCCAAAATATTATTAAATAGAGCTTCTTCACAAACTGATTTGTCAGTAATTGTTTCATAAACTGCTTCATTTGAAAATATACAGAACACATAGCTTATAGGTAAGCTATAGTTTGCTAAATTGTTAGCTTGTATAAATTTTGGCAAGTTCTATATTTGAATGAAATATACTGGAGAGATTGATTTACACATCTATGTCAGAAAAGAGAAAGCAAGCTCTTCTCCAAGATGTGAAGAAACTAACGGAATTTATGACTTTCAAGACTTTTGTGTTAAGAAAAATCATTCAAGGAACAGGTTGCCCAAAGAAGTGGTAAATGTCCCTGGTGGTGTTCAAGTTGGTCGGAGTTGGACAGAGCCTTGGGTGACATGGTCTAGTGTGAGGCGTCCTTGCCCATGGCAGCGGGTTGGAACTAGATGATCTTAAGGTCTTTTCCAACCCTAGCTATTCTATGATTCTATAAGAACAAAATCACAACTTTGATACTTCAAGTGGAGTGAACTACACTGGAGTCTTTCAGATTCTTTTGTAGTACGAACTGCAAGTCATACCAATAAATTTGTAAAAGTGAATAGTAAAATTAATATAGTCCAAGACAACTTGTCATAGTTGTATCATGATCAAGAAATATAAATGCCACATAAGCTAAAACTACACAAAAAATGGATATTATTATAATCGCATTTTTTCAACTGACTTTATTTAATTCTTGTGCATGTTAACACATACTAATATTGACAAATTCCAGACTGCAACAGATAAAAATTTCTCCAAAACTTTCAGTTGAAAGATGGAGGCCTTGTCCTTTGAAATGAAAACTAACTTCACTTAAAAGTAAAGTATAGCTGAGGATTCATACAAAATGTTGAATAAAAATGCTAAAAGTACACAATTACATTAAACTGAATACCATTGCATTTCTTTTTTCTTCATTTGGTTTACCCAGCAGATTACAAGTTAAAGTACTACCAGTCAGAATTTTATTAATACTAAAGTCTTCTGGTTTAGTTTTACGTATGCCTATTAGGTAGATACATATTAATTCAACTCTAATTGGCAACAGCCATTATCATTTAATATCATTAACTTAGGTACTTATGGTAGAAAATAGCCTTATAGTGGCTCATCTCATTTAAATTTAACACAGTTAAGTGTGATACACTACAGCTGTATAAACTCATTAAAAAAAAAGATAAAGTGGAGAATATACATAACTGTTTAAATTAAATGCATAACTGTCAGTATTCTGTCTTGGCTAGAAAGCAATCAGTTTGCTTTGTAACCGTTAGAGGGCTCCATTGCTACATATTACTAGAAACTATGCTAATTTGGAATCTTAATGTATTCTGATATCTACTGTAATTTAATTTAGGTCTTATATTAACTCTGTTTACATGGGTCTAACTGTGTGCAGATCCTTCCAAGCTGCTTAAAAGGTCTGATGACGTAGATTTAGGATTGTGAGAAGATGTAGAATGTCTACAAAGTTGTTATGTTTAGAATTGCCAGAATTAGTATCGTAAATGCAACAGGATTCTCAGTTCCCAAATTTCAAATGCATGAGGACTGGTCCAGAGGCAAAATGATTAGATCATCACTTACTAATTTCTCATTATTTTCCAAATGCTTCACTGTCCATCCAGAGTGTCTGTGTGTAAATTACAGCATTACAGTGCAGCTTTTTCTCTTTAAGAAGCTGATATACTTAAGGAGCTGATATACTTAAGGTTGGGGCAGGGTGTTGCCTCCAAACAACAAATTTCTTAGTGTGGAAGAAGCGTAAGAGTCCTCCTTCATTTTAAGGGACGCAGGTGTGACTCAGTTCCTTTCTAGAGGCACAAAATCATCTAAGAGTATCAATAGCTATAGCAAAAGGCTAGCATCACAAATCAGTGGTATGAAAAAGAAGAAAGAGCATGAAGGTGGTAACAGTGAACTCACATCCACGTATCAACTGTCTATGTCTAGAAGAAGATGCTATTTTAAAGGTCAAAGTGAGGGCTACCATGGTAATTGAGGCATGAAAGACCTTGAAGGACAGTTGTAACTTCACAAGGATCCTGCTTGCACCAAATGGGAGGAGTCTGGAGTGGAACTAGAAGCGGGGTGTGCATAGAAACAAATTTGGGTGAAACAAGGTGTTGAAGGCAGATGTGCTTTGGTTTGTTTAAAATTTATTTTTTTTAAAAAAGCTAATATTTTGAAGATAAAAATAAGAAGAAAACCAAAGCAAGTTATAAGCAGAGGAAAACCTGCATGAAAAAAATCACATGATGAGGTGGAAGTTTTGCAACAAGTGGAGTTAATAGGAGGGTGGCTGGACATTTCTGCATCTGGGACAAGGAAACAAGAAGACAGTTATCTGAGGGAAGTAAGAAATGGACAACAAAGTAAAAAGAAACATTCTTTACAGCCTGCCAACTTTCTCTGGAAAGAAACTGGGACATTCCCTTGCATAAAGAGTCTTCACAAGAGCTCCTGTGAGAGGGACCAGAATTACATTGTTGGAAACTCTTCTAAACCCATCAAAACATGAGAATGAAAACTCTGAGAAATAGCAAACACTTAATAAATAGGTCAGTGCTGAGAGTTAAAAGCCATTTAACCTCATGCACTGCCTCCAGCACTCTGCTGAAGATGGAGACTGACCGCAAGATATTACTCCGTGTTCCTTTACTCTGTGAATTAGGGTGTGCTTTGTGAGTTAAAAATGTTTCCCTCAGCTCAGTTTGTCTAGAGCATGAAGAAATAAGCCATGACTGTTTTAGCTCACAAATCAGGCAACCACAAAATGTCTTTGCCAGGATCAATACTTTGCTGTGTATTTTCAGACTCACCTGATTTGAGCTCTACGAAGTGAAACTGCTGCCAGTGAGATCTCTTCCATGACTGCCTTTCCCTTGTAGTGGAAATGTATTGCTTCACCCAGAAGTCCCTGATGGGTTTCTTTACAGCAAACCATGCTCTGTTCGCTACAGGATTCAGTGTCAGGAGGCTCATTCAGAAGGCTGGTGCTTGACTATATGTTCTGGAGCATTCTAAATGACCTCCCTACTGAAAAAGGGGAAGCCACCCACATTGGTAAGAGTCTTTCATAGCTGTGGTGATAATGGATTCTATAAACAAAAAGGTATTGTTATGAATATTAGTCTTTATTCTTGAAGGAGTTAATTTTCCAAAAGAAAAGAGAAAGAAAATAGGTATCCTGCCAAGAAAGGGATGTTAAGAGTAAGAAACCAAAATTTTATGTCATCTTAAAATATTTTTCTAACACTAGTAAGCCTCCTATCTAAAATAAGAAAATAAGATTTTAAAAATGAAATGAATGACTGTAGTGCTAGTAAGGGTAGAATAGTTTAAGGTGAAAAATATGTATGGGATATATTAAAGTTTCAGCAAATTTAAATGAAATAGGCAGGAAGGAAGGAAAATTATTGCATGAATCATACTCCCTTGGGTAACAGTGTCAGCAGACTTGAAATCATCGTGTTGCATAGGACAAACAGATGAGCAAATTGATGAGTAACTGACAAAAACTTTTTTTTTTCCTGAACACTGAACTAACAAACAGCTCTTTTATATAGTAAAGATGTGAGGTAATCGCTACCATCTCTCTGAAAGTCAGAGCTATAAAGAAAGATATAAAAGAGCAGATGGTATGTTATGATGATGCTGTAACAAATGCAAACAGCCATACTACTGCAAGAATGTTTCTTCATGGACCAATTTAATCACAGTGAATGGATCTTGCCCTTATTACTTTACAGCAGGTATTTCTGGCATGGTTTGGCCGATCAGATTTTCCTCAGTGGTTTACGCCACATGGCTCCAATTTCCTAACTAGAAGGGTCTCAGTTCAAGCTGATCCCTTGCTGAGCCTAGATTTGTTCCTCTGTTAGGCAGAATGAGAGCCAACACTGACGCAGCCTCGATAATCATGGAATAATGACTTGGGCCCTAAGCTGTCACTATAGACCAGTGTTTCTTTAAACTGTTTGAGAATTTACTTTTTTTTTTTCTTAAATCTATTGTGGTGTGATCTCCCAAATCCATTTTTTTTTAGTTTTCTCTTGGTTAGACAGGGAGGTAATGTATCAGAGGTATTTCACTCTGGAGGTTTTAGAATTGCTCTCCTACCTTGAGATGATGCCAACAATTCCCTTCCTCAAGCAGGACTTCAGTTAACCCTGGAAAGTGTTTGCACAGGGCTAGCAGTAAGTTATTAGAACAATATTACAGTCTAGGGTGAAAAACTAACCATATCTGGAAGTAATTTGGCACTGCCAAAGCATTGGTATAAAGTTATCCGAAAGAAACAAATAGGCATTGAGAAACAAAAACCAGCAAAGACCAGTGAGATATTCCATATTATATATCTCTCCAGTGGAGATGTTCCCTTTTTTTAATCTGACTTTTCTGAAAGCATAGTATTTTCCTCTCAAATGAGATTTCCATCTTGAAAATATTGATGAACTGTGCACTACAGCAACATAGGAAGACAGCTCACCTGCTTTAATCTGCAGACTTTCCAATTCCTTATGTTAATACTTGGAAAAGGCTATAATCCTCACTCTTAAAGAATATGACTACAGGAGTAGCATCTGCTTGAACACTTAAAATTTAATTTAATTTAATTAAAATTTATTAAAAGTGAAAAATACTGAAATAATGCTAAGTAATATCACAAAATAAATGTATGGACGTAACTTTCTATTTTCTATTAAAAAGGGTAATAGACAAACACAAAAAAGACAAATGCAGCCTTTCCTTTTATAAGACAAAAGGCAGAAGGGTAGCATAATGCTTCTAGAGAAGCAAAAATTGCAAGAGAGAAATTATAAGCCCTCTTTCACATTTAAATCTTCCTACTTTCATTTCTGAAATGTCAATTCTTAACTTAATGTTCCTGAATAAAACATCTGCAAAGGTTCTAAGTTTGAAGTGTATGTACATGATCCAGTGCAGCAATCACAGCTCACATAGACATCCCCAGTGGTTTTAAACCATCTACCTGTTTCCTGATAGTAGGGGATCCACACGAGCATATCAAATTAACACCAAGCGTCTGGCAAGCACTCATCTCTGGCTGTCACAGAACAATTACAGCAGAAGCATTTATTCAATGTCCACTAGCTTGAACTTGTCAGTGGCTACTTTCTCCACTGTCGTGGTTTAAACCACACTTAAATGATTTTTTAATTTGATACTAGAAGACAAAAAGTCCCTTCAGATCAAAATAGTTCAGACCTGTCCAAAATTTTAGGTATCAGTATAGTCATATATTTTTCTGTTTTCCAATAAGCAACCAATTCAAACCCTTAAGGACACGGTCAGTTTTAGTCTAAAGAAGTTCTGTTTTCTCTGCCGAAATCTGGGAAATAAAGTATGCGCCATGAAGTCTACCAGATCCTACATTTAGGATGTCCAGGTGTACTCAGTGCCATTTTCTTTCTTCTAGCAGCCATTTCATGCCTCTTGGTTCACTCCAACCTTGGTTTAGCCATCAAAGGATGAGGCCAAATAAGGACCTATATTATTTTGTCTTGACTGTAAATAAAGGATATATATTTTGGAAATGCTTCTAGGAACACATGAATAAATCTCAAGTTATTCATTAAATATCATACTGGAAGTAGGTAGACCATTTTTTAATTGGATCACGAAAGAAATGGAAAGAGAAACCACTGCAAAATATACTTAAAAATTAGTCGCATTAGTTTAAATGTTCATAGTATTTGAGCTAATATTCTTTGAAACAAGCTGTCAAAAGATACAGTAGTAACAATTCAGAGTTCAAGCTCTGTTATTTTTTTAAAAGATGGCTGTACAACTTTTAAGCAAAAATACAAAGAAAAGCTTATATATATGCATAATTTTGCTAAATAATCTTTCTTGCCTGATTATAATTATTCAGGTACATGGGAATTTGTAAGGTGATGACTGTCAATGTGTACAGTAAAACTAACTTTTAACCACATGCATATGGCAAGGAAAGACTGTTGCTAATCTTTTTGTAACAGCTTAAATGTTCATTATTCTTGTTTTTGTCGACAGCTTTTTCCTGCTCAGCTGTTGAAAACATTTTACTACTATTTGGTGGCTTTTCTCCAGGTTTACAGAGTATTACTTTCTTGCAAGAGGGAAAATTTACATTAACTTTCATATATAGTAGTTGACATTTATGATGCAAGTGGGATTGATTACTTTAACGTATGAGAAAACTGCAGCCTTAAAATATACAGAATATGAGACAGTATCATCATGTCTCAGTACATTATTTAGTTTGTACTATTAAATGCTCCACCGCTGGTCAGTTTCAATATTCTTGAATTTTTTACTATGATAACATAAATCAATTCATAATGCACAGGTGTTTCTGAAGGTCCATCGATGCTGTATGTATTGCTGTGTTATTGTTTCACCTATGTCAGTCCCACTGTGAAATTTTGCCTGAAACTCGGGCAAAAACATTGACAGTAAAGGTTTTAAGAAATTTTTTTAAATTTGGAA
Source organism: Psittacula echo (assembly GCF_963264785.1). NCBI lineage: Eukaryota > Metazoa > Chordata > Aves > Psittaciformes > Psittacidae > Psittacula > Psittacula echo. The sequence continues at coordinate 88,076,401 of NC_137738.1, read as the reverse complement.
TTTTGATCTGAATAAATATATAACAGTTTTGATAAATTCCGAGCTGCTTCTCCAGACCAAAATAATACCTGAAATTATCCAGAATTTTTTTTTTTGAAAAAAAAAAAAAAAAAACCAAACCAAAACCAAAACTAGTTTGGGACTTTGTGTAATATTTTGCCTCTTAGAATTCCACAGTCTTTGATGTTATTTCTAAATACTTTAAAGAACAAAGCTCTACAGTATACATCAAAAATGATTTTTAAATTGTAAAATTAACATGAGATTTTTTTTTTTTTTTTTTTTAACATGAGAAACTTTTCTGGCATTGCCTTAAAAGTTCTTATTTCCTTTAATTATAAAAACTATGGCAGTTCAACTCATAACTTTTAGGTCAAAGCTATGCCTAAAATTCTCTTACGGTTTGAGGGCAAAACCTGACACAGACTTCAGCTGTGATTCTCAGGAGGGATGTTCTTTAGGTAGTGAAGTGAGCACCAGCCTCAATGAAGCATGAGATTTCCTCCATCTGTTCTCTCATTATATACACATTTCCCTTGTCCCTCTGCTCCATCTTCTCCCACCTCCAAATTCTGATAATAAAATTTGGGTAACTTTCATCTTAACAACAGCCTCTGGCAAGAACCAGTTTTGTTTGTTCTTTGAAAATTGAAAGGAATCAGATAAAAAAGTTATAAGAAAGTAGTAATAGTCATGCTCAAAATACAAATGTTTTGACTTTAAAGAGAAAAGTCAGAGTTAAATATCTTGAAATGAGATGACAGAGGAAGTCACAGCAACACCTTGAAATACAGCACCATCGAAGCCAAGGTAAAAAAGACAGTCTAGGATACCCTTTAAGTGGGTGCAGTATAAAAAGAGATGTCTTCAGGTCCTATCAGATACTGTTCTTGCCCTTTCTGCTGGCTAGTAGAAGTTGCAAACTTGCTGGTGGAGAGAAAGTGCTGGAAGAATCAAAGTAGAAAAGTAGTGCCAAAATATTTCACTGCTGCAAGCTCTGAAAATGACTGGGGAGCTGCCTGAATAATATTGCAGTGCAATTGATTGTGCTTTATTTGACAAAAACTTTATTAAATCCTAATGCTTTTCTCTTGCACGTGATTTTCCTCTGCTGACCTTGAAAACATCTCACAAAGATTAGTAAACATTATTACCTCTTATACACAAAGAAAACACATACCAAGCTTAAGGATGCACAAGTTCTGTTAAGGGGAGAAAGGTAAAGAAGCTGGTTTGCTCAGCTACCAGAAAGCTGTTGATTGCATCTGCAGGTGACCATTAGCATGGAGAGCAAAGGGTCACTTTCCTTATTCCTGAGAGTGAGAGCTGACGCAACCTATCTTGAAACAAAGAAACACACCACACTATATAACTAAATGAATTCTAAGTAGCTGAAAAAATATGTTACAAAAATGTTAACCATGATTGCAAAAAAATGATCCTCATCTGAATTATTTTCCTAGTTATCATTGGTAATAGGTTACAGCATAAATTAAAGCATGAATGATTAACTATATATCACATTTGACATGTTCACATTTAGTATGTAACTGTTAAAGTTTAATAAGCAATTAAAAGATGCAATTTAGATCTTGTCTTCTGTTTATTCTTTAAGAATTGATAATGATAACACGTTTAATGGCATTTAATTTTATTTTATTTGCACGGTTATTGGAGAAACATTTTGCCATACTTCTTTTCATTGCATGGAAAAATCCCGACTACAATGGTGTCATAAATACTGAATTTCCATTCAGTGTTTCCAATTTTGCCTTTCTGCCAAAATCAGCTTTAAGTGTGAAATAAAACCAGACTCCTTCTAAATGACACTTACCCACAGTTACCACTGTTAGACAGTCTTAACACTGTTTTGCATCTACCACCATTAAACCCTTTACAAAATATTGTTTACTTGTTAGGCAAGCTTTTGGACATAAGGTCTCAAGATTTTCTGAGCAATTCTAAAATTAATCACTTAATAAATAACAATGCATCTTAACTAGCACAATCATCTCGGAACAACTACTATGCAGAACTAATAAAATAATTTCAAAAGTTTCAAATTTTTTTTTATTCCCTTGTTGGTTTTTTTTTTTTTTCCTTTTAATGATCCTTTTAATATCCTTTTAATGAAAAAGCCATGATCCTTCTGGGTCTCTACAAAGTGTATCTTCTTTTTCTATTTTTATATGATCTTCAAAGAGCTGTCTTATCTTCTACATATCGCTGTCAGTTTTATATAAACACATCCATTTCGGTAACTTCAACATATCACAATCTTTTAGGGACAGATGCAGGAAAAGTAACATAAACAGTACTGTATGACGTTAGTTACGTGTAACTGACATATATTTAACCTTTTTATTCCAGGGCATTATTCAAGTAAGTCTGTGCCAGTTTCAAGAAACATTTTTCTTTTAAAACTTTTTGTTTTAATTATTCAGGACAATATTTTAATATTACCAGTATGATGTTTCATACCTAAAAGGTGACAGCTTGGGTAAATGGAGAAAATTGTTATTGATCATATGTTATTGATCATATATCATATCGTATTGGATTTCCTGAATTTGCAATTGCATATTACTAAAATTTTTGAAGCTAAAGAGGAAATATGAAGTTAGGCAGTTGCTCAAAAATAGTGAATGAGCCCTGCTTGAATGTAGCGCTGGGTGAATACTAAAATTACATGTTTGTGAATTGTTTATAAATCAGTATTTCTTATAGAATAAAATGAGTTTATGGTAGATTCCAATTTGAGCTTATTAGTATTGATCTATTGTGTGAGGTTTTTTTTACTGAAAACACATACTTAAGACACGTGTATACAATCCTTTAGACACTACAGAGTCTACATTTATGTGTAAGTTTCCTGTTTTTTGTTGTTTTAAAGAAGAATTTACATTAATTTAATTTACTTGACATATTACATCTCTTCTGACTTAAGTACAGAAATAGATCCTAGCAGTTCAAGCAAACCAAAACAAAAGGAAAGAACATTATCCCACTTAATAGATCTCTTTTTCAGTGCTCCCATTCTTTTCCCAGTGACTTAACGGATCTGCCCAACACTTTAGCCTGCAAGATCACACAAAAGAGATATCTGGACAACAGCTATTTTATTACCAGCACAGGTGAAAAAATAAGAAAACATTTAAAATGTAAATGATGGAAAACAAAAATGAGCTTTTCCCTCACCTTCTATTTTCTTCTAATGAAGTTTAACTTTCACCACTTACTGTAATACCTCTTTCTAATTATGACACATCCTTTGTTTCCAGTTGCAGAAGCCTATTTGTTTGGTAATGTTTCCAGTGTGTATAATTTGACCTGTTAGCTCCTGGTAGTACAAAATAAAAAGTTATGCTTTACTTGCTATTTCTCTGTCAGACTTTGCCTGCCCTTCTAGAACTCATACTCTTGACCTTTACAGAAGATATTACTCTACTACTAGTGCACTGAGTACACTGTTACTTCTTGTATACAGTGGCCTTACTGGGAGGAATACAGGGATGACAGAATCTGAAATGGATAATGATCCTGTAAGAAAGCAAAAAATTCCCTGCTAACCCCCTTAAAGAGAATAAGAACAAAATTCTTGTGATTTTCCCTCTGTTGGTCCTTCATGCATCTGTGTCTCTTCATGATGTGTTCTATGTTCATGTTTTTGGAGGTCAAATGTCATATCTTGCTGATTTGTGCAACCTGTATTTGCAATAACAATTTTCTTCCATCACTATTATGTATTTTATTGAAGCAGACCTCAAAAACTTTGGGAATGATTTTTGGATAATAGTAGTGAAATTACTCAAATGCCTGAGAAAATCACAGGATTCAAGATTTCATTCAAACATCCTTGCTGAAAAATGCCAGTCCCTTTCTCAGCCAGCGAATACACAATGACTGCTTCTATCTCATTTTTGCTATACCATGCTAGAGACTGAGCCTTTTGCATGAATTAATCAGTTCAGACTTGCTAATATTCATGTCAGCTCCAGCAAATGGACGCTAGAACTTTCCTCTCAATGGTATCTAGGTTTTTTTGCTGACAAGCTCTGGATGGGAGCCTGGGTGCAACTTTTCATGTATGTGGAGCACACAGTCAAGGACTGAGCCCTAGAGTAAATCACAGCAACCTGCTGCATCTAGTGAGATGTCTCAGAATTCTCTTCTTGCCACTGATAAACCTGCTCATCCTCCTGCAACAACTGTTGCAGAGATAATGATCTGAGGATGCATAAAAGAAGGGAAAGAATAATTTCATCGAGTGTAATCTGGTTTTATCGGTCTGGACTTTGTGGCAGTATTTCCACTGGCTTCAGGGCATCAAGACTTCTACTTACTGCATTTACTAGAGCTCCAAAATGTGCTACGAGCTTTCAACAATTCCCACAATATAGTGGAGATCAGCTGAAGGTTTATAATTATGCAAATTGTCTGAATGAAACAAAACAGGCCAAGTGGGAAGAGTATGAACTATACAGGCAAACTAGGCTAATTTAAGCTAATTTAATTCACAGCATTACCAGCAATACCACAAAACAAACAGAATCTAATACAGGCAGTCTCTCTCTCACAGAGAATTAGAGCATGTAAGAACATATGCAAGTTACAAGCACATTCTGCTTGTCACCTTGGACTATCCTGAGAGAGGTGGTGCTTTGGAGGTGTGAGCATTGTAAAGAAAACTGTGTTCAGACATGACCAGTATAGTACATGAATGAACCATTAATACAGTTGTAAGGCTCTAAATGTCTTAAGTATGCGTGCTTAACAAAACAATTTCCTCTAGAAACTGGAATCACTTGGGGGTAATCAAATCATTCTTGCAGGTGGTAAATCTGTGGAAATATCACCTCAACTGAGGTCCAGGGGATAATACACCATAGTCACTTCTGGTTAACAAGCCTGGAAAAGCAGAGAGGCTACAGTATATACTGAGACAGCCCTGACTGGAAGACACTGGCACACTTATTTTGGAAAAGAAGACGTGAAAAGTTGATGGACTGGCACTATTGATCATGTATAGAGCTTTAAGTTATATAATTTATGTGTTGATCTTTGGTTTTTCTTTACAGATTTTAACTCTCACATTTTTTTACTTCAGAAAAGTGCCTGACACACTCAGACATACTATGAAGTACATGTTAAAGGGACTTTGGGGGTTGAATGCCATTTTTTCCACAGACACTGTGGATGGTGTATTTTTTGAAGTGAATTCACTGAGATTTTTCCCATAGGTTGATGCTCATGTTGATGTTCATCTTTCAAGCAGGATGACTGGTTGCAGAAGGAAGGTAATCCATGCAGAAGTGAGGCAATCCATGTATGATTCAATATGTTGTTCCAAGAACTTGATGTCAGTTCCCTGCTGGATGCAGCCAAGTGAGTACATAGAATAGTGAAGTCATTAAAAAGTAACAGGTGAATAGCCTGTAGCATATGAAGAGAATCATAGCCTACATGGCATATAAAATAATCTTTCCTCCTCTTCAGAACTGTTTCCTGAGTTGAAATGTTGTGCAAGTTTGGAGCTCTGCGCTCTTCATGAAATTTATGGAGGAGTTGCTGAGTGAATGAGTGAGAATCTGAGGCAAGACATGAAAACACTCTTCAGACCTATGAAAGACTGCTGAAGAGAGGAAGTGAATAAGCTCCCATTTGGAGTTAGAACAGGCTTAAATTACAATATGGTTTAGGTTAGGCTTAGCAAAAAAATCTCACTTCCCAGAAAGTGATGCTATTATGGCAAGTTCTACCAGATGGTTTATTAGAACCTATTATATCTTTTCATCATTATAGAAGACACTTCAGCATTTTAATTTCTGAAATAAAATCTGTTTATTTCCAGAGTCTGTTAATTTGGGCTGATATGCCATTCCACTTCCAAGAAGGCTGTGATACTCTGGATATTCTATTTTATTAGCTATGTGCTAGATGAGATGGTGTAAATAAACAAATGCACTCTACACAAAGCAATATAATTTTTCAAACTTCAGAATAACAAAGGTAAAAAATATTCCTTTAGCACTCCCATTTTAAAGTTTTATTATTTTCTGTTTCAGGATTCAGATTTTACATGCTTCCAGTCTTTTCTAAATCTATTGTAATATATTTGTAATTTTGATTACATGCATGCATATGTGTGAATTTAAGGTTCAGATAAGTGCCTAATCCACAAGTAAATTCTGAAACCCATAACTCTTTCTAATAGTAACTACAACAAAGACTAGCTTAAGCTTGTGTGCCTAAGAATGATATTGATACATCTACCTATTGTACACATATTTTGGAGGATCTAGCAAACATTGATGCAATGAAAAATGAGGTGTAAATGTCAGTGGGAACTGGAAGAAAGAATCATCTGCCTTCTAAAGATTTCTGAAGGCCTGTGATAGAAACAGTCTTGCATTCTATCCTGGAAGGCTGCCTCTCTCTGTTCACTGGAACTGTTGTGTGCCATATCTTAATCAAGCAGTGAGTCAGTAGCATGAGGTTAGTGGAATGCACCACTTCGATATTATTGATAAAATCATTCAGCTTCTTTGCTGGGGCATGAGTCATCATAGTCACAGATTGTGGCATCTTGCAAATATTCTTCAAGCCCATCAGTTAAATTTGTGATTCTGATTTTTTTGTTAGAGGGCTGTACTACACTAAAAGGACTCCAAAGCAAGAAAAAAATAATAGAAGAAAATATAATGTAACCTCACTATATAAATTAGCAGAAAAGTTTCTGAAGTGCATCTGCCTCTTAAAACAAACGCATAATCTTCACTGCCAATATGACATCAGCAGTGTTGGAAACACATGCTTCTGAACAATAGAAAAGGGAAAAAGAAAACAATTCTCTCCATCCCTACCCAATCTCACAGGAAGTCTAAAAATCAACACTCTGTCTCTGAGAGTATGCAGGGTTGCTAAGAAGTCTGCCAAAAACCTACTCAGTCAACAGTATAAGAACACTTCTCTCTCACCAGTGACATTTACAGCAAACACATGAATTCAGAGGAAAACAATTGTATGAAAATCATTTTCCATAGCATCCCAAGAAACACCTAGTCCATAGAAGGCTGGAAATAGATTTGTAACTGCTAAGTGATCAATTTAAAATAATCTCCTCACTAAGGAGGAATAACAAAACCTGCTTTGTGGCCCCTATTAATTGGCATCTCAAATTAATTGGATGAAACCCACCCAGAGCATGTAAAACTCACTTAATCTCTACAGAAACTTCTTGTTATGAAAGAAATTGCTTTACACTAGCAGTTTCTGATTTTGAACTGACACACAGTGGATAAATCCAGACTAAATTGCAATAGTTGCTATGGAAATAATAAAATAGAGTAGATAAGGTAAAATAGGATACAAATCTCGTACTCCATATATAAAAGATAATAGGTATAGCTCTTCCTTCCTGTTCTCAACTGTAATGTGTTTGTGGAGATGCCATGAGTGTGAAATATGATCAGTTAAAAGAAATGAAAGTAAACAAAGCCTGATAGACATAAACTTGTTTTCCCCAGAAAAAGAGAAAACTTACTAATTTAGAAAAGAAAGTCAAAATACAAATACTGAAACTACTATCAAATGGACAAAGTGAATGAACTGAAAATAGATGAGAGATTGGTTTTTCCATAATCTTTTTTCAGTTATAGTAATTTCACAGATCTTTGTGTGTGTTTGTGTGTGTGTGCAAACTTGTGTGCAACAGTAGGAGATTATGTCAGTGGTACTCAGCCGTTCACTCATGAACAAAAGCATGTTGCTCTTGGTAAACATATTACACACATCTGAAAGAACCCACAACACGAATGACGTTGTCATCCACTTCCTTTTCCGCCTTTGTTTCCGTCAGATGGAAACTGGTTGCTACCTGGATAGTTCTCTGCAGTCCATCAGCTAAAATTCTTCCTACTTCCCCACAATCCAGGTGTGATATACTCTCCAATGCCCTCTGTGGGCTCACTCATAATGGATATCTATGGGACTCTTGAACAGGTTAAATGATTTATTTTCTGAAATTTTATGTTGCAGCTCAAGAAAATCATTCTAGCTCTGGCTTGGCTGAAAGATTATAATTTAATGTCAGCGGTCTAAACTTACTTGTTAACAGTGAATCATTGCTCTTAGTACAGAAATAGACTTATTTTAATGGGATCATTGCAATCTCCAGTTTAATAATTACTTACTTCAAAATATTATGTTTATATATATAATTTGGTTTAGGTAAAAAAGAAAAATCTTAAAGGAAACGCAATGATGTAAAATCAATCTCAAGTCTCATTTCCCTCTGAGGCGTCAGTGCAATCAGCTGAAGTTATTTCATCAAAGAATTACTTTCAATAAAGAGTATAAATAAAGAATGTTTATAGACATTTTATATACACATAAAATATTGTGAAGAATGCAAATGAAAATATATGCAGCACTTTTGTTGAATTTTATGCCTATCTGGAGACTACACAGTAACTTCTGGGACAAAAGTGTTAGCTGTCAAATTATGAAACATCACGAAAAACGAAGATTTTGGCTGATTATTCTATAAACCTCTTTGCACCTTGCTTCTTTTTTTAAAGTGTTCATTGAGGAGCACAACCTGACACAGAGTTGCTGCAGACATGGTTTAGCTAAGCATGAACATTCCTAGTGGTAAAACAGACCCATCAACCAGCCACTCACCAGTATGGCCTTGGCTGTCTCCTATACATCCCGCCCAGCAACTGGTACCCGGAATGCAGACCTCTGTGGGTGGATCTACACTGCCTCCGGCTTTCACAGTGTGCCAAAGGCCTCTGTCTGGAAGACATACAATTACCTACTTTACCTGTAAAGAATCCACAAATGACATCTGACTCTGATTAAATTAAAGAGACATTCTGCCTTTAACATCACCGAGCTCATGATTTATTTGTTTTTTCGCTGAGGTTTAAGTCCATACTAAAGCACAAGCCCTTACTGATCTTTTCAGATCACCATTACTGTGAAATACTCATTTTATAGACATCTGAACACAATATCAGCTATATAGCATGCTGTTTCTGCACCTTTTTATGTGATCATAGTGATTTTCTGTTGCTGTCTGTCATTCGGATCAAATAATTTTTCTTTGCTTTCATTGATATGAGGCTCAGTAGTGTCTATTTTGTGTATGGTAATAAACTCAGAACCCTTATCGGCTAGCAACAAACAAAGAATATTTGTAATCAAAATTTTCTCTCTATTTTAAAGTTATTTTTATTCTTTACAAAGTCTGTTCTCCATATTATCTTCCATTCAACCAACTTTACCAACTTACTGTTGTAAGTGCTAAGCTTATATATTTGGCAAATGCTAGGACTTTGGAAAAAGAACACAGCTGGAGTGGATATAGTGAAAAAACATTCTTCAGTACCAAAGTGATCTTGATTCTGACAAAAAAAACCACAACCACACAACAATATGGTATATATTTATAACAGTTTAATGAGGCTCTATTCAAAAATCCAGCTGTGAAAATGTGATTAATCTATATACATCATCCTCCAGTACTAAATAGTAAGTTCTCCATAGTAAAGACTGATTTTCACATGTTGCAGATTGTGTCTTGTCACTTAATCATTCCCTGTAGGACATTCATAAGCATGTAAGCAAAAAATATTCAAACTTCGGGGTTTGAATATGTTGCATGGAAAGCATAGCAACTGTGAGCAATAAACAGCAGTTCATCAGCAGGGGGTAAGCATCCACATAATTCTAGTTCCTGAAGTTGTTTGTCCATTTATTTATTTGCTTGTTTATTTGTTTGTTTATTATTCCTCTTAATTTTTTCTTCTTTTTTTTTTTAAACTGAAAACCTTTAAAGGCTAATACTGAATTACTTCTGTAGGTGGTGCCAGAGATGTTTTGATGGTTTTGCTTTCGTAGTTTTTACTTTAGCTTTATGTATATGTGAAGTTTGCCTTGATGGTTATGGTTATGAAAAGCATTATGGTTATGAATATCTCTTTGGATTCTCTGTGGTTTTCCATCAGAAGATAAAAACGACTGTTATCCAATCTGGAAAGCAGGGGATTGTCATTCATGTCCTCTGCACTACGATTTGTATAGTTTATTTACAGAAAGAATCTTCTAAATCTTTAAGCAACAGCATGCAATCTTTTAAATAAGTTTCTAACATTCTAGGCCATCAAAATTTTGGGTTTGTGTCAAAGTAAAATAGAGACTTCCTTATGAACATACTAATTTTGCTTATTCCATAGGCTGTTGTTATTTTGTTAGAGGAAAACTATACTTTTCTCTGAACGCACATAGTAAGACACTGAAGGGTCTGGGGACAATGCCTTGAGAACAAGAACTGATACAGCTAGTAGATTCTATGATTATTCTATTAGTGTTTATTATATTATTTATTGTTATTCTAACACTGTTGAATTAGTGCTCTAGACTTTGAGTTAGAAGCTGGACAAAGAACAAGCTAGTCCCACCACATTATTGATGGGCAGCAAGAGCCAGAGGAAGCTGAAAGATGATGTGAGAAGTTAGCTACAGGATTCTGCAAAGAGAAGGACCAGACCAGGGTCCCATGCACTAAAAATGCCACATGTAATGGAGCTGTCCCATCTCATAAAAGGAATTGCCACTGAATTGAGGTGCCTGAGCACCATACACAACAAGCTTTAAGGGTTACATGCTTAAGCATAGTGGACTCAGTCGGGCTTTTCACGATACCAAGACATTATTTTCTAAACAGCTGCAGAGCTTCCAGAGAAGGTGTGGATTGCACCTCCTTTTTCACTCAGATCCCTGTGGAATAAACTGTTATTTAATGGTTAAAGCCTCCTCTGAAAGCAGAAATCTTGGTATCTCTTCACTGACTTACATATTAACTCCCACTTCAGGCACCTCACCTTTGTTTTTTTGTGAGACCCATGCCCAAGTTTATATTAATAAAAAGGAATTCATAGTGATTTCTCACTTCTCGGAGTCATTGTGAGTCTAATATATTAAATTTTAAGACAAAAAAAATTAACCTTATTAAAGGAAGTTCATGTAAGTTGCCTAGATAAACAAGAAGCAAGTTGGGAAATGTAAAGTAGACCTGTGAAAGTAAAACATGTAAAGAACAAGAAAAGAAAAGAATATAGGAGTTCTTTTCATCAAAGGAGATAAAAATATAGGGGAATGAGGAATAATTCAGCAGATGAAGGAAGAATGTATACTTCACTTTCCGTCCATGGGAAAGCAGGCTTGTAATTTGAGTTTTCTGGTTTTCCTTTGGAGATAGGAAAGCAAAATATTTAGATTATGGTTTCCTCTGCACCTTTGAATTGAATCATTCCCTCCAGACTTGTCAGCAGTGACAAAGCTAGATACTAACAGGATTTTTCATCAGGGAAAGGCTTCTATCTCTGAATACAGGAAGATTGAGGTAGCGTTTACTATGAATGGTTGTTGCATATTTCTTTTAATTTTTCATCGTTCAACTGGATATCTATTTGATTGGGTTTTTGGAGGGACAGTCAAGGAACACACCAGTCTTTGCAATTTTATACATCATTGCCTGGAATAAGATGATGAGATGAGAATAAATAATAAATAGCCACAGCAATGCTAAACATAGACTAGCAAACTAACTTTTTCACTATAGAGCTTTGTCACCCAGAGCATGTAAGTACACTATTGTTTTGTTCTAAGACACATCTGTGGAATAAGAGAAAATGAAATGAGAGAATTACAGCAACAGCAGCCAAACAAGAGTAGAGAAATAGTAATCTGTACTATTGGACACTGTGCTATTGATATCCAAGTCTCTGAACCAAATTTTTTCAAAACAAGTGCGTTGGAGTCTTCAGAGAAGAGGGGGAAGCTAGTTATGGTATATTTTGTCCCTTCCATGCCACAGTTCAGGAGAAAATGGGAGCAATTATATTCATGAAACAGAGCTTTAAGACTCTAGGTCAGATTCATTACTTTGAACCTGAAGTAATTCTGGGATCAGCTAATTTAGATTCAAAGGTAAAACTTGCATTACAGGACTTTGCCCGTACTTCCATCCTCCAGCAAAAAGTTATCACCTTAGTCTCCTATTACTTCTTTGTCTGACCCTAGTAGAAGAGACATGGTCAAGACTGGATTATTTTCATCTATCATTGGTGCCAGCTGTAAAGGTTAGAGTTACAAGCAGCCTGTGTGAACCCAAAAATCATAGAATCACTAAACAACTCAGTTTGAAGGAGAACTCACAGGATCATCCAGGTTGATTTCCTTAGAGCAAGGCCGGTTAACATTAAATTGGAGTTGTAGGACTGTTTGTTTGTAACCATCAAAAGTTTTGCTTTCTGCTAGTCCAGAGATTTGGGGCACAGCTGCCACTCTGTACCCTGGTAAATGTCATTAGCTTGGTTTACTGTCATGGCTCATACATGCATAGCTCTCCTGTCATATCATTACACCCCAGAAGGTCACAGATTGATCCATGACTTCCTATTGCTTTCTCCTATTACTGCACATCAAGAAGTTGTTCCCTGTTCAAGGGTGCCGATGATGGCTACTTCTTGTTTCATCCAGCCTCAGAGTGGTTAGAACAGTTCTAGAAAATATGGCTGGATCTTCCTTGATGTTGGAGGGACTATTAAAAGGAAGATTAGCTTTATTACTATTAAATTATATATATTATATTTTACTTCAAATATTTATTTCTATTCTGTTATACTGAATGGGCATCTTTAAAGTATGCATGTGAAAACTCTACAGAAGAATGATGACTGACAAGTTCTTCCCAATGGTGTCACAAGGACTGCACATCCTTATGTTATAATCTGTTTTATAAGTCACACATATAATACCGTAAAGCTCATTATTTTTGCATGAATTTATATTCATCGTTGAAACATCTAGCAGCATTAACAACAGCATTACTGTGGATGACATATTGAAAGACAGTGGGTAAGAATGAAATGTCACAGTCTTAGTTATCCTCAGAAGACTATAAGTGATAATCAGCCAGTAGTTCAGCTTTATTTATGACAGTAAATAGAGTTTGCAAATTGTATATAAATCACAACAGTATGTTGATGCTTTACGTCTTTGCTTTTCCATATAGACTGCTGTAATGAGACAAGTCATTGTAGTGAGAATGGTTTGCAGAAAACAGGGAAATGCCTATTTATGACTTGTATTGTATAATGTACAACACTTCATATTCTAGATGGCTGTAAGACTTGTGAAGCAACACTGTTCACACAGTTCCCTAAATAATTCTCTGTTGTGAAGAGCTGACAGACTTAGAAGAGTGCATTACTTGAAAGAGTAAACATCAAGAAGCCTCCAGGGGTTCTTTCACTTCATTCATTTTGCATTATCCCATTTAGCAATTGTAGTTGTATGTCTGCAGCCCTAATAACTGTTCAAGTGAAACAATGTTACAGTTCTAAAAGACGTAAACTTACTGGGCCAAACATAATCATATTCAAGTCCCAGTGATGGACTAAAATGTACGTAATAGCAAGGGGATATGCGCTTGCCAAATAATCAAAGCAGAGCAAAACTGACTCACTTCCTGAAACAAACAGCTAAGACTTGGGTTTTTTTAAAAGTGCATTCTGCGCAAAATTATAAATAATTGCATTTCACATTAACATACCCCAAAAAGGAAGCTCTTCTGGCTCTACTTGGGAAAGTTTTCTTTTAAGACAATGTATCTGTAACTTTTTAGCTTCTTTATTGCCCAATCACAGTCTGAAAGTGTAATTTTTTCATTTGCTAGTAGGAGCAGAAGTGCTATTCTGCATTCATGTGTGGCACCCACAATGAGACCTAAAACTCTAGAGAGGTTTAAGGACTGTGAGCCTGTGTGGTCCACAAGACCTGGAACCAGTGTTGCTTTATCACTGTTAGCCCTGTAGCCCCTGAGCCCACACCAGCTATTGCCATTGAAAATAGAACCAGAACTTCTGCAGCAAGAGCAAACTTGTGGAGGTAAGCTCAAAAGAGGGTCAACACGGGACTAACTAATAAATAAAGGGCACTCGATATGTTAAAGGGAAGTTTACATGTATATAATTTGGTTTTATTTCTGTCTTTTTGTTCTTTTAGCTAAATAAGCTCTCCCTGTAGATTAAAAATAAATATGAACATTTCAGAAGAATCTAGTAGTATAATCTTTCCTTTTCTTCACTGGTGTTTAATCATGCTCAGCTGTGAAGTGAGTAAGGATAGAGTAATCAGAGGAGTATGAAAAAGGAAATCAGTAATCTTAGTGGAAAAACCTTGCTAGGAAAACTCCCTACAATAGAGAAAGCATCTAAATGCATCTAAATGCATCTGAGGCAAGGCAGAAAAAGAATCACTGAGTCTACAGTGTTGGATAAATAGCCTCTGGAAATGTTAGGTTCGTCTATTTAGACCAGGAGTCTTTAACTCTTTATTTGCAGGAAATATCACAGTAGAGTATTTAAGAATAGTTTGAACACCTTGGCTTGCTGCAGTTACTCCTCATCTCATGTTTTAAAATCTGCAAGTCAGGTCCTGAAGTTCTATCAGGCTGCATTAACCAAAGGATCTGGTCCCACCTACCCTACTAGTTAACACACATAGTCACTCTCATGAGCTGTATGTTTACTGAAGTTGTTGGCTGAAGCACCTTGGGATGGATTTTGTACTATTTTATTTGTACCTTGCTTTCTCCTTTGAGAAAGAACAGGTCACAGCTGAAATTAGTGGAGTGAAACTGCACATGTCATGACAGTAATTTTAATAGCCTAAAACTAATACGTAAATTTAAATTAAATAAAATGCTTCTCTGGATTATCCAGAATATCTGTCATATCTTATGGTTAATCAGTGAGCACAAAACTGAAGTATTGTAACAGAGATGAGTGGTTTGCAATGTTAGATAAAAGCTATGACACATGTGTGTGCAGTCTGCAGCTAAACGATCAAACCCCAGAAATGTCAGCTTTGTTTGAAAGTTGGAACATATGTATTCATGCAGATAAACTCAAGCTTTTTGACAAAGCCTCTAGGCACACTGTCTTAGTATGAATAAATAAAAGTAAACCAAATGCATATTTAGAAGCTACAGAGGAGATATATTGGAAAAAAAAAAATTAAATGAAAGGCAAATATCCTATATCTTTATTCCCATCTATTAAACAGGTTTTACTCACTGATATATTCTTTATAATTTTGTCTGTATGGAAGTAGTTAACTACAAATTTTCTTTCCTTTTAGCTTATATATGTGCATTAGTTGATGATGTATGTCAGTAACTACACATTTATCTAATTTCATATGCTTTAGCTCAAAGGGAAATTACTAGATATAGATGCAAATGAAAATACTTATTCTTTCTAGTCTTTTATGGCTGTTCATATAGCAAAATGGGGCTACGAAACACTCTTTCCTGGCAACTTCCGTCCTTTTAGAGATATTTAATAGAGGAATATAAAAAAAATTACCCTCTAGATAACTTAATTATTGTCTTTTCTGAATGCAGATTTTTGACAGAGAGAGTTTAGCACCAGTCTTCAACCTGTGCAAGGTTTATGACCATAATAATTGATACTCCAAGCACAGAAGGCTACAGAAATTTTTATCAAGTGTTTAAAAGATGTCAAGCTCTTATGATTAATTGCATTTTAAATATTATGATGAAATAATTGAGAAATTGATTGTATAGTAGTATAAATCAGTGATCACTTCTCAATCTATGGAAGATTGCTGAATTACTACATTATTCGCAATAGTTCTCCTCAGGATACCCACAAGGCAGAGTACCAAGTAGTGGATGATCAAGGAAACACTACATTCTTTGCTAAACTGATAAAATAATATGATGAATAGAAGAAGACTGCAAAGTGCTGAGTTACTATGGTGATAAAGGTGATATAAGGACTTCTATAGAATGGAAGAGGATATAAAAGCATGGGGAATTCTTCTTATTAAATATGCACCAGTCAAGCTCTTTGCCTTGTGTTAGTTTGCTCACATGCAGTCTCATATATTCCATTTTTTAATGTCCTTTGGGTAATTACTTATTTATCACATACAAATCATCTAAGTAAACACAGGTTTAATATGACTAGTTGCTGAATTTATATACCTCTTGGGCTTTTCATGTTGTCTGATTAGATTAAGGAGAAGAAAAACATACCAAAAAATCCTAGTTTTCTCAAGTTTCCTCTTAACTCCTATAATAAACTCAGTAGTATACATATTTAATAACATTTTGCTTTTCTATGCACTTATATATGGTTGAGCCATATTCACTAGATATTTATTTTCATTAGATTAAACCCAGGGAAAATGTAGGTTTACATTGCATATATTGACCTATTTCTGTAAAGACTGACATAAGAACAGCCCTGACGCCACAAGGGGTAAACAAATCTGGCTTTTGACATGAACTCAGGTTTGAACATTTATCCTGTATATACAACTGAATTGAATTCCTTCTCATAGCCAGCACATCCCAAATTATAGCTGAGGTTATTCTCTGAGGTTGTGTGTATCTGTAGTGGTGTCGTACTGCGTGTAGAGTAAACTGGTTGTCAGAGAACTGGATTGTGAAAAACGCACATAATCCATTCTCTTCACTAAGTCTACTGAAGCTGCAATCTTAGTGGACTAATGCATCTGATCTGATTTCTTGCTCTTCTTACTCTTTCCTATAAACAAATCAAATGGAGCAGTTGTTATTAATTTACCGAAACTTTTCAATCCCAATTCTGCAGTTTCCTGTTAACTTTGGTGTAGCTTTAAATGTACTTTTTCTAGCTCTGAGAAAATATTATCACGTTTAAAAGTGTTCTAATTAAAAATTGGCAAACTTTGATTTATGTCTTTAACAAAATATTGAAAAACATTTTGAATATTGCAACAGACTTCCTGTTCCTCCATAAATACCTATATATGTATAAATAACTTTCTCTCTCTTTATTTTGATAATGACAACAATGGCAATATCTGAACTGCCAGTCAAATGGGTGGTTAGAAGATCAATAAAGTGTTATTATATTAGTAACATAGAAATATTAATACAAAAGTAATACAGCAAGATTTATTATATCACTTTTGAACATGCTTCAGTATGAAAGCTGGCATCATGTAATAAAACACTAATATATAAATGCAGGTACTGTCATATTAAATTTTTATTTCTGGTATATTTAGCAGTAGTTCCATCATGGTGAAACAAATAAAAAAGATACACAGGTCTCTGTTCAACTTGAAGACATTGAAAACAAGCATAGCAACAGAATCTTCTTATATCCTTTGCTTTGGGATAAATTATAATTATCATAATTTTGGGGGTCTGCGTTTCAATCTTTACTTTTTAGTAGTTAAACATTACAAAGCAATATAGCAAGAGAGATAACTGGAAATGAAATCCTTTTATTTCCCTAAGTATGTATAGCAACATAATTTCCAGATAGAGAAAAAAACTCTATAGAGTTCATTAAATCCTGTTTCATTAAATTCTCAGCTTAAACCTAGAGCTGCAAACACCTAATCTATGAAGCTGTGGGTGAATACATGATTCACAGGATCAAGTGCTAATAAATCAAACTTTCTTTCCACTCAGTTTGGGAACTAGTGCATAGCATCTCCTCCTCTTACTTTGCATGAAGTTCAACACATCAGACTGTCTGTAGATGTACTACAAATGCTTGAAAACAAAAAGCATTTCCTTTCAAGGTTAAATCATAGTTTTCAGTTTTCAAAACTGAATAAGCCTCTGATAAATCATCAAACAACTGATTTTATTTAATGCTAAATTCTATAACACCACCTTAACTGTATGTAGCAACAGTGATATTGAAATATTATCTGTTATTACGTGGAAGGAAAATAAATGGATGAGTTAAATGTATAACTGAAGGAAATTAATAATTTTTGCATATGAAGCTAATCTTTTAACAAACTGTTATACCATTGAGAATTTGTTAAGATAAGCAGTCTTGTTAGCCAGCCTAGCTTCAGGCTTCTAGGCACTTATTACTTCTCTGTTTGATTGGATTTTATTTTGTTTACTAGGTTAGACTTTCTAATATGGATTAGCAGTGGAAGTGTACAAAAGTAAACAAATCATTATGCTCATGAGATTGTGAGGGACAAACACATTCATCATTTAAAGGGCACACAATAGGTAATGTAGCTCAGTGTGTGTCACAGATGCTATAGGAAACAATTACTGTTAAATTTCACAAGCATACAGGCTCCCAACCAGCAAGCCAACTTCTTGTTAGGATGTTGAAATTTTAGCATATTAATTTGTTGTAATGTATTTGTTAAAGCATGCTTTGCTGTCATCTTGTGAATATCTTTCAAATATTCACCTCTGTTGTGTTCCCTGGGGACTTGCTCTGATGTTTATACAGACATTCAGACATACAGTTCTTATATTTACTTATATTGATTATGTACCTCCATTTAATTCTGGTGGTAGAACTGATGGAAAAAGTCAAATGAATAACCTCATGAAATCATAGAATCACAGAAAACAAAGGCTAGAAATGACACCAAGAAATCATCTATTCCACATTCCTGCTGTCAGGCAGCATCAACTCTGCCTGAACTTGTTCCATTTATGCACCCCAAAAAATTTTCTGGCTATCCATATAAGAAACGTGGGCTTGCTTTTTTTAGTTTGTTTTTTTTTTTTATTTTGCAGAGGCTTCACAAGTGATTCACAGCCTTAGAGAACCTCAATTCCGTGTTGCAAGCCTTTGACACTGAACCATTCCTGCTAGACATTTGCCCAAAAGTTCTAAAAAAATAATTCCATCCTGTCAATTTTCTTCAAATACTTGGTTATCTTTTCATCTAGAAAGAATCCCCTTGTCTCTGAAAGTTCTCAGCTTCACAGCAGAATAATAAAGGCAATCATGGCATTGCACTGTAAGTCACTGGCGTTTCAGAGAAAAGGTCGTGAAAAGCAAGAAAGCACTTAGCTTCCAGGACTACTAAATCCATGATCTCTTGCGGAGTAGCACAGATATGAAGGAGAGCTATGTAATTCTGTTGGCTTTCAGATAGGAAGGTACACCTTCTGAAATAAAACAGAGTCCATCAGTTCATTCCAGATAGCTCACAGAACATCCAAGAAAGAGTAACTATTTTCATTAATCAATGAACTGGTCTGTAGTCCAACCAATAATCTAAAGTGCACGAATCCTATAATTCATTCCTAATAACTATAAAGGCTCCAGTTTCTTAAGTATTTGATCATCTACAGAAAAGAATATGATAACCTTATAGGAACATATGTACAGGTTGTCCAGTTAGCACTTTTATTAATAATTCTTTCCTTTTACAGGACAAAAGACAGATGTTTGTCAAATCATTATTACTGCTTCTTGAAAGCAGAAGTAGGTCCTGTATTTTGAGACTATCTATTTTTTCATTACTTACAGATCAGATCAATAAGATCTGGATGTGATAAGCTATTTTTCTTGCCCTAAGATCATCTGGAAGAAAGAAAATTAATCAGAAGTACAACACAAGCATTAATTTAGACTTGGGGCAGTCTCACTCACTGAAGATTCACTGTAAACTTTATGTCTGTAAGCTTTATGTCAGGCTTATATCCTTCATGGACACAGCACGCCTTTTGGTTCTTTAATTCAGTAATGCGGCACTTTGGCTCAAAAGTTCCCAGGTTGAGCATGTGAGGTGCTCAGAGGTTACAGTGAAGGAAATAACATTTTCTATTTCCTGTGTTGTTAGCCTTCATCCTTAAGCAGACGCACTGCCATACAAAAATCCCACTGATTTTTAATAAAATACTCTTTCTTTTTTTTACAATAACATTTGATTTTTCTTGCAGTAAAAGCAGAAGTAATTACAGTTAATAACATTTTTAATAATAATAATGAATACAAAAAATTTGCTGTAGTTATAGTTACTGAGCTTGTGAAAATTGTCAATAAATACTGGTTTTTAAGTAAAAATTATCACAATGTGGATATTTCTTCTGTGGCTGTTTTCCTCCTAAATTCCATATTCTAAACAAGAAAATCAAAATTAGAAGATGAAACAGAAAGTTTCATCAAATACCTGTGTATATGATATGGTCCCATATCATATTTATATCACATTTAATTTTATTAAAATGAATAAATTCCATAGAGATGATTGAAAAATTAACTGTTAGAAAAGTCCAGTTGATTTCAATGTGAGTTTTGCCATGGCAAAATGGAGTCTAGGTAAACACTTCAGGCCAGTAGTTTAACATAAGCAGACACATTATTGAACTAATTTTCTCTTCAGAATCCTGAAAGTTTACAGATATAACCAGAAATGAGTAATTAATTTTCAGGCATTGTCATTTTAAAATCTGAATAAATATATTTCATGATGGGAATTCCTATTTTAAACAGTTTTAGAAGTTATACCTTACTTTTAAAATGCATAATAGTGTAAGATTTTCAAGAACAGGAATTGTCACTTAGGTTACTGGAAATAAAAGAGTATTTGACATCTATTTTCTCCCCATACCATGGATATTACTGGCGAGACTACAGTCCCAGGCTTACTTGGAGTTCTGTATGGGCTACTTCATAGATATGAAACCTTTCCTTACAGGTTAGAGTATTTAATGCTAGCTAAAACATTTAGTATCAATCAAGGCTTTGACTCCACTCAAATTGCACTGTAAAGCTTGGTGAGGATATTGCCATCAGCCTTACCGGGAAAAGCATCTGAGAGGGCTGTCAAAAGCACTGAGAGCCCAACACTTACAACAGGGATATTTCAGATATTCTCAAAGGTATTTCTTTGCCTAATAGAGATTAAATAGGTTTAGGAAAATACAGGTTTCATATTCATATGAAATTCATATTCAGAATGTTTTTAAATAATGCCCTTGATGTCATACTCTAGCAGGTATTCATACTGACATCACTGAAATTCAAATGCCCTTTAAAATTAAAAAGAATATGTAGTCCTGGGAAGTGCTACTGTCTAGGAAGAATAAAGTGCAGGATTCCATAGCATTCAACGGTTTAAGGGAAAAGGTGAGGGGGTTTCTTTGTAGAATTTTTGGTCTTTAGGTAAATGAACTACTGAAATGAACAGTTGCCTTCAGCCATTCTTTCCTGCCCCTGCAAAGCACCCAAGACAGATGATAGGTCTAGAGTAGTGGTAGCAGGTAAGACTCTCATTCCTGAAGCAGGACCACAAAGATTCATCTTTGCTGGTTGAAAAATCAAGAATTTTATCACACAAAACAGCACACACAGAGCCCAAAGGTTCTGACATTATTTTTCATTATATGCCGGAGTGAAAGTTCTGCAAAAGGAAGAAGAGAGGGGGAGCTACAGGCTCACATGGCAATGGATCCTTCTATATTTTAAATACCACCACCAGGCACTGGGATAATGGGTTTTCTCTAGAGGGGCTTTTTTTACCTACTCCTTCCCTTGTGCTAAATTTCAAAAATCCCTAGGATGTAAGCTTTATAGAAATGGATTTGTGCTTGCAAATCATGGATGAGCATGGAATAAGCATTTTCCAATTTAAAAGTCCCACAGTATTTTTCCTAACATCCCTATCTTGAATTAATATACTTATCACATAAAGGGTGATACCAGATGTTTGTGGATAGAGGCCTAGGTAGCTGGTTCTGGTCCCACCCATTAGATGTAAATCTAATAACAGTTTTCCCAAATATTGCATTTACAAAGAGGCATAGAAACAAAATATTTTTCACAAGCAGTCTCACCATTTCAGTTTCACTATCTAGTTTTAATCTTTCCAGCCAAGAAAGTTTTCTTCACACTGATTAAACTGCTTCCCAGTAAAACTATTCATCCCTTTTAGACATCATACATCCCATGATTATGAGATCCCAGAGCTGAGATATGACCATATGTGCAGGAAAGGCACAAGTTCCCCAGACTGGATTCAGCCACCGTGGTGACAGCAAATCTGTGTGTGACACTAAGCATATGCCCTGCCTACAAGGTATATACTATGACTGCTCTCACTTCCCTGCCCTGGTAAACCCATCATTACATTCAAGCCTTTGTATTTCTAAAGGAGTGGTCCACATGGCCCCCCAGTATTCAGGCTAAGCACAGTGGTTTGCTGTAGGAAAAGCAAGTGATTGTTCTGTCTTGTGAGGAAACTCCATTCTCTGAGTTTCAAGCTTTGTGTTTTCAATGGCAACAGACCTAACCCTCTATTGTCGAAAATTTTCTCTGTAAGTCAACAAGACTTTTGCCTGAATCACTTTGGTAGAAGTTGTCCACATGTCCCCACAGCTTTGCGTTAAACCTCAGAGTTCTTCAAAAAAACAACATTCAGGCCACCAACTGCACCACGGCATCCATCAGCAGAAACCCATGGAGCTCCGCTCAGGTTCATGGCACACCATAGGGGCATAGCTATCCTCGAAAATGGAGCCAGCATTGAATCTGCAACTCTTAAAGAAGTTAAGAGGTATGTTTACAAATCTGCTAGTAAATAAAATGGTCAGACTCCATTTTCTGACCCTGAGGACAAGTGACATGATATGGCTTACATCCATATGTCTAAAACCTTAACATTCCCAAAGCAAGGTAGCACTGTCCATAGAGCCCACTGTAACAGCCCCAGGCTATCCACAGACTGAGCCCAAGGGCTCTCTGTAAAAATGATGCCTGCCTCAGGCGAAAATTATATCAAGAATTTCACTAACATTAAATGCTGTAGATACCCACAGGACCAGGGACTGAGCTTAAGCCATATCCCTGTTAAGTTCACTAGCACCAACAAAGCCCAGGAAGACCCAAACATTGGAAAACACTACCTGTGAAATGAAGTCTGGAAGAACTGTTAATATCAGCTTATTTGTACACACTCAGGCAGTCAGTAAGCTCCAGATTTATTCACTTGAATCTAAAATCTAATTATGTGTGTGTTTATATAAAAGTTATATGTGACATTGAAAAAATTAAATATTCATAATGGCAACATGAAAGAATTTCATTTATGCCTAAATTAAATGTTTAAAAATAAATGAACAATGTATTCTAAAAACTAAATACCTGTTTTCTCCAACCATGTCCCATAGCTTAGTTAAACAATTGGGAATGCTTCATTTTAATTTTGTGCATTGATTTCAGATGGTATTAATAAAATATCCCTTTTCCTAAATTATTAATAGAATTTGTTAACACTAACATGCATCTGAAACCTCACAACCATTCAATATACTACCTCACCAAGAAATCAACAAGAATATTTCCCAAATGGACTAACAACAGGCACTTCAAAAAAAATCTGCATTTTTACTTATACAACAAATTCTAGTCCTTCAGAATGCTCCCCTCTGCCCAGACCCGGCCCAGTCACATGTATTTCTTTGACAGATGATGTCTCTGTTTTTCATTGGATTAAATAGTACTTGTGGGAAAGAGCACCAACCGAAGACGATAGCTGTGGCTGTTATTTTATTTCACTTAGCCTGCAATACTTTCATTCATAAGCATTAAATTGGAATTGCCAATATTAACTTACCAAAGAGCTAGAGGAAAAGGTTTATGTGCTATTTATCCTCAAGGGTACAATTCAATCACAGCCCTGTAAAATGTCACTGACCCACTTCATCAATTACTTAAGGCAGGCGTGGGAGCTTTACATTTCTCCTGAGTGTACCAGCCAAATATATCTTCTTTTATATTTATGTGACAACCAGACTGCTCAAAAAAGAATTGTTATAGTCTTTTTTGCATTATAACAATTAAAACCCCACTTCTATTGCACTTAAATTCAGGGTTAAGAAAAAACTAACCATGAAATTATTGCATTCTGACAGACCTGTTAACAGCAAACTGTACAAATTGTTGAAAGAGCTTCAGCTACAATTATGAAATACAGCTGAGATACTTTAGAAGAACCATAAATAGTTTAATTTCAGAGTTCATTATTTAAAAGTGATATTGCAAGATTTTGTAACCTGGAAGCTATGAGTATATTTTTGGATCAGGTAGGCAAGTATTTTGCGATGCAAACATGACTCTGAAGGGAAATTTTGTTGACTATTTGCTTTCCAGAGGGTAAAACTGTTTTACAGATACTTATATTATTTTATAATATTTCATGTTCTGATTTTTTAATTCCAATTTTCAAAATGCACTTAAAATTCAAAAACAATGAATTCTTTTCAAATAATGATAACAGTGTGTGAAAAATTATAGAATTTGAGCTATGCTTCAGATAACTGAAATACAGAGGCTCTGCCTGGGGAATATATTTCTTGATGAAATTACAGCAAATAGTTAAAATAAAGATAAAAATCTCTTCCAGTTAAATAATCTGTCCCTGCCAGTTGGACAGTTATAGGTATTTTCTTAAAATGTATCCCAATGCTTTTTGTTTACCTTACCTACCGGAAAGATCACACATTTAGATGGCATTTGTTTTCTGTAATTTTAGCATCTAAAAATAAGATGTGGAATTGAAATTAATCATTGAAACTCTATAGAAAGGCAAAAAGCATCTCTAGACTGCAATTCATTCCACCCCATGACAGATGTCATTCTGTCGCTCAGTGGTTATTCTCTCTTATGTCAGTTATCTGCTGCATAATACTGATATCAGAGACACCTTTTTCCATGCCTAAATTTTCTTTTCACATATGAGCTTTCTTAGTTGCTCATGATTCTGGGCATGCAGTCACTCCCTGCACCACATGGAGTGATGGCAATCAGCACTATGACAATCCTGCCCTCCTTTAGCCATCGATGAAAGGCTGCCCAAAAGGAACAGAAAAGTGCTTTCCTTGTGTCGTGGTTTAAGCCCCGGCTGTAAATTAGAACCACGCAGTCTACTTCCCCCCCCCCCACTCCCCAGAGGGATGAGGAGGAGAATCGAAAGAATGTAACTCCCACGGGTTGAGATAAGAACAGTCCAGTAACTCAGGTATAACACAAATCACTACTGCTGCCACCAATAATAATAATGATAAGAGAAATAACAAGGGAAGAAAATATGATACCGCTCGCCGGAAAAGAGCCCGACCGAAAGGAGGACGTGCCCTTCCGGGTAGCTCCCAGTTACATCCCCGGGCATGACGTGCTGTGGTATGGAATACCTCTTTGGCTAGTTTGGGTCAGGCGTCCTGTCCCTGCTTCCTCCCGGCACCTCCTCCTCCCTGGCAGAGCATGAGACTCACAAAGTCGTTGGTCAGTCTAAACATCAGTTGTTATCAGCTCTTCCCAGGCCAAAAGTCAAAAACACAGTGCTGCACCAGCTACTAAGAAGGAGAAAAACTGACTGCTAC
The DNA here is from genome assembly GCF_963264785.1 of Psittacula echo. Classification (NCBI taxonomy): domain Eukaryota; kingdom Metazoa; phylum Chordata; class Aves; order Psittaciformes; family Psittacidae; genus Psittacula; species Psittacula echo. Next base: position 88,051,152 of record NC_137738.1, on the reverse strand, counting down.
TGCTGAACCCAGGACACCTTGATGCAGCTCTGGGGTCACCTATGCAACCCCAAGGAAGCAAGGGGCAATATGAAGCTCCTTGAGAAAGGGGTGGGATAGTGCATTGCTTTCAAGAGTCTGAGCCACAAAGTTGTCTTAGCCCAATTATGATGCAAGGTGACAATCATAGGGGAAAGTTTATTCAGTTAAAATATCAGCTCCGAAAGAAAGTAAATGCAAGCGTAAAAAAAAGAGGGGAAAATATAAAGAATGAACAATGATTTATTTATGACTGACACATAAAATAGGAGGGCTTTTTTGGGTTTTTTTTCCCCATCAGCAGTAGGCAAGATGTTCAACAGCAACTGTTAAGAGTATAACTACTCTTCATTGAATGGATGAGAGATTTTTCACTGCTGTATATTTAAGTAGCGGGTGTCATATTAAAAAAAAAAAAAAACAAAACATTATGCATGAAATGCTCTAGCCAGAAGGGTGGTAAGTCAAACAAAAATTGTAAATTTCGTGCACATATTGTGAAAAGTAGTGAAACATGTTCTGCATCAAAGTTGGACCGGCTAATCGTAATGGTCTCTTAGAATCATAGAATAGTTAGGGTTGGAAAGGACCTTAAGATCATCTAGTTCCAACCCCCCTGCCATGGGCAGGGACACCCCACACTAAACCATGACACCCAAGGCCTCATTCAACCTGGCCTTGAACACTGCCAAGGATGCAGCATTCACAACCTCCCTGGGCAACCCATTCCAGTGCCTCACCACCCTCTCAGTAAAGAACTTCTTCCTTAGATCCAATCTAAACTTCCTCTGTTTAAGTTTGAACCTGTTACCCCCTGTCCTGTCACTACAGTCCCTGATGAAGAGTCCCTCCCCAGCATCCTTGTAGGCCCCCTTCAGATACTGAAAGGCTGCTGTGAGGTCTCCACGCAGCCTTCTCTTCTCCAGGCTGAACAGCCCCAACTTTCTCAGCCTGTCTCCATACAGGAGGTGTTCCAGTCCCCTGATCATCCTCGTGGCCCTCCTCTGGACTTGTTCCAACAGTTCCATGTCCTTTTTATGTTGAGGACACCAGAACTGCACACAATACTCCAAGTGAGGTCTCACGAGAGCAGAGTAGAGAGGCAGGATCACCTCCTTTGAGTTGCTGGTCATGCTCCTCTTGATGCAGCCCAGGATATGGCTGGCTTTCTGGGCTGCGAGCGCACACTGAAGCCAGCTCATGTTCAGTTTTTCATCGACCAACACTCCCAAGTCCTTCTCTGCAGAGTTGCTCTGAATCTCTTCTCTGCCCAACCTGTAGCTGTGCCTGGGATTGCTCCAACCCACGTGTAGGACCTTGCACTTGGCATGGTTAAACTTCATAAAGTTGGCATCAGCCCACCTCACAAGAGTGTCAAGGTCCCTCTGGATGGCATCCCTTCCTTCCGGCGTATCAACTGAACCACACAGCTTGGTGTCATCGGCAAACTTGTGGAGGATGCACTCCATCCCACTGTCCATGTCACCGATAAAGATGTTGAACAAGACTGGTCCCCACACCGATCCCTGAGGGACACCACTCGTTACTGATTTCCAGCCGGACATCGAGCCATTGACCACAACTCTTTGCGTGCGGCCATCCAGACAGTTCTTTATCCACCGAGTGGTCCACACATCAAATTGATGTCTCTCCAATTTAGAGACAAGGATGTCGTGTGGGACAGTGTCAGAGGCTTTGCACAAATCCAGGTAGATGACATCAACTGCTCTGCCCCATCCATCAGTTTCGTAGCCCCATCATAGGAGGCCACCAAATTGGTCAGGCGGGATTTCCCCTTAGTGAAGCCATGCTGGCTGTCACCAACCACCTCCTTGTTTTTCATGTGCCTTAGCATGCCTTCCAGGAGAATCTGCTCCAAGAGTTTGCCAGGCACAGAGGTGAGACTGACTGGTCTGTAATTCCCTGGGTCATCCATTTTCCCCTTCTTGAAAATGGGGGTTATATTTCCCTTTTTCCAGTCGTCGGGAACTTCACCTGACTGCCATGATTTTTCAAATATGATGGCCAGTGGCTTAGCAACTTCATTCGCCAGCTCCTTCAGGACCCGCGGATGGATGTTGTCAGGTCCCACGGACTTGTGTACGTTTAGGTTTTTAAGATGGTCTTGAACCAGATCCTCTCCTACAGTGGGCCTAGGGTCTTCACTCTTACAGTCCTTGTGTTTGCCTTCAACGACTTGGGTGGTGCGGTCAGAGCCTTTGCCAGTGAAGACTGAGGCAAAGAAGTCATTAAGAACCTCAGCCTTCTCCAAAACCAGGGTAGCCAGTTCTACCGATATCTTCCGAAGGGCGCCTACATTGTCCCTAGTCTGTCTTTTACTCGCTACGCACCTATAGAATCTCTTCCTATTATCCTTAACATCCCTAGCCAAGTTCAATTCTAACTGGGTCTTAGCCTTCCTCACCTGGTCCCTAGCTTCCCTGACAGCATCCCTGTATTCTTCCCAGGCCGCCTGTCCCTGCTTCCACCTTCTATAAGCCTCTTTTTTCCTTTGAATTTTCCTGAACAGCTCCTTATCCATCCAAGGAGGTCTCCTGGCCTTCCTGCTGTACTTCCTTCGAGTTGGGATGCAACATTCCTGAGCTTGGAGCAGGTGATCCTTGAATAACAACCAAGAGTCTTGGGCCTCCCTGCCCTCTAGGGCTGTATCCCATGGAACCTTACTCAGCAGGCTCCTGAAGAGGCCAAAGTCTGCTCTCCTGAAGTCCAGGGCAGTGAGCTTGCTGCGCGCTCTTCTCACTGTCCCGAGGATCTCGAATTCGACCATCTCATGGTCACTACAACCAAGGCTGCCCTGGAGCATCACATTTCCAACCAGCCCTTCCCTGTTGGTGAGCACGAGGTCAAGCATGGCACCTCTCCTTGTCGGCTCCTCTGTTACTTGCAGAAGGAAGTTGTCTTCCACACAATCAAGGAACCTCCTGGATTGCTTGTGCCGGGCCGTACCGTGCCGCTAACAGACATCAGGGTGGCTGAAGTCCCCCATGAGAACAAGGGCCTGTGAGCTTGAGGCTGTTACTATCTGCCTATAGAGCACTTCATCCACAGATTCCTATTGATCAGGCGGTCTGTAACAAATCCCCACAATAATGTCCCCCATCGCTGCTCTCCCTTTTAACTTGACCCACAAACTCTCTTAACTGCTCACCTGTCCCCAGACAGAGTTCCATCCTCTCCAGCCTATCCCTAACATAAATAGAAACTCCCCCTCCTTGCCTGCCAGGCCTGTCTTTTCTATAGAGCCTGTAGCCTTCCATTCCAACACTCCAGTTGTAGGAGCCATCCCACCATGTTTCTGTGATGCCTACTATATCATACTCCCGTAGTCATGCACACATCTCTAATTCCTCTTGTTTGTTCCCCATGCTAGGAGCATTCGTATAGAGGCATCTGAGCCGAGCTCCAAATGAAGCCGGCTCATTGGCTGGAGCGGCTGGAATATCTCTGCATCGCTCCGAGCATTTATTGTAGGTGCTGGCAACTGACTGGGTGTGTTGGGATGGAACAATACCCCTCTCCCCCAACACATCTAGTTTAAAGAAACCTTGACCAGCCTAGCAAGCCTCCTACCAAAACCACTCTTCCTCTTCTTTGTCAGATCAGCTCTACCAGCCCCCAGTAGACCTGGCTTACTAAATTGAGTCCCATGTTCTAGACACTCAAACTCCTGACTATGGCACCATCCTTTTAACCATTTATTAACTTGGCCAATCCTCCTAGCTTTTTTAAGGTCTCCTCCTGTATCCTGGAGAATTGATGAAAAGACAATCTGAGCTCCAGAGCCCCTAAGCACCTCTCCCAGGTCTCTGTAGTCCTTCTTTATGTTCTCCAGCCTACTTCTATCAACATCACTAGCACCCACATGGATCACCGGAAGTGGGTAATAGTCCGTGGGTCTCACTAGAGGAGGCAGCCTCTCTGTAACATCCCTGATCCGTGCCCCAGGTAGGCAACACACCTCCCTCGAGACCCAGGGGCAGGTTTTTAACCAGTCAGGGCTGGTGCCACTCCTTGTGGCTCCTCCCCCTGTGAGTCCCTGCTCGCGTCAGCTGAGCTGCCGGCTCCTGGACAAGTCCTGTCAAGGACCTGAGGCTCCCTCGGTGGCTCTGGCCGCTGTGAGTAGAGGTTCCTGGACGCTGATCTCCTCCCTGCTCCGGTGTTGAAGGCGTCCTCTCTTTAGCTACTCACCTCAGCAATACAGTTCTGGCATTACAGTTATATGTAACTATATGACTGTTTATAATATATCCAAAATGTCTTCCTCATTTTACTGGGATAAATATTTCTATGTCTACTTGAATTACAGTTATTCTCATATTCTTAATAAAAGTGTTTAGATCATGGTACTTAAATTACCTAGTGAAAAGCTTTATGAACTCTTCAAAAAGAGGTGACCAGAAAAGCAGCTTTTCTTTTCTTTAAAAGTGTAGTTTAACGTTTCTAATTGCATTGTAGATACTAATACATTTATGTGAAGCAAAGTAACAGATGCAGCTTGGCTGTTTCAAATCTTCGTATATAATTAGAAGGAATCATTTCTAAAGGTCAGTGAAAGCAAAGCTCCTCATACTATAAAAATATCTGGTTTTGGAAACTAAGGAAAGAAGCTCTTCCTTGGAAATTAGACGAGCACTCTTAGCAATATGGAAAGAGATAGCCACTGACGTATAGGACCTAATTCAAAATTATTTTTAGTGGAAGAGAAAAGCAGCTGTAAAATAGACCATCAGTAGCTGCAACAAAGATGCAGGGGACAATTTGCAGGGTTTTGTTTGACTTATTTCCTTCTAGAGAGGAAAACCCACAGTAAATAGGGACACCAATTTGAGGAAGTTTATCTTGGCCGTTTCAGTGGGAAGAAGGGAGGTAATGAAGATCCATCTCTGATAATCATAGAATCATAGATTAAACCCTCCTTTGATCTCTCTTTTGTCCATCACTAACAACAGGCACTGTTCTCAGTTGTCACTGGTTTTGCTTTTGAAGATCTTTATCTGCAAAGGGATCATTGTTGCAAAACAGCCTTAGCCTCACTACAGTTGCACAGTCACCATTCCTCTGTTATAATACAGAAGCTTCATGGGTGTTAGCACCTGCTCAAAACCACTGAGACACCATATCTCCTGAGATCCTGTGCATGGAACTGAGCTCAGGGTGGGGATTCTCACCCAACTCCCTCTTGCTGTGAAGGGTAGGCAGCAGCTTAAGCTATCAGAAGGTGTGAGCTGCCCTCCAAAGAACCTGGAAGTGGAGACGGTTAGTTATAGCTGCTCAGATGACAGGTATTAACTTGTTAAACAAAGCTGTAATACATCAAAGTTGCATTATGTCACCTAGTTCACCACTCGTTGAGAGGGCTTGTTAAGGATGCACAGAAAATACAAAATATGGTTAAAAATTTTTGTGCTAAACACTGGCTTTTACATAAATAAAAATCGGTACTAGGAAGCAATTCTCTTCAAAACTCTTAAAATATCTCATCTTCTTCACTGTCAGGGTTCAAGAGAAAAAAAAGTGTTTATAAATTCTGGCATTTCTTTCACCAGATGTACCACGCAGGCAGATAAAAAAAGCTGACACAGAATACTGAAGAGGGGGGCCTGTGACCAAGGAGAAATCATAACTGACCAAAGTACTTTTAAACTGCTTTTAACTGCTCATTTATGCAAATTGTAGATATGTAATATCTGTAAAATGAGAATAGCAGAAGTGCAGGTAGTCTAATAAAAAGTTCATGTTTAGAGTGAGGAAAAAGATTTGGGCATAGCATATAAAATGGCAGAAGCAAATACGAGGGGTAAGTGTTTAGAGCTTTTGAATTCCCTGGAAGTTGGAGCTACCTCAGCCAGCAGCAAGCAATACTATCTTTCCATCTAGCCCCAGTGTAGTATTTCAGACTTTCTAAGTAATGCAGGTGCACCAGTGCACTAATGCAGATCTGCTTTGAGGCTACTCAGACCTCCCTTTGGGCTTACGTATTTAGAGTGAACGTTGCCCTGTTACACTTCCACAGCTTCTAGTGTAAGTGGTGGCTTATTTAGAGCTAAGAGAAGGGTACCTGCTTGATATACCTCCAGATTTAAGTCTTCCAGCATGAATGCATTTGTAATGCTACTTGTCACCATCAGTTGAGAAGAGCTGTCCTGAACATTGTAGTAATATAATACGGCAAACTCCCTGCAACACTTTACAACTTGCTATTCCGGTTTCCTTAACATTTTTAATTCTGGGAACATGCATTCAGGAAATTTGAAGGACTGATTTTCTGATTTAATACTTTTATACACCCTAGTTTATGATGTGACATACTGAGACATGAGTAAAATGTTTCAGTGAGTAATGTAAATGTGACTGCATATTGTATTGAGGGCTTACAAGATCTATTTTAACTGATGACAGTCCCTTTAGTGCATACAATTTCCTCATTGAACTTTTCCATCAACTAGAATATGAAACAAATGATTGTCATTTTTTTGTGTGCTTAGCTCTGACTAAGCATTTACTTTTATTGATCCCAAAGATCTAGCAGCAGGAAATCGCCAAACAAATAAAAAGAAGAATCACTTCTGAGTGTGTTTTCAGACACTTGATGAATCAACATTATTTGTACAGTGTCCTAGGAGTACACAGTGCTTTACATTGTTAATAGCAAATGATATGACTTTGCCCATAGAATCCAGCTGAAAGTGAGAAGCCTGAAACTGAACTCTGATAGCATCAGATAAGTCATAGAAGGAGCACGCTCTCTATGCATAACAATTAAATACAGCCTTGTTAGCTCATGGGAAAAAAATATAGCTCCTGAATGAATTCTTTTTCAAATTATTCCAAAGCATTACATCAAGCATTTGAAATTGCATAGGATGCAAAGAAATGTAACAAAGGATTTTTAAAGTGATAAAAAAACCTTTTATCACTTAGTCATGATAGATGATCATAAAAGATCGTAAATGTATTTGGGTTGTTTGATGAAATGTGAGGAACTGAACTTTGTAAGATTTCAGTGGGAAGCTGCTTTAACATAGAAAAGGTGAAGGCCTTTCATGCATAAAGATTTTGTCATATACCATTCTATTAATCTTTGATGTTTCTTGCATTGTACAAAACATAGGTTAGAACTTTAAGGGTTCTCTGAATCCAGATATTAAATTAATTAATTGACTCAGTTTGATACTAGTAATAATCCCTTTATTATGTTTCTGACATAACTGTTGAAAAAAAAGAGTCATTGATATCATCCTTTTTTTCAAGACAGACATGGAAAACAGTGGTGCTATATCACTTAGAATTGTTGAAATGTTGCTTTTGTCAATAGAAACTAGCCAGTACCTTCAAGTCCACTGCAGGCCTACACATTTACTGGGACTTGTTGTTAAGACCCAATCTTTTGAGCAGTAGTTATAGCGAGAGCAAGCTCCAGCTACCTTCTTTTACCATCTCTTCATTTGGACTAACTTCACCTTTGGAAGAGGTGTCTATTGTAAAGCGTTAGCCACATATCATATTTTTCTTTGCTATTGGTCTAGACTGAAGGTATCAACCTCAGAACAGCTTATTCAGCTTACAAAGCTGCAAGCAATTTTCATAATACATTTTTTACATTAATCCAACTCTGTATCAGGCATGAATCATGGATGGATTAAACTAATCTGTCACAAGTTCTTAATGGTGACAGAGAAGAGAGGGTGAGAAGGGAGTCATGGGGGAAGGTGAGAAATTCAGTTGTTTGTTATACAGAAATGTTACATATATAAAATAATATACATCAGAAGTGACAGAATAGTCTAAAATAAAGACAAAATAATATTGGAAAATAAAAGAGAAAGTAATTTAGAACAGAAATTCAAGGAAAACAACATTAAAGATATATGAAATACATAGAGGGCAGTGAATAAGATACTAAAATAATAGCCAGAGCACTTCGGGACAAGATCATGAAAAGAATGAAAGCTTAAAAAGTGTGAACAGGGAAGAGAAAGTAAGTAATGTAGCCAAAGCAAGAAAACAAGATTAAAGAGAAAAGTTCTGACTTCCCTGTGGAATTATTTAGAACTATATTCAAAGTGATGAAATGGGACCTTAGAGGACCTCCAGCAATGCAGTGGAGAGGATCAAGAAGTGAAAAAGGAAGCAGCACAAAGAAAGCAACAGTTAAAGTAATTTGCCAAGGGAGTAGCATGGCGTAGTGCCTAGTCTATATGTGTCGTTGTGGGAATTTGTATGTGATACTTGCATCCAGCCCATGAAAGCAAAGTGGGAAAAAGCCCACAAACCTGTGAAGCTTTATGTCAAGAAACTCATTGTAGGAAAGTCTCTATATTAGTTTTAGAATTTGTGTCTGCCATCTCAGGTCCCCTGTTTTCTTATCAATAATGTTTTTTAACACTTATCTTGCCTTGGCTTTCTGTGAGCCTAAAATTAATTTTCTCTACACTTTCTAATGATAAGAACATAGGACCTGTTTTCATAACACTGAAAAAAATTCTATCATTATTTTGGAAGTTACACTACTGCTTACAAGAATTTTCATAAAATATGTTTTCAACAATGGAAAATAGTTAATTTTTGGCTTGCTTCTTAGAATGGTTGGTTGTGTTTCCGTGCAAATTGATAATATAACATCTTCGTTTCCATCTGTGCAGTTATTTTTGACACAAACAAAACATAGTTAATAATATGATACAAGATGATTAACAAAACTAATTAATTTTTATTATATATAGGATGTTTCCAATGGGATAACACTTCAAACTACAGAATTTTAAAAGCTATTAATGACTTATTAAAAATATACAAATAATATTCAAAGTTGACAGCTAGGATCACTAGGTATTTGAATATCCATATTCTTAAAAAAGATGCAATTGTATAATATCTGCAATTCCTCTGTCATATTTTACATAGTTTTTATGCCACCTGGTGGTCAAATATCTAATAGATTCATAATGGGTGAAACACTTGTCGCAGTCACACACTGTCTCAGGTGTAAAATGGATGTTGCAGTTGTGCCATGCAAAGGATGGCTGACCAGGACAGACTTGTACAGAGAAGAGCTGGCATCCACACACAGTCTCTCCAAACCAGTGGCAAGAGAGTAGGACTGTGGCTACTAAACTTCCCAAACGACAACGTAAGTGATAGCAGGTCTATCTGGTGCCCCAATTACATTTGGGGTAAGTTCTTAATTCTGCTCTTTGTTTATTCTCCTTCATCACTAGAACTTGACTTTACGTGACTTGCACCACCACAGGTAGCTCCCACAAGTCAGCAGTTAACCATAGGTCAAATTTCTTGTTTCTTCCTGAGCTGATAAAGAAAACTTGAATAGCAGATGATATCTTAGAGTGTAATGCATTCCTGAAGACATAAAGACAATAATTCTCTTTCTTCTGTAAATGTAAAGTGCCTGTTTGGAACAGATGAACATCAACAACAAAACAAAATCTACAATCATCTTCATAAGAATGTAACCGCTGCACTGGCTCCGACCAAAGATTCAGCTGGTCTAATACCCTGTTTCTGGTACAGGCTACCACCACGAATTATGCAGTTGAGTTTCCTATACTTTCATGCTGGGAAGGTATACCAAGTACCTGAATACCTCTATCAACTATTCTAGATTCCTTATTTTAAACCTATGATTTGCTAACCAATTTTTTTTTAATGGGTTATCTCCCAGATTTGTTTGTGGTATGATTTTAGTGATTCCCTTCCCCAGATTCTGTGAAATCTTTAAACTTCAATAAGCCCAGTTTTTAATACAAAGGAATGAGTGTTATAAAGAAACAGAGCAAGCATAGACCAATCCCTCCCAGCTCTAGAAGCTTTCTGAGCAAAGGGATTGCATCTAGATCACTATGTTAAAAAAAAAAAAAAAAAAAAAAAAAAAAAAAAAAAAAATCAGAGTTTTAATTTACCTTATATCAGTAAACTATTTCTAGGCTACCAGATTTTTTTTCTTTATAATTCTTTGGACTTCTAGGAATTTATTTTTTTTCCTTTTTCCATAAAATCTTCTTAGAAGATCATAAAATTACCTCAAGCCCATGCTCATTTAGCTCCTCCTCACTGGGGAGTAAAAGAGTATAGCTTGACCTTAGAAATCTCACAATGTCATGAAGTACTACTTGGCAGGATGTGAGAGGAGCATGCAAAAATATTTCATAACCCAGAAGATTTTCTGCTTGTGGAATGATAGTAATACTTTGTATTTACATACTGCAATTCAATCTTCTTTAGCAATATTAGTTTAACTTCCTGTCACTCCTGATAATATAATTTTTCTTAAGCCATAAATAAGGAAAGAAGCCCAAAGAGAGTAAATAATCTGCCTGTAACTATTTTGATGAACATAAGAGAGAATGAAAGTTAATCCACTGCCTCGGTCCCAGTCTTGTGCCTTACATACAGAACAGTGTCCCAGCCAAAGATAACACAGAATTCCCATTTTTCCAAGCTTTTTATCTGACACACAATATGTGTAAACTCTTAGAACCTGTAAATCTTAGTAACTGAAGCAGTGGTGTCAACTACACAGGTCATTGTCTGGTGATGGCAAATTAAAATAATACTTGTTATATGATAGTTGCATACTGCATTCTTTGTTATGTTGTTTTCAGTTAATTAATCATGAACACCATCTTCATCATCTTCTGTTTGCAAAGCTGGTTAGGTCCTCAACGTCAACATCTTTTCAATAAGTACTCTGTTCTTTGGCCTTAAGAAAAGCTGCAGCATTGGCAAAAAAGGACAGGAAGATAACTGTCTTCTGACCTGTCTGGACAAACAGGTCTGTCACTGTGTTAGGAGAATACATCCAAGGTTATGTCACGTGAAGAAGATCATACACTTTGAAAATAATCTTAGTTGCTCAGCTCAGCCTTAATAAAAGAAGTTTATTCCCCTTTTCCACTGTCTTTTTGCTTAAGTCACTGCGGGTGAACCTTGTCTTTTTGGAGGCAGCTTTCTGCCAGAGCTGTCTGAGTAAGTATCCCCTTCTCTGATTTTTCGGTCTGTGTCACAGGCACATTCTTGACATAGTGTCGGATGGCAAATAATAGAACAAGTTTCTTTGAATATGTTCCCTAAATCAAGAACATAAACTTATTTTAATGAGACTTAATTTTAATTCTGAAGTATTATTACCAGATCCATCTTTGACCCTGTACTATCTAAGTCTGTAGAGAATTCAGATATCAAAATTACAGTTTGCTCAACCACTTGTTAGCTTTATTGCTGCAGTGGAAATTTATTTTGTCATGCACAACAGCTTACTTTGACAGCTGTTCATAGAACTGTAGGCAGAATTTTCTTCATAAACTCATAAAAGTGACAATATTACAGCAAAACTTAGATACTACAAAGACTTATGTATTGCAGGACTAAATTTTACATTATTTCTGGCCTGGACTTTGGAGAAGTCCTTGAACAAGCACCACCAGATGCCTCTGCTACTTTTACTATCCACCTACTGTGAGAACATGTTGCCCAGAGAAGCTGTGTCTGCCCTATCCCTGGAAGTGTTCAAGGACAGGTTGGACAGGGCTTTGAGCAACCTGGTTTAGTGGGAGGTGTCCCTGCCTATGGCAGAAGGGTTGGAAATAGATGATCTTTTAGGTCCCTTCTAACCCAAACCATTCTATAATTCTATTATTCAGTCTCCAATTCTACACTTCCAAGTTCATCTTCAGCTTCCTTTAGAACCCTAAACCTCAGCTCTGTCTGCAGTGACATCTGCAACATACATTTGCAGGAGTCATTGGAGAGGACAGGGAATTTAGTGTAAAACCTATAAATGTCTGTTGCATGTGCCAACCCCTAATGAGGTTCACTGATTGTTCTCTAGTAACAGATTTGATTGTTAGTCTGTAGCTGTCTGTTAAAGACCATTTTTTATCAAATTAAGACCATAGTGGTGACTTCTGCCATTGGCACCTACAGTAATAAAGAGTGCCATATATGTATGAAATTCAGCAGATTCAACTGTTACTGTGAACAGCATCTAGCAAGAGCTACATAAGGAAATTAGTGGAAATTTTTAGATCAGTTGCTTTCATCTTCAGCTTAAAAATAGGTATATTTTTTCCAATGTTAATAAAAATGTCAAAAAAAAGGTTAACTAAGCACCAAATTAGAAAGTTAGAGTGGATTGAAGGAAGAAGAAAGACTTGAGAGAGAGCTGATATCAAAAGATTCACTAACATGAAAAAGATGACTGATCTGAGACAACCAATTCCAGTCTGCACTTATAGCTTTCTCTTAGTTTTCAATCCTTTGTAGTTTAGCTGAAGACAATGAGATCATAGTGAGTCTGCTAATAAAAGCTGCTACCATGAAATGGTCACAAACTTGATATAATTTCCCACAGTGGCCATGTAGTATCTCTTCATTCCATATGCATTCCTCTTTTTGCAAAATATGGCTATCCTAATTCAACGTGCTTCTCACAGCACACCCAGCTGGCTCCAGGGACACTTTCTAACTTATAGAGAATCAGAATACTGGTTCTATCCTACTGTGAAGAGAAAAATAACATGATGGCCGTATCTTTAGCAAAATTTTCCAAAGTTCTCACTGAAAATTTAAAATATTTCAAGTGTCTTCATTTAATGCAACATGATTTTGCATGGGAAGATAGGGAATTAGCTATGCAGATGGATTATTGCAAGAGAGATTATCTACAAGGGCAGAGGCTTTGTTACACCTAATTTATTTGCCACTGCTATCCCTAAACTTTAACAAATGAATATGGTAAGATAAATCCAGCACTAGAACATTGCCCAGCTAAAACAAGCTATTCTGATAACCCTAAAATATATAAAGTTCATCACTGAACTTTAGTTCTTCATTGCTTTGGAATGACCGACATAGGTTTCTCTAAATAGGTGATAAGGCCAACTTTGGGCTAGAAATATTTCAAATCCAAGGCACTGTTCAAGATTCAGGACCTAGTATCTTTCATGTTCCCAGACTCATTTGGGAGTTTCTCACAATCCTAAATTCTATTTCCTGAAGCCATCAGCTTCCATCCAAACATCAACAAAAAGAAAACAGGTGAAGAGAATACATTTGGCCTAGGCATCATTCAGTCAAATGAGCTGTGTATTAAAAAGAACCTAATGCCATCACAGGTAAAATTTCGTGTGACCTCAATTTCATCTGTAACACTCTGATATGTGTCAGTGTAGTCTGCAACCTTTTCCTAGTCCACCTATAACTTAACTCACAGATTATATTGAGCACATAAACTATTCTAAATTGAGCCAGAAAGTAGAAAAAGGTGAAAAGATGATGTTGCCCTACTTTGTTCAGACATCAAATGAAGAAAGTATTTCTGCTGAAACTCTGAAAGCATGAAATCATTTATGAAGTAAGAAAAGAAAATTACTGGTTACTGTTTGTCAGCTGCATACTACTGATGCACTGATTCCCTGCTTTTACAATGAGTGAAGGTCTTTTTTGCAGGCCTTCCAAGGGCTTACATAAAATGTCACAAATATACTTGCACCTGATACGTCACATGGAAAGTAAGAAAATGTCAGAAAGATGGTGTCCTGGTTTAGCAGTAGCAGTCATTTTTTCTACTGGTGCAGTGCTGTGTTTTGACTTTTGGCCTGGGAATAATACTGATAAAGCCGATGTTTTCAGTTGGGGGTCAGAATGTTTACCCTGACCAAGGACTTTGTGAGTCTCATGCTCTGCCAGGGAGGAGGAGGGGCCGGGAGGAAGCAGGGACAGGACGCCTGACCCAAACTAGCCAAAGAGGTATTCCATACCACAGCACGTCATGCCCGGGGATGGAACTGGGAGTGCCCGGAAGGGCTGGATCATGGCAGGGTGGGGGTGAGGTACCAGTTGGTGAGCGGTTGTATTCTCTATCTTGTTATTTCCTTTATCATTATTACTATTAGTGGTAGCAGTAGTGGTTTGTGTTATACCTTAGTTATTAAACTGTTCTTATCTCAACCCGTGGGAGCTGCATTCTTTTGATTCTCCTCCCCGTCCCTCCAGAAGCGGAGGGAAGAAAGGTGGGGGGGGGAAGTGGACTGCGTGGTTCTGATTTACGGCCTGGGCTTAAACCACGACAGTTCTTTTTGGCGCCCAACGTGGGGCACGAAGGGTTGAGATAACGACAGATCTGACCGAGGCACAATGCTGATTTATTGGCTCTCAAAGTTGTTCTTTTCGATATCACAGTTTCAGTATGCTGTAGCTTACTTAGAGCCGGTATTTGCTGTGTTAGTGTTTTTCAAGTGTGGGCCTTGGGCTAAGGTTCTTGTTTCATTGTATTTTATGGTAATGGCTTGTAATACGGGGGGGCTCCGGCAGCAGGGCGGGATGGACGTGGCCGTGGACTTGTACGTGGCCGTCCCGCTGCTCTTCACCGTCCTGGCCCTCGTCCTCGCGTCCGTCTTTGTGAGGCTGCGGGGAGCTGAGGGGGAGCGGCCCCGGGAGCCGGCGGCGGCCGAAGTGGCCCGGGAGAGCGGCTCCGGCGATCAAGCAGCGGCGGGAGCGGGGCCGGAGGCTGGGAAGGAGGCGGCTGCCGAGCAGCGGGAGGAGGCGGCGGAGGAGCCGAGCCCCACGGCCGAGCCCAGCCCCGCGGCAGCCGAGAGCATTCCCCAGCAGCCGTCTGCCGAGCCCCATGAGCCCGAGCCCCAGGAGGATGCAGGAGACCCCGCAGCATTTCCCAGCAAGGCAGAGGGGGAAAATCTGGACTTGGAAACAGAGAAGCTGGTGGTGAGAGAGCCTTCAAGCACAACAGCTACACCAGCCCCAGTGACAAGTACAGCAGCAGCATTTGAGAGTTTTGAAGGTTTTGAATGGCCTTTGGGTACCCTTGGGACCTGGTGCTGATTGTGATGGGGATCACCATGTTGGCACACACACAGAGTGTGTTCTACCCACGACCATTTTGTCTGATCCCGAGAGTTAAGCAGAGTCAGGTTTGGGTCTTGTCTGGGTTTAGACAATACAGGGAGACCGAGAGGTTTTCCCCAAGGCTGGACAGTCATGAGTGTCACGGTGTGTGGGGCAGTATGGGCGAGTATCTAATCCACTGGGCCCCTCCAGTGCTTTGGAAGCGTCGGAGATGGAAGGCAGCTGCATGGAGTCCCCGATGACAAGTTGCAGAGACTGCTGCAGGGGAGAGTGAATTATTTTGAGCCTGATGGGCCCATGACACTTCAGGGCATCAGGGCAGAGATGCAACATAGAGATGGACTCATGATCGAGAGGTGGACTTTGCAATGGGCCTCTCCTGCTCTGAAAGACTGTTACAAGAGATGGAGCCCACCATCATGGACCGAATGGACTCAGCAGCTTTATAGGGATTGGTCCGTGCACTAAGATAACACTGCACTGAGATGAGAGTGATGGTATATTGAAAATGTGGGATCTGAGCATGACGTGAATGGTATGGAATAAGGGGTGGATACTGTCCTGGTTTAGCAGTAGCAGTCATTTTTTCTACGGGTGCAGTGCTGTGTTTTGACTTTTGGCCTGGGAATAATACTGATAAAGCCGATGTTTTCAGTTGGGGGTCAGAATGTTTACCCTGACCAAGGACTTTGTGAGTCTCATGCTCTGCCAGGGAGGAGGAGGGGCCGGGAGGAAGCAGGGACAGGACGCCTGACCCAAACTAGCCAAAGAGGTATTCCATACCACAGCACGTCATGCCCGGGGATGGAACTGGGAGTGCCCGGAAGGGCTGGATCATGGCAGGGTGGGGGTGAGGTACCAGTTGGTGAGCGGTTGTATTCTCTATCTTGTTATTTCCTTTATCATTATTACTATTAGTGGTAGCAGTAGTGGTTTGTGTTATACCTTAGTTATTAAACTGTTCTTATCTCAACCTGTGGGAGCTGCATTCTTTTGATTCTCCTCCCCGTCCCTCCAGAAGCGGAGGGAAGAAAGGTGGGGGGGGGAAGTGGACTGCGTGGTTCTGATTTACGGCGTGGGCTTAAACCACGACAGATGGCAAACCTATATTTGACTTAGGAATATTTGGACCATAATAAACAATCCAGCCCCATTGGCCAAAAATGGCTTCATCCATTTGAGAATAAGTTTCCATCTATATTTGTGAAGGGTTTAACGAGTGAAATCATATCTTCCTGTGTGTTCAGACTACATTAACATGAAACTTCATACAAGTATAAGCCAAGTGATCACACATTTATAAAGATTAAGCATGCAGGTCAACTGGTCAGATACACAAAAGCATCAAATCAGCTTAGAATCCTTTCATGGAATCACAGAACAACTGAGGTTTGAAAGCACCTCTGGAGATCATCTTGTCCAACAGCCTAAGACCAGAGTCAGCCAGAGACCACACCCAGGTATCTCCAAGTATGGAGACTCAACAAGTTTTTGATGGGCAACCTGCTCCAGTGTTTGACCTCCCTCACAGGCAAAAGAGATTTTCTTACAATTAGAAAGTGTTTAGGTTTCATAGAATCATAGAATAGCCCAGGTTGGAAGGGACCTTGAAATATCATCCTGTCCAACCTTTCACGGGAAAGGGAGCTTAGATAAAAACATATCTCTCAACCTGGTGGCAATGGTCTTCCTAATGCAGCCAGGAGACTTTTGGCACTCTTTGCCATGACAACACATGTTGAGCTTGGTGTCCACCAGGACAGCCAGACTTCTGCAAAGCTGCTTTTTTCCAGCTAGTTGGTGCCCAGCCTGTATTAGTGCCTATGTTTGTTCCTACCCAAGTGCATGATTTTGCACTTCCGTTTTCTGAACTTCATGAGGTTCTTATTGGCCCATTTTTCTCATTTGTCCAGGTAAATGGCAGCACAACCCTCCCGTCTGCCAGACACTCGTTTCAGTTTTGAATTATCTGCAACTTGCTGAGGGTGGGCTCTGTCCCATCATCCAGGTCATTAATGGAGATGTTAAACATGATTAACTCCATTATTCACTTCTGGGGTACATTGCAGGTCTCCAGGTGGATTTCATGTTGCTGATCACAACTCTTTGATTCTGACAGTTCAACCAGCTTCTAGTCCATTTTATCATCCATTTACCTTCTGACCTTTATTGATTTGCCTATGATGATATTGTAGGAGATGGTGTCAAAAACTCTTTGAAGATTGCACTCCTGTGGCAAATATAAGTACAAATTCAGCTACAAAATCATAAAACTTGTGTTTGACTTAGCTGTACTGCATAATTTGCACTTAAACTTCCAGGAGGAAAGTACCAGAGAAATGCAAATAACGCACAAAGTTGCATCAGGTGTAATAAAACTTGCGCCTGTCTGGTGGAGTCAAACATTCAGTCAGGTATTCCCACCCAGATAGGAAAATCCCCTCTGACCTTTCACCTGACCACAGCAGCAGGTTCAGCTTGGATAGTATTGTCTGAACAGCAGGTATGGTTTAATGCTCTTATTTAGACTGCGATGATCAATCACAACACTCTCTGGCCCGTAATATTGCATGGCAATGATCACGACTTACGTATCACTTCTTACACTTCCTGATCCTTCCTTTTACAATCCCACCCTTGTACGTCCTTTTCTCTATCCCAGCCTCCTTCCAAATGTAAATACTTTCCTCCTTTCCACCCCCTGGTGCCAGTTTTGCCACATTCCTGGTACAAAATACTTCATATAGTGTAAGTAGTGTCTTGTTCCAGGTATTGCTGGCCTTGCAGAGATCTGCCCTGTGAAGGTCCCAAACACTCCCCTCCAATTGCCTGTGAAGTATGGCCATTTTTTCACGTAAAACCTTCAAACACCTGTGAAATGCGTCAATGGTCATGACATTCTAACTTTGGTCAACTTCCCATGGTATTATCTGTCATGGCCAGCAATGTTGCACTTCATAGCCAGTAGTTCTCCACATCCTCTTCAGCTACCTTAAACTCAGCTGAAGACCTTGTCAGAGGCCTCATCTGCTAGCAGCTATAACACATGCTAGGGAGAAATTTCCACTATTTTTAATATGAAATATGGCCTGAAGTCTGTAACAGAGAGCAATGTTCTGTCTGTTTCTCCTATAAATGAATGTCCAGTTTATATCCACCTCCCAAAACGTGTCCAGCTTCTTAATGTAATTCAACTAATTTCTACCTTCCCATGCTTAAGGCACTATTATGAAGAATAACCAAGAGGTACTTTCTACCCTGTTTCAAAAAGGTCAGCTCAAAAGTTTGAGAGAGTTCTGCTTTGCCCCATTCTCCTTTTAAAATCAAAATGGAATGACATGGGGCTATAAGGATTTCTCTGCTTCGGAGCTGTGGGGATGGGGTTTTTTTGGTGTAATTTAATGTGCTTGCATGCAATTGCAAAGGTCATAACTTACCCCATCCTTTTCTGCTCCTGTTTCTGTAGTTTTCCTTCTTATGTCGTCTCCATTTGTTTTTAATTACATATAAGCAATTTTCTCTGCCAGATTAAAACCATTAAAATATTTTTAATAAAAAGACATGATGAACAGGTTTTTATTTACCATTTATTACTGAACAAGAAGAACGGGAAGAAAATTGAAAGGCACATGATCACATATATCTCACTTTCTTAGAAAACTCAACTAAAAATGGCATAAATATTGCAATTGCAGCTGTCTTTTCCCCTTGTTTCTACATCACTATTTTTTAAATCAAGCGTCCTGTTATCCAAACTACTGCTGACACTAAAATACATGCTATCCACATTTTCTTGTAACCAGAACTGGGAGTGAATGAATCATTCTTATGACTCATCATAACTCTTTTTTTGCACACCGTGTTATCATGTAATGAAGGCTTCAACATAAACGTGGAGTTGTCTCCCTTTTCTGAGAGAATCTTTTTGCTAAAGATTAAAATTACTCTCTTTCAAATTATTTTAACTTACTTTCTTCCTTGGATTTAGCTTTACTGGCAGCGGAAACAACAGTAATTACAAACAGCAATGTAAAGGCTTATATTTCAATCTTTGCAGATAGCCCTAATCAAAAAAGCACAGTCACCATATATAGAGTGATCTAGTAAAGAAAGTCAATATTTTTTTTATATGATTCTAGCACCTAAATTAACTCCTGGATTGAGCATGCTTATGTATACCTGCACCAGAGCAGTATCTCTCAGCAGTTATCCAAGCAGAAGGAACTACTAAAAGCACTGCAATGCCTCCAGCCCAATAAATGAAACAGTCATACAGCATCCTTTCCTGATGAAAGACTATATGGTGCACCTGGGACCCTTACTAATAGTGAGATTTGTATTCTAGTCTCCTGCAGATATTCAGGAAACTAAAAGAGAAAATAAATCAACTTCAACCACCTGGATAACTATAGAAGATCTACTCAGATCAGGAATCCAGGTCCCAGATCTCGTATTTTCCCCATGGTTTCATCTGGAACATTTTCACATTCAGCTACTTACTCAGAAGTGTATTTAGTAGGAATTTCCCTCCAGAGGGGTTGCTCATGACAATGTATGAGATAACAGAAGACTGGTGAAGAGGATTAATCTGTGTCAAGTGTACAGTATAAGAAAATGAAAGTGCTTGAAAGGAAACCCAAGGAAATCATGACATGGTAGGACGTGGAAGAATGAGCTATTTGTTTTCCTCAGTGCACAGCTTACTAGGATCAGTCTCACAGAAAGATTGTCACAGGAAAAGGGTTTGCTTATGTAAGCAAACACTCAGAGGTATTCAATGACTGTTTGCAATACTTCTAAAAGGAGCCAGAACTGTCCAAGAGCAGTGGGTGGTAAGAGACCATGAAGCATGTGCTGGGAAGGAAGTGAATACAACATTTGCAGTAAGCTGTGTTGCAGGCAAGCCACAGTGATTTACAAAACATTATCTTCTGAACAGTGCAACTATGGAGAATGCTATTATGACCTTAAAACTTGAAAACAACAATCCTTTCTTTTTTTCTTGTTGTCAGTGTGCGGAGCTAACCTTCTAACAGTTAAAAGTGGTTTGAGAAAAAAAAATGTCGTTCAGTGTATGCTATCCCATGAGCACAGTCTTTCTGTGAGATGTCCAACTGAAGGCAAAAATCTTATTAAGTAATTTCATATAAATCAATCTAAAGAAACTGAGTTCTAAATAAATTTCATACAAATAAATCTAAGTAAACACAGCTGTAATATTTTAGAGAGTAATGTTCTTTCTGTGCCTTCTCAATGTGTGAGACAAGAGCATATCAGTGTCAGATTTTAACCTTGTCCTGCTAGAAGACAGCAGTTAAACCAAAGGTTTGGCAAAGTATCATAAACAACTTTGCCAGTCCCATTGTGCCCCCTCTACTGGTAGATCTGCCACACATCTGCTATGTGTCATAGGCAACTTTGTCCTTTTGATTGTTTCTTCCAGAAGCTTGTCTATGGTGTGAGTTCCCCTTGCCAGTTCTCCAAGCCAGAGGGCTCACACTGCTGTAGCTGGTGATGTGCTGGGTCTAAGCTCCCCAGTCTTGCAGAAAAGCAGAAGACATGAGATAGGGCTTTCAGCCACAGTAAAAGGACTATGTGGCTAAATCTTAATCAGTTCTGCCTCATAATTCATAATGGTATCTCCATTGTTTAATAACACCACACACTACAGCTCCCACTTGCTATTTGTGCTGCATGATGGATCTCTGAACTTTGTGAAACAGGTAAACATTTCTGTTATGCCAACCATAAATGTTACTCTGATGTAATTCATTGTATTCTCAGAATAAGATGCTCCAAATGATAATATGTTTGCTGATCTTAAATGTCACCAAAATGTTCATAGCATCTTGAATAAGCATTTATATACCATTTCCATTCATTGTAAAATAAGGTTTCTTCATAATGATTTTGAGGTTAAAACCTGATCCAGCTAACATAATTGTAGATGTTATTTTTTGATTTTACAGAGTAATAAGGTGGATTTTGGCTGTGGAATTGCCGAATATTTTTTTGGCAATCTTAGTATGTAGCATCCAGAAAAATAGTTCAAAATTCCTAGATACTGTTGATGTTAACTCAAAGATTCACAACACAGCTTAATACTTCTGTCCTATCCAGATAAAAAAACTCAGTCTGCTTGGAAAACCAGGATCTTCGTAACTGGAGAGAAGATGTCTCCCAGGAACAAGGTAGTGGTGGATAATAATCCATCTACCTCCTGCTTGAGAGACAGAATAGTTAATTGTGAATTAAGATTTTGTTTTCTCTGTAAGAAATAATATAACATCAAATTACATCATAACACTGACACAGTGCACGGAATGCATGTGAATTTCTAAAGACTGAATAGCTGAGTTCCTTTAATTTCCATGACTTTCAGAAATGGTCATAGTTACTTGACACTACAGCACAGTTGAAAGGAACCGTTCAAAGGGGTGATCTGAGTAAACATGTTAAGGGAAGAAAGTGCCCAAATCAGTTATCTGAAACTTGCCAATACCATTTCTGCGTATTTCTGTCTAGAATTCCAATACATGGGCAGAATTAGCCATAACAATAACACACCACCATCTCTCTTAGCTTACAGCCAAACAATCGTAAAATGTGGAGTTGGTCTCAGTACCATGGATCACCTTCCAATTAAGGAAATGAAAACATGAAGACTTCAGAGTAATTAAGATCGTGTCATTTTTAAACCCCCAATGCTTTCCAGCGACCTCTTGTTCTCTGGCACCCATCTTGCCTCAGCTGTTTCTCACGCTTGGTAATGTACTCAGAGGTTTCTTATACAAAAATCTAAGAACAATAACAAGTTTCTGTGATGAAATTACAGAGGCCAAAAATGTTTTTGTCTGTGACTAAGTACAAACATGAGAAAACTCCAGAGAGAGAACATAAGGTGATGCAGAAGTCATTGAAATCCTGAAGGCAGAGAATCTCTTTCCTATGACTTCATGAACTGTGCATCTCTGGGAGTAAGGTTTCCTATAAGCTTTTGCCTGCTGGATGCCTAAATGTCAGAAATTGTATGCAAATTACTGCCATAATTTGTAAGATTACCTACCTTGTCTGCAGCTCCCATGCACTGAAGGAGCAATGTGCTAGCAGAGTGGAGTAAGACTATCAGAATTTGATACTGAGCCAGTGCATTAGGGACAGGATGGTTGGTAGACACGCCTCTAATCCTGTGAAACCCACCAGCTGCCAAGAATACCGTGACCCGAATGTTATGTATTCCCAACTCCTTATCTGGTTTTCCATAGAGAGGATCATGTTGTGTGCTATACATTTGAATTGCAGCTTTCTCCACGTAGATATTCAGTTATAAATTTCATATTTCTGTCATATAGAAACAAGAAGAAAAATTAAATTAAACAAGAAAAGGATATATGATATCTGAAGGGTAAATGCTTGAGGCAACTGGGCTAGCTTGTTTCTTTGATTTATTAAATAAATCAGCTGCTATTCCTAACCTAAACACTAATTTTACTGTGCTTACTCTGTCTCATATTGAGGGGTTCACTGATTATTCTGAAATACCTCCTCTAAATCTCCCTAAAGGTTTAGGAAGGCTACAGGCAAGTAAATCAATGACAAAATGCCAAAGTCTATCACAATGGGTGCTGTCTAATTAATTTGATACAGATCAGCTCAGATCATGCAGTTGGAAAGTTGACATTGATTTAATTAATTGCAGTACATTGTATTTTTTTAACAGGAGATGTTCTTTCCATGTTTTACATATACATTTTATGGCATACCCAAAGCAAAAGTGTACAATTGGAACATAAGAATACAGCAAAATTGACTCACTGAATAAAGAAACCTGCTTCCTGTTTAGTTTGATTCAAGAAAGAGAGGTAGAGCTGATCTCACTGAGAGCTAACAGAACCAGACAGTAGCAGTGCTGAATTGATTCATTTTTGCTTCCAACTTGAAGCACATGGAACTAAGCAGAGTATGAGAGCTCTGAATCTAAACCCACAAAAATCATGAGGGGGAAAAAAATCACTCGTTATATCAAAATCTAGGCAGAGAAGTAGTAGCATTAATTGTGATGCCCAGCTGGACTTGAAACACCTGTGTTCTTCTCTTATTTTAACACTGTTCTGTTGATACTCAGGTCTGCATCCAGAGTGTCTGTTGCCAACTTAGCTCGTTGCCTTAGCACTGGAAGAAGTCAGTGAGAGAAGAAATAAACATAAAAGTGCAAACACATCTCAGCTGTGAAAGCAAAAACTCATCTTAGCCAAGGAAGAGCCCTGTGACCCTGGATGTTCTTGCTCAGGATGCATCCACCATTTCTGTGCGGTGAGTAGGTACTAATATAGAATCATAGAATCATTTAGGTAGGAAAGGACCTTTAAAACCATTGAGTCCAACCACAAACCTTATACTGCCAAGTCCACCACTAAACCATGTCCCTAAGTACTACATCTGCATGTCCTTTGAATGCCTCCAGGTATTTAAATACCTATAGCTTCCTTTTCTCCAGGTTAAACAACTCAAGTTCCCTCAGTCACTCCTCATAGGATTTGTCCCATAGAGCCTTCACCAGCTTCATTGCCCTTCTCTGAACCCGCTCCAGCACCTCAATGTCATTCTTGCAGTAAGGGGCCCAAAACTGAACACAGTATTCAAGGTGCAGCCTTGCCAGTGCCAAGTACAAGGGGACGATCACTTCCCTAGCCCTTCTGATCATGCTATTGCTGATGCAAACCAGGATGCCATGGGCCTTCTTGGCCACCTGGGCACAAGCTGGCTCGTGTTCAGCTGATTGTTGAGCAACACCCCCAGGTCCTTTTACCAACAGGCAGCTTTCCAAGCTGCTCTTCTCCAAGCCTGTAGCATTGCATATGGGAGTTACTCAGATAAATTTACTTCTAGAGCATTACCTGAGGCACTTCAGGGCTCATGAGCTGCCTACAGCTGAGCAGGGAAGGCTGCAGGAGATCCAGGATGTGCCTTTCCTCTCTACTCATCGAGTTCCTTTCTGCTCTCCCCCAGGACTAATAGAAGAGAAAGCAAAAGCAAATTCAGAGCTTGCACATGTTCATTTCTTTTTAGGCTGTGCCCTCTTGCTAGAGGCAATCCAAAGCCAGGCTCCTGCCTACAGCTGCCACCATGATCTGCTGGAGTTTGAGATGGTGCATTCTTCATATACCTGCAAGCCTGCCTTTAACCTTCAGTGTTACAGTCAGCTGCTGTGTGCTCTGGAAATATATATGGCATGACAACCTCTTCCTTTCCTCCTGGAATTGCTTTGGAGTTCAAAGTACCTAACAACACTGCAGCCAGCATAGCACTCAGTGACACTCATATATGGCGCTGAGACAGACTGACTGTCACCCGCAGTGCAAGAGTGCAAGCAGACCATGATTTATGCCCCCAGAGTACATGCAAATGGTCTGACATATACCTGCATGGGCAGAAATCAACTAATCCACAACTATCCACAAGTATAATCCACAAGGGAAAATTGCCTCTCTGCAACAAAATCCACACGCTGGTAGCAATAAAATTAATGGATTCAAATTGTAGTTCAAACAAGCTACTGTGGCTGGTTCAAACTAACAATTTCTGTTGAAAATGAGATTCTCCCCCAAATATTCACTGGTTCGAGTCCTATAGTCTCTGGTACAGTGAGAATTTGGGAGATATTTTGCTGTGGGTTCCCCTCTTTGTTTGAGAATGCAAGTGAGCTAGCCTCAGGCTCAGATTTTTTCAACACCTGCAAAATGTTATTTCCTTTTTCTGTTCCACGATAAAATAAAAATCAGGAATTGTTATTCCCAGTGTCCTTGGGGCTCACTCACTCACAATTAGGGAGAATGAAAAGACATAAGAAGCAGACTTAAGAGTATTTGGTCTTTTCTACCAGCACTATCCTGAAATGAAATAATTCAGAAATCATTGCATGGCTTAAAGAACCTTTCTCCCATCTGTTTTCCTGAATATTTTGGGGTTTATTATAATTTGCTTGATTTCCTTTTGTAAGGTTTTGTAATTTTAAAGTATAGGAAGTATCTAAAGCAACATGTAGAGCAGAAGAAAAAGAAATTCGTAGAAAATCTAGCACACACCACTCTCAAAAACCAACCAGACAATTGCTTTTCTACTGGGGAAAAAAAACCAGCCACACAAAGAAACAAAAAAATTAAGACTAATATTTTTCAGTCACCTTCCTTTTTTTAGCTGCATACACACACATGCACATACAGAATGTAAACCTGTATCTATTGGAAATATCTATCGGGGCGTATCAGATATTTTAAGTCAACATTATCATGGTTCATCACTACTGAAATGGGAAACAAATTAAACATGAGAAATGCATAAAATCATGAACTTGATTCTGATCTCAAACGTACAGCTTCAAACACAGTCTTTTTAAATTGATAGTCATTTACTCCAGATTTATACCATTTTAGTGGATCTTTAAGGACTGATGACTACTGCAGCTAATTACTTAGATTGAAACTATCAAAATGCACTAAATTCAGCAGCATGAAGTAGTCCAGTCTTGGGTTGGCAAGAGATTGGGCTCTAGAGTGGAGTTAATGTAAACAAAGACCATTCAGACCTTAATTCTTTTGCTGTTTAACTTTCTCCTTCTTCTCAATGAAGGGAAGCCATTTTAAGCAAATGAGGAGGAACAAGTGCCTGAATGAATTTTTGGGAGCCATAACAGATACATGCAACAAAATGGAGTTTTGTCCGAAGAATTACTTTGTTGTCAGATTGGAAATGCATTTATTGCCTCTATAAAAAGACTCAGGGTTGTTTTCACAGTCACACAGTATCACAGTATGTTAGAGATTGGAAGGGACCTTCATCTTCACCAGATCATCTAGTCCAATCCCCCTGCCGGAGCAGGAACACCTAAATAAGGTTACCCAGGAATGTGTCCAGGCAGGTTTTGAATGTCTCCAGAGAAGGAGACTCCACAACCTCCCTGGGCAGCCTGTTCCAGTGTTCTGTCACCCTCACTGAGAAGAAGTTTCTTCTCAAGTTTAAGTGGAACCTCTTGTGTTCCAGTTTATACCCATTACCCCTTGTCTTATCATTGTTTGCCACTGAGAAGAGCCTGGCTCCATCCTCATGACACTCCCCCTTTATATATTTATATACACTAATAAGGTCCCCCCGCAGTCTCCTCTTCTCCAAACTATAGAGACCCAGCTCCCTCAGCCTTTCCTCATAAGGGAGATGCTCCACTCCCTTCATCATCCTAGTCGCCCTGCGCTGGACTCTCTCCAGCAGTTCCCTGTCCTTCTTGAACTGAGAGGCCCAGAACTGGACACAATATTCCAGATGCGGTCTCACCAGGGCAGAGTAGAGGGGAAGGAGGACCTCTCTCGACCTACTGACCACCCCCCTTCTAATACACCCTAGGATGCCATTGGCCTTCTTGGCCACAAGGGCACAGTGTTGGCTCATGGTCATCCTGCCATCCACTAGGACCCCCAGGTCCCTCTCCCCTACACTGCTCTCTAACAGGTCGTTCCCCAACCTATACTGGAACCTGGGGTTGTTCCTGCCCAGATGCAGGACTCTACACTTTCCCTTGTTATATTTCATGAAGTTATTCCCTGTCCAACTCTCCAGCCTGTCCAGGTCTCGCTGGATGGCAGCACAGCCTTCTGGCGTGTCAGCCACTCCTCCCAGCTTAGTGTCATCAGCAAACTTGCTGACAGTACACTCAATTCCCTCATCTAAATCGTTGATGAATATATTAAATAATACTGGTCCCAGTACTGACCCTTGAGGCACTCCACTAGATACAGGCCTCCAACTAGACTCCGCCCCATAGACTACAACTCTCTGGCTTCTGTCCTTCAGCCAGTTCACAGTCCACCTCACTACCTGACCATCCAGACCACACTTCCTCAATTTAGCTATGAGGATGCTGTGGGCGACTGTGTCAAACGCTTTGCTGAAGTCAAGGTTTAAGTTTTAAGTTTTAAGTTTTAAGTTTAAGTTTTTTAAGTTTAAGTTTTAAGTTTAAGTTTTTTAAGTTTAAGTTTTAAGCCAATATGTAACAATTGATACATTCCAAAACCTTAGACTGCCAGAACAATGGACAGATTTCACAGCAGTTAAATTTCAAAAGCTGTAAAAACAATATGTTTAAGAAATATATCTAAATCTACCTATCAGCTTTGAGATAAGAAAGGAATAACTGAACAGGTGCAGTCCCTGCTGCCTACATGTACAACATTTCAGAAGGTATTTTCATCAGATGTGATGTTTTGGAAGAAAAGGAGCTGATAAGACAAAATGGATGAGACTTATTTCCTTGTTTTAATGGTGCAAAGACTTCAGACAGCAAAATAGCTTCGCAAGCCAAACTCGAAATCTCTGGTGCTTTGCAGGCATGTAAAATAAAGTAGACAACAACTCCTGTCCCTGCATGAGGTGCAATAGAAGCAGACAAATAACCATGGAGCATGGACTGCTTCCTTCCCTGTCTCTGGGTAGAGGATCCTGTTCAAGATTTCTCTTTTGGGTCGTTATCCAGCTGGTAGATAGGGCCTAAGAAACATCAGTGACAAGATCCAATGCTTTTATGAGCTAGGAGGCCATTAGGGGTTTCTACTGAAAACATTTTGCAGAGTCTGCAAAGCCAGGCTTGTACCTCTGAGATTGGTGTGAGCTCAGTTACTGACTTCAGTGGGAGGCCAGGCTTCTAGAGGAACTGGGAAACAGCCCTGATCCTCCAAAACTGCAAGGATTTGGCAGTGTTTAATTTCTGATACAGAAGGAAAATGGGATTTCCAAAAAATTAACTGAAAAGGTCTGTTTCCCTAAAAACAGAATTTCAAGGTACCCAGTTGGGTTTAGGCCTTTATTCTCTGCAATTTGAAGGTTTGCTCCCCTAGTTCAAGCAAGCAACCTGACTTTAGGAAAGCCTGAAATTCTGGTATGGGTAAAATGTTTATTTCTTTCTAACTTATTTTCAGCAAGAAACATTCCCAAATAAAAGCAGTATGTTAGCTGAATTATTTTTCAAAAATATTTCACACTTAATGAAAGATTTTGTCAATGTAAATAAAGAGGTGTTTGAACATTTTTTCCTATCTCTAGTCTTCTAGTGAAATGTTATTTTTTTTACTACACAGAATGTCATATCCAAAGACCAACTGAACTTTCATACAGTCTCTGTGTATAACAGAAAACATAAAATACGAAAGTCGTAATCAGATTATTTTTTTCCTCCTGCATTCCCTAAACAAAATAATTTGTCTCATTGTTCATTTTTTTCTGTGAATCCAAAGGCTTGTGTGAGGAATTTAAGAAATCATAGGAAACTATTATAGGACAAGCCAAGTTTAGGAAGGTGTGAGGTCTGAAAATTTCCAAGTAATCAGTTCTTTACAAGAAGAGGGTAATGTTTTTCCTGATAAAAGAGTTGGACATGATTGCATTGTGTTTTGAAAAAAAAACTAAACCCAAAACAAAAGAACAAACCAACAAGCTCTTTTTTATTCAAATACAGCGCAGCATGCAGGATCACCAAACGTATTGATTAGGAATGCCTAATAATTGATATATTCAAAGTCATCTGAATCACTTGTAAACAGAAAGGCTACATTTGTATTGATATTTATGATTAATATTAACAATTACAGCCAATGACAAGCTGTTGCTAACTCTGAATAATGGGAAGAAAGAGCATTGTCATCTTCTCTGGTCTCTTCTTTCTTTGGTAAAGGTGGATGTGCATGTTACAAGAGCTAAATGACGCTCCTCAGACTGTGCAGAGGGGACTTATCAGCAAGGTAGAAGCATGAGAACTGCCCTAACCCAGGAGCACTGCCCTGCTGTGGGGATTCATACCCAGGGTGCTCAGAGGGCTTGTTAATCACAAGGCAGACAAAGAACAAAGGAGCCCTGAGCCATGACTATCAGGTATTTGCCGGTTAAGGAGCACTTGTAGCCTCCCACTAACACCACGGACCAAAAGAACATCACACAGTCTGCCTCTTTCACCTCAGCTGTGGCTGCTTTTTCCCTTGAAAAGTTCTCTGGAAAAGGCAGTTCCACTGCCTTTGCTGGCACAGCTTAACCTAGAGAAGTGGGACTGAAATGTATCTTTTAATATGGAATCTGAGACTGCCTTTGGTAATTCTGAATCCTCCTACATTGTGAGAAAGTTTGAAGAGCAGCTCTGATAACTATGACATTGAATTTCTAAGAAACCTATAACAGAATTAAGGGAAATAAATATGAATTATGGTATCTAAAGAAAAAGAACAAGAAAAAATATCTGGAGGGCTTTTTTAGAGCATTTGGATAGAGGCAATCTGAGAAGAGGATGATAAAAGAAGCAGCCAAATTTGTAACTAGGGACAGAGGTTAAAAGTTTCCTTTTGAAATACTTTTAAATTTCAGCTACAGCTTATAAGAGGTTTAAGGATTGGAGTGAATTCACTGAGCTCCAGCTGACTTAATTAGAGCTGCTCATGTGAGGAAAGTGAGCAGGATTTGGCCATAAAACAGAAAGGCCTTTGGCCTTGTTTTCATTGCCAAATATTTTCTAATTGATACTGCATGTAAACTCTGCCCTCTGCTAATACACTAAATAATCAATGTTATCCAAGCCCATGGCTCATTTTCTGCCTAAGATGTGATTTGTTTGTATCACTGCCACAGGGATGATGAGGGAGCGGGAAGGGGTTGTGCCATTGGACTGCTCCTTCCTCAGGCCGTGCTGTGTTTGTGTTATTCCACGTTCATTAATGGAGAGGTCGTAGCCCTTTTAGCTATAGTCCCCTGGTAAATCCCCACCCAGATGTAATCCCCTGCACCTTGAAGAAGATGGGATTCTTCTGTTTTTTCCAGACACTGCATTATGTCCCTGCAACTGCCAGCCAGCTTTAAAGACAGGCTGAATAACCAAACCCTTACAAATTACATGTGACCTTTGGAAAGCTACCTAATTAGGGAGAATGTAGTCCAAGGCTTGGAAGCCCACAATATCCTGAAGAGAAATGGGGAATACTTTGGGCATCCTAGCTGATTTTGGTAAATTGTTGTATAAACTCCAAGACAGGGTTGTGATTTAGCGGGTATTTTGCTCAACTTTTTTGATTAATACTGTTGTATTAATGTTGCAGCATTAAAAGCTTACTAAGAAAACATGTTTAGCTTTACTGCATAATAAAGGAGAATTTTTAGCATACAAAACTCATGACATAACATTAGTCTCTAAGACAATTTCTGTTTCCCAACATTGCCTGTTCTCTGATGGTATTCCTACATGTTATGAGACCAGATGTATGAAAAAATATACCTTAATACTACACTCACATTTCAGAAGCTGTCCATACCATCTTTCAGTTGCACAAGTGGTGGTGGTAGTCCTTAAAGCTGACTCAATTTTGATCTTTTTGTGTATAGTAAATAGCAAAACTACTGAACAAACTTACTGTAGCCGGTACTGATGATATCTAATGACTCATGAAAACAGAAGACTTTTCTTTTAAGATTTCCCTCACTTGTCTTTCACTATTATTGACTAATTTCATAATATTTACATTGGTTTCACAGGTGGATTCCAAATCTAAGGAATTATAATATCAGAGTGAGTTACTTTCAAATCTAACACAATCTCGTATCAAAAAAGAAGTGGTAGTGCTTTTCAAACATCTTTGAATTAATTTATTTTTTAAGCAAGTCAGATCTTAAAACACTCCAAATCACAGAATCACAGAATGGTTGAGGTTGGAAGAGACCTCTGGAGATCTCTGGATCTCCAGGAAGAGACCTCTGGGGAGTCCTACCCCCCTGCTAAAGCACGTTCACCTAGGGAAGGTTGCACAGGATCGTGTCCAGAAGAATTTTTTATATCTCCAGAGACGTCATCATGCAGTGTCAGAGGAAAATGCCCAGATACCAACCAATGCATTTTTCCTATAATAAGTCATCCTTGCAGCCAAAAATATACAGCTTATTTCTTCTCTTTTTGTGACTTTCAACCATTACAGCTTCATTATACTTTTTAATTTCTACATTCAAAATGTTATTCACCCCCACTTTGTGTTGCTCTTTGATAAGTAAAACAGACTGAACTATTTGAGCTCCACACAATAACATCAGCTCTTTTTTTTTTTTTTTTTTTTTTAATCATTCTTCCATGAACACTGCAGTGAGAAACAGCTTGTTTCTCACTGAAGACCACACACTTCAGAAACAGGACAGACGGGGTGGGATTTCTCTCGCTAAAATTACAACCTAGACAGCTCCCTGCAAGGTAGTCACACTAAGTTCTCGTTATAGTCAGCGGGGAGAAAGAGTCTCTTTTCATGTGTGATTCACTTGATACTTTGTACATTTGAGATGATATAAATAATACCCCGTTTGTAGATAGCCACCTCATTTCAACAAATTCCTGTATTCCAGAAGTGGTAGCATTAGTAATAGCTTTATATGCAAATTTCTTTATCCTACTCAATTTCTTCAATTCATATACTCAGCACTTGCATTTGCCTATTTGTCTAGAGTGTTCCCAGAAGACTTCACATTCTGCTGTTTATCTTCCATAAACCAAAATCAGGATGCAATTCCCCATCCATGTATATATGCTACACCTCTCACTGTAGCATATGCATATTTATTATATATATCTATGGATAAAATGTATATAAATATACATATGTCTATAAATATATAAGATTTTTATATATAGGTGTATTTATATGGTTTGGAATATGTAATGTATTTGACATATTTTGCTTGTCTCAGAGGACTGAGTCAAGTAGTACCGTTCCAGTGATTTTTAATTCACTGTTACTACTCCCCAGGCTTTTGTGTTATCTGTGCAATCTCTCATAATTTCGGGGTTTGTTGCAAGTCACTTATAAAATCAGTTAACAGCTAGAACTGGGGACATATTCCTGGTAGAAACTAAACAGGGATACCACGTCTACTGTTAAACTGGAATCTGATAGATCTCAAAACCTGATGCTTTACAATATGTTACATGTATGTTATTCCTCGATTGTTAATGGTAAATCCGCTATTCAAATAGTTGAATTTAAAGATACTCCTGCAACAGTACTGCTAGCAGCAGCAAATCCAAAAAAGAAAAAAGAGACAGAACAGAAATATTAAATGAGGTGTGCTCTTTTCCACAAATAGCATCAGGGTAGTTCTATGATTTCATAAATTATGGAATTATGGGCTTTGGCCATAAAAACTGCAAAGAGTGCAATATAAGTCTATTTACTTCAGGGAACCAGTGCCAGACATGACTACTTGCCACTGTGAAAAGGGATTATATCTTTTCACATATTTGTACATGTTTTACAAGTACATGTAGTGATCAGACAAGGGGGAATGGCTTTAAACTAACACAGGGTAGATTTAGACTGGATGTTAGGAAGAAGTTCTTTCCTGTGAGGCTGGTGAGACATTAGAACAGGTTGCCCAGAGAAGCTGCCCCATTCCTGGCCGTGTTCAAGGCCAGGTTGGATGGGGCTTTGAGCAACCTGATTTAGTGGAAGGTGTCCCTACCCATGGCAGCGGGTTAGAACTAGATAATCTTAAGGTTTCCTTCCACCCCAAACCATTCTATGACACTATATAATGCATACATATGCATAAGCAGACAAATACACATATGTTTTGCATGTGTGAATATGTGGATTGAATTTAAAATCTTTTAACACACTTGCTGTCAGACTTTAGCTAAGGGTGCAAAACCCCTCATGAGTTAAGTCTGATACAGAAGACACTGATTTCCTCACCCTGTTTGTGGAGTCTCTCTATTTTATATGGTTTGTACTGATACGCTTTATTAATAATAGTATATATCCTGTAGATTACATCCTCCAAATAAGGATATATCCAACATGTTCATAGGTCTTCTGATTTCTTATGTGGGTAATCTAACAGCATTGGTGCATGAGACAGCCATACACAATATGCTGCCACGAAGAGAAGGTGTTCAGCCAATGTTTATTGTTAGTTTCAGTATGCTTTTATTATGGCAAGAAGAGTATTTTTTAATTGAAATTAGTTGCTAAAATATGAACAATTCCTCCAGAATCTAAACCAAGAGATGATTTAGAATAATCTAGTTAGTATTTCTTTCCTTAGAAACACCAACTAACACAAACTGATAGAGCTTTTCAGCAAGAGAAAATTCTGAAAAATTTCCATTAGTAATATTTGAGTTGGGTTTTTTTTAAATTATGATATGCTCTGTTACCATATTTTCTCAATAAAAGATTGCATTTTTTCCTGATTATTTCCTTACTTATAACAGCTAAGAAATATATTTCAAGCCCTGCCATTTTAATGTTCATTTCTGTGTGTGCATTTTACATACAATACACATAAAACTATGACAGTATGTCTGTGGTGAGTCAGATTAAAGGTGTCGAATAGCAAATCCTTAGGAGAGGAATTCCTTCTGAAATGCAGGAATTTATTGCCCAGTAACTACCAAATATTTAATAAGCACAGATGACTTTTCTTCCACAACATAATTTCTGGTTTTGAAAATATGCAAACTTTCAGCTTCTACAGCATCTTATAATGAAACATTTCAAGTAGAGCTGTGCATTTTCTGTTGCCTCATTTCATGCTCCCAACACTTTTTTTATTTGAAACAATTAATAATTGCCTATTTTACCTTCTCAGCATCTCTCATAACCAGCCATATTCATTTCCTAGGCTGAAAACTCTATTTATTGTTTCTTACACAAAATCTGGTTTTTATCTTTTAATTTCAGTTCTTAAACACTTTTGACAGTCCAATTTTTCATCTTGGTTTAGTCTGGGAAAAATATTTGAAATAAAAAAAAAAAATTGTTTGGGGACGGGAAAATCATTTTTCTGTCCAGCTCTAACTTTCATTTCCATTCTACTATCAAGAACAAAGCATACAAAATCCACAAACATATATAATACATCTGGAAGCAGGTACTTCGACATAGAAAAATACTTAGACAATGAAATAAATTTACTCTCCCTGACTTCCTCAGGTGATTTGTTGTCACACAGTCTTCTTCTATTTTATTTTCATTAAATGTATTCACCAATAAAAATTATTACCATCTGTTCGAGTTGTGCTCCAATTTGTAGTGCTATAAATTAGAAGTAGCTTTGCAGAAATCAATATGATGTTTGCTTTAGATTATAAACTTGGCTATATTCTACTGATTTCATTCGTGCCTGCTGGAACTTTATAAACAGTAAAGTGTATAGAAAAAATTGGGATAACCTCAGAAGGCAAGCCATTATCATGAGTCACAGGGTTTCCAAAGGGTATTAACATTTATGAACACCCAAAATAAAAGGTGCAATTTTAGAAAATTTTTATCACACATCCAGAAGATGAGCTCATTTTCAAATGTTTTCTGTGTACTTATTAAAGAAAACCAATGATTTTTGAAAATCAAATGGTCTCATGCATTGATTCTGCAAGCTTATTATTCTGGAGATATCAAAGCCTCTAATGCTAGTAACCAAGATTCTAGATGTGTTACGTGCCATCTGCATGAAAAGTTAAAGTTTTTGTATTTCTTTACTTAAGGATGAAGTAAAATAAAAATCAGACAAAGCCAATTGATTGAAAGAGAATACCCATAGGAAAATAGACTGTGAATAAAAGGGAACATATATGCTTTCCCTGATACCTTTAAACCAAGGATATGTGCTTCTCTGGCATCTCTTTCACCAACAGTAGGTAAAAGATCAGTGTAGCAATGACTGTTTAGTAAGTAATTATGGTTGCTATATAAGACATTAAACAGGAAGAGACACGGGCTCCTTCTGCCTTACCTTTATTTTTCAACTTTGAGGGCTTACCTACGTGATAAACTATCATGGATGTCTTTGTAGAATATGATGGATTGAAATGCACCTAAAATATGGAGCTGCAGACTGAATGACAAAAGCAAGAAAATTACATTTTAGTGAGATGTACAATAAAACTGGGGAAGAAACAAAAAATTTGTGCATGCAAGTAACAATGGGTAAACCAAAGAAATTATTAGTCAGCTACTATTTTTCAGTTACACTTAATTCATCCACACTTATTTTGAAATATCTATCTTTGCTGTTGATTTAGGACTAGAAGACAGTTACCATTAATTTATAAGACCTACAAAATCTAGCAATAAAATATATGATCAAAGATGTTAGTGGTGGAAGCAACTTTTCAGCCTTGCTAGATTTTGTGTGACAAAAAGTATTCACGACAAAGACCAGCTCTGTAATTGCTGTTAAGACTAGCCAGAAAAAAAGATTGTGCCTGATGCTTTTATATACTGGCTTCCTCTACAAGGTAAAAAATGCAATTTCCAGTAGTCCTATTAATCATCTGTCAAAAATTTTGCTATTACTCTATATGAAAAAGGTAGCATATGTTGCAGAAAAAAAAATATATTAAAAGATAACTGAGTAAGCAGTTTAATGCAGCGACTGTGACAGTGATTTAACTGAGTCAACTGCCCAATAAGTTAATTAAGTTTCTACTGTGAAGCTCCGGAGAGAGCAGAAGAAATAGTTTCCCAAAATACTGGGGGGAAGTGTGTACTGTTAGAATGAGTATGCAAGGAGGGATTTCATTCTGTCTAGTATTTCAAACACAACTCCAATCTTCCAGTTACCCTTAGCTATAACACTTGCTCTTTCTCAGTTGGAAGGGACTCATTCTTTCCATTTAACAAGCCTTTAATTTGAGAGTCGCATCTGATAGATTTCTTCCAGTTGCCTCAATTCCTGAAAGCTTCTTTCTGATCTTGACAAATGAATTAGTTTCATATTTATTTGTAATGATATATTCCTGAGTATGGAAGGATTACAAGAGAAAGTACAATGGTATGTGTTTGACAATATAGCAAGCTAAGGAGAGAGGCTGGCATCATGGAGTTGAAGTGGGGGAAAAATAGGAGACACTATCTTGTGGGTAAGTGGCAGATAGATCAGTTAAGATAGGACAGGACTGCAAAATACTATGACCACAAAGACAAAATCTTATGCTTGCTTCAGTAGACAGGAGGCATGAAACAGACTGAGAAAATTACCTTTGCTCTAGTCTCCTGGTTGACATAAGGAGGAAAAAAAGTTCCTTCTAATATTGTCTTGTTTGAAGAACCTCCATCTTTGATGTCCAGTGATTTTTCACATCTGCCAGACAACAAAAAATACAGTTAGGTTCCTGATGTGCAAAATAGCAGGTTTTGTGGTGATCAGTGCTCCTTTGACTCTTGTCTTCACCTCTATCCACCGACGTCTGTCTTAAACTAAGGCTACAAGCCCTTTTTGCATTTTATGTGTGCTCCACCAGGGAAAAACAACAGTCTAGTTCACAAACAAGGTTCTTTGGTACTACAGTTCAGCACATAATAAAATTAACATCCTTTATCACATTAAAATTGTGATGACCTGTTGGAATGAGATGTGTATCCATCTCTCAAGACATAATATAGAATCAGAGAATCACAGAATGGTTTGGGTTGGAAGGAACCTTAAAGATTATCTAGTTCCAACCCCTCTGCCATGGGCATCTTCCACTAGACCAGGGTGCTCAAAGCCCCATTCAACCTGGCCTTGAGCACTTCCAGGGATGGGGCAGTCACAGCTTCTCTGGGCAACCTGTGCCAGTGCCTCACAAGCCCCACAGGAAAGAGCTCCATCCTAATATCTAATCTAAATCTACA
Source organism: Psittacula echo (assembly GCF_963264785.1). Taxonomy (NCBI): domain Eukaryota; kingdom Metazoa; phylum Chordata; class Aves; order Psittaciformes; family Psittacidae; genus Psittacula; species Psittacula echo. Next base: position 88,014,559 of record NC_137738.1, on the reverse strand, counting down.
CTCTTTCAGTTTAAAGCCATTCCCCCTTGTTTTATCACTATTTGGTCTTATAACAAGTCCTGCATAAGTTCAAAGATCCATTTGGAAAATATGCAACATCACTATAAACATGCCAATATGGATATCAATTAGAAATACTAGAGATCCCAGGAAAGTTACTGCTACTGGAAACATACCTTAGACTTAATTTTGTTTTGGTTTGGTTTGGTTTGGGGTGTTTTGGTTTGGTTTGGTTTGGGGTTTTTCAGAATTCAGTGATACTCTATAAATTCAGAATATAATTACTTTAATATTTAAAGGCCAAATGAAATGGATGCCATCGGAGCTATTAAAGGGATGTGAGGAGGGAAAACTCAGATCCCTGCTGTGTGTCAGAGAAATCTCTGATGAAAATCTTGCCTATTTACACTCAGGAAAAAGTCTTTTCAAAAGTCAGATGTAGAAGCCTTACCCCAGCCTGGAAAACTCAGTTTCTCCTTTCATGTGATGTTGTTCCTGTGATGTCTCCACCAGATGTTTTTCTTACAGAGTACTGGACCATGAGCCAACTGTGAAATTCTGAAAGCTGCCATCCTTTGGCTGCCTTTTCTCTCTGCAGAATGTACATAAGCAGGGTGGTGGGGGAGAAGAGAGAGGAAGCACAAGAGAGAAAGGACGTGCCTTTACACAGCAAATCTTTCTGTTAATTATAAAACGGTTTTGCAGTAGGAAATCAAAATGTTTAATAAGTAAACAAAGTGAGCAGTTTTTTACTCTAGGTTTCAACAGGACTATTTTATTAATGGAGTAGACTGCACAGCATGCCAGCACCATGTCCCTGAAATGTACTTATATTTGACAATGTCCTTCTAGGTAAAAATAGCTCTTGTAAGACATTTTTCTTTTCTGTACTGATGATATCTGTATCTATACAGCACAATATAGCACAGTGATAGAAATAGCTGTGTTACTTCTGAACAACCTAAAGCATAAGATGTGTGCAGAATTAAAAGGCTCAGCTCCTGGAAGCAGTAAAGACAAGTTAATGTGTCACTGCGTCTTCTCACACCATCTCACTGGGGACAGTAACACAGCTAAACCTTTTCTTTTTCCAGAGCTATCATGTTCATAGAACCCCACAAAACACTGATACGCAGGCTGAAGCCAAGCCTTGAAGGCAGTGAATTTCATTCTACAGATACATCTTTTCTCAGTTCTTGTACAACAGTAATAAAATAAAGTGAGGGCGACATCATTTGGTGTGATCAAGTAGTTAAATGCTTTAAAGGGCTTCTTGCACATTTGTAATTTACTGAGTACAATTGGAGGGGTGAGATGAGGACACTGGTGGAGAGGTAAGATGAGAGGCAGATTCCTTAGTTCAATTTCACATCAAAAACCTTTCCAAACAGCAGCAATAGTTTATAAAAGCCCTTGCAAAGACTCTGCAGCTGCCTGTACTCATTATTCTTTTTCCATTAACTGTCTTCTATCTCCTTGTACAAGGCTTCTTTCAAGTGTGTGTCTACTCTCAACTGGGCAAATATTAGAACTTCATAGAATTTCATCAGGATAATGTGTCGTATTCTTCCTTTGCAAAGTAACCTTACTTAAAGGCCCTATAGCATTATTATTAATAGTTTTTGCTCTAAAGACTTTTACACTGATGAATAAAAAAAAAAAAAAAAAGGAGATGATTTTATAAATACAAGGAAAGAATAAAGTTAAAATCTGAGTAGTTGTAGAGTGTAGAGAGTGTGCAAGAGGATGAAGGACAAGGATGTATTTGCTGCCTTCAGTATTTATTTACTTACTAAGTTATATTCTGACAATTACAGCCAGGGGTTGAATAGATCCACGTGTTAAAGACTTGTGGTATTTTAAGTCTGAAACCTAGGCTGAGGAATGAAGAGGTAACTTGCATGTTAGGCTTTGAATTGCTACCAGTGCCTAACATTTATGAGAGCTCATATCTTTCCCAGAGCTGTATCCGCTGCTGCCATCCCAGTCTGTGTTGAAGCTTGAGACTTGTGTAACATTCCAATTTTGCTTAATTCTGAGTGCTCAATCCTTTGTGCTACTGACCATGAAAACATGCAGGCAGCAAAATGATCAGAAACAGTCTAGATTGGGGCCCAAATTCTGTTACTTGGGAAGGTTAGTGTGCACTATCTGTGTGTGACAAAACTGTGCAATAGTCCAAAATTATACTAGATAACCAAATAACCGACAATCTGTTCTCAAAAATATGAGATCTGGACTTCTCCTTTGGGCAAAAGACACATTATTCAGCCTAATGAAAACAAAAGCAACATGCCATAATGTGGAGGAGTAAAGCATCACTCAAAATTCATAAGTCCATCACTCTAAGCAGTCCCTTTTAGCCCTGGGTTTCTAAAGAGAGGTGGCTATTTTAAAGGTCCCACTGGAAGCTGGGGACTTGCCTTCCATGATGGGGCTGGACAGCTGACAAAAGGAAGCAGTGAAAGAATTCCTCTTTTTCCTTTGCTTGCACACATGCCTTTTGCTTTCCCCATTAAAACATCACTATCTTCATTCATGAGTGTTCTTGCCTTCCTTCTATTTTCATCATGTCTCGCGGGCAAGGAAAGTGAGCATATGACTGGAATCTGGTCTATGTAAACACAGTTTCTGATTTATTTATTTTTTTTACTTGCCCCAGCAATTCTGAAGTAATTATATAATGAATGCTGTGATCAAAATATTTTGCAAAAGAGATACCTCATCACACATATTATGGTAATGCTGATGAGAACTGTAAAAAAGGTTATCTTCATGTCAGGCTAAAGCAATTGAACTATGATAAAATGAAGAGCTGTTATATAGAGACTTTTCAGGGAATTACTTGGTGAAGAAAATTTTCTTAATATCCCATCTACACCTCTGCCAGCAGAACTTGAGACCCTTTTCCCCTTGCCTTCTCCCATACTTTATATAACTTGGTACTTGATTATTTTTTTGCCTACAGTTACTTGTTGATGGAAACTTCCCTTCCTTCTCTTCTTTCCTATTTCCCAGTAATTTATCTGCTTTTTTTTTTTATTTTTATTTTTAAGCATTATTTTGGTTTTGCCACAACAGAGACACCTGAAGAGCTCCCTCCCCTTTCACATTCCCTCTGCCTTCCTCTTCCTTCCACTTCTCCCTGACTCCATCCTGCTCTACTAAAATTTCTTGTGGATTTGTTAGGTTTTTGTTTGGATGGGTTTGGGTTTTGTTTGGTGGGTTGTTTGATTTTATTTTTGTTTGGGGGGGGCGGGGGGTGGTGTTTGATTGATGTTGGGTTTTGATCTGGGGAGAAGAAATGAGGCATTTGTCTGCGATGTTTGTGCAGTGCAGAAAGTACATCCCTTTTTAATTCTCTATTTCTCAACGGTTTAGAGAGAATAAATCCCTGTGTGTTGGGAAATGGACGACAAACCTAAGAATCATTTGAACAAGATGTTATCAGACTTTTTCTTATCACTCTCTCTCTGCTTATTAGAAGGAACATAACTGTTTATCTGGTGGGAACTATGTAAGGTAACACTTTCACACCATGTGACTTTTTAGAAATAGGATATATAGCCAGGTGGAAGAAAACCCTAATACGGGATGTCCTGCTGAATGTGTATTACAGGAATTAGATTGTGAACTGAGCAGTTCCTCGGTGTGACTGGGAGAGTAAGGGCAGTGAATAAGAATGGTTGCAAGACAGGTCTCACTTGTGCAATTAAACAGATGAGTTGCTGGAATTCCCTTATGTCATTCATGCTGCTTCAGTCCATGTTATGAACAGCTGGATGCCCTGGCAGTCATTTATTTAATTTCCTGCTCAGCCTAGCTTCTAAACTGAGAAAAAATCTGAATTTTGGAGTGAAACTGAGATGCCAAAATACAATACAATGGATTGGCATTCAGGTGGACTCTTTGCCAACCCGCTTATCTACAGATAGAAAAGGCAGATTGGGAAATACAACCTATCAATCTTAACATCATGGTGCCTATAAGACAAACATTCATTTTTCTTTCCATCCATTCCACTACTGATGTTCAGGCAAACTACAGTACTATGACAAACCAGCTAGTAACCACTGTGAAGTTCAAAATCTTCCAAACAAACAAAGCACATATAAATACATGGCATTTTTCCTTCTGAGCAGACTTTAGCTGGACACAGAAGTAAAAACTCATATTGGCCCCAAAACTGTTTTGTTTGTTTAAAGCAAATTAATTCTATATTTTTAATCAATCAAATTCTAATGATCACAACAGGGACCAGAGCTTGGTAGAGAATGAGTCATGATGTATACTGGGAAAGCTGCTATTGAAGAGGCAAAGTCAAAACTTTAAAAACAAAGAAACATAACCCCCCCCCCCCAAACCGAACAAAAAAAGAAAAAAAGAGAATGAGGTAGAAATAACAAAGTTATAAATTCCATTTACAAACTTAGTCCTACAGATAAGAAAAGAAGTCCAGAAAGTTTACCTAGTCTACATAGCCAAAAAAAAAAAAATATTGAATATTACCAAAGAAAAGAAACTGGGATAATTCTTGTCCAAACTGTAAGTTTGATTATTTATTTCCACCATTGGTTGTCACGCCTGAGGTCCTGAAGGAAGGAACGTAAGAAAAGGTACTCTGAAAACACACAGACCGCAACGCAAAATAAAAGTTTGTGCTGAGCCATTTCCTTAAAGAAGATAGACTTGTGCCATGACTGCCTGACCAGAGGGTTGTCTGATCATTGTCACAGTTACCCAGATAGTCATTATGCTTGGTGTTCACATCGAACCATGTTGCAGTGAGTGCTTCTGGACTAGTGATTCCTTCAGTAGTCCAGAAAAGGACTTATATGGTACCTTGAAAGTTAGAATTTTGTTGCCCTTCTTGCCCAACAGATTCATGTTGTGTGCCATTCAGGAGGTTGTGACCTGTCACACAGTTGCCAAATATCTTCCTTAGAACAAAAATACTGTCTATTTAGCAGTAAAGATAAACACTAGAGAGAAAACAAAAGTAAACAAGTTGCGCACATACCTATCATAGCCCACAGTCATCATTTTGTCATGGCCTTGAGAAACCTTTCACAATTCAGAGCTCAAACTTATTTTTCTCTTTTGCTTTTCTCCCCAAAGGAGCATACCTCTTAAATCTGAACAGAGGGTGATTTCCTTCCACTTTGGCTTTCTTTCACTAGGATAGATTTTATGGTCAGGCTGGAGAAGCTGGGAAAATAATCAGAGTTCTTAATGTGAGACTTGGCCCTTTGTCATTCCTTTACTGTTTGCTAGTGGGTGCCAAATTTGCACTTATTTTTTAGAAAAAGATTCTCTTTTAGTAGAAAACATTTCCAACAGATGTGACAAGATGCTTTCATGGGTAGTTACTCACACTGCTGAAAAGTCAGCATTTTTACTTCTAATATGAATTCATGTAACCTTGAGTCACCTCCAGTCCGTGAACCATCTGTCCATATTATAAAGGAATGCCCTCCGTCATCACACTTCTGCTCCTTGTATAGTAATGTAGAAGCATTTGAAGGGAAGTTATCCTGAATCATTGCCTTTAGCAAGCTAACCAAGCCAAAATTTTAAATTCTTCTGCTAGGAGACACATTTCTCAATTCAGTGGTCTTAGAGCTTTCCCAGGAAACCTCCAGCTTCTGAAATATTATTCTAACAGGTTCGGTAGATTCTTCAGAACCTATGTATTAGAAAAAGACTACCTTTACTGAGATACAAATGGATTGTTAGACAATGGGCTACATGCTTTTGCAGTACACCTGTGCAAAACTGTGTGGGAAATGAAGCCAATAAACATTTTATTCTAAATACCAGAGTCACTATGGAAGGAAAGAACATCGATAGATTCTTCAGAAGCTTCTTGGAAACTGTGTACAAAAAGCAACAAAGCCAAACATGCTTAAGTGGGAGAGATCCAAGAAGTTATAGCATGATTTAAGAGAGCCTCTAGTCTGAAATATCAAAACCATGTATTTGGATAATTGTCTATATATGGAGATGTTTCCAATTGACAGTTCTGGTTAACTCCATGCACTGGTATTCACACCACACAAAAAGCACTGCCCACATATGGAGATAACCAGAAACAGTTACCGAAACAGCTCCAGTTTAGCTGTGAGGTTGTGACCAGAGCTTTCACACTGCCCTTAATAGTGCTGATTAGGAAGGTTCAACTTTTTCAGCAGCTTTCTCCACCTCGGAGAATCAGGTTTGTCTGATTTTACATCAACTAGATTTTGAAAAAGCTTGAAGAGCTCACACATCTCTAAAAAAACCAAACCCAAAACACACACACAAAAATAACCAAACAAAACAAAACAAAATAAATAATAAAAAAAAAACAACCAAAAAACAACCAAAAAAAAACCCCAAACAAAACATACAGAAATAGTCTAATGCACTATAAGTATCAGACTGTGGGAGTCCTTAAAGAAAACAAGTTTATGCCTACCGTGACCAAGTTGCTAGGAAAACTTTTAATGGCTAACAACTTAAAGAGTTAATGCTATGCTAAAGAGCATAACAAATCAGAAAGATGGAACTTATTTACTGATTGAATTCTGTGGGAAAATACTGCAGAAATGTTATCCTTGGATGTTGAAGGTTACTGTTTGTACAGAGTACCCAGAAAGCGCAGAAGGAATTCCAGCACAGGGAATACAAGCCATCTTACTTATGACTTGTACCGAAAGAAACGCTAGAAAGGCACTCAGTGAGTGCTCAGGGCACTCTGGCTTGTGCTCCTAAATATAAAAAGAAAAAAATAAAACAAAAAACACAACCAAACCCCTCAGCATTAGTGACACTAACCAAATTCATTCAAAGCAGCAACACCTGTTGCTTTTTAACTATAATTCCCAGCAAACTTTTCAACAACCTTCCCATTATATTCAAAGACCACAATTTTCTCAGTCTCAAACTCTCATAATTCATAGGATTTTGAACAAACCCAGTTCATGAACAGGGAGTGTGAGATATTGAATAAGGCACAGGACTGAGTTTGGCAATAGCTTGGACTGTGACTTATTGCTGTATGCCCAGTGAGACTCAGACTGAGCAACTGACCATCTATGTGCTTAGATCATCAGATTGTAGCTTAGCAGCTTCTCATGACTCCCAAGTCATTACTCACTGTTTTGCACGGAAGCCTACAGGTAGGCTTTAGAAATATTTTGACTGCTTTGTGCAGAGCATGAGCAGATCAGCGCTGTTGTCATGGTCAGTCTTAAGATGAAAGAGAATTAATGATGTGCGTCAGTTACGTTCCTAGGATTTTTTTCTTCATATGCACAGGTCAACTTCTCTTGAGATAGCTGAGGTTAAATAAGAGTGATCACGCATCAAAACAATGCTCAAGGCACAAAAAATCATACATGAATGTCAAGTGTAATGTATCACTTACTTCAAGGATTCCCACATGTGTCCAGATGTCAGGTAGAAGGCAACACAAACAGCACCCCACAGTAGCATAGCACTGAAAACAATCCCCAGATGTTGAGTAAAATTCATACTATGAAACTTTATGTTTATTGCATGAAAATAAGAGCTTTTTCTAGAAGTGGCAGATTTTTTTCTATTTAATATAAAAGGAGTTTAAAATGACCAACTTAGACTTACACAATTAATTTTAAATTTCCAAGTTAATTAAAATTAACTTTTTCCCCATATCATAGTTTGAAAAAAATCATTGTAGATTGTGCTGTTATACATTGTAAGAATAATCTCAGCAGAATACAAAACCTAGTTCCAAAAGGTGATTTTAGGAACTGATCAAAACCCAAATCTGAAAAGGCCACAGAATTGCCAACATCAAAACCTTCTTATCACTATGGAAACAAATCCAGTGGGAAATGACTGCATATTTCTTTTGCGTACCAGTAATTTCTAACAACATAACTTCAACAAGTCCTCAGCAAAAACACTGTTCACAATATTTTTAATCTGATATCATATTCAGAACCTTTGGTCAGTTTATACAAGGAAATATCTGCATAAAGATGAAAATGTTAAATATAGCACAAGTTAACTTCATATAGATGTGAGTAAGGATAAGTTATAAATACACAAACACACAGAGAACTAAACAAGCTTACTGAAATATCAATACAGTTGTTGGGAAAAAAAAAGTGCTATCATACTCTCCCTAAAGCAATAGGCAAAAAAAGGGTCATATATGGCTAATAAAAGCACATGAAATATATGACCGATCATAACCTGGAAGAAGTAACTGTGAATAAGTCCAGCCAAGAAGTGCTGTAACAGAACTTGCCACTACAACACAAATCACAGGAAAACCAGAACTAAAGCAGCTCTACGTAAATTTTAGCAGCTGTAGCTATGTTACCATGATAATCTGATTCCCATTTCTCATTAAATTACTTAGTGTAAACAAAGACCTGAGCAATGAATAAAACCCACAGATAGAAGCACAGGGAGTCTACTCACTAACACACTTACTTCAGCATCTTATCTGGCTTCTTTGTATTACCCATTGTCTAGTTAATTCCAGACTTCATGTGAAATATTCTAATAATGCTTGACTATATCTTCTCTACAAAGCATATCTAATCTCATATTTATGAGATTAGTTTTAACCTATATTGACACTAGTTGCTACATGCAAAAGACACACAATTTTTGAAAAGTATTTAGTCACAGTAACAAGTCCGGTTGTCTACTTTACCATTATTCTGTATTCTAATGAGCCTTTCATTTATTTTATTTGTTTATCCTTTCAAAAGTTACAGTGTTATGCCTTCTTCTATAGTTGACTGGATTGTGGCAAATACAGCATCACTAATAGGCCAGTAAACGGTGTTCCCACTTTCAGTTTCTAAGAGGTCATTTTTACTCTCCACCTAGCAGAAGATAGATTCAGCAAAACTGTTGGTTTTTTCCGTGGATCTGTGCCTAATAAGTTAGTGAAATGATACTGAAATTATCAGTAGTGAATCAGTTAGAAAAATGATACGGTTAGCATCATATTAGTTACAGTTAGTGAAATGATACTGAAATAAGACAGTTGAGATGGTTCATGCTTTTCTCTTTTGTTTCATATTCATGAATAATGAGATAGCCAACTTCCTCACCTCCATCCCTGGGAAAGTGATGGAACACCTTATCCTTGGTGCCATCTTAAAGCATATCAATTATAAGAGGGTTATGAGGGGCAGTCAACATGGCTTTACCAAGGGGAAGTCATGCTTGACCAACCTCATAGCCTTTTATGAGAATAAATAATACGGTGGATGGATGATGGCAGAGCGGTGGATGTGGTCTACCTTGACTTCAGCAAAGCATTTGACACAGTCGCCCACAGCATCCTCATAGCTAAATTGGGGAAGTGTGGTCTGGATGATCAGGTAGTGAGGTGGACTGTGAACTGGCTGAAGGACAGAAGCCAGAGAGTTGTAGTCTATGGGGCGGAGTCTAGTTGGAGGCCTGTATCTAGTGGAGTGCCTCAAGGGTTAGTACTGGGACCAGTATTATTTAATATATTCATCAACGATTTAGATGAGGGAATTGAGTGTACTATCAGCAAGTTTGCTGATGACACTAAGCTGGGAGGAGTGGCTGACACGCCAGAAGGCTGTGCTGCCATCCAGCGAGACCTGGACAGGCTGGAGAGTTGGGCAGGGAATAACTTCATGAAATATAACAAGGGAAAGTGTAGAGTCCTGCATCTGGGCAGGAACAGCCCCGGGTTCCAGTATAGGTTGGGGAACGACCTGTTAGAGAGCAGTGTAGGGGAGAGGGACCTGGGGGTCCTAGTGGACGGCAGGATGACCACGAGCCAACACTGTGCCCTTGTGGCCAAGAAGGCCAATGGCATCCTGGGGTGTATTAGAAGGGGGGTGGTCAGTAGGTCGAGAGAGGTCCTCCTTCCCCTCTACTCTGCCCTGGTGTCCTGGGTTCAGCAGCAGCAGTCAGTTTTTCTCCTTCTTAGTAGCTGGTGCAGTGCTGTGGTTTTGACTTTCGGCCTGGGAATAATACTGATAAAACCAATGTTTTCAGTTGCCGATCAGAATGTTTATTCTGACCAAGGACTTTGTGAGTCTCATGCTCTGCCAGGGAGGAGGAGAAGCCAGGAGGAAGCAGGGACAGGACACCTGACCCAAACTAGCCAAAGAGGTATTCCATACCATAGCACGTCATGCCCAGGATGTAGAACTGAGAGTCCCCGGAAGGGCTGGATCGCTGCGGGGTGGGGCAAGGTACCGGTTGGTGAGCGGTTGTATTCTCTGCCCTTGTTATTTCCTTTATCATTATTATTATTGTTGGTAGCAGTAGTGATTTGTGTTATACCTTAGTTATTAAACTGTTCTTATCTCAACCCATGGGAGTTGCATTCTTTTGATTGTCCTCCCCATCCCTCCAGGAGTGGAGGGAAGAAAGGAGGGGGGGAAGTAGACTGCGTGGTTCTGATTTACAGCCTGGGCTTAAACCACGACACCTGGTGAGACCACATCTGGAATATTGTGTCCAGTTCTGGGCCCCTCAGTTCAAGAAGGACAGGGAACTGCTGGAGAGAGTCCAGCGCAGGGCAACTAAGATGATTAAGGGAGTGGAGCATCTCCCTTATGAGGAAAGGCTGAGGGAGCTGGGTCTCTATAGTTTGGAGAAGAGGAGACTGCGGGGGGACCTTATTAGTGTATATAAATATATAAAGGGGGAGTGTCACGAGGATGGAGCCAGGCTCTTCTCAGTGGCAAACAATGATAGGACAAGGGGTAATGGGTATAAACTGGAACACAAGAGGTTCCACTTAAACTTGAGAAGAAACTTCTTCTCAGTGAGGGTGACGGAACACTGGAACAGGCTGCCCAGGGAGGTTGTGGAGTCTCCTTCTCTGGAGACATTCAAGGCCCGCCTGGACACCTTCCTGTGTAACCTCATCTAGGTGTTCCTGCTCCGGCAGGGGGATTGGACTAGATGATCTTTTGAGGTCCCTTCCAATCTCTAGCATACTGTGATACTGTGATACTGTGAACTTCAAATTTACATCAGAAACTTGGCTAATGCCTACTTTGTACTCAGCCAGCCAGATTCTGCTATATAATATTGAACAAAGTTTCTTGCTGACCTGAAGGGAAGCAGATATTCCTCCCTGGAAGCTCATATTTATTGATTAACTTATTGCAACCATAAGATATGAAGGGAGGAGGGTCAGAAAATTCTGGATTTTCAAACAGTGAAATGCTAGTAAACTGATCACTGAATATTGATTCTATAATTAAAATTGTCACATTGATATCTTCCTTAAAATAGCACAGAATTCAGCTGGCCACATCTATATAGCCACAATCAATATTTCCCTGTCTGTCAATAAAATGGCCTACTCTTAATCCCTTACCATTTCACTAATTTACCAGTTCAATATGGAAGTTATTTATTTCCCATACTTCCAGCAGAAGAGTGTTACTCTATGAAGAATTCTTTGTATATTTTTCTAGCTCAGTACTGGGTTATTTGAAATATATAACAAAATTGGGATTAATCACTAATTTAATATTAGTCTTAAAGTTAGCAAATAAAAATACCCTTCCCCAATAAATTAACAAAAAAGAAGAGAGAGAGAGAAATAGCAACACTAACAAAGATGAAAATTTGGAATAGAAAAAGCTTGTGCAGTGATGAGAGAAAAAATATATGACCAACAGGATAAATGAACCATAACACATGCTATGATGGCAAATATTCACCATGTATTTTCAGAATAAATATTTATATTCAGATGAAGTTATTACTGCCAGTGGATAAATTCCTCTTTCTGAAGCAGAAGAATAAACAACATAATAAGTTAGTACAAATCCAGAACATTAATTGCAGAAGGATGATATCAAATATACAGGGTTAAGGAAAAGCAACTTGGACAGTTTTCCAAAGGAAAATAGAATTGTAAGAAAACTCTGTCTTATATCAAAAATGCACCTGGTAATTCATTAAAAAAATATTGCAGAACAGTCTGTTCTTAACTATATCCGGAAGTAGCTGCTGAGCATCTGTACCAATGACGTCCATCTCAATACATACTTTCCTCGGGGACAGCAAAGAGCAGAAAAACAATGCTGTGAGAGCTACAATATCTTCCCATTGCAATGCTAAGGTTTGTTTGTTTGCTTGTTTTTAATAAAACTGCAGTAATTTCTTCCATTTTCTATGGGATCTCATAGACTCTTGGCAGCAGATACAGTATTAGCTCATAAGTAATCTATCTTGTCTAGGTTTTAAGGAAAAATTTCATAGAAACATAAGCACAAAAATAGATTCTTTTTAAGAAAGGCCTATTTAGAAGCTGGTATTTGATGGAATGTAATTAATGTAAATTATTTGTTTAGACCTATGCATACTTTTACTGTACAGACTTTGGAGTGACAATTCACAGACAAAATATCTTTTAGTATTCACCTAAAGCTACTTTCACAATTTTGCCACTATCTTTTTAATTCACCTTAATGCCACATTCTCTAAATTAAAGCCACCTGGGCAGGTCAGCTCTATCCAGCTCAGAGAATTGATGGAGAATTAGATACAACAGGAAGGTACTCAGGGAATTTTCACTCTCCACAGTTATCGGGAACCATCTTCACAAGAAACTAGCATCTAAAACAACCCACCTATTAATCAAAGTTAAAGTGCAATTACAATATATGCTTAGAAGCATTAAAAGTCTGTTGGATTTTATAAGATAACTACAAAGTTCTAGCAGACCTTCTGAAAGGAAAAAGCAGAGTTATGTAAAATCTGATTAAAGTCTTGTTGGCATTAGAATAGAGTTATCCTGTTCACCAGAAAATGGTTGGCCTCAAACAAGCCAGTTTCTTGGACATAGTTCCTGAAAAAGGGTGGCATATACTGGCCTGCAATTGCACTTACATGACATGTAAAGTTGCTAGAGTAGAAAACCCCCCTAACAGTCTTTTGGGGATAACTTTTCGTCTCCATTAGCAAGCACTTATTCACTTCTAGGGTGCACGTTTTCTAACGCAGGTAAGAATGTTGCCTTTTATTTTCAGAACTGGGAAATGATTCAATTAAAAAACAAACATTTTAAAGAGAAATTAGTTAATTTAGTGTTTATGAGAGCTTTGGTGGGTTGAACTTGGTTGCCTGCCAGGCTGCTACCCAGCTGCTCTCTAATTCCCTCTCCTTAACAGGACATGTGGGAAAATAAGATGAAAAACCTTGTAAGTTGAGATAAAGATGAAGAGATAACTTCAACCATCATGGGCAAAACAGACTCAGTTTGAGGGAAAATTAATTTAATTTCTTGGCAATTAAAGTAGGTTTAGGTAGTGGGGAAAAAAAAAAAAAGACAAAGGATAAAATGCCTTCTTCCCATCCATGCCTTCTCAGGTGCAACCTCACTCACCTCCTCCACAATCTCAGTGGTGCAGTTTGAGTCCTTTTATAGGCTGCAGCCTTTCAGGATAAACCTGTTTCACCACAGTGTCTTCATGGGCTGCAGCTCCTTTGGGAGATATCCACCTGCCCCTGTGTAGGGTCTTCCATGGGCTGTGATGCGGATGTCTGTGCCGCTATGGTCCTCCACAGGTGTCAGGAAGTACCTGCTCCACAATGATCTCTCCCATGGGCTGCAAGGGAATGTCTGCTCCAGTGCCTGGAGCACTGCCTCCCTATCCTGCTTTCACCTTGGTGCTCACAGGGTTGTTTCTCTCACCATTTTTAACTCACACTCCTGTGTGTCCTGCCAGTGGCTCTAATGGAAACATTTCACCCTTAACCATCATCGTTCTTCAAGTTACTCTGTTGCTCACAAAATCTGAAAGACAATATTTTTTCACCACTGTTTGTGTAGCTTTTAGCCTTTCAATTTAAGATCAACAGGGAAGTAAAATATTAACTGGCTATTTCATAAGTGTCATGCTGGGACAAGACTGGCTGCTTCCACAGAAGCCTGCAGACACCCACTGGGGAGTAACATGGCTCACTTGCTGCCATCCTGCCCCCATTAGAGCCATGCATTTGCCCTGAGAGGCTGCATTTGCCCTCTTCTGCATGCCCATTCACTGAGTCATCCAGTGAACCTAGCCTCGCTATTTTGAGACTCCATTGAGCATACGATGTGGCCATAAATAGAAACATGTCTGAAGACAAATAAATACAAAATAAATTGCTCATTTTAGCTCGTTGTAAAAACTGTTGAAAATAGCTGTCCTTCCGACATGAAAGTCAAGGCAGTTTTTTTGCCATTTTTAGCTAGTTCATCTGTTTCCTTTGAATTAAGGAATATTTCTGTACTTCGAAAGCTCTGCAATCTGAATAAATTAGAATCTATTTTGTCGCTTTCCAGTATCTTAACAATTTTCCTCTTTTTTGTTGATTTCAAATCATTTCCATTTTAATTCAAAATGGAAATTTCTGTCAGCTGATAATATTAAAGTTTTCAATTTCTGTAAAAATTAATCATCCTGTTTGGTTTCTGATGGCAGTAGCTGAAGTATGCAGTCAGTGATTATACCTGCTGCTGTAGGCTTGCTTGAGGTTTTTGCCTCTGCTTTGCAGGTGTTTCTAATGCCATGTGAATGTGGCTGTTGCTGGAGATGACTGGAGCACAGCGGCGTTCAGGGCAAATATCTGATCTGCTGAGACATCTCTGTGTATTTTGGGAAGACATCCATTGGTGCAGCTTAAAGACATGTCTCTATACCATGTAAGAACACTTTCAGGCCTTTACAAACATGGAGAAGTCAGTGGTTTGTGGCAAAAACCCATAAGCTTTGGAAAGGTTAAAGTGTTTGAATATTCAGGTAGAACACTCTCACAGTTCCACTCTGTATGTGTGTCAGTTTATGAAACTTTAAGCTTTTTTCCACCAAGAACAGCAGAAGAACTGTATTAAAATTTAGAAGATTTAATAATTTATAATTAATAAATTCAGTAAATTATGAGAGGCAAAATACAAGATGCAACATTACAAGGAATTTGAAAGGCAATACTAGATGTCATATAGGAAAATACTGATAGAATAGCAAAAGTGAAAGCTCCAAAGTAATTATAGTTTTGCTTGGTCCAAAGGAATAAGTTAAACAATTTAGTTAGAAATCCACCAGAAATGTCATTGCCTTGGTATCTTCAGGTGTTTGTTCACTTTACACCTATTAGTAAACCGAAGTTGTCAAATTATTTTTATGTGTCGTCTTGGTAAACTCTGCAGTGAAACATGCATGTTCTTCTTGTGTGCTTGTATGCAGTCTAATGAGCAGGAATGTTTATGTGTGTATATGAATCTCAGTTTTTAACATATAAAAGATTGGATGTCCCGGCTTAGGCATCCTTCTTCCAGTCATAAAATCATTTTTCCTTCTAAGCTTTTAAAAGTTTGGCCTTTTAAAAGTTAAATGAAGTACAAGGCATTTCAGTGAGAAGTTTTGTTTGCAGTCTGGCCAGGAAATGATTCACTCTAACCCAGGGACTGCAGCATTGCCAACATCAGGTAAGGGCCATCCATAATTCCTTTGGGAGAAGCAGTAGAATTTGAAATGCATAATGAATTAATGAATCACACAAAAACCTTGGGGAAGAGATTTGAACCAGAACAAAACAGAAAAAAAGAAGGAAACAGTGTGAAAAGAACTAGTGATTTAATATCATGACTCTCTTTGTTGAAAGCAATACCCAGGATGGAGTCTCCCATTGGACACAGAAACACCCAAAGAGACAGCTAAGGAACTAAACTGAATGGTCACATCTAGAGAGCAGTGGTCAATATCCTAAAGATCAGTGATGAGTGGTGTTCCTCGGGAGTTCGTACTGGGACAAGTATAGTTTAACATCTTCATCAATGACATAGACAGTGGGGTTTAGTACACCCTCAGCAAATTTGCAGATGACACACCTGAGAGACAGTATGCCATTAAGAAGAGACCTATACAAGCTCAAGAAGAGGGCCCATATGAACCTCATGAGGCTCAGAGTCCATGTGCAAGGTCCTGCACCTGGGGCAGCCCCCAGTATCAGTACAGGCTGGGGAATGAAAACAATGAGGTCAGCCTTGTGGAGGACTTGAGGGTGCTGGGGAATGAAAAGCCAGACATAAATTATGTCAGCTTTATGTGCTCACAGCCCAGAAAGTCAACCCTATCCTGGGCTGCATCAAAAGGAGCATGACATGACTAGCAGGTTGAGGGAGAAGATTCTCCCCCTCCGCACTGCTCTTGTGAGACCTCACCTGCAGTACTGCATCCAGCTCTGGGGACCTCAACTTAAGGAGGACATTGGCCTGCATGATCAGGTTCAGAGGAGGGCCACAGGAATGATCAGAAGGATGAAATAACTCTCCTGTGAGGAAAGGCTGAGAGAGTTGGGGTTGTTTAGCCTGGAAAAGAGAAAGCTCCAGCAAGACCTTAGTGGCCTTTTAATACTTAAAGGGGGTTTATAAAGAAAGATGGGGACAGACTTTTTAATAGGGCCTATAGCTACAGGACACAGAAAAATACTTTTAAACTAAAAGAGAGTAAATCCAGACTGGTTATAAGCAAGAATTTTTTTACACTGAAGACATAAAGGTGAAATACTGGCACAGGTTGCCTAGACAGGTAATAGATGCTCGAACCCTGGAAACATTCAAGGCCAGGTTGAATGGGTTTCTGAGCAACCTGATCTAGTTGAAGATGTCCCAGCTCATTCCAGGGGGGGTTGGACTAGATGACCTTTGAAGATCACTTTCAACCCAAACCATTCTATGATCATGAATGATTAATTAATATTACAGCATAGAGCATCCATGGCAAATATGCCAATTTTCATCTGATAGTTTTGAAAGAATTTAACAGTTAAATTATTGAGCTGCTTAGTTATAAAAACTTAATGACAAATTTGAAGGATTAGATCAACCTTTAATGTACACCAAATATAAGCACAGTGGATCTGAACATGAAATCTGAAAATATCATTGGAATGAGAATTATAAATCACCTTGTTAAAATCATATGCATTTGTAATGGACAATAATGGTTGTAATATTTCAGCTAAACAGTCAGTAAAGGATATCTAACTAATTTACTTGGACTGCAGAAAGCAGAGGCTTATACAAGGTGGAAGCAGGGACAGGCGGCCTGGGAAGAATACAAGGATGCTGTCAGGGAAGCTAGAGACCAGGTTAGGAAAGCTAAGGCCCAGTTAGAATTAAACTTGGCTAGGGATGTGAAGGATAACAGGAAGGGATTCTATAGGTACATTGCAAATAAAAGACAGACTAGGGACAACGTAGGCCCCCTTCGGAAGATATCTGGAGAACTGGCTACCCAGGATTTAGAGAAGGCTGAGGTTCTTAATGACTTCTTTGCCTCAGTCTTCACTGGCAAAGGCTCTGACCACACTACCCAAGTCTTGGAAGGCGGACGCAGGGACTGTGAGAATGAAGACCCTAGGCCTGCTGTAGGAGAGGATCTGGTTCAACACCATCTTAAAAACCTGAACACACAGAAGTTCATAGGACCTGACAACATCCATCCGCGGGTCCTGAAGGAGCTGGTGAATGAAGTTGCTAAGCCACTGGTCATCATATTTGAAAAATCATGGCAGTCAAGTGAAGTTCCCGACGACTGGACAAAGGGAAATATAACCCCCATTTTCAAGAAGGGGAAAATGGATGACCCAGGGAATTACAGACCAGTCAGTCTCACCTCTGTGCCTGGCAAACTCTTGGAGCAGATTCTCCTGGAAGGCATGCTAAGGCACATGAAAAACAAGGAGGTGGTTGGTGACAGCCAGCATGGCTTCACTAAGGGGAAATCCTGCCTGACCAATTTGGTGGCCTTCTATGATGGGGCTACAGAACTGATGGGCAGGGGCAGAGCAGTTGACGTCATCTACCTGGACTTGTGCGAAGCGTTCGACACTGTCCCACATGACATCCTTGTCTCTAAATTGCAGAGACATCAATTTGATGTGTGGACCACTCGGTGGATAAAGAACTGGCTGGATGGCTGCACGCAAAGAGTTGTGGTCAATGGCTCAATGTCCAGCTGGAGACCAGTAACAATTGTTGTCCCTCAGGGATCGGTGTTGGGAGCGGTCTTGTTCAACATCTTTGTCGGTGACATGGACAGTGGGATTGAGTGCGCCCTCAGCAAGTTTGCCGATGACACTAAGCTGTGTGGTTCAGTTGATACGCCGGAGGGAAGGGATGCCATCCAGAGGGACCTCGACACGCTTGTGAGGTGGGCTGATGCCAACCTGATGAAGTTTAAGCATGACAAGTGCAAGGCCCTACACCTGGGTCGGAGCAATCCCAGGCATAGCTACAGGTTGGGCAGAGAAGAGATTCAGAGCAGCCCTGCCCTATGGAGAAGGACTTGAGGGTGTTGGTTGATGAGAAAATGAACATGAGCAGGCAGTGTGCGCTCGCAGCCCAGAAAGCCAACCGTATCCTGGGCTGCATCAAGAGGAGCCTGACCAGCAGGTCAAAGGTGATGATCCTGTCCCTCTACTCTGCTCTCATGAGACCTCACTTGGAGTATTGTGTGCAGTTCTGGTGTCCTCAACATAAAAAGGACATGGAACTGTTGGAACAAGTCCAGAGGAGGGCCACAAGGATGATCAGGGGACTGGAGCACCTCCTGTATGGAGATAGGCTGAGAAAGTTGGGGCTGTTCAGCCTGGAGAAGAGAAGGCTGTGTGGAGACCTCCTAGCAGCCTTCCAGTATCTGAAGGGGGCCTACAAGGATGCTGGGGATGGACTCTTCATTAGGGACTGTAGTGATAGGACAAGGGGTAATGGGTTCAAACTTAAACAGAGGAAATTTAGATTGGATCTAAGGAAGAAGTTCTTTACTGAGAGGGTGGTGAGGCACTGGAATGGTTGCCCAGGGAGGTTGTGAATGCTCCATCCTTGGCAGTGTTCAAGCCAGGTTGGATGAGGCCTTGGGTGTCATGGTTTAGTGTGGGGTGTCCCTGCCCATGGCAGGGGGGTTGGAACTAGATGATCTCAAGGTCCTTTCCAACCCTAACTATTCTATGATTCTATGTTTTCAAACAACCCGCTAAACAGACAATTATGGAACTAAATAGACACAGGGTAAGAGATAATGATCCTCCAAGGTGAAAAACCAGTTAATTTCTAGAACCAGTGAATTTATAATCATTAGAACAAGATCCACAGGCTTAGATGCCTTACATAGTCTTTTAATATACACCCACAAAGTTACTTTTCATCATACAAGAAGGAAGGAGGGGGAAAAAGTATATAACAAAAAAAAAAAAAAAAAAAAAAAGAAAGATTAATCCAGAACATTGCAAAACTAGGTCAGTTCTCTGGAAACTGTCAAAGAAACTTTGTTTCTGAGGAAGTTAACCTCGCTAAGACCAGATTCCACTTTTTGTGCAGCCTCTTGGGCATCATTTAAATAACTACTTGGGAAAAAAGAGAGATTTGAGCACTTACATGGAATCATGATCCATGTGAAACACTGTGACAACATCATGAACAATGCCATGCCTTAACCAGGAACTCTGGCCTAGCCACTTCAAACAAATTAATGAATAATATTACAGTGGAGTTGTAATGGGACGTCTACGATAAAAATAATGAGTCATGCAAAACCCTCTATTAGATGAGAGACTGAAAGGCTTGAAGTGGTACATAAAATAATGCTAATATTTAATAATGCATTCTGTTTTACTTACCTCAGCATACTAGAAAATGCAATTGCATGAAAAAGAACACAAGAAAGTATTTGTTTACAAACTGTGTCAATAACCTATGTAAGAAATTGATATATAACAGTATTAAAAGCATGTTTGTATGGAGTCAGCACAGATTAAATCGCTTATAAGGGAAAGGGCTATTGTGCTTTGGGGCATAACCAAACCAGGAAACAATGGAGCTAGAAAGAAAGTTGTTGGTGGTGAAATGATACTTATGTCTGCTAAGTATATCTGGGCTTCCTGCTTCACACGTTCATAGGTTCTTGTGATCTAATGTATGTTCTCTCACATTGTAAGCCAGAAACACTGTGTCTGGCTAGGTTTATTGCTTGCTCTGTTCCCAAGTGAAACATTTCTTTTTGTAACTCTTTAGTTTCCTACATTATTTTAGCCGGTTAAGTGGGCCCTGGAGATCCTACATTCTGCATCTTAGAACACCATCAAAGCTGTATAGAACTGGTCATCCTTATCTGACTTCACAAGATTCCCTTTTCTTTACATTTTGATTTTTTTTTCTTCTAGTTCAATATGTTACTGCTCTTATTTGGCACTATAAATCTGTCAGTTTGTAATCTCTACCTTTAATGCATCTTAGCTCCCTGTGTTTTTCTGGGCATTTGAGAGTTTGTGGATAGCTAAGGACAGCTTTCCACATGCATTCTGCCCGTTACATAGCCCTATGCCAGCTGAAGAGGACTGTATGTTGAAGTGAAGTTGAAATCTGAGCTCCCCCAGACCCATCTAGAACCACCTAGCTGGGTTGCTGATATTGAACAAATTAGATTAGTGTTCCTGCAAACTGTAAATGGCAAAGAAGAGAAAATCTCTGAATCCTTCCCTATTAAACTATAAGAGAATCGGAGCTTCTTATTTGTCTTTTCTCTTCATCACACTATAAAAGTAGTAAAGATCTTGATCTGTAGACTGACAAAAGCACTTTCTTGGTACTGGTATTGGACTGACCTCAGGTTGATTACTCAAGAATGGGCACATAACGTGTCTGAAGTCTGGGCAGGCCTCTATGAGCGGACTAAAGAAATTGTAAATCAGCTGCTTTACTGCTCTTTGGTCTTTTCTTGCTCACTATTAGCTGAGAAGTAGCTGTCTGATTCTTACTTTTCTTTCTTTTGTAAGGTGTTTTGTACCAGGAAATACTTGCTATTTTTGGATCCCAACAAGAAAGCCACAGAGACTTTCAAGAGAGTCAACTGTTTTATCAACATCCTGGAAAAGATATACTGAGTTCCAAAAAATCTTATGCCTGTTCTGATTCTGCTATGATGATTTAGCATCTGACAGACCTTTGGTCAGGGCACGGCACATGGAATGTGGCACATGGCACACACCCTGTCCATGGTGAGGTTTGCCAACATTACAGTCTTTATTGGGTTTTCCTGCAAGTAAACAACTCTACTTATCATTTCTGCTGTTGAGCAAAAGGATGTGTATGTGAAAACATGCTGCTTTGCTTCAAGATACAGATAAGAACATGCTCATGGCATCATTACTGGTGATCCTACATCAAGGGATTTGTGCAGCACAGAACAATCCTAAAGGCCAAATAATATATGCAGGAAAGCACATGCTTTCACCTACTCAGGTCAGCTGCTGCTTGGATCAATAACTACTCATCGTACAACAGTCTGTCCTGGTTCCATCTGAGATACGGTGATTTTTCTTCCTAGTAACTGGTGCTGTGGTTTTGACTTTAGTCTGAGACCAATGCTGATAGCACACTGATAATTTAGTTGTTCCTGAGTAATGTTTACCCTGATCAAGGACTTTTCAGTCTCTCATGCTCTGCCAGTGAGGAGGGGCATGGAAGCTGGGAGGGAGCAGAGACAGGACACCTGACCCAAACTACCCAAAGGCATATTCCATACCACACAGTACATCATGTCCAGTATATAGACTTGGGAGAGTCACCTGGAAGGCACAGATCACTGCTCAGGTTGGGCTGGGTATCGGTTGGTTGGTGGTGAGCAATTGTATTGTGCATCACTGCTGTTTATTGTTTTTTTCCTTTCCATTTTTAGTTTTATATTCTCTCCCATTGTTGTTTCCCTTATTGTTGTATTAGTAGTAGTAGTAGTCTTATATTATGCTTTAGTTATCGGAATTCTTATCTCAGCCCGTGGTTTTACATTCTTTTCATTTTCCTTCCCATCCCACCCCAGAGAGGGGTGGAAATGGGAGATGAGCAAACAGCTACATGGTGCTGAGTTACCGGCTGGTTCTAAATAATGACACAGTCTTCAGTTATGATCACTACAGAAGGCACAGTATCTGGGACTGAAAAACCAAGCAGACATTTTTCCTTCTTGGAAATCCATTACAAGTTTATAGTCTTCACAGGTCTTGAGCATTTATCTATTTATTTATTTATCTATTTAGGTTCCCTCATCAGAAAGAGTCACTTGCTTTTAAAGTCTGAAAAAAAGCTGTATCTTTTGGTTTATTACACAATCCTCAGCTGACACTCTCCTTCAACAGTAAGGCATACAGCTTTTCTCTAAATTCATGTATTTTTTATAACTTTCCTGTAATTCTCAATATGATATCTGAAACCATAGCTACACCTAAGTGGAATACCATAGCAGTGATACTTACCTACTGAGATTCTCTGGGCATTTTTCATAGCAGTGCTGAAACAATGCAAGGCACGGAAGAGTCCAATACAAACATGACTTTTTCCTTGTGACTCTTAGGCTACTACCTAAGTCATAATCACAAACTTCTGAACAGTTTCACTTTAATCAGAAAATATGATTGCTAAGCTTTTGCCTAATATTTTTAGAACCCTTTAAAATCTCTCCAAAGCCAGAGGTCTTTAGGGTTAATTTTCTGTTGCCTATACATATTGATCATGTATCATTCTTCTCCTCCAAAACAAATAACATAGAAAAAGCATGCTGATGACCCTTTTGCATCCTCATTCTCTCCTTTTGTCCCTCATTGTATTAAACTTTCTTTTCCTTTGATTAGACTGTAGGATCATAGGATAACCAAGGGTGAAAGGAACCCCATGAGAGCCAGCTCTGAGATCAGGCCAGGTTGTTCAGGGCTTTATCCAGTCAGATCTTGAAAAACCCCAATGATGGAAGCAGCAAGTGCTAAGTAGAGAGGTATAGTCTCTCTTCTCAGTCGGCTGGCTGTGCTTCTGCTAATATACAGCATAGGATGCTCTTGGTCGTCACTACTGACAGGACTCACTGCTGGCTCAGGCTCAGCTCACTGCCCATCAGGAGCCTCAGGACCTCTTCAGCAGAGCTGCCCCCAGGCAAGGTGGCCCCAGCTGGGATCACTGCAAGGGGATTCATTTCATTTGAAGTACTGATCTGAAGAGTTGTTCTTATTGTGAGAAATGGATGTTAACTATTTACTGACTCACCTTAATAGAATTATGTGTGACACTGAAGCCCACAGAAGTTAATCCATCTCTTCAAAATTCACCATCCTGTAAATGCATATCTTAGTAGATGCCTTAAAGTACATGGTGATAAATGTATTCCTATTTCAGACCAACCTTTAACAAAGGATTTCAGATCAATTTACTCCTGCTTCCAGTGTTACTTTAATAGCTAACATTCTTCAGTAAGTCTGGTATCCTAGGCTGAGGTACACATTTTTACTGCTCAGTGACAGGTAAGACATCTATGTCCTTTAATATTATATTCTATCGCTGAAATGAATACACAAAGTATTTTATTCTTGTGTTTTTTATTTTCACTTGCCATGGCAACTTCTCCTTCAATTCACACTTCAGTCAAATTCTGGCACACAGAGTACTGTCAGTGTCACTGTTAACCGTGAAGCCTTGCTTGGCGTGAATTAGTTATCTTCTGAAAAATTTTCTTTATATGTAGCTTTGCTTTGTATCCAGCACTATATCTGAAGATACTTCCAACTGAGCATTTGCTAATGACACCGAGTGTTGCCTCCATTAAAACATCTGCCTGTTTACCAGATCTGTTTTGACACTTGTTTTACCCAATGACTATTTGTCTACTTGATTACAGCTCTCTCATTTCATTAGTAACGACTGCCCTTGCACCTAATGTTCTTTTAACTGTTCTGGGTTATTACCAGGATGTAACAGAGATCACATCATTCAGCTGAATTTCCCACTGACACAAGCAGAAATAGCAATTATTATAAGTGTTCCCTGAACTTATTATTTCTTATTTCTTATTATTTCTTCAAGGACAGACCATTTCAATTTCTAGTTATTGAATCACTTCATTTTATTGTCCATCCAAGGAGTTAATTTATTTTGCTTTGGTAATTTCTTTTACTTCATAGTGGTAATATCTTGTTTCTTTCTCTTGATAAACAGATTGCACAATATTTGCTCAGACTGACCACGAGCGTTTTCATTTTTCCTGGTTTTATTTATTTTTTTTTACTATTGCTCCATTTCTCTACCATTTCAATTTCTACCAGCTCAATTTTGTAGGGATTGGTGCATGGACGGGAGGTTGTTAGGAGGGACAGGAACCAGCTGACCCTGGGGAGGTGCTTGGGCGGCAAATATAAGGAATTCTAACTGCGCAATAAATCGTTGGTGACCTGCATTCCGTGAATGCTCTATGTCTCAGCCCTAGTTCGGAGGGAACTAGTGCTTCCGTCCCTCACCACACGAGTAGCGAGAAACTACAAGTGGTGACCCCGACGTGATAGCGATGGATGTGAGCCACGTGGTACAGGTACTGGAGGCCCTCGTGCAGCAAGCTGGGTTGCCGAAGGCGATAAACTCGGAGCCAGCGGGCCACTGCATCCAATGGTTGCGAGGCCGGGGGGCGGTGGAGGCCCCCGTGGACGTATTAGATACCTCCCGATGGGGACGGATCCGCCAAGAGCTTTTGGAAGCGGTCTTGGCTGGGGAAAAGAAAGCAGGAGATCTAGGGGAGACGTGGGGTGCCATCGAGAAAAGTTGTCTCCAGGACAGGAGCTGCTTCAGTGGCTGCGGGACACGGAGGCGCTGTGAGTGGAGGAGCCGCGGGTGCAAGCGCGGGAGCTGTGGAGGAAGGTGCCCTGAGAGGCGCGGCCAGAGCCCCCGAGCCGCGCGGCCGAGCGGGCAGCGCCGGGGCTGCAGCACGACTGCTGGAAACCGCGGCCGCGGCAACAGCAAAAAACCGGGAAGTGGAGTCTTGTGAGCCCTGGCAACACTCCCCTTTGTGCGACAGGGCAGGGGACAGGGGGGTTCCCCACACCGAGCGACAGCAACCCTCAAAGTCTACCCTGGGGGAATCCTCCCTACTAACGACATTGTCTTTATCCTTGGCTACCAGGCTGGAGTGTTTAGTTTGTTTTTGATTTTCTAAAAAAAAAAAAAAAAAAAAAAAAAAGGTACCCTTACAGCCCTTTGAACATGGTGTGTGAGTGCCGTGGTGGGCTGTGGACTTGAAACCCCATATACAACTCATTTGATAGTCTCTTTGTTATCCACATGTACTAGAAGTTGGGAAATATATATCCATGTATATCTATGTTTCTATTAGCCCTTGGAGACTTCTTAAGGATATTGCTGACCACTTCTTCCAGTGTAGGCTGGCCACCTGCATCGGAATGAGTGTGCATTTTGGTCAGTGTAAAAGCCCAAGGCTCGTGCGATGTGGGGGGGGCAGAGCCTCTGCGGGGATGCCTGCTAAAGTTGAGCCTGCCACCTTACACTGCAGTGATGCTGCTTGGAGCTGATTTTTGATTGTCTTCACAGGGTCCTTACGCTACGTTCTGTATGAGGGACCATATAGCGGGAATAATGATTGTCTAGGTTTTGTGTTTCAAATATTGTAATTGTATGGAGTGTGCTTGTGGGATCCCATGCGTGTGTGCGTGTGTGTGTGCTGAGGGCGGACAGTGCTCTATGTATTTTTTGTTGTTGGGTTTGTGTAAAAGTTTTAATGGGTAGCAGATTAACATTTTGGACAAGAAAGGGTTAATGCAAAGTGCCATTGCTGGCAGGTATTTACTGCTGCTGATAAGCAGGCAGGCAGCTGTAGCTTCACATTTCTTTCCCATCAGAATGCCTTTGAATCACTTTAACCGGCCTCCTTCTCAGGAGCTGATAGCGTGGGAGAGGGGGTATGTTTGTGTTCTCCTACCTACAGGTCCATGGCAGCTGCCTGCAAAGTTTGCAAAGCCTTGCTATGAGCTGGACAGACAAGTGGAGGAACCCGATGCCTCAGCTACAGGAGCTGACAGTGAATACCCCGAGCAGAATGAGATAGAGGAGGAGAAAAGTAAATGATTACAGGACATCACTTGAGGGCAACTGAAAAGTAATAACTTGAATATGTGTGCTTGTAACGTAGCTGTTATTAGAGGCTGTGATTTTGTGTATAAAACCCACTTGTATTTACTAGCCAGTTGCTAATGAGAAACTATACCTTGTATTGTGTGCATTTGTTACTTGTTAAAGATGTTAGAGCATGCAAATTTGCAGCAGCTGCTAGAAAATGCTAAGGCAAAAGCTAGAAAGATTCTAATATGATGGTAGTGTTATAAACCAGGTAATGGAACAAATTAAGAGGGTGGAAGAACTCCACTGGTAAGAAAATTCTTTGGCTAGTTTCTTACTGCCATCAGCATTTTCAACATGCTGTTGTAACCTGTAATAGTTATCTGGTAATGTAAATCTATGTATGCTTTGCCACAGTAGCAACTTGTTACTGGATGAAGCAGGTGAAACTCTGCATTGACAACGAGGTACAAGAACTGAGGTTGACCAAATGCCTGCTGCCACAGTCAAGGGCAAGACTGGGTTGGCCTCTGTGTTTGCCACCAAGAAGAACCTTTAGCTCTGCTGTTGGCTGCAACCCGGCAGGTGTGGAGTGATGGGGACACATGCCATGCCAGACCTTGATGTGCGGGGATGGCCTCCCCTGTTATCAGAGAGACATCCAGGAGAAAAAGGGCAGACCCAGCAGCCTGTGACTGACCTGTGTTGAAGAAATATGGAAACATGCTAAGATCTTACACAAGGTGTATGAGGATGGGCAAGCCTTTTGGCTGGACAATTTGTTAGGTGAATGGGGACTGACAGGTTGGCTGGTTGCTCTAGTAAAAGGTGGACTAATGGTGTTTATTGTCATTTTAACGATTTTGATTTTGTTGCTGTGTATTTTTAATGTATCCAACGAATGATTATGAGTGCTACAAAGCATGTTTGGCTTGTATAGAAAGAAAAAGGCGGAGATGTGGATGACTTTCTGGCAAAGAACAGCCATGTACCCAGATCAGCAAGTGCCTACGTGGAGTCGGACATGAACCAAGGGTCAACAAAAGCTGAAGGAATCCCAGCAAGATAAGAAGGAACTGACAAAAGCTACTATGCTTGCACTAAGTGGGCTCTTGACTGATGTTGATAGTGTTCGTCATGCCACCTTACAAATAGGGCAGCAATCGACTTTTTTATTGTTGGCACAGGGGCATGGTTGTGCTGAATTTGAGGGAATGTGCTGCATGAATTTGTCAGATCATTTGGAATCAATTTATAAGAGTATACAACAATTGAAAGAGGGGATTAAATGGCTAACGAAAGATGATGGATGGAGCAACTATATTATGTGTGTTAGTTTTATTTGTATTAGTAGCAAGTTATATGTTGCGTTGTGTGATATCTATGGTTAAGAAAAATGTAACATCCGTCTGGTTTGCTCAAAAACAAAAAGAGGGAATTGTGGAGTGGCTGAGGGACAGTGGACATTTCGTGACCAACTCAGATGTCAGCCTTAGGAGATGGTGGTTATGAAGAATACAGCTGAACAATGGACATGTGAGCAATCCCAGCTGTTTGGTCTTAGCCAAACTCTGAGTTAAGTTGCAAGGCCTGAATTCAAGTTACCCAGGCTGCAAGGCCTAGCCTTAGGTTACTAAAGGACAGTTACGTGCAGTAGAATAAGGAACTTGGCGTTTGCTCAAGGCTAACAAGATGTGGGAGCGGGATGGTGAAACTGCAAGTTACATGAGAAAGGTAGCAAATGGATAATTTTAGCTTGTTATCTGCTTCAAAATGTGTGGACTGCGCTTCTGAGCCAATCACAATCTATATTGGTTACGTCTAGCCAATAGCAGTTCAATTTCTGGAAGCATATACTGTAGCTACTGTGCTACGACAGTGGTCTGTGGACCCCATTAGCCATTGAGACTACGATGGAGTGTGCACAAGTCCTTTTTCAGGCTTTGTCTGAGCGAGCTGCTGAAATTTGCTCAAATCACTGTAATAGTCATTCGCACATCCCTGGACTCCTAACTGAAGGTAACAATAGTGCAGACCGTGTTGCACAAGGTCTGCCAGTTCCTGACTGTTGTGCTCCAGTTTTTATGCGCTATTTACATGTCACAGTTGATACCTGTAGCAGTGTCATCTTGGCTATGGCACAATGCAAGCAAGACGCTAAGGTGGCCATTTTGCATTGGCGCGACGTCATGGCGATTTTGGGAGTCCCTAGCCAGATCAAGACCGACAATGGCCCAGCATATTCAAGTCAACTGGTGGCTTTGTTTTTATGACAGTGGGATATTGAACATAAGACCGGTTGTCCTCATAACAGCACTGGCAAAGCTATCGTCGAGCGCGCGCACTGGACTCTGAAAGTTCGCCTCATGTGTCTTGAGGCGGGGGAGACCGTACCCGGAAGAGCTCCCGCAGTCCGTGTGCGATGACTTTTACTTTCTGCTCTGACTAGTTTAAATCAATTCTCGCATGGATCAAGTGAACAATCCCCCATGAGCTCGCACTTTGCTCCACCTCTAGACAAACCCCTGTATCCACAGGTATGGGTGAAAGATCTGGAAAAGGGCAAGATAGGTCCATTTGCCCTACGTGCTCATGGGCGAGGCTATGCCTGTGTGGAGGGGGAGACTGGGCTACGGTGGGTACTGGCAAAATGGTTATTACCGTATTTGTAGTTGTGTCTGTAAGTTTGTATTTGAGCTATATTTCACAGGTGGTGATTGGCGCTCAGCTGTATCTGGGACAGAGTGATGGAAAGAGGTGTGAAATGACATCCATGGCCCTTATGTGTCCAGATGACTTCACTCACAGATCCAGTCACGACGTGCTTTACGAACTTTGTGGCCGGCTGTTGAATACGACATCACTCAGGCCGGAAACACCTGCGTCTAGGTCCCTTTAGGCTGACGCTCTGTGTTTATTAGTATTAGGATGTTTGTTTCCTTCTTGTTTGATTATGTAATATGCACTGTGTGTGAATACTTAGTGGCACAAACCTTTCTTACTTAGTTAATTAGAGTTATAAGTTGTTATCTGGAATAGCTGTTAAAACCCTGAGTTTTCTAGTCTTGAGGCGGGGGAGATGTAGGGATTGGTGCATGGACGGGAGGTTGTCAGGAGGGACAGGAACCAGCTGACCCTGGGGAGGTGCTTGGGCGGCAAATATAAGGAATTCTAACTGCGCAATAAATCGTTGATGACCCGCATTCTGTGAATGCTCTATGTCTCAGCCCTAGTTCGGAGGGAACTACTGCTTCCGTCCCTCACCACACGAGTAGCGAGAAACTACAAATTTTTCCAAAAAAAAAAAGGCTCTTCATATAAACTTATGTCAGCATTAATACTGTCATGGTACATAAGGGAAAGAAAAGAAAAATTTAATATTGTAACAGAAACAACTGAGACTGGCAGTTTAGACCTAAATTAGGTGTGGTAATTTATAATCCTAAATTAGGATTAGGTGTGCCGTGATGGCAACCTAAACTTTTCAGGGCAACCAACAGACATACTAGAAAATCTGGTTTGGTTCTTTTGGTTTCTTGAGCTATTTTATTTAAATGGAGATGGATGGCTTTATGTTAACAAATAATAAAAGCTGAGGATTCTTCTAAAATTGAACAATGAGAGATCATACGTCTAGCCAGTTTAGGTGTTTCAACTTTGGACTGGTTTCCTGAGTCATGTGTAATTCTGGCTTTCAGTAATGCCACTTGGCTCTGTTTTCATTTAGCTATCCCAGCCTTATAAAAATTACCTTGTCTTCTTGTGTAGAATCACCAAGCTTCCTGCAATCTTCTAAACAGGGACTTGCCAAGTTTGAAATCTGCATTGTATGGGGCTTCTGCTTTTAGTAGGCTGCACCAATTCAGTTTCTATAATCTTTGTTCTATAGTGTTCTCCTGTCACTTGTGATCATCCTACCTAGTTAGTCAGAAAAATACCTATCTACCTACCTAGTTAGTCAGAAAAATAACTAGCTCTTTATAAGGTGTGTAGTCTGTGAGAGCTAAGGCTGGCTTTGATGATCCAGATAGCGAAACCTGAGCATTCTTTTTTAACCTTTATGGAAAAGTATTCTGGTTATTCCTGCTGCCGGTAATAGTAAATTAAATAGCTACAGCTTATAGTCTCTTGATCATACCTTGTGATGTGCAAGGGTATAGTCAGTGCTAGGACAGCCTGCTCTCATCTCAGGAAAAGAATTTTTAGTCTCCACCATTCCATGTTTTGTTCAGCTGCATTTCTCTAAATGGCCTGGAACAAATAGTCTCTCTGGAGCTTTCAGATTCATTACACTCTTAATCACAAACTCAGCTATTTGAGGAGTACTTTGTTTATACTGGGAATATTGTCTTTTTCTTTTTTTTAACAAGTTTCTCCTGGATTGTGACTGCCATGGTCCTTAGTTACACAGATACAAGTCAGCCACCTTGCTGGCTGTCAATCACACCACAATACTTGACTCAGTGTCATCTTTCTCTTAAAGGAACAGCTCCTAGCCCTCATGCTATATCGTACGTATCACTATTAAAAGAGAAGTCAATATATTGATTGTCTTACAAAGAATTCACAGCAAAAAGTTCTTTGCAAGGTCCTGCTGGGATTGTTCCACTTTGACTTGCTGACATATGTTTCCCTGAAACTTCTGCCAGTAGGAGACAAGTTTGCAGGGTCTTGAGAAACCTATGTAAGTGTTAACCTCAGTTTGTGTGTGACAAACAGAAGTAATCTCAATTTAGACTATTGCTGATAAAGGGAACAGTTACATCGGTATATGAGCATTTCATCATGTAATGAATACACAAGGAAATTTCAGTCTGGTGAAGATGGGACAGAACCATATTTGTTTTACCAGCATCAGAATTTCAATCAAGATCCATCTCACAGTGCAAGACAAAGAAAAGTATTCTTGCATTTATTTACCAAGACAGAAATACTTTAAGGATATCCTTTCAGTATGTGAGTTATGGTGTGTCTGTGATCTAATAAAATTATCTCATTATCATGTTTTCATAACTAATATATTTGCTGACAAGCTTCCTCTAGCAAAGAGGTGTTCTATCACTTAAGAAGTTTCCAACTTTCTGAACTGAACACTAAGGCTGCATGACCTGTGTACAGCTACATATGTGTCATATGTAGCTGCATACAGGTGCAATAGATCTAAGTATGGGCAGACCAAATATCTGCTAAGAATCAGCTGTACCCTGTGTTATGTCCTTATCTGAAGTGTGGGATGTAATTCCTGCCAACTCACAAATATGGTACCTTCAAAAATTGTACCACCATTGCTAGAAGTCTGGGAGAGAAATCTTGATGTATTCGCTGCACAAAGCAATGGTGTTTGATGTCCATCCACCTGTGAATACTTTGATCAGGGCTATTTTGGGAATACAGTTAATACTGATTTGTGAAGTGCTTGCACATGCAACTCTCCATCCAGACGCTGAACTTTTCTCCAGAGAAAAGGCTGGAAAGGAGACAGAGAAATGACAGATTCCCTGATAGGCCCAAAGGAAAAAAAATCAGATACCTGAAATCCTTTGAGATTGCCTTAGATGCTATTCATTCCAGACAAATAATATATGCAATATGGGAAAACACCTGGTACAGTCTTGGATGTCACTGAGGTTTTAACTTTCTCAATTATTCCTGCCTTCTGTCATCATTCGTGTTTACATGTACTGTAACTGTGATTTGCATTTCTGTCATCCTCCAAAGCATGACTACAAATCAACGGTTATTCAGTAAAATTATTCCCATTCCTCTCCTAACAATATGCCCACCTTTTCCTTCCCTGTTTTTGGTTTTAATCTAGTTTTAACTCTAATCAGTTTGTCCCAGTGATTTTATTTTAGTCCCTGATGTTTTTTCTTCACCTTTACTGTTTCCTCCAGCCAGTCATCCTTACCACAAATGTCTTTCCTTTGCTTTTTGCCTGAGGAAAGCCGTGTTCTGGATCCTATGTGCTAATCACAATCTTATCCCCCCTGTATTGTTTGGCAGTGGTGTAGAGCTGGTTCCTGCCACTATCTAGACATAATTTTGAGATTGTACTGAGGGAGAAGGAGCTCAGGGAAAGGAGTCAGAGATACACTGAAATATTTTTTTTTGCTTGTTTGTTTCCTCTGTTTTCCTTAGGAATCCACTGAAAAGAATCAAAAGGTGGAAATGGATTTCCTAAGTTTGAGGTCAGCAATATGCTATAGAAGGTATGCATGGGGTATACAGAATATTCTTGTATTTTGATCTTTTCAGGACAATAACTGTCCATAAAAATGAAGCAGGGAACAAGACAAGTGTTATTACCATCAGTTGTTAGTATACCGTGGGTAAAAAAATCCAACAATGTAAGCGTGTGGAAGACGTAAAAAGGCATCCCCAATAGAGGTCAATTTAGTGAGATGTACATGGTGGAAAAAAGACTCTAGGTCTAAATGCAAGGCTAAAAGGAACGTGCTAGTCCCACACAAAGGAGTATAGGCTCCTCCCGAACTAGAAATAGAGCCAGGCCATTGCAAAGCAAGTCAAAAACCCCTTTTTCCTAAGTGACACTGAGTAGCTAGAGCTCAGGGCTTATGTTCTGTTTAACACTAGTCAAGAAAGAGAAGATGCATGGCCATCAAATTTCTCTTCTTATTACCTAGCAGGATAGAAACACTATATATTATGGTCCTTATAAACCTCATTGAACCTCACAGATGTGAGATAGCCACCTCCAAGTGCTTTGGACAGTTGTCCTGAAATTAAGTTATCCCATGAGTGCCAACAACGGAGACTGTGGCACTTAACTGTAGAACTGGCAGCTACCTTTCTTGGGGGCAAGCTATCCATGGTGGCCTCTACCTTATAAATACCTGAATTTCTTAGGTGATTTCTTAGTTCCTTAGCCAACTACCTGCAAATGCTTTTGCAGCGTACTTGTTCTGGTTTTTGATTTTATTTTTTTTTAATGGTTACTTTTAACATTTTTCCTTATATTTTGTAAACATTTTGTGCTTTCCCGATGACAGGACAGTAAAAGTCTCCCATGGATGAGTATAAGTGTATACTCTGGATTGTTCTATTTGAAACAAACTAGGAATTTCCAGATTTCAGAGGTAGCTTTGATGTGGCAAAGTAATCACAGTAAGAGATGGCTGGGGGCTCTCTGACTCCAGGTGCTGGAGTGGAAAGATACTTAGTCATGGTAAGAGGTCAGATCTGAGCTATTATGCTAGTTAAATAAAAAAGACACTTATATTGCTGGAACATATCTCAGAACATAGATTCACTCTACAGCGTGGGAACAGAAGTTGCTTATTTGGAACAGTACATCATGGTTTCACTCTATACTAATAAATTGCCATTATTTTCCCTGGCATAAAAGTAGTAAAGACTGAAGATTAAGGACTAGACGGCAGGGCAGAAAGTTTTCCTAGGGTTTCTGCCTACTATATTCAAAATTTCTTTCTGCAGATCTGCCAGCCCTCACTGGCACAGGTTGCCCAGCAAAGCTGTAGCTGCCCCATCCCTGGCAGTGTTCAAGGCCAGGCTGGATGGGGTTTGAGCAACCAGGTCTAGCAGAAGGTGTCCCTGCCCTTGGCAGGGGGGTTGGAATTAGGTGATCTTAAAAGTCCCTTTCAACCCAAAACATTCTATGATGCTATGACTTACAGAATGAGTTCTTTGAGTTCCCAAATACTTACAGTATCAAGGCTACCCTGTAGCTCACATTTCCAGTAGAGCTTTGGATATCATGATAATTCAGTGCTAGTAGTTGCATCAACATTTGAGAGAAAACTTCCCCTCCACCATCATGTAGACTTCATTACTATGTTATAACCTGATACAAATACAGACATAATCTACATTTGACAGAGCACAGAAGACACAATGCATAAGTTTTAGACTTGGCACTAAGCACCAGACAAAGCAGAATAACTCTACAGTTTTTGTCCAGGACATATTTTCCCCACCATGGTTTAAATTTAACAACTTCAAGTGGTTTTCTAGGTTACAAAACACTTTCCAGACACCTTTCTGGGTTTTGAGCATTAGTTTTGATACCTGTTCTTCTTCAGGTCAGACTGTATGTCTGCTTCCTGCTCTTCCCTGCAATCTCCCTTGCTAAGGCAACTCGTGTTCTTGCTGAGGACAGTTTATTTGCTGAGATAACTTCTTCTTCTCCATTTTGATTCTCCTTAACCCATGTCACAGTCTGGAGCAGCCTTCTTATGAAGCATCCTTGTTATTTTCAGGAAAGAAGTTGTCTCCCTCCTTGCAGGTAGTCCTGGTGCAGCAGGCAGAACAAATTAAACAACCAGCCTTCCTCTCTACAGCCTGGCCTACTCTTTTCCTTTTTGAAGGAACATGGTGTAGAGTAGCTGTGAATAAACCCATTAAACAGTTGCATAATCCACCATAAATGTCAAAGACCACTTTATGATTGTTTGTCACAGAAGCTTAAGGTGCACAGTCATTCTTGCAGGACTGATTTATAATGCAGGCATCGCTGAATCTCTCAGGAACATACTGCTATTGTGTTTTTAAGGAGTGATCCATCCCCATATAACTTTGATGAGAGTTGTATCACACCCTTAATCCTTTGATCTTTTACGTACCATTGTGACTGCATTTCTAAGAAATCCAAGCTAGGTAATTTTCACTAAGTTTTTGTACCAGGCATGTTCCTTGTTGTGGTCCTCTGATCTTCATAAGCAATCAGCAGCACATCAGACCCATCTGTGAGAATAGCCTTGTTAGGGGCAAACAAAGTGGGATTTTCAAGATACCTAAGGGATTCTGACTTCTACTGAGTTAGAGAAGCCTGTCCTACTTTACAAGAAAGAGTTTTTGTTGTATACTGATCTTCTAGTTCTAACGTTTTCTCTCTCATAACTCTTGATCCTATTACCATTTTGCCTTTCTGCAAGGAATAGTCTTGCAGGTTCCATTTCCTGATTGAAAGGAGAGAAAGGCAAAGACAAGAAGAATTAGAAAATACAGACATGAGTAATCTTGTGAGTATCATAAAAACACCAGTTAAAACCATCTTGTGAAAGTGAGTGTTCATGCATATATGGTTCTAGTCAGCCAGAACTACCATCAGAGGAAAGGTTAGCATTGTCTTAAGTAGAAACTAGATTAGAAATTGTGTGTGCTTGTAAGCGCACATAGATATGTAACACCTGGGGACATAGTTTAGTGGTGGACTTGCTAGCATTAGTTTTACAGTTGAACTTGATGATCCTAAGGGTCTTTTCCAACATAAATGATCCTATGATTCTGTATTTTAACATTGACTTCACAGTCAGACACAGAAACACAAATAATCACATAAGCTTACATGACATCCAAACCTTACGCATATGGATTTTCTTAAGATTGGGGCCACTGAATTTGCATACACAATGTGGCAAGATATCCAGAACATCCCACTACTTTCACATTTTGCTGTTCTGGAAGGGTACAGGCTTTGTGCCTAAAAAAACATCAACATAGACCATCATGCTTAGTGGAATAAAAATGGTTAAATGCCATACCTCTATTTAGAACACTAAAGGTTGCAGTCTTCTGAGGCTTAAAAATCCACTTGTACATAACCCAGTTGAGAATCTAACCTTCAGACAGATGATTTTTTTCCTGGTGTGTATTAAAATGACACACCTCTGCAAGCCTCCTGGGGCTGTGGAACACATTCAGAGTGGAAGTGCTGAGAGTTGCAAGGTGGCCTCTTGATATTAATAGCTTTATTATAACACTGTGTTCTTCCAGCTTATACACTAGTATTGAAAAATGTTTGCCCAGACAAAGTGTTTTTAGAGCAAATTTCTAATGAGAAATAATGAAATGCTGAAATTTCTTCCTTCCTTCCGCAATTTCTTATTTAAGGCACCAAACTCCCAACATTAACTTGTTCCCTTCAGAATCATAGGACAGACTCTGGCTTACTAACTTCCTGCCTAATGGATTCTACACAAATTGGGCTTATAGAGGTTTATTTTTCCCTGGGGAG
This sequence comes from Psittacula echo, assembly GCF_963264785.1. Lineage (NCBI taxonomy): Eukaryota > Metazoa > Chordata > Aves > Psittaciformes > Psittacidae > Psittacula > Psittacula echo. The sequence continues at coordinate 87,978,647 of NC_137738.1, read as the reverse complement.
AAGATAGCTGTATTATGCTTTTTTTGTTGTTCTTTATCTATTATTTACATAGAAAAACATTCCTTTTTTTTTTTTTTCTTGCTGAAAATGCACAGTTATTCCTGGCACCAATAAAAGGGGTTCTGTTAGTGTAATACATGACCAGTTACTGTATTTTTTCTAAATTGATATATTACAGAAATAGATGTTGAGTGTACAGCAAGTCTAATTTTGACATATCCAATTGATACGAGTTGAGACAATGCATTCCAAAATAGACAATATTTTTATGAGTGTACCCAAGTTTTGGAGATACCCATGCATATTCTTTCTGATCCACAAAAATGATTTCTCTATGGTTCTCCTTTCTACACTTTTTCAACATTAGGCTTAGCTTTAAAACACAGAAAATTTGTAATATTTGTTAACAGCAGCTAATACATACTCACAAAACACATTTTAGTGTAGCTAAAAGGAGATGATTAAATATTACTGTGTTTAAGTATTAAAAGATGGGGTTTTTACTGACACAGGAAATCCATAATATCCAGAATCAGAAGATTTTTTTAGACATTACTGTTCTAAATGCAAGTTCCATTAGGCCTATGGAACTTTCTCTGTTGATATTTAACTGTTAGCAAAGGTGACCTCAGTGTCTGACTAATGTGAATGTCATGATTAATGAAGGAATTCAGTCATGTGCCCAATGAGATGACGTGCTTCAGGTGAATCTGTGTCACAAGAAATTACTAGACACAGAAATGTCTGATGGTTAACCAGACACAGAATCTACCAGTCTAGAGAGAGCTATTTAAAGGCAGCAGCTTTCTCTAAAGGAAGTCCAAACTTAGCTGGGCATGCATCACCCAGATGGGAGAGATAAGAATGCAGTAAGGAATTTAAATGTGAAAAAAGTAATATCTCAGCCTTTGTTGATTCAATAAGGTTTCCACAATGAACAAGAGACAGACTGGGAAAAAATCTGGTCCCACTGAAATGAAATAAAATATTCCATTGGACTTCAAAGGAGTTAAAGTTTTACCTCTGTTCCTTGAAAATCAGGACTTCATTCCTCGTTTGTAATATCATTACATTTAATATCAATAGCTTACCTGACTAAGCAGGTACAGGAAGATTTCTAAAAGTCATATTGTCTGCTGTGAACTTATATGCAAATGTAATACTTGGATTCAAGGGTATATGTGTTCAGCATGGTCGTTCTAAGTATAGGTTAAATATTCTGAGGAAGGTGTACAAAAATGCTGAAGGAATTATTACGGTATTTGCTGGTCCAGATTACTGCATGGAATACATATGTATTTGTGTTAAGGATATACAATTAAAGTCAAAGGTCTAAGATTAGGGACCACCTAGTAAAAAGGTACTAATTTCTTTAGCTGCTAGGGAAACATCCTTTGGAATAAGGTAAAGTATAAGTGTGGAAGTCTTTTAAAGACAGATCATCTCTAATAATTGGTCACCTCTTGCACATCCAAACAGCTCTTCTGTGTGATCCCATTTGGCAGTTGTACATATTAGCCAAAATCATAGCAGCACACATCCATAATGTTTGCGTCACTGTCGACTGCCTGGCCAGAAAAGCTGACATTTATATTATACAGAAAGTGTCTTATAGGATACGTCATTTCATTTTTTCTAAAATTTTCCTATACTTTTAGAGAAATTCAGTCTTAAGAAGGGCTTGTTTTTTGTTGTTCCTCAAAACTGCAAATTAATAGCTTTTATATGTTTTTATGATTTTAAAATTCTAGTGCTTTTTAGAATTTCTTAGAAAGTTTTCTAGAAAGAGTTTTTCAGAGACAAAGATAATAAATGATCTGGCAAATCAGGTTAATTCTTTAAAGTGGCAAAATCATGCATCAAAGAAAGAAAGAATGCAGTACAGCTCCATAGCAATGCCACAGAACCAGGTCCTGAGAACATACTGATAAACGGAAGACAATAAAATTTTCAGAAGAGTAATACATATTGCCAGTACCATAGTATGTATTAGTTCACTCATCTATTAATGACATGATCTACAGACAGACATTTGACATCTCTTGATATTTTCTGTATTTTTCCCACATTTACAGGTGTACCAGCAGGAGAGTTCAGTCAGTTTCACGAAGTCACAGTAAAAAGAAATGACTACATTTTGGTAAAATTTTCCACAATGAAAAAATGTACCAGTAATGTTAATTCTGATCACTAATACATTGTGCAATCATTGGCTTTTGACATTGTCAGTACTGCAATTATTTTGCTAAGGTTGACCAAGAAATTTAGGAATAGTCCAACTGTAAAGCTGCACAACCACCAAAATATTTTGATAACTATTCTCTCAGGTACCTTTTCTGCCCCTATTTTTTTAATATCACCTGTTTCTGAAGAATAAACCCACAGTTCATGTCTTTTTTGTGCACTAATTTGTATGCCAAATAAGCAGGCTTTAGACTCTCTTGATAGACTTAATTCTTCTAGATGCTCTACCAACACTTTCTGCAATGACTACTGTTTTAAAATGGACTAAAATACCTGTACTATTTAATATCAGTAATGTCATCAGATAGCAACATACATTTGTTACAGATGGCTAGGATGAAGAGTATATAGCTGTCTTTGCTAAAAAATAGACAAACATGTTGCTTTGGTTAGAACACATGAGATTTCAGTCAACCCTTCCAAACACTGAATCCCAACATCCTACATTGGTAATGATGAGGTCAGCGCTCCCTGATCAGAGGGTCACTAGAGAAAGCTTAGTTTCCCATAGGTAGTGCAGGAATTCATATCTATGTCATCTCTAAAAGGAAAGTTAAAAACCCAAATATTTATGGGTTAAAAACTTTGAAACTACTGTATCAGGTATTTATGGGCCATGTGCTATGATGAAAACCTCCCTGGCTTTTAAGTTCTTGAAATAGAGTAATTGGGAGAATTCTCACTTGCCAAAAGTGAAATGAAATAAATTGAGATCTGTGCTACTGAAGTGGGCAGAATTCTACTGGAATGAAATTAGTTGATGCACCTAAGACCAAGTTAAACTTGGTGACAAATAAAACTTACAATTCTTTTTAGTCACAATCCCAAATCCTCAGAAACAAAGTAAAATGGAAGGAAATTCAATAAGAATTCTGAGGAGGATTTCTGGTCTTCCACTTATGTCCACTATCATGTGATTCTCATTCTCTGCTGCAGATATTTTGATAAACCTCATCTCATTAGAATCATAGAATCATAGAATAGTTAGGGTTGGAAAGGACCTTGAGATCATCTAGTTCCAACCCCCCTGCCATGGGCAGGGACACCTCACACTAAACCATGCCACCCAAGGCCTCATCCAACTTGGCCTTGAACACCGCCAAGGATGCAGCATTCACAACCTCCCTGGGCAACCCATTCCAGTGCCTCACCACCCTCTCAGTAAAGAACTTCTTCCTTAGATCCAATCTAAACTTCCCCTGTTTAAGTTTGAACCTGTTACCCCTTGTCCTATCACTACAGTCCCTGATGAAGAGTCCATCCCAAGCATCCTTGTAGGCCCCCTTCAGATACTGAAAGGCTGCTATGAGGTCTCCACGCAGCCTTCTCTTCTCCAGGCTGAACAGCCCCAACTTGCTCAGCCTGTCTCCATACAGAAGGTGCTCCAGCCCCCTGATCATCCTCGTGGCCCTCCTCTGGACTTGTTCCAACAGTTCCATGTCCTTTTTATGTTGAGGACACCAGAACTGCACACAATACTCCAAGTGAGGTCTCATGAGAGCAGAGTAGAGAGGCAGGATCACCTCCTTCGACCTGCTGGTTACGCTCCTTTTGATGCAGCCCAGGATACGGTTGGCTTTCTGGGCTGCGAGCGCACGCTGCCGGCTCATGTTCATTTTTTCATCGACCAACACCCTCAAGTCCTTCTCCATAGGGCAGGGCTGCTCTGAATCCCTTCTTTGCCCAACCTATAGCCGTGCCTGGGATTGCTCCGACCCAGGTGTAGGACCTTGCACTTGGCATGCTTAAACTTCATCAGGTTGGCATCAGCCCACCTCACAAGCGTGTCGAGGTCCCTCTGGATGGCATCCCTTCCCTCCGGCGTATCAACTGAACCACACAGCTTAGTGTCATCGGCAAACTTGCTGAGGGCGCACTCAATCCCACTGTCCATGTCACCGACAAAGATGTTGAACAAGACCGCTCCCAACACCGATCCCTGAGGGACAACAATTGTTACTGGTCTCCAGCTGGACATTGAGCCATTGACCACAGCTCTTTGTGTGCAGCCATCCAGCCAGTTCTTTATCCACCGAGTGGTCCACACATCAAATTGATGTCTCTCCAATTTAGAGACAAGGATGTCGTGTGGGACAGTGTCGAACGCTTCGCACAAGTCCAGGTAGATGACGTCAACTGCTCTGCCCCTGTCCATCAGTTCCGTAGCCCCATCATAGAAGGCCACCAAATTGGTCAGGCAGGATTTCCCCTTAGTGAAGCCATGCTGGCTGTCACCAACCACCTCCTTGTTTTTCATGTGCCTTAGCATGCCTTCCAGGAGAATCTGCTCCAAGAGTTTGCCAGGCACAGAGGTGAGACTGACTGGTCTGTAATTCCCTGGGTCATCCATTTTCCCCTTCTTGAAAATGGGGGTTATATTTCTCTTTTTCCAGTCATCGGGAACTTCACTTGACTGCCATGATTTTTCAAATATGATGGCCAGTGGCTTAGCAACTTCATTCGCCAGCTCCTTCAGGACCCGCGGATGGATTTCATCAGGTCCCATGGACTTGTGTACGTTTAGGTTTTTAAGATGGTCTTGAACCAGATCCTCTCCTACAGTGGGCCTAGGGTCCTCATTCTCACAGTCCCTGTGTTCACCTTCCAAGACTTGTGTGGTGCGGTCAGAGCATTTGCCAGTGAAGACTGAGGCAAAGAAGTCATTAAGAACCTCAGCCTTCTCTAAATCCTGGGTAGCCAGTTCTCCAGATATCTTCCGAAGGGGGCCTACGTTGTCCATAGTCTGTCTTCTACTCGCTACGCACCTATAGATTCCCTTCTATTATCCTTAACATCCCTAGCCAAGTTCAATTTTAACTGGACCTTAGCCTTCTTCACCTGGTCCCTAGCTTCCCTGACAGCATCCTTGTATTCTTCCCAGGCCGCCTGTCCCTGCTTCCACCTTCTATAAGCCTCTTTTTTCCTTTGCACACATCTCTAATTCCTCTTGTTTGTTCCCCATGCTATGGGTGTTCGTATAGAGGCATCTGAGCCGAGCTCCAAATGAAGCTGGCTCATTGGCTGGAGCGGCTGGAATATCTCTGCATCGCTCCGAGCATTTATTGTAGGTGCTGGCAACTGACTGGGTGTGTTGGGATGGAACGATGCCCCCTCCCCCAACACATCTAGTTTAAAGAAACCTTTACCAGCTTGGCAAGCCTCCTACCAAAACCACTCTTCCTCTTCTTTGTCAGATCAATTCTACCAGCCCCCAGTAGACCTGGCCTACTAACTTGGGTCCCGTATTCAAAACACCCAAACCCCTGACTATGGCACCATCCTTTTAACCATTTATTAACTTGGCCAATCCTCCTAGTTTTTTTAAGGTCTCCCCCTGTATCCTGGAGAATTGATGAAAAGACAATCTGAGCACCAGAGCACCTCTCCCAGGTCTCTGTAGTCCTTCTTTATGTTCTCCAGCCTACTGCTATCAACATCACTAGCACCCACATGGATCACCAGAAGTGGGTAATAGTCCGTGGGTCTCACTAGAGGAGGCAGCCTCTCTGCAACATCCCTGATCCGTGCCCCAGGTAGGCAACACACCTCCCTCGAGACCGGGTCAGGCCGACAGATGAGTGCCTCTGTCCCTTTCAAAGTAGGGTCCCCTACCACTAGGACCCCTCTCTTTTTCCTGGCAGCACCAGTAGTGATCTTCTTTACTGGTGCACCAGCCAGTTGTTTCTGGTGCAAGCGCCCTTCCTTCTTAGCCCCCTGCAGGACAGCAAAGTGGTTCTGGGTGGGGACAACAGCTTTAGGAGGAAGCCCTTTGTTTTTAATTGTCCTCTTCCTCCTTTTTTTGTTGGTTTTTGTTGTTACTATTTCCCAGCTTCCTGGGTTGACAGCCTCCTCCACTCCCCCATGAGCCTCAGGGGATGCTTGAGGCCCGTGCACAGTTTGGGCCTGGAGGAGGCAGTCCTGCTTCCTCTCAGCTTCCCTGACATCTTGCAGTCTATTAACAGCATCCCGCAGCTCAGCCCCTGCTGCAGGAGGGCCTCCACCAGGGAGCACCGAGCGCAGCCCTGCCCATTGGGCACCGTTCCCTCAGGAGATCAGTGCAGACACTCTCTACGCCCCGAGCTCTGCACTGCAGCCTCCCCTCTCATCGGCTCTGTCTGGGTGCCTACGCTGGCCACTGCTGGGGCAGCCAGAGCAGAGCTCCCAGACCGGGCCCTGGTCATACGGCGAAGCCTCACCATCCCGCTCACCTGCCCACACAAACTGCCTCGCCGCGCTCCTGGTGGCTCGCGCTCCCAGGGGCAGGTTTTTAACCAGTCAGGGCTGGTGCCGCTCCTCGTGGCTCCGCCCCCTGTGAGTCGCTGCTCGCGTCAGCTGAGCTGCCGGCCCTGGACAAGTCCTGCCGAGGACCTGAGGCTCCCTTGGTGGCTCTGGCCGCTCTGAGTAGAGGCTCCTGGACACTGATCTCCTCCTCGCTCCGGTGTTGAAGGCGTCCTCTCTCGAGCTACTCACCTCAGCAATTAGATAAAACTATTTTTAATTGAAAAGACAAAAAACCACAAGATAATTACAAAAATGAAACAGCCTCAATTTTTTAAACAAGAAAAAAAAAAAAAAAAGCAGCATCATTGGATTTATTCCAGCATCAGTTTATCAGCTGGGTACGACTATTTTATGCAGTTTATATTACTCTGAAATATAACACGTTTTCCTAGGGTTACCTGTAGTTGTGTAAAATGACTTGATATAGACTTCCCTTTGCCATCACAGGTCTTTGTTTACTCATTTCTTACTGGAACTCTGTGAATGAGTTGTGTTGATGCATTTTTAACCTGCTACAATTAATTTCAATCCTCCATGTGAATTGCTACCTATCTGGATGACTGGATTTTTCATGAGTTCTATTTTCGAAAAGGTGTTCAAAGCTGAGCAGTATCTTTACAAACATAGCTGCTGTGAGATGGTGAAAACTCCCTGAAGGTGTATGCCAGCTGACTGCAATTTTGTTTCTGAGTCTCAAAACTTTTAAAAAATTAAATGACCCAGAAAAATGAAGATTGTTTGAGGGACCTTTGACTGTGATTCCTGGTTAAAGTTGACAACCAAGCCTATTTTCCACAAGAGGTGTTTCTTCCTTTCCAGAAAATTTTCTCCTGTTATTTACAGGAAAAACTGTGAACTTGGCTTCTGCTGCACTCCCAATTCATATTAAAGAAACAACAAATTTATCATTTTTCATTTTCCCTTTGTCCCATAACAAAAATATCCTCATGAACACATGGTGAACTCCCACTAATGAAATTCGTTGTCTGCCAAGGCAGTTCCTACCATTACTAGCTCTGAAATATGTAATTCCCCTAAAACATAAGGTACTTTCATGTTAAACTCCCAGTGATGATACTCATAAATATTGCTAAGTGACAAACATGTGAGGTTATCTGATGAGGAAGTGTATTTTATTAAATCAGTAAGTGTGTGTCTGTATGTATGTATATATAAATTATATATCTGTATGCTTGAAACAACTTTTCTTAAGGTATTAAAAGTAAGAAAGGAGTAAGAGATATTGAACATGCAGTCATGGAAAATAAAATCTTGACTCCTTAATGGAAAGTCAACTAAATATTAATTTAGTACTGGAAAGAGAAAATCTTGCTAAACTATGTCTGTAGCTGAAGGGTGTCTAAAACTGTTTACAGCTGTAACATTGTGCTTCTATTGGTACTTACAGGAAAATCAGGTTTTAGTGGGAAGAAATTTCTAAATTAAGTGACTCAAGGTAATTCCATTAAAAATAGAAAAGTGAAAGAGCAGACTGCATTACAATATACCAGAAAAGCTTGAACTGATTAATTTAAAACTTTGGACCTCAAAATATGGGAATAACATTGACAGAATATGAAAAATAAATGGTAAAGTCAGAGACAGTTAAACTATTTGAAATATATAATGATGTGTTCTTGCTTCTGTATATAACACTACTGCCAGTGAAGATCTTTCTGATTTATCTAGCTCATTCAGAGATGTAACAGAAATATAAGGTAATGGACATAAAATGCGAATGTGTTTGTCATGCTGCTCGAGTTTTATGCTTCTTTGCTCTGTAAAATTAGCTATTCAAGAGCACAAAGGCCAGGTTTCTTATAATGCCTAAATTGTTTTCAAACTAACAAAAATAATTCTAGCGAAGGTGTTCTGTGTGATGTCTAGCACAAAGGGTAGGGTGCAGTTCACATTCTAGCTTATATGAACCATTACCCAACACCATCTGAACCTGACACGTCACCCATCTAATACACTCCTAATCTAGACTGTAACGTGCTAAATTGGTGTCATGGTTTCACCCTAGCCAGCAACTTAGACACACAAGCCACTCGCTCACTCCCCCCTGTGGTGGGATGGAGGAGAGAGCTGGAAGGGTAAAAGTGAGAAAACATGGGTTGAGATGACAAAGGTTTAATGGGTAAAGCAAAAGCTACCCACACAAGCAAATCAAAACAAGGAATTCATTTGCTGCTTTCCATTGTTAAGCAGGTGTTCAGCCATCTCCAGGAAAGCAGGACTCCATCACACATAAGGATTACTGGGGAAGGCAAACACCATCACTCCAAACAACCCCCTTTCCTTTTTCTCTGCCAGCTATATATGCTGAGCGTGACCCCATATAGCATGGGATATCCCTTGGGTCAGTTGGGGTCAGGTGTCCCATCTGTGTCCCTCACAACTTTTTGTGCACTCCCAGCCTCCTTGCTGGTGGGGTAGGGTGAGAAACAGGGGAAAGACCTTGACTCTGTGTAAGCACTGCTCAGCAATAACTGAAACACCCCTATATTATCAACACTGTTTCCTGAACAAATCCAAAACACAGCTCCATACTAGCTGCTATGAAGAAAATTAACTCTATCCCAGCCAAAAATAGAAAACTTGGATACAAGGATACTGTCAGACATTTTGTCAAAAACCTTGTCAAAATCAGAATAGACAACATCCACCTCTCCTCCTTCATCCACAGATCAGCAGATTTCAAATTATTTCATCATAGAAGGCAATTGGATTTACACTTAATTAATCAATGCTGGCTAATCACCCAACCAGCCAATCACCTTCTCATTTGTGTGCTTACAAATGTTTTTTGGGGAATATGGTTTTGGATTTTTCCAGGACAGGACTGTGGCTAATAGTGAATAGTTGCCTATTTTCATGCCCTTTTTGAAGATGGATGCAACATTCCCTTTTGCTAGTTTATAGGTACGTCCTCTGAACACTAAGGCTCGGAAAGCATCACCTTATCTTCACTTGTGGTCACCTTATTCATCAACGGCCCCACATTTTTCTTGTTCACCTTTTATTATGATGCAGTTGTAGAAGTTCTCGTTGCTCTTGACAACTCTTGCTAGTTCCAAATGCAGAAAAGGTCTGGTTTTCCTAATACCATCCCTGCACGCCCAGACAGAGTTTTTCTATTTCTTCTTTATAGTCTGTCCTCACTTCAATGTTATTAGCTTCCTGTTTATCTACGCTGAAGTCCTGACACATGCAATCATTTTCCTGAATATAGGGGTGGACCATTCTTTACTGAAACAAGATTGTCCTTACAGATGCTAACACAGTGGAGAAAGAAAGCATCCCCTTCCTTGAAGAGAAAAAAGGAATACATCCACAGATAGAACCAAAATGGTTATTCACTTCTTTCTGTTATCCAATATGAATAGAAGTTATGCTCAGGGTACCATCATAATTCACAATTAAATAAACTAATTATTAGTAATAGAAATGAAAAATTTCAGTAATTCTTTTATAAATTAACAAACTGAGCTGTACTTGAAATTAATAGTAAACTGTCCCATTGGTAATCACCTAAACCTTTAGCTATTCTGTTTCATTACAAAGAAAGAAATACACCTAACAGCTAAAAAAAAAAAAAAAAAAAAAAAGAACAAAACCAAGTGAAAAGTGGTGTAGAACTGAATGTAGAAAAAGTCTATATGACTGAAAACAAGCAGTTGGAATATGATGCATAAATGCCAAATCAGATAATTCTAGACGTGAACAGGTTTTATTGTTTACATATGGAATATTAAAAATCATATGTTTTAGGACGTAGACACAAAATATGAACTTCAAAGAAACAGTAGTTTAAGCCAGCTAAATTATAATTTATCAAAAGAAGTTAATGTGGTTCTTCAAATATATTTGAGTTCACTTGCTCTTATACCCATTTTGTACCATGTCAGATAACTTCAACCTGAAAATGAAGGGTTGCACACAATTAGACCTAGACCAATATAGTATTTTTCACATGGCAAAGTAATAAATGAGGATTAGTAAAATCAACTAAACACCCAAAATGTACTTTGCGGTCCTTATGAATTTCCATAATGTCTGTAAATTTAAATCTGCTGCCCACAGATTTCTTAGATTGTGTAGTAAATAATATCTTCCCCAAAACCTGCCTAACCATTTTTGAAATAAAGAACAATAACAACAAAACCACACTGGCATTAGGTGGCATTACCAACATTCATGTTTTTAACACTATATTAGATGTCAGGGCACAAAATTCAGTGGATTAGCATAACAATATGATCAATTTAAAGAAGAGAAACAACGTTTCCAATAGTGTATGAGCATCTTTGGAAGGATTTTGGTTTACTTTTTGGTACAGGCATTTTGTTTTCTTTGGTCAACTGTATAAAAAATAATTCAATATTTACCAGGTCGCTCTCAATCAAAAAGAATTGGATGGTACCCATATCTTGTGCTAAGCTTCTGTTATGGGAAAGAATGTGTAAATTGGGTTTGTGCCATTGAGTTTTGTACCTTGGGTATGAATTATATCTGAATAATATTGTTTTCTGGTGCCCAGTTCTGTGGAACCCTATTCTTTACCTCTCCTCCTGCTCCATCACATGGAACCCTACAAACTAGTTCTTGGCCTCCTGAATAAAACTGAGGAAGTGCATTTATAAATACGTTCTGCCATTTCAAGCACATTTCCTTGTGGGAATACTGTGCTTTCTGCTGAAGGGAAAATGGGACCTTACAAACGCTGTTAAAAGTCCTCATGTTGCAGTTTAGTTTGATATCACCATTGTGGTTTCTGATAGAAGGGACAGGAGAGAACATTTTTTGGAATTTAATGAGGAAGAACATTTCCTTTTCTTCTAAAAGTTTTAGTTGAACATAATCTTTAACTCCTCTTAAACTATTTACTTTCTCATTTTTATTGGAAAGGCTTTTACAATATAACAGAAATCTACACAATTCAGATGTCCTTTACATTTGCTAGTCTGCTTACCAGTTAAAGCATTACACAGAAACCTCATAATCTGAATTTTGTGATCTTTTCTGAATGACACATTAAAATTATCACCCAGCTTCATTAGATAATGCACATGCTGAGATGCTGCTCCGCCTACTGTTTGCAGGAGCTGCTGCTCAGTGACTGTACTTGTTACCGGTAGAATAAAGGCATCTGGGACAAAGACATTTCTTCCAAAACTGTAATGTGGCACTGTGATGCCATGGGAAGGCCAGTACAAAGTTATTTTGATTCTGAATCTTGCAATGGCAATAGTACCTACAGAAAGGAGAGAGGGAACTGAAAGCATAGTACTTATGATTGACACTGACAGTCAGAATCAGTATATAAAAGGAATTGTCCTTACACTGCATTTAAAACGTCATGGTTTGTCTGGGGTTTTCTTAAAATGTATGTTTTGTTGAGCAACTGATGGCTTATTGAGAAGATTTTCAAGATTTAATCAACTAAATCAACTTAAATGAATGCTAAACTGTTAAAACATCGCTAAGGTTGTGAGAGTGCTCATGTCAAGAAAGTTGACAAAAGTTAAAAAGCTAAGCAATCTTAGCTTATACAAATTAATACCATGTCAAGGGTGATGTTCACCACTAAGGCCATCATAGCAGCAGATGGGTCAAATTTTCCCCTGGTTTTAATCAGTAAAATTCTTCATGTTCCAATACAGCTCTTCTGATTAAAAACATCTGAGAATCTGGACCAATTATTTCCAGATAAATCATTCAGGAACTAAAGGGCAAAATTGCAAATAATTAATTTTATTAATATGGCCTGACCATCCATAGGGTGGCCAAGTAGGAAAAAACATTTTTGTGAAAAAATTGCATGATAATTAATTGACAAAAAAAAATCAGTTCTAATTATTCATCTCATGCAAAAAGAACACAGAATACTGTAATAAAGTGATGACAATGACTGCAGGATTGCTTATTGGATAATTACAAGCTATAGAAGTGGAATGCATATGTATAACTTGCTCCGAGATAGAAGCTTTATTGCTCAATTATATTACAATTACATATCTATTTATCAAGCTAACATGAAACAGAGATCAGTTTGACTCCAAACATCCAAACAAAGTATTTCAGAGGAGAATATGGAACAGGTTTTGACTTCCTCCAAGTGGTGCAACTGCATGGATGGATTTGAATTCATGCCTCTGAAAGACTTAACCTGTTTCCTGACAATAGTGAGGGAAAACAAAGTAGAAGCACACAAATATCAGATACGTTAGGTATTACTGGATTCCAAGAACAATACAGTACATTACTCTTAACATCAGGCCGAGCGTCAACAGAGAAATAAGATGGAAATTTGACATTAATTAAATTTGTTATGTTTCCACTGCATCCTGGATATGTTCCAAGTAAGTATAAACAAGTTTAAATATATTGGATAAACATCTGGACCATTAATATTGCCATATATAATCAAATTAGAAAACAGTTGCTTAGACCTAGTCAACTTTCCAGAAACACAAGCAAAATGTCTTAATTGTGCAAGCCAACATATGTTAGACATTACCATATCATAGAATTGCTCAACATAGCAATTAAAAATTCTCAGCCATAATTGCTTCTAAAAGAGAAGGCTTTATTTTTTATAACTATCTCTGCTTCAGTACTCAGGTAATTTATTTTTTGAGATTTCATTAGCTTCCATATGTATCAGTAACCTTGCTAGTTTGAAAGACTCACAGAGCATTAGGCCTTGAAGTTTCTGTTGAGTTAAATGTTCACACAAAGCATTAAATGAAAAGTCCCCTGGCTTCTGCTAGTATACTGAGCCCTAGCATCAACAGAATTCAATCTTTTGTCACTTCCTCACACCTGAGAGTACATAAAGTCATTGCTCTGTATGTCACTAGATTTTTCCCTCTTCTCTTCCCTCTCCCTTGTTCTGGCTCCAGGTCTACTACCATCTTCTCTCCCACAAAGTCAGCACAGGCCAGGCTATGTGCTAACAAGGCTCTTGTTTTCTTGGGAACCACAGTTCTAGGACATAAAAGGTCTCTAAAAAAGGATTTCTGTTGCTTCCTTCCACTCCTAGGCCTACATTTATAACATCCTTTTATCAAACACTATTTGTGAAATTAGCATAGAAAGGAAACCAGAAACACAGTTTTCAGTCAAACTACCTGGTAATTTCTTTCCCCCTAAATAGCTTTCAAAGATCTGCACTGACACAGTAAGACGATAATACAAGTCCAGGACTCATGTCTTATGAATAAATATGAAAAACTCCCCTTGAAAAAGGGAGTAATTTGGTTTTAAATTGTTTGTTGCTTTCATTTCTTTTGTTTGGATTATAATTTTTCTCTGATTTCTCTTTAAATCTCAGAAAGCATATTTGGAAATATTTTTGTGTAGAGGAAAACATTGCTCTGCCAGATCTCTCTTTCTCATTGAGTTCTGCTACAATAAGTGTAGAATTCAAGCAGCTAAACCTGTTTAAGGAAATGGTGAAGGATAACTATTCTTACTGTAATTAATCTTAATTTTGTATCCTATCAAATATTAAATATTAAATCTGTAGTTGTCTGGAGGCTACAGCACCATTCTTTGTGCTTTACAGCAACCACACACATGAGAAAAACCCATCTGATTTCAGTATAATTACATTTTATCTTCATTGGTGCAAATAACATTGCAATCCTGGGTGGGATTAGAAAGGTAGGCTGAATGTGCTGAATGTGTCACTTTGGCATTGTGTAATTCTAAATCCCTTACAAATCACTTTCAGCTAAATAGGGAGAAAAATATGCCTCACTATATTTCTGTCCTGCTCAGACTGAGCAGCAGCTCAGTGTTTTGGCTGCAGTTAAAATAAGAGAAACTAAGTGCATATTAATTACACTAAACATAAAAACCCCACAGCATTTAAGGAAGAATACAAACATAATTTAAAGAACATGAGGTCAAAGACAAGACCCGTAAATTCCTAACAAGCTCTTATACATCTGAGAGACCACGGGGCCTCTGTTTTCCCCAGAAAATTTTAAAAGGTTTAACTTCTCTGGAGATACTGAACTGCAACCTTAACGTCCAGTCTGGTAAACATAAACTAGCGATGACTATCAAATGCTCACACAGTCCATTATATTTCCATGTTTGGAAGAGATGATAATGCCAACTTGTGGTATCAGGGTTCTAAGGATTCAGGGTTTAGGTTTTCCTCAGTGGGGTCTGCAGATTGCTGGGAGTTCACAGACATGATGAGAAAAAACAAAAAGTCCCATCTGTCTTGCTGAAACTAAGACTTCTGCACAGGAGAGAAAATTTTCAACATGAGAGGTGAGTGGCAAGAAGAAATCTCTGCATGTGTGTGTGGTTCTCACTTGAGAAAGGAGACTTTGGGGCACTTCTCTGTGCAGAATTGTTCATGTCTTCTGTCACTTTAAAAGGAATTATATAAGATTTTGCTGAAATAAAATAATCTTATTAGACCATGTTTATTTTAAGTGTGAGTGTGTGTATGCTCACTCCTCTACTTAAAGGTGGCAGAGTTGGGGCCTTTGTAAGGAAAAGCATTTCTCTGCCATGTACTGTGTAGAGTGAGCAGCTCCAGAGCCACAGCTCTTTCTTTGCTTCCAAAGATGAGATATGATTTTACCAGGGAGACTGTGTTGTGTTTTCTCAGCTGTTTTGATTATTTCACATTTTTTTTTTTTGCCCAACTGAGGGAGCAGGCAGTCTGGCTCGTAGTCTTTCTCAAGTGTGTTCCAGTAAATCAAATTGCTATGACCATTGCTGAAAAGAGAGGCCCTAGGTGGTTAAGAAACTGTGATGACAGAGAAGAAAATATAAGATTCATGTCTCTTTAGTTTGGACTGGAAGTGACATTAGAGCTGTTCCCAGGGCTTCTGAAGAAATCTGGTCATGTGGAAAGGTTTTGTTTATGTTTAATGCAGTCAAAATCTTTAAAATAGTTAATTTTATACCTCCAGAGTTGTCTACATAGGAACTAAATCTGTATTCTTTTAGCATGACTTATACTCAAAAAATATCTATTGTGACATGCTTCTTCCCTTTTTTCATGACATATGATAACATAATATAGTTGTTATTGCTGTATTATGATTCTGAGGCTGATAGGACCTGAGGATCTCAATATAGGCATATGTTTGCATTTTCAATGTAACTGTAGTCTTATCTGTTGTAACGGAAATTTTCCAATAAGCTTGATTTGTTTTCTAATTCATGTTGTCATTCTCTGTCACCATTTCATATTTCCTCATTTGTAAGCAATTCACAGAAAATATTCCTCCGGTCCCTTTTTATAGGTACCCAAATGATTAATTAGAAAGCTCACCCGCTCTGTGGGAAGTTGAAAAGACACTCTCAGGGTCATCTGGTCCAAATGACAATCTTCATTCTTCTCTCTCCTAAGCTGGATGCAAATGCCTTGCACATGTTTGTCATAAAGTCAAAGCCACTGCTTACCTGAGAAAGTAGAAGTTGGAGCTGGCACTGGTTTGCACCTTTTATTATTTTTCTCTAGTAAGAAAAACCATGTGTGAAATACATTATTGTATTTGCTTAATTATTTGCAGAAGAATGAGAGTAACAACATGGTTTAAAAATGCCTGGGGTTTTTTTGTCTTCTGAACAAGACTTCTGACATTACCTAAATGTCTTACATCCTTTATGGACATAAATCTTTAAGAACATAAAAAGTTTATGAGCCACCAGAACCAGAGAGAGAGATTCCATGAATTCTGTGAAAGCAGCAAAAGATAAAATGTAAAACATCAGGCTACAGCAAGTACCGGAGGCTGCAGGCTAACGTAAATCACATACTCATATGATATGAAATAATACCAAGAGGAAACTGGATGGACTAATTAAATGAAGGTAATACTTGATGAATGTTCCTGATGGCATTGCCATAATGCAGCAGAAAAGAAGCAGTGCACAACATGGATCTTGATTTTAGGAAGGCTTCCTATACTTTGCTCCCCTACCCCACCTGCAGGGAGTGAGCTAGCTGCTGTGTTGATGTTTCAGTTGTCAGCGGGGGTTAAACTACGACAACATGAAATGTTCAGATAACTTCTTCATGTGATGCTCATGTATCTTTTCCTTAGATTTTCAGTCTTGTAAGTAGAAGCATATTCTCCAGTGAACTCTCTGATTGCTTACAGGTGTTTCTTACAGCATCAAGGAGCCTTGAAAAGGATACTGAAGAACATGAGAGGCTTTGTGATCAAAGGTCGTGATCATGTGCAAGTTAAAAGAGCTATTTCTCTGAATTTCCTCATCAGGGTGTGGGGTTGACTATCGTGTCATATAAGGAGTTGTTCTGGTGGCTTTCAGCAGGGTAATGCTTCAGAAATTATTTGGTTTGGTCACTTCTGTAGGAAGCTTCTTCTCACATTGCTTTTGAGTACAACCCCAGTACTACGCCATTAAATTTACTTTAGTCAAACTCAAGTGCCAAGGGACATACAGACACTGCAGCACAGTTTTAGATAAACCAACAGATGAATGGATTTACTAAAATAAAAGCTTTGCAGATTAAGCTAAATGTCTAGAGATGGATAAGGCTACCCAGATCTAGACCATGTTGAGCTTATAAAAACATTTCTGTTGGAACAGAAAAAAAATTTCTGTTTTTCTTTTTTTTTTTTTGTCTGAAAAATATCCAATTACTATAGAACATTTTTCTCTAAATCAAACTGCTATAATCCTGATTTGCAAGTCTGAAATGATGGGAAATTTTGCCCCAGTTAAAATAAGACCCTGAGCCAACATCCAGAGAGTCATTTAGGTAATTCATTTCTTAGTTTCCTGAATTTCAACTTATATAGAAGTGAAGCATCTAAATCGTACTGATGATCCTATATACCTTTCTAGGTTATTACTTTTTTCCAACTAGAGTCATTAAAAAAAAAAGTATATGTTCAGCCTGTTGTTGGCAGCTGCACACTATCACCTCAGCCGTAAGGTTATGGAATTTGATATGGTTTTACTTACAAGACTGAAAATCTAAAGAAAAGATACATGAACACCACATGAAGAAAATATCTGAACAGTTCATGTTGTTGTTGCTTAACTCCAGCTGGCAACTAAAGCATCAACACAGTACACCAACTCCTTGTGCACCCCCAGCCTCCTTGCTGGTGGTGTGGGGTGAGGAGCAGAAAAGCCATTGACTCTGTGTAGGCACTGCTCAGCAAAAATTAAAACATCACTGAATTATCAACAGTTTTCAGCACAAATCCAAAGCATAGCCCCATACTAGCTACTATAAAGAAAATTAACTCTATCCCAGCCAAACCCAGCACATATAGATATGTGGCTTTGCCTCTTCTTAGTTGCTATGCTGCCTAGTGGAAGTGTAACAGGCAAAAGCTTGAGATGCTAATGTGTGCTTTTCAGTTCCACCAGCTAACTAATTCACCCAGAAATGAGACAGCAGAGCTTGAGGCCTTTCTCCATCTGTGAGTCAGCTGTACTCTCCCAGCAGGAAGCTGGGAACAGAAGACACTAGGTGATCACCAACACTGGAAGTAAACTGCTGAAGCTGAGCAACCTCACATTAGCAAACCTAAGGTCCTAAGGGAGAGAGTGATTCCTAACTGCAACAGAATGAGCATGAAACTGTTCCTATCATCTTCCTCTGCTAGGAACAACACTTGGGTTTTTGCATAAGGAATACTTGTGCAAAATGTAGTGGCATTCAGGCCTACTTCCTAAGAAATTTTTTTTCAGAGGATTTTCTGGCTGCATTGGTTGCAGAGATCCATGTCAGCTTCAGCACAGAGGATAGGGAGGGTATTCAAGCACCACAGTCCGGCCTGATAAACCAAGACATCATGGTCCCACATGGGTTTCAGGCCCAGAGGTTTGAGCCAAAGGTAGCCTAGAATCCAGATCTCCAAATTCAAAATAAAAAGAAGCACCTTTCCACCTTCACAGGTTGCTTGATAAACTGGTCATAACCATGGTGTTGTCATGCCCATCATTCTGAAGTCGGTGTTATCAAGTGTCTTCTAGGAGACTCTGAGCACATGCATCTCCTTCAGAGAAAGCCCTGGTGATAACTATTTTGTGAGTCCTAAACAGACCTGATCTTGTTGTACAAAATGGCAGTGCACAAAATTGTAGACACCAAAAGGTACTAAGGGAGCTAGGCATGGAGGGTGCATTTTATCACTTTGTTAAAATTCAGTATCTAAAATATGCCTAAAGTTGTCCTAAGGCATTTTTGTTCTTTCACTCTTGCTTCAAAATATAGTGAAAATAATAAGCAAAGAAATATATTGGGACTAAAAAGACATTCGGGGGAAGTTAAAACTGTGGTCTTGGTGAGAGGTTTGCTCATAGTCCCATATTTCTAATGTTTCTTTAATTTCTCCTTTCATGATATACATTAGCAGAACTACGTGGTGATTTTGTTCTGCTCCTTGTTACTCCAATGCCAAAATCTACAAAGTGAGTTAAATAATTTAGCAATCTTGCCCTTTAAACTAAGAGATGTTAAAACATCCAATGCAGCCAGGAATTTCTTCAATTATTGAATTCAACCACCTGAAAATACAATACAGCCAAGTAATAGGGCCACTGTTCAAACACTCATGTTTTGCCATCAGGCAGTATTAAAAGCAGTATGGACCTTATTAAAACAAAAACTCTTATTCTGGCCATGTTCCTCCTCTGCTAACAGTCTTGAATTATTTACTGAAGGGTTTCCCTCACCAGCTAAAAAATAATCCCAAGGCTACCTGTATTTCCTTCTTTCTCTCTCATATTTTCAACACTCAAACTAGACAATAATGCTTGACATCATAAATTCTAAGAACCAATGCTCTGCAGAGACTGCAATCCAGCCTTAAAGCTGAGACAGTATTCCAGCCCCAAAGCTGTCAAATTGCAAGTGGTCAGTTTCAGTATACGAGAACTTTTGGCTGATGCATAACTCTCCATTTGCTTGCTTCATACTCTTACTCCCCTTCACCTAACAGTGGCTGGCACTGTAGAGATGTCTTTATTGTAAACTTAGTGGTTTTGTGGATGGTTTCGACAAGCACTGCCAACTTAAGTACTCTTTCTATGAGTTATAGCAACAAACAAAAGGCCTTAGGTAACCTTTTTACCCTCTCTGGAGCTTATTATATACTCATTTGGTACAGACAGGATTAATATTTATATTTGTGCCATCTTTGTAAGATGGTGCTGTGAGTGATTTAGACAGGATTGGTTTATCTAGATGAAATATCTACAGACATTCTTTCATAGTGTCAGACCCAACACAAGGTCCCAGCAGTTGGTGCAGTTAATTTGTACATGTTAGCCATTCATTCGCCAGAGCTGAGTACAAGCCTGTGGTTTGGTACTCTCTATATAGAGTCTGCAGGGAGCTGGATCCTCTGAGCAGGGTAGCCTTAAGCCCCTGAAGGAGAGGAGACAGCTCACTTCCCACCTACACCTGGCATTTGAGCACTCTGAGGGTCACAGAGGGCAAGTCTATCCAGCTTTGTGCCTCTTCTGCTGAAACTGGGCCACCCTGAGAAGAAAACCACAAGAGTCACAGAGGCAGAAGATCAAAGGAAGGGCAGCATGACACAATGGTCTGATGAAGAATACAGCTGGCTAAAGCGTAGGGGGCATGGGTACGGCTCCTTGAAACAAAAAATTTTCAGATGGTGGGGTTTTTTACATGAAATGCAAAAGCTGTCCTGGAACTAGGACCCAAAACCTGCCTGTTCTGGTGAAGTTTTCCAGCCACTAAGCTACAAAATCCTTCTTGCTATGTTTGCTATTATTTGGTCTTTTGCCTTGAAGACACAGGAACAATGTCTTTACCATCTGAAAGTTAAAAGATTAAAGCTGTCCTCGCCTCTGGTGTTCTTTGACTATTTATTTAATAGGAACTTGCCACTTGCCAGGCCGTTCTAATTGAAGTGCAAACTCCCAAGACTGTTGAGGTATGCTGTTTTTGCCCCGCACCTGTGGAAATCAAAGGACTTAGAAAACAACAAAGGCAGAAAAATTTTATCACTTCAAAGGTGCTTGAATTCGTAGTTCTTTTTTTTAGTTTAAAGAATCTTTGCGATACTTTTGTTGAATCCTTTGTTTTCCTTTAACAGCCATAGCTGTAATACCATACATCAGTATGGCATCTGTAATGCATCTGTAATGTCATAGTGGATGCATGGGTATTTAAGTGTAGAAATTGAGCCCATGGTAGCACGATCAGTAACAATAAACAAACATGAGAAATCAGTAAGTTTAGACTGGCCTTCTGTACCATGCTAATATAGATAATCCAAATAACTGCTTACTTAAGATGAGCAATCTGGCATTTAAAAAAGTGAAAGTTTGTATGTGTGCAAAAGGGAAACTCAAGTACATTCTTCCTGATGTCTAGCTACTTTATCAGAATAGCACTTTACACCTTTTAAGAAGCTAGCAGGCTATTACATATGACTAATATATCAAGTTTCAATGCAGCTTTTATTCAAAGTTTAATAGAGATAATAGTAACATAAAAGCTACCCTCTGGTTCTTATAATTAAAAGGACAAGAGCCTGAGAGTCATAAGAAGGAAACGTAAAGTTAATTACTTGCTTGTATGCAGAATAAGAAGTCTATAATCTTAAGTAGTAGCCAATTTATAGGTTTGAATTCCTGAACACTAATATATTAGGAGAATCATTTCAAATCCTTCTGATAATTTCTTCACATAATTGTGATTAGACTCTTAGTTATAGTTTAATTTTCTATGCCACTTCCCAACATGTCCCTTTCTCTATGGTTTTGTTTACCAGAGCAAAGATTTCAGGCACTAATATTGTCTGAAAGCTTACAGTAAATCTAAACAGTAAAGATGTTTTACAGGCAGAGGTAGCAGAAAATAAAAAGAGATAGTACTGAGATATTTGTTAGTAGATATAAAATTCTGTGTGGGGGGAAATTATTCTGACATATTAGCTTTGCCCTTTTTAATCTATAGGTAAAATAGCTTGAATTTAGAAATAAGTACTTGTGCTTTCTATGAAAATAATTTTCAGCTAAGTTTTGGTGTCTATGCTAATTTTCCAAGGTTCTTTTTCATTATCTACTCTTCTGGGAGATTAAAAAAGTCAGGAGACATAATGTTGTAGATGCAGAACCAGCAAACTTTTTCAAATTCCTCTTGAGAGTTTTAATTATTTCCTACTGTATATAATTATCAACTTTATTTCTTTCCTTTTCTCTGTCCATTTGAGGAAAGGGAGTGATAGAGCAGCTTTCTGGCACTTGATGTCCATTGTACCAACCCACTAACGTGGTTGTGTAATACAATGAAATATAGTTGCTGTACATATCCAATAATTTGCTGTACTTTCTGGAAACACTACTACTACATGATCTAGATAGCACTTTCATTGATTCTGAAACTGGATTTGTATCATTGTCTGAATTACCAGGTCTGGATCTAAATATGTATTTATAAGAGTGTGTAGTTAAATTCTAATGTCCAGGGAAGTTGTGAATGCTCCATCCCTGGAGGTGTTCAAGGCCAGGTTGGATGAGGCCTTGGGTGACATGGTTTAGGATGAGGTGTCCCTGCCCATGGCAGGGGGGTTGGAACTAGATGATCTTAAGGTCCTTTCCAACCCTAACTACTCTGTGATTCTTTGATTCTAGAAGTCCCTCACTAGCAGATTAATTTTAGGACAGTGTCACTGCTCTCAGAATCAATTAAATTGAAGCATTACTTATTAAACCCAATTCTCCAATTTATATATGTGTTTATTTACAAAACACATATGTTAAAAAGGAGCACACGCATACCTGAGGGCATAAGGCACCCCAGCTAGTGTGCATTATTTATGACAGAGTTCCACAGCTCTTTTTATTTAATTTCTCCTTCACCATTTAGGCCAGAGTGCCGCTACTAAAGACAAATGAAAACATTTACAGTAGAAGATCAGGAGAGGCATTTTTTTTAGGCACATAATAAAAAAATAATGTATAGTTTTATGCTTTGGAAATTCATTTCCCATGTCCTGCAAAATACAGTACTGAGGTGGGTTATAATGGATCTGGTTTATCTGGTGCAAATACCGTAAGATATGATTTCCTCTTCAGCTAACAAGAATTTGCTAATTATTAGCATGGAAGATTAAGTGTTTTGAAAGGACAGTGAGAAGGAAATTGCAGTGAAAAAAAAAAAATCATATTAAAAACTTGCAGCAACACTTATTATTCCCATTAAATATGAATCATTTATTAAGAAAAGTGACTGTAAGTGATACACATGATACACAGATAACTGAGTGTGAGGCTTATGAAATTAATGGGAAATAGAGCAATCTTTGTAATGTCCTGTTTAATGGCTAGATGGCTAGTCCCTGCTAATATTGCATGAAGCACTTTGAAGGGTCACAACCTTATATCCTTGCCTCACTTCTGGTTATTGTACAGCAAACTTGGTACTGTGAATTGCGTAGAAGTACCCAGGATGTGTGTCTTTCCGTTGATTAGATACATTCTGTAGAAAAAGCACAGTCACGTCTAGTTAAGAATGAAGGAAGTTAGAACATGTAAAAATTAAATCAGTTACCCCTAGAAACAAACATAAATGCTAGTGACTAAGGTCCATATCTCAGCAGACATTTGTGTCACCTACCTTTTATTTAAAGAAACAGGCATAAGGAACTTGAGTCAAGAAAAAGGAATTAATTTCTTCAAATATTTTATTACTATTATTAAAAATGAAGATCATAGAATCATAGAATCATGAAATCATAGAAGCGTTTGGATTGGAAGTGACCTGTAAAGGACATCTTTATTGTGAAAGTGGTGAGGCACTGGAACAGGCTGCCCAAGGAACCTGCGTCTGTCCCATCCCTGGCAGTGTTCAAGGCCAGCTTGGACAGGGCTTTGAGCAGCCTGGTCTAGTGGAAGGTGTCCCTGGCAGGGGGTTGGAGCTGGATGAGCTTCAAGATCCCTTCCAACACAAACCTTTCTATGATTCTATGATTCTGTTTAGTTTCAACCCCTCTGCCATGGATAGGGACATCTTCGACTAGACCATATTGGCAGGTGAACATCAAGACATTTGGCGATTCCTGGGAGGAAAATTTTTATGTGTTGAAACTACTCGACTATTTCCTTGCCTTGAATCTCCTGTTCTCTGTACAATTCCTGAGTAGATTCAGTAACATACCTACAGATGGCCTCATCTTTTCATGAAATATTTACAGTTTTTTATGCAGAAAAAGCTATGAAAGATGATGAAAGATAAAAGATAAAGTGTGGAATAAAAAAGTAGCACGACAATCTGATTTGAGCTCATTGCAGTGTTTGTTACAGAAGTTGCAGGTAGCTTGTCAAGTGTGTACATATGTATGCTGATCGGGTGTCTGTTCAGACACTGGCCATGGGGGGGCTGCAGGGGACGCTGTGGGGAGAGGCTAGGGCTGCCCTGTGCCGGACACAGCTGGTTTCAGCTGGATCTAACCCACCCATAGCCCCCCAGTTCCCATCAACCCTGCACCTGTCAGGGTGGTAAAGGAGTCGAGAGAGGGGGATGGGAAAGTGTTGGTTTAATATGTGTTTCTCAGTACCTGAATCTGTTTTAATTGGCAACAAATTAAATTATTTTCCCCCAAGCCAAGTCTGTTTTGCCTGTAATGGTCACTGGTAAGTGATCTCCCTGAATTTATCTCAACCCACAAGCTCTCTCATCCTATTTTCTTCCCCCAACCTACTGAGAATGGGAAGTGAGTGAGCAGCTGGATGGGAGTTTGGCTGCTAGCCAGAGCTAACTCGCCATTATATATGAGTCTTATTCATTCTAAGACTTATCTGACAGATGAGCAATCATCTAATAAAAAATATTTCCACAAAGATTTCTCTGTGAAATCCTCATTAGAACATAAATACTTTTTCTTGTGACAGTATAAAAGGTAGATATTTTATACCCAATTCAGATCCCCTTCTACAATACAATTAATTTTAGATTTCATTAGAGCTTCCTGAAAGGCTTTAGTTTAAGAAATAATAGGGTTGAGGATATGGTGCCTAAAAAAAGATATCTCTAGCACAGGCATTTTGTTATTAGTAAAGCTTATCTTTGACTTAATTTGCAAGTCCAGTCTAAGCCTGACCTTTTTCTTTCCCTTTCATTTATAATATCCAGGTTCTTTCTTAATAAAGCAGGATTTATAAATGCTATATTTTATATTTATTAGTCTATATTTTGAATATGACCTTTTTCTTCTCAACAGTCTCTTTGTACTGGTTTTTCTCTTATTGTTACAGACTATTCTCCAATTTATCAAAATCGTTATGAGCCCTCCAAGGTGCTTTTGATTCCTCCAGGATTGGCCTTGTCATCAAATTTTATTGAATACTTCCATCTTTAATTCACTAAACACAGAGTTTCTACCTAAAAAAAAGAAAAAAGTATAAACAGAGCTTACAGCTGGGAATTCCTCTGTGATAATGTATGAAAGAGGCTTCTGTTTCCAGTAAAACCACTTACTTTTATATTTAATTAGAGATGAAATTTGAATAAAAGTGTAATGTAATTTGTTAGAACTATAAACATAAGTGGAAAATTGGTGAGATATGTCCAATTTTCCAAATTTTAGAAGTCGCTTGAAATGAAAGAATTATACCATACCAGATTAGTGGTCTTGCATATTTCATCACCTGATTCTTCATTAGTGCTTCAAGACTGCATTGTATCCTTTAATAGATTAATGACAAAACAAACATGTAAAACAAAATAAGCAAAAAAAAAAATTATTTTACTATAAATTGTGGTTCTTCAGCAAATGAGAAATGTCTTGGATTCCTTCACTGGGAGTTTGGGCAACAAAATACCTTTCATGTCTATTTTAATCAAGCACTGCCTCCTGATTCATAAGCTGAATATTGAAACCATAAAGTGGAAAAAGATGGGATGGAATAAACTCAGGAATCCCAACAATGAGTAAATTGGCATGTCCATTGTTAGGGAAGCTGCCCACTCTAAGAAGTCCAAAGACAGGGTTAAATGCGATTTCCTTCAGCAGTAGGGCTAGTGTGTGCAGATGACATACACAACTAGATATCACTAGTGTAGGTCTCACAGCTAGATCACACAGCTCTTTGTGAGGATTCATGATGTATCAGGTAAAAAAAATGGACCTGATGAAAAATAACCCTTTAAAGATAACTAATTCAGGAAACAATTGCTTCTAGCATTATCTTCTGTTTCTATTTCATTCTGTCTACTCACAGTTTGGATTTGCAGAATGCTCACCACTAGTCAGTTCCTCAAAATATCTAAAGAAAAGCCATCCCAGCTGAAGAAATTATAATCGCATATGCAGCAGCTAGGGAAGTCTTCTTCAGGGACAGTAAAAGCAGGTTTAAGTTCTCGGAAATAAATTTTGCCTTTGTGTGATCCACTATGGCAGAACTCCAGAGATTCACCCACCAAAACCTGAGACACTCAGTATTCAATTAAATTAAATTTTCCCATTACATGGATGGCAAATTTCTATGTCTTTTCACCTGCAGGCAATTCAGCTCCATTAGAACAGACAATTCAAGAGCACATATGTATAGTGAAGAAGACTGATGGTCATGTTGTGGTTGGTTCCAATTATGGAAAAATAGAGAAGTTTGAGTAATGTAGAAAAACTAGACAGGGAAATGGAAATAGAGGAGACTGGTATCATCATCAGGATAAATGAAATTCAAAGACCTTGACAAAAGCTGAGTAGAAATTGGCAGCAGTGCACCTGTGGAGGACTCCTGTCTCATCTTGCTTACAAATTACTTTAATGGACTTTTAAGAAATATCTTGGGAAGTACTTTTGTATGCTTCTTAGACATGTGTGATTATAACCACAGATATGGTATGTGATACACAGTATTTATAAAAAAAATCCAAACAGTATGTTCCAATGTAATTAAAGATTAAGTATAATGCAATAGCCTAAGGAAGTGGAGATAGCAAGTTGAGTCAGCCTTATCAGAGATACTTTCAGTTACTTGTCTTATAACAGAGATTTCAGTGGAATACAGCACTTAAATAAGTATGCAATTATTTTTTGTTTCAGAATAAACATTCTATATCTTCTAATGTGCCTTTACTTTCATTTATACTATGATCTAGTTTTCCACACATATCCTTATTGGTCTGTACTTTTATCTATATTTATGTCCTTTTTTTCTGTATGGGTATTTTAAACCACCATAAAAAGCATACAAACAGAAATTAATGCAAAGGAAGTTGTACTCAGAGCTTTCCCTCTGAAATCCCAATTCTTAACTGTGCCTTCAGTTGAATGACATCTTTTCTTTCATCATTCAGTAATCAATACTATAATCAATAATATTAGGCACTCAAAATTTTAATGATATAGTTATTAATGGCTTTTTTGCTTTCATATTGCCCAATCTCCATGGAAGTTTATTAGGGGGAGAGTTATTGTCTGTTATTTTCCTGAATATGGCATATTTATTTCCATTGCCTCTTCCTTACCTCCCAATATTGCATTTTATTCCTCTGCGTCTGATACTACACCCATTCTCCAGTTGATTGTACATACAAAAGAGTATCTTTTTTCTGTTGAATCCACAAATAAGCTGATTAAAAC
This sequence comes from Psittacula echo, assembly GCF_963264785.1. Lineage (NCBI taxonomy): Eukaryota > Metazoa > Chordata > Aves > Psittaciformes > Psittacidae > Psittacula > Psittacula echo. The sequence continues at coordinate 87,951,534 of NC_137738.1, read as the reverse complement.
ACATACTTCTCTCTTATGAGGAGACATTGCAGGAGATGGGCCTGTTTAGTCTAGAGAAAAGAAGATTGAGAGGGGATCTCATTAATACATATAAATATCTCAAGGGTGGGTGCCAGAAGGATGGTGCCAGATGCCTTTTGGTAGTGCCCAGTGACGGGACGAGGAGCAATGACCATAAACTAAGACACAGAAAGTTTCACCTCAACATGAGGATGTTGAGGGTGGCAGAGCACTGGAGCAGGCTGCACAGGGAGGTTGTGGAGTCCTCCTCTCTGGAGAAATTCAAAACCCACCTGGATGCTTTCCTGTGTAACCTGCTCTAAGTGGTCCTGCCTTGGCAGTGGGGTTGGACTGAATGATATCCAGGATCTTCGAACCCTAATGATTCTGTGATTCTATGTGAAATGAAATGACTGAAGCTTCTTCTCTTGATAAAGCAAAGCTTCCAGTCTAATTTTATTGTCCCTCTGGATGCAGGAAGATGGCTGCACTTGCAGGATAATTACTTGCTTCTACTTTCTTTCAGATAAAAGCAGTACTGTTTTTCTTTAAGTTTATGACAAATCTATATTATGAGTCACTCTCCGTAAGGACACTGTAGGTGCATTACATCACAGGGAGAGGCACAACTCAGCATTGCATTTCTGTATTATAACACTGGAACAATTCTGCCAAGTTTTGTCAGCAGCAGGAAGGGTCAGGTCCAAAATCTATGAGTTCTTTGTAAAATTACAAAACAAAACCAGATGAGTATTCATTCAAACACCTGGGAAAATGAAACCCTTCCTCCAAAGGCCAAAGGTAGTCCATACTTTTGTATTCTAAAGGAGTATATCATTTTGTGCATATAGTAAAACAAATAAAAGCAACCCCAAAACATTTATATTAAGGTGTGAGAGAGCACAAGCAACAATGAATTACCAAAATGTAAATGTATAAAGCGCATAGCCCAAACTTAATTCTGACAATAAACCTTTTCCTTTGCTTTCTTATGTGCTTATGCAAGTACTCATTGGATAAATATCCCTTTGACACGTATATTTTTGGGTTTAGTTTCTAGTGACCTGCAATTGTTTTCTCTTAGTTAGTGAAGATTCAGACACCGGAATCCACCTGGATGGGTCCATCTGAAGCCTCTCAATAGAAGTACTCCGTGGCTTCTTTGGACATGCATACACATACTAGAGCTCTTCTGATCTCACTAGATTAGTATTGAAGTACCTAGTTTGTTATCAGGTCAGAACCATTCTGCTCAGACAACAGAAAGAGGATCATAAGTCTTTCTAAACCCACCCCATAATGGAGTACGCCTATTAAATGACCTCCTGGAAGCACCTTCAATCAGTTTTGCAACAGTCGGGTGAACCTTGAGCCTTTCAGATTTGTAAATGTGTCGAAAACCCTTTATATTTTTTCCCAGGTCAGCTGCTGTAGATAACAATTTGTAACAGTCTGCAGCAAAGATGTTTTGCCATCTTTTTAGCTGCCATATTTTTAATGCCCATTACATCTGTAGCATTCTACAAAGCCATGTTGATTCTAGCTCTGCGGATGTTTTAGAAAAGATGGCTATCGTAAGATCTAATTCAGCTCTTGATGTAAACTACAGCTTCAGCACAAAGTTCCCATCACACTTCAGGAAGACCTTGGACTACACATTTGACATTTGGACTGCATTATGGACATGATTAAATTGAACACGGGTGCTTTGAATTGATCTTGTGCCTTGAAGTATATGCATTTTTCAATATGGGTCAGATACAGATGGGCTGGCAAAGGCTGGGGCAGGTGGAGCCACATCTAGCTCAATATACCCTCACAAATCTTTAGTGTGTCTGTTATTATATAGAGGCACATTTTGTGCCTTTGTCATTTGATGCATACTACAGAGAGTTCCCTTCAGTATCATACAACACATATAGGAGGAACAAAGTATTCCTACACCTGAAACTTAGTAGGATTTTAATCTCTATGTTAACAAAATATTGGAACTGCTAGTGAAGAGGCTGTGCATTGCAAAATACATCTTCCATGGGATTTTGTCTCCTGGTTCATCTGTAAATTGCAGAGTACTCATTCATTTTTGACTCATGGAAATGAATGGCGCGATATGATCCTTAAATACCATATATTTGCTCTTTCTCATTTCTTCCAGCTGTGTCTTGAAGCTAAAGGATAGTGAACCTAGTTTCTTTGTTTCATGTTGAAGAATGTCTATTGAAAGCTGAAAGAGGACCAGACTTTCAGTCCTTTAAATTGGAAATGCAGAATCAGGTCTAAGGTTTTGTATCTGCATCTGTTGGTTCATATCCCAGTTGAGGATCTGGCCATAGTCTCTAAATTAAACAAATGTGATGCTATCATCTGAAATATCATTAGTTCAAGTTTCCATTGAGTCATAACTCATATAACCTCTGACACTAGAAAGGCACACGACAGCTTTCCATCAAAGAAGCTAGTTTGTCCAAGTCAAAACCAAAGTTCCAGTTGGTTTCAGTGGTAGAAGACCAAACCATAGATGTTTAAATCTGAAAAGTAATGCTCTTCTGTTTCTGCTTGGCCTCCCAGGTGACCTGAGTTTACAGATGATTTGAAACAGATGATGCAGAAAGAAAAACAACTATACCACCAACAGTTAAAGTTTGAGAATGAATTGATATTTTTGTTCATATGCTCTTCAGGAGGTAAAGGCAAGACTCTTGGACTAATTAGCATACTTGTTCTATTGAGTGGATGGTTTAATTCTTCATCCACTACTTGCCTTCATTTGGCATCTAGTGTGAAAATTCTTATTCAGTTTGTGAATAAAATGAAACAGGGTGAGGCGAAAGAAAATAAGTTAATTTTAAGACAATTATTTCCTTAAAAGTTCACAATTTATACTTTTGCCATTTTGTAACACTTGAATTCTATGCTTATTGTCCCCATGATACCTCATGGACTTGTATATAAAAATGAGAAATAAGTTACTTACTCTCAAATCTTGAGAAAGAATCCACTCCTGAAAAACAATGGGTCTCTTCCTGAAAGCAGGAGCAAGAAAATCAAGACTAACATAAATGAAACATTATGCATGATTTTTGGTTAAAGAATATTAACAAAATTTTGATTTAAAATCAGAAAATTCAGGAAACGCTAAAGGTGTTCATAAAGTTTCGATACGTTTCAAAAAGTCAAACAAGATGTTTGTAAAAGAATATACATTTTGCTTGAAAGCTGTCCAACAAAATTCTGCATCTATTCTGGATAAAAATTGACAATACAGAAGGACAAGGTCCATAGGGATAATGCCAATGGCTTGACAATGCCATCCAAGACAAGATCTTGCATAAGGATTCTATTTATAAGATGATCCAAAGTTGAATATTCTGCTGTGAATTACTAAAAAGCAGGTTTCTGCTAGACAGCAAATTATCCATTCCTTCATTGCTGGTAATCCCAAAAAGCCTTCCTGACGTGCTTTGCCCTTTTTCTGCTGGGTACTGATGTCCCACATTTCTTAGTATTTTAATCTAATTCTCTCTTTACTAAATAAGCATAAAGATCTGGCAGGAAGATTAATGGGGAGACACGGGCATATTTAGCAAAGAGACAAATTATACTTAACACTGTATCTCTTCTACCAGTTATATCCAGAACTTCTGAGTAAGTGACTCAATGTGGATGAGACTGGAAATTTATGAAACTTGTCTAACAAGGGGTCACCTATATAAAACATTAGAAAGCTGAAAGAATTGACAAAAGCAATTGCTCTTGTCACATGAACGGTTTTGCATGTAATTCTGTGACTATCTTCAAGTCTTCTTGGGCTGTGTCACACCAGCTTTTCAGTTCCTGGTAAATGATGGTTTACCAACTGTTCTGCATATTTGTAGTCACTGTATCAGAATTAATAAACCTCTAGAAAAAATTAGTGTCACTAACCTCCTGTTCTTCCCCAAAAAAACTCCACCCTGAATAAAAATATTTTATTGAAGAGCACAACTCCATAATAATTTAAATAATTTTTGATAGGAGGCAACTGTTTTAGCTAATCAGGCCTCATGTCTTTCTGCTGTCTTGGCATTGTCTTCATGCACAACAGAAGGCTAAGTTGTTTGGGGTTTTGGGGGGGGCTTTTAAGTGTATGTAGCCTGGAGCAAGATTTGAAGAAAACCCAAACACCTAAAAATTCTGAAAGAACTGTTGAATTGTGTACAGCATTTCAACTTGTAATTTTGACTTTGAAGATTACTTCATTTACTACATGAGTTAGACCTGTATATTGATTTTTCTATGTACCTTTATCTGTTTTCAGGTAACTAAAGAGATCGCAAATCTTGCTGTTGTTGATTGACATTCTTGGTTATTCAGCTGATCACACACTCCTCAAGCTCTCACCTGTCTTTACCAACAAGTTACAGAATGTCCTGGTTCAGCAGTAGCAGTCATTTTTTCTCCTCCTTAGTAGCTGGTGCAGCGCTGTGGTTTTGACTTTCAGCCTGGGAACAGCGCTGATAACACCGATGTTTTTAGTTACTGCTCAAATGTTTAGTATGACCAAGGACTTTCTGAGTCTCATGCTCTGCCAGGGAGGAGAGGAAGCCGGGAGAAAGCAAAGACAGGACACCTGACCCAAACTAGCCAAAGAGGTATTCCATACCACAGCACATCATGCCCAGGATGTAAACTGAGAGTTACCCGGAAAGGCTGGTTCACTGCTTGGTCGGGCTGGGTATCGGCGGATGGTATTGTATTCTCTTCCCTTGTTATTTCCCTTATCATTATTATTATTGGTGGCAGCAGTAGTGATTTGTGTTATACCTTAGTTATTAAACTGTTCTTATCTCAACCCGTGGGAGTTACATTCTTTTGATTCTCCTCCCCGTCCCTCCGGGAGCGGGGTGGGGAGGAAGTGGGGAAGTGAGCGAGCGGGCTGCGTGGGTCTGAGTTACTGACTGCACTTAAACCACGACACAGAATTAAAAATGTGAAAGTCTGGTCTAAATTTGCAAGAGTGGGTAGTGATTTAGGATTGTTGAAACAGCTGGAGATCAAGCACATGAAATTTATGAAATTTTATGCAAGAGCTAGCTTTCAACCAGTGAATTGCTGAATGCCTTCTGGAAAATAAGCTTAAAAACAACACAAGAACTGAATCATTCAAATGATGCACTAGCAAATTCTGAAATGCAATTGAGCTAATCTTTTCTGTTCTTTATTCTTCTTATGAATTGCTGTGCAGTTAAAACTTACCATACTGACAGTAGTGGCAATATCAGGGTACATGCAGAACAACAATAGGCCTCATCTTTGTGCTGAACAAGTCAATAGTAAAATCTAGAGATCAGCATAGTTAGCAGGTTCAATATAATTCCTGCAGAGATTCACTTCCTTAAGGACAGAATTTTGTAAAGACAGGAAACCAAAAGGGAGGGAGGACCAGTCAAACCAAGTGAAGAATTTATCAAGAAAACATTTTTTCATTATAAATTGTGTGTGGTCAAAGCAAAAAAATGTTCACAAGGAAAGCAATTATAATCATTTTCTTCTTTGGATTTTTTTTTTTCCTACACCTTTGAATTTGCCATGAATAAAGATATATCTTCTCTGATATTGCTTCTGGATTTTAAATGTAAGCAAATTAGAGCAGTGGTCTTTTTAAAGTGCAAACCAAAACTACATGTTTAAAGATTAGAGGAAGAAAAGAAAAAGACTTTTCAACTGACAGGATACTGATTTTCCTTGAATAAACATTAAACGAAAATTTGAAGATTTAGTTGTCATTCATGAGCAATTTTTTTTTTTAAATTTTTATATTTCCAGCAAGAAAAAATATTTCCTGCCTATCTTCAGCAACAAGAAAGATTGTGGCATTTTTCTCAGTGCAGAAAATAGAGACAGAGTGGAGCTACATCAGGCCTTGGGAGAAAGCACTGTACTTCTAGACACTGGAAAGAACGTAAACTGATTTGCCCCTTTTAAGGCTTCCCTTGCTCTTTTCTTAGATCAGTTTGGCAGGAGCAATGTCAGGGGTTGTGACTCCTCTAGACTCACTGATACTGGCATCCCAAAGATGGATGCAGGTAAAAATCCACACCAATTGCATTAGTTTCTGACCATTCACTAGTAGAATTTGAGGAACTAATTTAGTTCCAGTGAAAATTCAGCTCCACAGCTAAGCCAGATTTGGGAGCACATTAGATTCTTCAAATTTAGATACTCAGCTAAGATAGCAAAGTTATGTAATCACCCAGGACTTTCACTCTCAATGATGAAAAGAAATGGGTGTCCTCAGTAATTCAATCTATCTGAGAGAACAGATATGAGTGAATTACCTTCTGGAAATACCTGTCATTTCCTCTCTTCATTGAACTGCAAAGCTCCTCAGTTAAACAGCTAAAATTAGGAGACATAAATCTGGGCCTATTAGTCCCAGTAGCACTACACTTTAAAAAGTTCTAAGGGTCTGCTTGAAAGTCCTGTTGGAAAGATGTATATTGCACTGCTGAAGGAGTACTATGGTTTTGCTATTCTGTTTGTACATGTTTATATTTCTTCTCTTAATGCTTCTTTTTATGGTCAATAAAATTATAATATAAAATTTTATTCACTCTCCATGTTTGTTAAGTTTATGTTTTATACTGGATACTACCCACATGTGTTACTTGGAAATCCAATGCTGGGAAAATGTAACAGTAACATTTAGGGTAGGATTTTCATTTTATTGGACAAAGTGCTGAATAAAAGCACCCCATTTTGCTAGCAGAGATAATCATTAAATAATCATAACAGCTCTGGTTATGATTATTAAAAGAGATAATTCTTTGACAGTTATGTCTAATGTTCACATCAAATTGTAGGCGACCACTTCCTGAAAATCAAACACTAATGAAAAAAGGTAGCTGGTTGGAAAATTCATAACTCAAATTCAGTTGTCAAGGTTTCTCCTTATAATCTCAAAACTCAATCCAAAGGGTTCTCTACATGTTGAAGAATGAAAGCTCCCTGTGTTGGAGCAAGCCTAACAAAATACAATAACTACAAGACTTCTCACACTAATCTTGCCTGATTTACCACATCCATTTTTCTATAACGGCTTATGGGTGATGATAATCAATTTGGCAGGTGGTAAGAATATACATTTAGGCCTTTCCAATTCACAGCATCATTGCTGATAAAGACCCTAACCAAATAACTTTAATTCTCACTACATGGGAGCAAGTCACATATTTTCAGTTCTTTAATCAGGCTGCATCAAATCATTTGAAGTTGGAACAACTAAGTATTTTTTTATTAATATATTCTGTAGTCTACTACAAATAGTAATCAATAAAAATATTTACAGTACTCAAAGAACTTTGTGGATGACATACATGTATGTTTATTCATTTTTACAATTTTACCCTGGACAAAAAGAGAGACACCACTGAAATAATACTCCCCTTTAATTTGTCACTTTCCAAAACTATGACCATAGAGTCACAAAATTACAGAAGTATTAAGCTTGAATCCACCTCTGGAGATGGCCCGGGAAGAATAAAGGGATGTTGTCCAGGAAGCTAGGGACCAGATGAGGAAGGCTAAGGCCCAGTTAGAATTCAACTTGGCTACAGATGTTAAAGATAACAGGAAGGGATTCTATAGGTACATTGCAAATAAAAGACAGACTTGGGACAATGTGGGTGCTCTCCAGAAACTATCAGGAGAACTGGCTACCCTGGAATTGGAGAAGGCTGAGGTTCTTAATGACTTCTTTGCCTCAGTCTTCACTGGCAAAGGCTCTGACCACACTACCCAAGTCTTGGAAGGCGGACGCAGGGACTGTGAGAATGAAGACCTTGGGCCCGCTGCAGGAGAGGATCTGGTTCGAGACCGTCTTAAGAACCTGAATGTACACAAGTCCATGGGAACTGATGAAATCCATCCGTGGGTCCTGAAGGAGCTGGCAAATGAAGCTGCTAAGCCACTGGCCATCATATTTGACAAATCATGTCAGTCAAGTGAAGTTCCCGATGACTGAAAAAAGGGAAATAAAACCCCCATTTTCAAGAAGGGGAAAATGGATGACCCAGGGAATTACAGACCAGTCAGTCTCACTTCTGAGCCTGGCAAAATCTTGGAGCAGATTCTCCTGGAAGACATGCTAAGGCACATGAAAAACAAGAAGGTGGTTGGTGACAGCCAGCATGGCTTCACTAAGGGGAAATCCTGCCTGACCAATTTGATGGCCTTCTATGATGGGGCTACGGAACTGATGGACATGAGTAGAGCAGTTGATGTCATCTATCTGGACTTGTGCAAAGCCTTTGACACTGTCCCACACGACATCCTTGTCTCTAAATTGCAGAGACATCAATTTGATGGGTAGACCACTTGGTGGATAAAGAACTGGCTGGATGGCCGCACGCAAAGAGTTGTGGTCAATGGCTTAATGTCTGGCTGGAGACCAGTATCGAGCAGTGTCCCTCAGGGATCGGTGTTGGGACCGGTCTTGTTCAACATCTTTGTCGGTGACATGGACAGTGGGATTGAGTGCGTTCTCAGCAAGTTTGCCAATGACACCAAGCTGTGTGGTTCGGTTGATACGCCGGAGGGAAGGGATGCCATCCAGAGGGACCTCGACACGCTTGTGAGGTGGGCTGATGCCAACCTGATGAAGTTTAACCACGACAAGTGCAAGGTCCTACACCTGGGTTGGAGCAATCCCAGGCACAGCTACAGGTTGGGCAGAGAAGAGATTCAGAGCAGCCCTGCCCTGTGGAGAAGGACTTGGGGGTGTTGGTCGATGAGAAAATGAACATGAGCAGGCAGTGTGCGCTCGCAGCCCAGAAAGCCAACTGTATCCTGGGCTGCATCAAATGGAGTGTGACCAGCAGTTCAAAGGAGGTGATCCTGCCCATCTACTCTGCTCTCATGAGACCTCACTTGGAGTATTGTGTGCAGTTCTGGTGTCCTCAACATAAAAAGGACATGGAAAAGTTGGAACAAGTCCAGAGGAGGGCCACAAGGATGATCAGGGGACTATAGCACCTCCTGTATGAAGACAGGCTGAGAAAGTTGGGGCTGTTTAGCCTGGAGAAGAGAAGGCTGCATGGAGACCTCATAGCAGCCTTTCAGTATCTGAAGGGGGCTTATAAGGATGGTGGGGATGGACTCTTCATCAGGGACTGTAGTGACAGGACAAGGGGTAACAGGTACAAACTTAAACAGGGGAAGTTTAGATTGGATCTAAGGAAGAAGTTCTTTACTGTTAGGGTGGTGAGGCACTGGAATGCCTTGCCTGGAGAAGTTGTGAATGCTGCATCCCTGGCGGTGTTCAAGGCCAGGTTGGATGAGGCCTTGGGTGACATGGTTTAGTGTGAGGTGTTCCTGACCACGGCAGAGTTGTTGGAACTAGATGATCTTAAGGTCCTTTCCAACCCTAACTATTCTATTATTCTATTATCGTATAGCCTAGCCCAACCTCCCGCTCAGAGTAGGGTCATCTAAAGACAATTGATGACATTTACCTGGACTTCTATAAGGCCCTTGGCATGGTTCCACACAAAAACTTTTCTCTAATAGGAGAGATGGATTTGATGGGCAAACTATTTGGTGGATAAGGAATTGGCCACATATGAAGACTTGCAGACAATGATTCAATGTCCAAATGGACAACAGTATGCAGTGTTCCATAATGGGACCAATACTGTTCAATTTATTAATGATGTAGACAAGGATCAATAAAATCTCATTAGTAAGAAACCTTATGAATCATAGAATCAGTATAGAATAGTACCGGTTTTCAGTTCCTTTTTTTTTCAGAAGTATCTGGAGAATTAATTTGTAACAGCAATATTTTGCTTGCACTGCAAATACTGAAAAAAACCTGAATACTAAATTAACCTACTTACATTCTTGACTGGAACTAGATTTCTGACCCTTACTAATCCTTTGCTTTCAGAAAACATCGTTGAGACTTGCTAACAGAGCACATGCCTCATGTGCTAGCCTTCATAAAGTAATCTGCTATTGCCTAGTGTTAATGAAGACTTGTTATTACTTTAGCTTTGCATAGCTTCCAAACATAGTCTCACTCCTAATATCAAAGGAGTGATTTTGTGATTCATGTTATCTCTTTTTCCTACTTAAAGTGACAGAAGTTTGGAAAATAATCTGTGTTCGAACTTAGTTGATAAAAACATATGGTTGTCCATATAATACCATAAAGTACTTTTTATTCAAGACAAGTTTGACAAGGTCCATTCTCATGTGCTAACAAATTACTGCTTAGTGCTTTCTCTCAATAAATCTGCTGGGTAAATAAGACTTCTGTGGGTTTTGTGGTTGTTTCTCAATTGTCCTTTAGGGTGGCTGTATTACTACAATCCTCTGACATGCAATCTCTATTTGTAGTGTCCAAAACCATCTTTACCTGAAAAGCATACATCTAAAAAATATTACCAACAGTTAGGTCTAGTATGCATTGACCTAAGTAAGTAGACATTATGAAGCAAATAAAGAAAGAATTACACATCTTTATGCATCTTTATGGCATTTTTCAGACAAAGCATGTTCCAGGTAAGCAGTGAACATAATAGCAAAAAATTTAAAGCTGAATTTCCAGAAAGTTTCCCACAAATCATTCCTACTAATGAAGTCTTTCCATCAGCCTAGCAGTTTAACTTGCTACAACAAAGCCACATGGACTCATGAGGCCATAGAAGCCACATGGCCTCTTCTAGCTGCACCAGGGATGGAGTGCGTGGTCATGTAAAAAGCTAAAGGTTTTTAACACTCAGGCTCTGAAGGGGCTTCATTTTGTTCTAGGTATTGTCAAGACAATATAAAAATAAAAGGCAGGAGACAGAAGCAGGGAAATGTAAAGTAGAGGAAACTTCTGCTAGCAAGCAAGCAAGGAAGGAATCCATAACAGGAAGGATCCTACTTTAAACTAGCATGAGCTGCTTGAGACATCAAGTGTACCAGAATCTAACGATCATTTAAAATTCTGGCTCATTCAGCTTTGAACAAGAGTTGCTTTTCATCAACAAGAAACTTTAGGAGACAACATCATCATTTTAATATACCACAGTAGCAAGTATGACAATTATACTCTTCAGAGAGGTTTGAAGAAGTACTAAGATAAAGTTTTCTTTTAGATTCCTAACTCTTGTAATTGGGAATAAATCTTTGATCATGAGCAAGTGAGTACCACAGAGAAAAAGCAATGCCTGCTATGGATCAGCAATGGCCCTGTTTGATTCTTTTTCTGTTTCAGTCATTTCAAAATTTCTGGCTATAGAAGACTGACAATGCCACTGTGGTTCTCTGTGCTGATATCTTGCATATCAGTGGCCACCAGGTTTTCTCGAATTTTCATGTTTTCTTTACCTGAAGTTTTTTAGTACATAACTTACTCATGCTTTAAATCATAATCCAAATTTTACTTACCTCAGGTTTTAACCTTTATATTTTTATAAATTTTATAAATTTATAGATTTTTTTATAACTTTGCCTGCTAGATACATAGAGGTTTCTATTAGCAGATTCCTGTTCTTTATGTAGATACATACAAAAATCAAGTCTTCCTTTTGCCTTTCCTTGGGTAACTCATTACAGCATAGGTCAGAAACAGTGTGAAGGCTTTATATTTGAATTTGAGCTAATTCTTCCACAGTCTGCTGTGAAAGCATGACCTTATATTCCTATACAGACTTTCATTGTCAGAGTGTAGGCATGCATTGTCCATGCTTTTTTCAGAATCTCTTGTTGACATCACAGTATCAAACATGGAGGCACTAAGATTTTAGACGAAATAAAAATTCTCTTCTAGAGTTATAAAATTTAGGAGTAAAAACTCAAACAATTTCTGTACAAATAAATTTTACTTTCAGTGTTTCCTTTTCATTTTTTCATTTACAAAATAATTTTCCTTTCTCAGAATTTATCCTTGTTTGGGTTTTTTTCCCCTGAGTTTTAAGTCTAGGATTGATTCAACAATTAAAAATAGTTGAAAAATGAAGCTTATCTTGGGAGGGTCTTAGACTGAAAATAGAAGTCAATTTAAACTATGATGCTAAGTTATAGTGTTAATTGTGAATACAGAAAAGATTCACTTCACCTAACAACCATGTCTAAAAAGTTAGATGTCTAAGTCTCAGTCATTCCCTTTACATGCAATGGAGTATAAGAGGCATCTTCATCAAATGATTCATAGCATCATAAAATAGGTGTCCAAGATGAGTTAGTTACCTGAGTCACTCTTTGCAAGCATATTTTTCTCTCTGCTAACTATAAAAATGATAATTATACTAGATTTAGAAGGATAGCTTTCAGGTATTTCAGGAATGACTCAGGTGTCTATAGAGAGGTACTGAAGATTATCTGAGGCATCCTCATGGAGCCAACAGAGATGACACAGAAGTTAAGAGACCCACATCTACCTGCAGCAACAGCTGGAAACCAAACAGAATGCTCCAAGTATCTCGTATAGCAGCAAATGCTTATGCAACTGAATTTCAGCCCTACATTCAGGTAAGATAAAATTTCCATGATTATATTATTAAATACGAAATCATTGTAGGTGTTTACCCAGTTTTTTAAATATTCCACAAAAATTATTCTAAATGATGCATCAACTTATTTGCTAGTGTGCCTTGAAACATCAAAACTATCAAAGATGTTGCTTCTAACAACAAATGCAGAGTTACATGAATGAATACATAGTTAAATAAATTATTTACTCACACTTTTTGTCTCTAATGCTAAAATTATTTGTAAAAAAATCCTAAGCCGTATAACCTCACTAAAGTACCAATGAATCAAACTTTTACTTGCCTGTTAGAGGGTCAGTGAAGTTGTCTACACAAAGGAACTAAATTTTGAAACCTGTTTATTGGTAAAAGTTAAAATTACTTATTTGATGGCTTGGATTTTGCACTATGTTCTATTCAGACTCCTGAGCAACAATAAAGATCTTCATGAAGAGGATAAATGGTAAATGTTCCATCCCTGGCAGTGTCCAAGGCCAGGTTGGACAGAACCTTGGGTTACATGGTCTAGGGGACCATGCCTGACCATGGCAGAGGGGTTGAAGCTAGATGACCTCAAGGTCCTTTCCAATCCTAACCATTCTATGACTCTGTGATACAGATACTGAAGGAGAGACAATCCAGCTATGTATGAGGTTAACAAGGCTAGTGCTGGGTCCTGCACTTGGGTCACAACAACCGCAGTCAATGCTACAGGGTTGGGGAAGAGTGGCTGGAAAGGAGCCTAAAGGAAAAGAACCTGGAGGTGCTTATTGACAGACATTGAGCATGAGCTGGAAGTGTGCCCAGGCAGCCAAAAAGGCCAGTGGCATCCAGTTTTAAGTCAACTCAAAAGGTGGAATCTTGGGATGGTGATAATAGCAGAACATGAGGTATCTCAGACAATAAATGGTAAAAGTTTAAGCCTTAACAGGTCCTTAATTGTGTAAGTACTAGATGTGAGCTTTACTACTTCAGAAATCACTTCACTAGACTTTGATGCCTATGTTCCCTTTGGGAATGTCTTTCAACTGAATTCAGAACCTCACTGTCTTGCACATAAATTTTTCAACTTGGCTTCTGTCATGTAAACCATAAGATGCGCATCCAAAAATATACACTATTGAACCTAACATAGCACTGGAGGGAGCCCAGAGGTGGTAATAAGGACAGCTTAGTTATCTGTATAATCTGTATGAAAAACCAAGAGATGCTTTCTTGAAGGGATGCTTTCTTCTCAGGATGAAATTAATTTCTTTTCTTACTGATACAATGGATCAGTTCTTTTCAATTGTTCCCATGCATTTGGGTTTTGGTACCCAGGTATTCATAGCACCCATACATTCAGACTGCATGCTACATCGAAGCCTACCAATCATTTCTTTTTCTATAAGTAATAATTTAAAAAAAAAAAATTGTAATTTTTAGTTAAAAAGGTATTGGATTTGAGAGCTAGCAAGAAGATGTAGTTCTCCATTTTCATCTATGTAATGAGAGTTAAGAGAAGCTCGATGAATCTAATTCTCTTTTAAAGCACATGGATCCTTTGCATCTTTTTAACATACATACAGAGCCTGGTAAATTAATGTTTTCTGTATGTTCAGATGATTTTTTAGACATATTTGTCTAACATTATTTATAAATTAACCTTTTTCTGTATTAAAAAAAAAAAGAAAATAAAAGGCAGAGTATGATAGACATTTGCACTTTAGAAAGATCTCTAGTAGTGCATGCACAAAGTACCTGAACTTTTCTCAATTATTCTTACACATTCAAATCTCTTTCCTAACTTTGGAAAATGAATTTTCTGAAAACAGAACATGAGCAGATCATGCAATGCAAGCACCATTTTTGTTTATTTGCTGTTATAAATCCAGTCCACGTACTTGTAACTCTATTCTTGAGTAAAAAACACCAGAATCATAGAATCATAGAATAGTTAGGGTTGGAAAGGACCTTGAGATCATCTAGTTCCAACCCCCCTACCATGGGCAGGGACACCTCACACTAAACCATGTCATCCAAGGCCTCATCCAACTTGGCCTTGAACACTGCCAGGGATGGAGCATTCACAACCTCCCTGGGAAACGCATTCCAGTGCCTCACCACCCTTACAGTAAAGAACTTCTTCCTTAGATCCAATCTAAACTTCCCCTGTTTAAGTTTGAAACTGTTACCCCCTGTCCTGTCACTACAGTCCCTGATGAAGAGTCCATCCCCACCATCCTTATACGCCCCCTTCAGATACTGAAAGGCTGCTATGAGGTCTCCACGCAGCCTTCTCTCTCCAGGCTGAACAGCTCCAACTTTCTCAGCCTATCTTCATACGGGAGGTGCTCCACTCCCCTGATCATCCTTGTGGCCCTCCTCTGGACTTGTTCCAACAGTTCCATGTCCTTTTTATGTTGAGGACACCAGAACTGCACACAATACTCCAAGTGAGGTCTCATGAGAGCAGAGGGGCAAGATCACCTCCTTCGACCTGCTGGCCATGCTCCTTTTGATGCAGCCCAGGATACAGTTGGCTTTCTGGGCTGCAAGCACACACTGCCTGCTCATGTTCATTTTCTCATCGACCAACACCCCCAAGTCCTTCTCCACAGGGCAGGGCTGCTCTGAATCTCTTCTTTGCCCAGCCTGTAGCTGTGCCTGGGATTGCTCCAACCCAGGTGTAGGACCTTGCACTTGTCATGGTTAAACTTCATCAGGTTGGCATCAGCCCACCTCACAAGCGTGTCGAGGTCCCTCTGGATGGCATCCCTTCCCTCCAGCGTATCAACCGAACCACACAGCTTGGTGTCATTGGCAAACTTGCTGAGAACGCACTCAATCCCACTGTCCATGTCACCGACAAAGATGCTGAACAAAATCCTCAAGTCCTTCTTCATTGGGCTTTTCTCAATCCACTCACCATGCAGTCTGTAGTGGTACCAGTGATTGCCCCAGATCAGGTGCAGGATCTTGCCCTTGGCTTTCTTGAACTTCACGAGGTCAACATGGGCCCACCTCTCAAGTCTGTTAACATCCTTCTGGATGGCATAATGCTTCTGATGTTGACATTAAATGTAATAATTTAATATCTACAATTGCATTTCATTCTCTATTTTTTGCATTTATATAATCTAAACATTTCTATAATTGAAAATGGAATATGTATATACCTATATATTAAATATATATAATCTATTTAACAATTGCCATTTTGATACATATAGGATACATTTCAAGACGGCTATTCTGACGCTTCTGGAACAAAGTATTGGGTTATTTTCCTCCATGCTGTGTTTTGAAATTTCAGCCTTTTCTTAAAACTGTATTTCCAGTGAGCTTGATATGCTGTTCTCTGCTGCTTTGATATTCAAAGCCTGTCAAAGGTTAACAGAAAAAAGCCTATCTGAGCAGTGATACTATCCTGTGCTGTACTTTGCAGATTTACCAGTCTCTAAGACTATGCACTACATATTAGTTCAAATTTAGGCACATATATTCAAATAATAGAACCTCAAAAGCTCTGTCTTACTTAGTTGATTAAACTGTTTGGGCACCTACATTTCTTTTAATTAATGTTTCTTTAAATAAATTACCAGAACAGTGAAACAAGGATGAAAATAAATTCTCTCATAATTCAGATAAATTGTCTAATCACTGGGATAATGAATCAGTTTTCCCTTTTCCTCCTTCCTTTATGCTCAGTAATTAGCAATTACATAATGTAAAGTAGAAGAGCTTTGCATTTCCTCCTGGCAACAAGGAGAATGAACTTAAATGGACATGTTTCTCTCTCTTCCCACTCAGGGAGGACCTGTTCTGGTTTAGGCACTTGAATCAGGGGACTGATGAGTGAAAAAACAGCACTAACTCAGCGTTATTGCTTGAAGCCAGTTTGAATTAACATGGCTTGATAGATTGGAGTAAATCTATTGAACTGAGGTACCCAACCCTGTGTGCAGTCACTAGCCCATCTCAAACGTGTTTAAAGTCCATTAGATTAAACTTCTTTTGCTGAAACTTAAGCTAATACCATTTTCTCACATTTACAATGAATGGAGTGTGTAGATGGCAGCACACAACAGATCTGTTGACAATGGAAGTCTCTGCAGTTATTCTCTCTACCTGCTACTCAACCTTACAGGAATTAAATTCAGAATTTAAGACAACCAAGCAGGTGTTTACACATAGATGTCTGCAGGTACGCTGTTTGTCAAACTTTCATTATAGTCAATGGACATTTAACAGAATCAGTAGAAATAAAAATAGTAGTACAGGTCATTATAAAATAGATACCTGGTGGTGTCACCTGGAGAGGATATGTTGATCACTAATTATCACTAATTATCAAGTTTAACCCCCCCACCCACCGTGAGGAGATGTTTTGTCTCCTCTGATTACAGATTAGCTCGGAAGCCTAGTTCTTACATGTCCAAAATTAGATGAGATCAATCCCACTGGTTTTATTGCAAGCTTTTATCTCTGCCTCCCTCTCATATTCATCCTTTGGCCATTATTTCTGTAAATTTCTCTGCTACATTGTGAATTCTCTGATAACATTGTTAGCAGTGATTGAAAAAAAGAATAAATGGGGACATATCCTGATTGTCTATATTTTTTCTGAAATTTTTGTAGACCTTTTTCAAAACAAAATACGTAAACAGGTCTTGATTTCTCAATGGAGCAATAATCTGATAAAATGCTGTTCTCCTAAAGCATGTATTTTTGGTTGCTCAGGACAGTAAAACTAGGAAAAAAAAAATCTTTGAAAGCAAAATGACTTGCAATGATGAATCACAGCTGAAAAGGGGAATATACCAACTCATCCTCTTAGCTATATTGATTTCAGTGTACAGACAGCTCAACCTCTGATGTAACAGGAAGCATCGTCCATGGCATTTCCCCAAGGACTAAGAGGCTTTATATTATTACATGAGTGTCTGCTAAATGAGGATGAGGATTAATTTTCAGAACTCTGAAACAAAAACTTAAAATAAGTTTTGTTCTCTCACACTCAGTTAGATTTATTACATAGTAACTCCCACCCCTTTATTCTCCAAATTACAGCAAATTGGCCCTGAATTTTTTGACCTTATCTCCTGCAATCTCCAGAACAACTCCTATTTTATTTCCTATTGTTTTTTTTTTTCTAAATTAAACCAGCAAATTATACAAATT